>NC_134354.1:271843370-272475567 GCF_048569485.1 Anomaloglossus baeobatrachus | reverse complement strand
GGGGGGGGGGGGGGGGGGGGGGGGGGGGGGGTGGGGGGGGGGTGGGGGGGGGGTGGGGGGGGGGGGGAGGGGGGGGGGGGGGGGGGGGGGGGTGGGGGGGGGGGGGGGGGGGGGGGGGGGGGGGTGGGGGGGGGGGGGGGAGGGGGGTGGGGGGGGGGGGGGGGGGGGGGGGGGGGGGGGGGGGGGGGGGGGGGGGGGGGGGGGGGGTGGGGGGGGGGGGGTGGGGGGGGGGGGGGGGGGGGGGGGGGGGGGGGGGGGGGGGGGGGGGGGGGGGGGGGGGGGGGGGGGGGGGGGGGGGGGGGGGGGTGGGGGGGGGGGGGGGGGGGGGGGGGGGGGGGGTGGGGGGGGGGGGGGGGGGGGGGGGGGGGGGGGGGGGGGGTGGGGGGGGGGGGGGGTGGGGGGGGGGGGGGGGGGGGGGGGGGGGGGGGGGGGGGGGGGGGGGGGGGGGGGGGGGGGGGGGGGGGGGGGGGGGGGGGGGGGGGGGGGGGGGTGGGGGGGGGGGGGGGGGGGGGGTGGGGGGGGGGGGGGGGGGGGGGGGGGGGGGGGGGGGGGGGGGGGGGGGGGGGGGGTGGGGGGGGGGGGGGGGGGGGGGGGGGGGGGGGGGGGGGGGGGGGTGGGGGGGGGGGGGGGGGGGGGGGGGGGGGGGGGGGGGGGGGGGGGGGGGGGGGGGGGGGGGGGGGGGGGGGGGGGGGGGGGGGGGGGGGGGGGGGGGGGGGGGGGGGGGGGGGGGGGGGGGGGGGGGGGGGGGGGGGGGGGGGGGGGGGGGGGTGGGGGGGGGGGGGGGGGGGGGGGGGGGGGGGGGGGGGGGGGGGGGGGGGGGGGGGGGGGGGGGGGGGGGGGGTGGGGGGGGGGGGGGGGGGGGGGGGGGGGGGGGGGGGGTGGGGGGGGGGGGGGGGGGGGGGGGGGGGGGGCTATACACCCCCCGTGGGATCACGGGCTGCTCAGTTTTAGTGCCAAAGCAAGAAGGAGGAAAGCCAATAACTGGTTTAAACAAATTCAATCCGAAGAACATCGGAGAACTGAAAATCGTTCAACATGAACAACATGTGTACCCGAAAAAACCAAAAATCCCGAAGGAAACAGGGCGGGTGCTGGGTCTCCCAATTGGAGCTAGAAGAAAAGGAATTTACGGTAAGTAACAAAATTCCCTTCTTCTTCGGCGCTCCATTGGGAGACCCAGACGATTGGGACGTCCAAAAGCAGTCCCTGGGTGGGTAAATTAATACCTCATGTTAGAGCTGCAAAAACAGCCCTTCCCTACGAGGAGGCAACCGCCGCCTGCAGGACTCTTCTACCTAGGCTGGCGTCCGCCGAAGCATAGGTATGCACCTGATAATGTTTGGTGAAAGTGTGCAGACTCGACCAGGTAGCTGCCTGGCACACCTGTTGAGCCGTAGCCTGGTGTCGTAATGCCCAGGACGCACCCACGGCTCTGGTAGAATGGGCCTTCAGCCGTGAAGGAACCGGAAGCCCGGCAGAACGGTAGGCTTCAAGGATTGGTTCCTTGATCCATCGAGCCAGGGTGGATTTGGAAGCCTGCGACCCTTTGCGCTGACCAGCGACAAGGACAAAGAGTGCATCCGAGCGGCGCAGGGGCGCCGTGCGGGAAATGTAGATTCTGAGTGCTCTCACCAGATCTAACAAATGCAAATCCTTTTCATACCGATGAACTGGATGAGTACAAAGAGAAGGTAAGGAGATATCCTGATTGAGATGAAAGGAGGATACCACCTTAGGGAGAAACTCCGGGATCGGGCGCAGCACTACCTTGTCCTGGTGAAACACCAGGAAAGGGGCTTTAGATGACAGCGCTGCCAGTTCGGACACCCTCCGAAGAGACGTGACCGCTACCAGAAAGGCCACTTTCTGTGAGAGTCGAGAAAGTGAAACATCCCTCAGAGGCTCGAAGGGCGGCTTCTGGAGAGCAACTAGTACCCTGTTCAGATCCCATGGGTCTAACGGCCGTTTGTACGGAGGGACGATGTGACGAACCCCCTGCAGGAACGTGCGTACCTGAGGAAGTCATGCTAGACGCTTTTGAAAAAATACAGATAGCGCTGAGACTTGCCCTTTAAGGGAGCCGAGCGACAAACCTTTTTCCAACCCAGACTGCAGGAAGGAAGAAACGTAGGCAATGCAAATGGCCAGGGGGACACTCCCTGAGCAGAGCACCAGGATAAGAATATCTTCCACGTTCTGTGGTAGATCTTAGCAGACGTGGGCTTCCTAGCTTGTCTCATGGTGGCAACAACACCTTGAGATAATCCTGAAGACGCTAGGATCCAGGACTCAATGGCCACACAGTCAGGTTCAGGGCCGAAGAATTCCGATGGAAAAACGGCCCTTGTGACAGCAAGTCTGGTCGATCTGGCAGCGCCCACGGTTGTCCGACCGTGAGATGCCACAGATCCGGGTACCACGACCTCCTCGGCCAGTCTGGGGTGACGAGTATGACGCGGCGGCAATCGGACCTGATCTTGCGTAGCACTCTGGGCAAGAGTGCCAGAGGTGGAAACACATAGGGCAGCTGGAACTGCGACCAATCCTGCACTAAGGCGTCTTCCGCCAGAGCTCTTTGATCGCGAGACCGCGCCATGAAGGCCGGAACCTTGTTGTTGTGCCGAGACGCCATTAGGTCGACGTCCGGCATTCCCCAGCGGCGACAGATTTCCTGAAACACGTCCGGGTGAAGGGACCATTCCCCTGCATCCATACCCTGGCGACTGAGAAAGTCTGCTTCCCAGTTTTCTACGCCCGGGATGTGAACTGCGGATATGGTGGAGGCCGTGGCTTCCACCCACAGCAGAATCCGCCGGACTTCTTGGAAGGCTTGCCGACTGCGTGTCCCGCCTTGGTGGTTGATGTATGCCACCGCTGTTGAGTTGTCCGACTGAATTCGGATCTGCTTTCCTTCCAGCCACTGTTGGAAGGCCAGTAGGGCCAGATACACTGCCCTGATTTCCAGAACATTGATCTGAAGAGTGGACTCCTGCTGAGTCCACGTACCCTGAGCCCTGTGGTGGAGAAAAACTGCTCCCCACCCTGACAGACTCGCGTCTGTCGTGACCACCGCCCAGGAAGGGGGTAGGAAGGACCTTCCCTGTGATAATGAGGTGGGAAGAAGCCACCACTGAAGCGAGTCCTTGGCCGTCTGGGAGAGGGGGACTTTCTTGTCTAAGGACGTCGACCTCCCGTCCCATTGGCGGAGAATGTCCCATTGAAGTGGGCGCAGATGAAACTGGGCAAACGGGACTGCTTCCATTGCTGCCACCATCTTCCCCAGGAAGTGCATGAGGCGTCTTAAGGGGTGCGATTGACCTTGAAGGAGAAACTGCACCCCTGTCTGTAGTGACCGCTGCTTGTCCAGCGGAAGCTTCACTACCGCTGAGAGAGTATGAAACTCCATGCCAAGGTATGTCAGTGATTGGGTCGGTGATAGGTTTGACTTTGAAAAGTTGATGATCCACCCAAAAGTCTGGAGAGTCTCCAGCGCAATGTTTAGGCTGTGTTGGCATGCCTCTTGAGAGGGTGCCTTGACAAGCAGATCGTCTAAGTAAGGGATCACCGAGTGTCCCTGAGAGTGCAAGACTGCTACCACTGCTGCCATGACCTTGGTGAAAACCCGTGGGGCTGTCGCCAGACCGAAAGGCAGGGCTACGAACTGAAGATGGTCGTCTTCTATCACGAAGCGTAGAAAACGCTGGTGCTCTGGAGCAATCGGCACGTGGAGATAAGCATCTTTGATGTCTATTGATGCTAGAACATCTGCTTGAGACATTGAGGCAATGACGGAGCGGAGGGATTCCATCCGGAACCGCCTGGTTTTTACGTGCTTGTTGAGCAGTTTTAGGTCCAGAACAGGACGGAACGAGCCGTCCTTTTTTGGTACCACAAACAGATTGGAGTAAAAACCTTGACCTCGTTCCTGAAGAGGAACAGGGATCACCACTCCTTCTGCCCTTAGAGAGCATACCGCCTGCAGAAGGGCATCGGTTCGGTCGGGATGTGGGGAAGTTCTGAAGAACCGAGGCGGAGGACGAGAACTGAACTCTATCCTGTACCCGTGAGACAAAACGTCTGTTACCCACCGGTCCTTGACCTGTGGCAGCCAAATGTCGCAAAAGCGGGAGAGTCTGCCACCGACCGATGATGCGGAGGGAGGAGGCCGAAAGTCATGAGGCAGCCGCCTTGGAAGCGGTTCCTCCGGTTGCTTTCTTTGGGCGTGAGTGAGCCCGCCAGGAATCTGAGCTCCTCTGCTCCTTCTGAGTCCCCTTGGACGAGGAGAATTGGGCCCTGCCCGAGCCTCGAAAGGACCGAAACCTCGACTGTCCTCTCCTCTGTTGAGGTTTGCTTGATCTGGGCTGGGGTAAGGAAGAATCCTTACCCTTGGACTGTTTAATGATTTCAGCCAATTGCTCACCAAACAGTCTGTCTCCAGATAATGGCAAACTGGTTAAGCATTTTTTGGAAGCAGAATCTGCTTTCCATTCCTTTAACCACAAGGCTCTGCGCAAAAACACAGAGTTGGCGGACGCCATTGAGGTACGGCTCGTGGAGTCTAGGACCGCATTGATAGCGTAAGTCGCAAACGCAGACATTTGCGAGGTTAAGGACGCCACTTGCGGCACTGATGGACGTATGAGAGAGTCCACCTGCTCCAGACCAGCTGAAATAGCTTGGAGTGCCCACACGGCCGCGAATGCTGGAGCAAACGACGCGCCGATAGCTTCATAGACCGATTTCAACCAAAGGTCCATCTGTCTGTCATTGGCATCTTTTAGTGAAGCCCCATCTTCCACTGCAACTATGGACCTAGCCGCAAGCCTGGAGATTGGGGGGTCCACTTTTGGACACTGGGTCCAGCGTTTGACCACGTCAGGGGAAAGGGATAACGTGTATCCTTAAGACGTTTGGAGAAACGCTTGTCTGGATAAGTATGGTGTTTCTGGACTGCTTCTCTGAAGTCAGAGTGGTCCAGAAAAGTACTCAATTTACGCTTGGGATACCTGAAATGGAATTTCTCCTGCTGTGCAGCTGCCTCCTCCGCTGAAGGGGCTGGGGGAGAAATATCCAACAGTCTATTGATGGCCGCTATAAGATCATTTACCATAGCGTCACCATCAGGAGTATCCAGATTGAGAGCGGTCTCAGGATTAGACTCCTGATCAGCTACCTCTGCCTCATCATACAGAGAAGCCTCTCGCTGAGACCCTGACCAGTGTGATGACGTCGAGGGTCTTTCCCAGCGAGCTCGCTTAGGCTGCCTGGGGACTGTCGTCCGAGTCAGAGCCTTCAGCCCTGTGATGCCTGAGACCCCCTTGTAGCCTGGACTAGTTCCAACTGAGGGGGACCGGGGAACATTGCATCAACAGTGTCCATGGTCTGAGTGACCGGCCTGGACTGCAAAGTTTCAAGAATTTTTGTCATAGTCACAGACATCTTATCAGCAAAAACTGCAAACTCTGTCCCCGTCACTGGGGCAGGGTTCACAGGCGTCTCTGCCCGGGCCACTACCACCATAGACTCCGGCTGACGAAGTGGCACAGGGACCGAACATTGCACACAATGGGGGTCAGTGGAACCTGCCGGTAGATCAGCCCCACATGCGGTATAAGCAGCATATAAAGCCTGTGCCTTGGCACCCTTGCTTTTTGCGGATGACATGCTGTTGTCTCCTCAGAGCAATGGGGTATAAGCCAAGAAGCGACCGTACAGTGCAATATATAGGTACAGACAAAAAGTACACTAAATAACACTGTGGCACTAGTGGGGTCAGCACTTTTGTGCTGCTTACCGCCCGCTTAACAGCGGGTGTGTGGTCGCCAGAATCCCTTGTCTGGGTCTCCCAGGGCTATGTCCGTTCTCCAGCTCAGACTGCATGCAGGAATGGCTGCCAGCGTCCTGTGAAGAGGGACGGTCCGTGGGCGTGTTCAGACAAAGTGCGGGAAACTGGCGTCCCACTGTGCCCAGTGAGGGGGCTGGAGTATGTAAATAAGACTCCAGCCCTCGGCGCTGACTGATTGTACAGCGTCTCTCCCCTTCCGTGATTGACAGGGTTGGGGGCGGGAACGAAACGGAGCTAGGCCGCAAAAGCCGGGGACTAGATTTATGAGCGCTGCCGTCGTCAAAGCACGGTCAGCGCGAGTCCCCGGCGCACTACAAGTCTCAGCCGCGCCGCCGCTCTAGGGGCGGTCGGCGCGGTAGTTCCCAACACAGAAAGTCACTCAGCTAAGCTGTAGTGAATAAGACCCAGGCGCGCAGCGCTACTGTCCCCGGCGCACTAGCACACCCAGCAACTCTGGCGTGTGTCTGTGCCTGTCTGTACGGGGACACAGAGTACCTGAATGTTGCAGGGCCTTGTCCCTGACGGCACTCAGCTCCGTATCCAGCAGGATCTCCGGGTCTGTGGATGGAGCCCCGGCCTCAGAGTCTGGAGGCCGGTAAGATCCCACTTCCCCAGAGCCCTTCAGGGGGATGGGGAAGGAAAGCAGCATGTGGGCTCCAGCCTCCGTACCCGCAATGGGTACCTCAACCTTAACAAACACCGCCGACAAGTGGGGTGAGAAGGGAGCATGCTGGGGGCCCTAGTATGGGCCCTCTTTTCTTCCATCCGACATAGTCAGCAGCTGCTGCTGACTAAACAGTGGAGCTATGCGTGGATGTCTGACCTCCTTCGCACAAAGCTTGAAAACTGAGCAGCCCGTGATCCCACGGGGGGTGTATAGCCAGAAGGGGAGGGGCCTTACACTTTTTAGTGTAATGCTTTGTGTGGCCTCCGGAGGCAGTAGCTATACACCCAATCGTCTGGGTCTCCCAATGGAGCGCCGAAGAAAAACACATCGGATGCCGTATGTCCGCTCTGTTATTATGGAACATGTCCTATTCTGTTCCGTAATAACGAACCGTGACTCAATACAAGTCAATGGGTCCGCAAAATTCCCGGAAGCAACACGGAAGCACTTCCATGTGACTTCCGTTGGGTGCCCGTGCAGTCAGTGTCCCGCTCCAGCCCCGCGGCTGCCCACTCAGCAGTGTCAGCAGCGGCCTGCACTGCAGTGTCAGCAGCCGCGGGGATGACAAGCGCTACCGTCAGGAGGTTAGTAAGTTCATTACCTACGGTGATGAAGTCCTGCCCTCCTGACGTCAGCGGTCGTCACTGCCTTCTATGCCCGCCGCTTGTCACATCACCTCTCGCTGTCGACCCGAGACTGTGACTAGTGGTGACGTCATGGGCCGCTCGCGATACTTTGTTTGTGAAGGCGGCGGTCATTGAACTCGGGTGACAGCGCTGCTGTCAGGAGTTCAGCGATCATCACAGGTAATATACCTCGCTAATCTCCTGATAGCAGCACTCGTCATGCCCTGCAGTGACCTGGGCTGACCTATTGATGTTAGCTCAGGTCACTGCTCGGCTCTCCCAGCAAATAGGGAACATTCTGTTCTTCATTGACTGGGACATTGACTATGGTAGGGATCATCGTGGGACCCCCTTGTATTACACCAGACCTGGATTTGTTTTTCTTTCTAATAAATTGGTGAAAGAGGGAATGTGTTGGGAGTGTTTTTGCAAATAAAAATGTGTTTGTTGTCTATTTTTTTTTTTTTATTACTGCCTGGGTTGGTGATGTCGGGTATCTGATACACGCCTGACATCAATAACTCCAGGGCTTGATGCCAGGTGACATTACACATCTGGTATTAACCCCATATATTACCCCGTTTGCCACCGCACCAGGGCAACGGGATAAGCTGGCGCGAAGCACCAGGACTGGCACATCTAATGGATGCGCTACTTCTGGGGCGGCTGCAGCCTGCTATTTTTAGGCTGGGGAGTGTCCAATAACAGTGAACCTCCCTAGTCTGAGAATACCAGACCACAGCTGTCCGCTTTAGCTTGGCTGGTGATCCAATTTCGGGGGACCCCGTGTTTTTTGTTTTAAATTATTTAGTTAATTTAAAATAACAGCGTGGGGTGCCTCTGTTTTGGATTACCAGCCAAGGTGAAGCTGCCAGCTGTGGTTTGCAGGCTGCAGCCGTTTGCTTTACCCTAGCTGGCTACAAAAGATAGGGGGACCGCATGTCATTTTTTTTATTATTTATTTATTTTTTGGCTAAATACAAGACTAAGCACCTTAGTGCCACATGAAAGTCAGAAAAGGGTGCCAGCTTAGAATATGCAGGGGGGTAGGACATTATATATGTCTTTCTTATCTATCTATCCAGCCCTCTATTCATTCATTCATTCATTCATCCCTCTGTCTCTATATCTATCTATCCATCTCTATACCTACTCATCTATTTATCTTTCTTGCTGCTTCCGTTTTTTGCGGTCCGCAAAAAAAACGGAAGGCACACAGATGTCACACGGATGCCACTAGGATGCATCCGTGAAAAAAAAGGATCGTTTTTTGTGGCCTGCAAAAACGGAACGGTCATGTGAATGTAGCCTTAACAGCAGTCACTGCCTGCTGCCGATCACATGTGACCGTGTGCGGGCTGTGTGTGCGGGCTGTGTGTGCGGGCTGTGTGTGCGGGCTGTGTGTACAGGAGTTCAGCTGAGTTCAGATCAGCTGACTCAAGTGTCGGCTGATCAGGCTGGGGCCACACGAGGATTACTGCGATCCCCTCGCATTACACTCGGCTCACGCTCAGTACAGCAGAGCTGAGTGTCATGCGTGTGTCCCTGCGATTGAGGTCCGACTGTGCGAGCAGACCTCAGCTGCGGGGGGCGGTCCGCCACTCGAGGGGTGGGCCAGCACTGAGGAGGGGTGGGAGGGATTTATCTCCCTCTCTCCTCCGTAGTCCACCGATGTACCGCAAGTGCAGTGCGATTTTTCTCTCACCACATACACTTGAATGGGTAAAAGAGAGAGTCTTGCATTACAGTTGTAGCATGCTGCGATTGTTTTGTCGGTCCAATTAGGGCTGAGAAAATAATCGCTCATGTGTGCTGACACACAGGCTAATATTGGTCCGAGTGGAATGCGATGTTTTATCGCACTCCACTCGCACTGTTTTTCTCGCCGTGTGGCTTAGAACTTACTTGTTCTATGTCCCCCTGCATCCATCGCAGCGTGTGCAGGCTGGAGTTCAGCTGAGTTCAGATCAGCTGACTCCAGTGCTGGACTGAACTCCGATGACCTCACAGCCCGTACACGCTGCAATGGATGCAGGGGGACACAGAACAAGTAATCGGCCGACACTGGAGTCATCTGATTACTTGGGATGAATTGAGCAATAAAATGCTCTGGTGCTCGATGGGCGAAGCCCATGTCGATTTTTTTTTTAAAAAATTCATTAAAAATAAAAAAAAACAAAAAATCACATTGTTTGTGGGCTCCCGCCTCATTTTCTATTGCTAAGGGTAACCCAAGCAGCTACTGGCTGCTAACCCCCGCTGCTTGGTGTTACTTTCACTGGCAATAGAAATCCAGGGAAGCATTTTTTTTTTATAAAGGTTTTTGCCTGAAAACTTTTTTAAAAAAATGACGTGGGCTTCGCCATATTTTTGTATGCTAGCCAGGTACAGCAGGCAGCTACGGGCTGCCCCCAACCCCCAGCTGCCTAATTGTACCCGGATGGGAACCAAAAATATAGAGAAGCCCTTTTTTTTTTTTTATTTCATGAATTTCAAGAAATAATTAAAAAAAAAAAAATGACGTGGGCTTCGCCGAATTTTTGAGTCCAGCCAGGTACAACTAGGCAGCTGGGGATTGGAATCCGCAGTGCAGGGTGCCCAAACTTTCTGGGCCCCCCGCTGCGAATTGCAGTCCACAGCCGCCCCAGAAAATGGCGCTTTCATAGAAGTGCCATCTTCTGGTGCTGTATCCAACTTTTCCAGTGGCCCTGGTGACAGGTGGCACGCTGGGTAATGAGGGGTTAATACTAGCTATGTTTTACCAGCTGGTATAAAGCCCGAGATTCTTAATGTCAGGCCAAGTTTGACCTGGCCATTAAGAATCTCCAATAAAGGGTTTAAAAAATAAAAATAAAAAGACATCACACAGAGAAAAATACTTTATTAGAAATAAATACACAGACACAGTAGGGATTCCATGTTTATTACTCCCTCTCACCCCTCCACGATTGAGAGATTTCTGTACTGACCATGCCAGGAGAGAGCGAGGGAAAAGAGAGAGAGAGCGAGGGGGGGGGGAAGAGAGCGAGGGGGGAGGAAAAGAGAGCGAGGGGGGGAGGAAAAGAGAGCGAGGGGGGGAAAGAGAGCGAGGGGGGGGAAAGAGAGCGAGGGGGGGGAAAGAGAGCGAGGGGGGGAAAGAGAGCGAGGGGGGGAAAAAGAGAGCGAGGGGGGGGGGAAAGAGAGCGAGGGGGGGAAAAAAAGAGAGCGAGGGGGGAGGAAAAGAGCGAGGGAGGGAGGAAAAGAGCGAGGGGGGAGGAAAAGAGCGAGGGGGGAGGAAAAGAGAGCGAGGGGGGAGGAAAAGAGAGCGAGGGGGGAGGAAAAGAGAGCGGGGGGGAGGAAAAGAGAGCGAGGGGGGGGAGGAAAAGAGAGCGAGGGGGGAGGAAAAGAGAGCGAGGGGGGGAGGAAAAGAGAGCGAGGGGGAGGAAAAGAGCGAGGGGGAGGAAAAGAGAGTGAGAGGGGGAGGAAAAGAGAGCGAGGGGGGGAGGAAAAGAGAGCGAGGGGGGAGGAAAAGAGAGCGAGGGGGGGGAAAGAGAGCGAGGGGGGGGGAAAGAGAGCGAGGGGGGAGGAAAAGAGAGCGAGGGGGGGAGGAAAAGAGAGCGAGGGGGGGAGGAAAAGAGAGCGAGGGGGGAGGAAAGAGAGCGAGGGGGGAGGAAAGAGAGCGAGGGGGGGAGGAAAGAGAGCGAGGGGGGGAGGAAAGAGAGCGAGGCGGGGGGAAGAGAGCGAGGGGGGAAAGAGAGCGAGGGGGGGAAAGAGAGCGAGGGGGGAAAGAGAGCGAGGGGGGAAAGAGAGCGAGGGGGGAAAGAGAGCGAGGGAAAAGAGAGAGAGAGCGAGGGAAAAGAGAGAGAGCGAGGGAAAAGACGGGTGAGAGGAGAGGGGGATAAGAGGGGGGCAGAGAAGAGGGGGAAGAGGGCAGGGGGAGAAGAGTGGGGGGAGAGAAGAGAGAGAATAGGGGGGGGCAGAGGTGCTCTGTCATTAACTGTCTCCACTCTGTGACTTGTGGTGCAGGTGACAGAGTGCAGACAGTTGGTCCCATGCAGCAGGACAGGTGGCAGAGCACAGCGGTGACATGCCTGTCAGTGTCTTGCTGGTTGCTGCGTCCTGTAGTACTGCTGAGAGGAGCACATGATCACACTGCCCGACACCGGCCGCTCTCCTGACATCGTAGCAGAGCGGGCGGGTGGAGAGTGTGATCAGATACTTACGTGCAGGGGGGGGGATTTCAGCTGAAGAACCCCCCCTGTACTGCACACTGGCGCCCCGTGCCTCACCATCTGCAGGACGCTTAGCCGGCTCCACACTGACGTCCTCCGGCTCCTCCCCTCGATGCTGGGCTGTGCCGTGCGGTAGTCACCGCCCACAGCCCTGTCACTCAATCTGAGTGGTGCCAGCCTCCTCTGACGTACCCGACAAGTTTGAGAGCCCGGAATTGCCGGGACGTCAGAGGATACTGGCGGCCACAGCTCCAGGGGGTCCTGTTACAGGCAATGAGCGTGCAGGATAGCGCCGCTCAGTGCCAGAAATGGAAACAGAAGCCAATGGAGAAAACGCCTAGAATGGTAAGTAGAACTCATACAGAAAATAAAAAAAATGGGTGAACCACCCTTTTAAGGGCATAAACATGTAAGTTTAAAAATTGCAAAACTTTCAAAATTTTTGCCAAAATTTACAATTTCTTTACAAATAAAAGGCAAAAAATATGGTCCTAAATTTTCCCCCTAAAATCAAGTTCAATAGGTCACAAAAAGAATAAATCTTGGAATAACTGGGATACGTTGAAGCTTTCCAGAGTTTTAACCTGAAAGTGACACTGGTCAGAATTAATAAAATGGCAAAGTAATAAAGGTGGAAATAGGCCAGGTGGTAAAGGACCAGTGACATCAAACGGCAAAGTGGCCTGCTGGCCCTTTAAGACTCCGGCAGGCGTAGAGCCCTGTAAACTGACAGGCCACTACGACGTGCATAGGGCTCGACGCCACAATCTTAAAGGGCTGATGGCAGGACGATGGGGCACCACTGCCGTGGAGGCCCACTTTGCATATGTACACTTTGGCCCACTGTGCCAGATCAGTCTGGGTCTGCTTCCCACCCAATTTCCTTTGGTTATGTGATTCACTATGTAGATGCACAGCATATCAAACTCTTAAAGGGGTGGTTCACCCATTTTTTTTATTTTCCCAATGAGTGTCACTTACCATTGTATGCATCTTCTATCCTGCACGCTCAGTGCCTGTCACATGACCCCCTGGAGCTGTGGCCGCCAGCATCCTCTGACGACCCGGCATTTCCGGGCTCTCAAACTGGACGGGTACATCAGAGGATGCCGGCGCCACTCACACTGATTGACTGGGCTGTGGGCGGTGACTACCGCACGTCACAGCCCAGCCTCGAGGGGAGGATCCAGGGAGCTTTAGTGTGGAGCGGTGAAGGCAGAGCGCGCGCTTACCATCCGTCAGCTGTGGGAGGTATGGGCTCCAGTGTGGAGTACAGGGGGGGGGGGTTTCCTCCACTGAAATCCCCCCTGTCACGCAAGTATGTGATCACACTGTCCACCCGCCCGCTGTGCTCAGCTGTCAGGAGAGCGGGCGGTGTCGGCAGTGTGATCATATACTCCCACCAGCAGCACCAGCACAGGTGACCGGACGCTGCATGGGACCAATCTGCTCCACTCTGTCACCTGCACAACAAGTCCCAGAGTGGAGACAGTAAGTTACATGTAGCATCCGGTCACCTGCACAACAAGTCCCAGAGTGGAGACAGTGACATGCTCTGCTCTGACACATAGTGTGCTATATGTCACTATCTGTCTCCACTCTGGGACTTGTTGTGCAGGTGACCGGATGCTATATGTCACTATCTGTCTCTACTCTGGGACTTGTTGTGCAGGTGACCGGATGATACATGTCATTAACTGTCCCACTCTGAGACTTGTTGAGGTGAGAGTGTATACAGTTGGAACAATGCAGCAGAAGTCACAGAGTGGAGCAAGTAGTGACATGTGGCATCCGGTCACCTGCACAACAAGTCCCAGAGTGGATACAGTTAGTGACATGCAGCACACAATGTGTCAGAGCAGAGCATGTCACCAACTTGCTCTGCTCTGTCACCTGCAGTGCTGCATGTCACCAACTAAGGGTAAGTTCACACAGTGCGTTTTTCGTGGCGTTTTTGAGCGTTTTTCGGGTGCGTTTTTGCTCAGAAAACTGCATGACTTTGCTTCCCCAGCAAAGTCTATGAGTTTTCATTTTTGCTGTCTGCACACAGCATATTTTTCAGCTGCGTTTTTGTGGTGCCCACAAAAACGCAGCATGTCAATTATTTTTGTGTTTTTTCACTGCGTTTTACACCCATTGAGTTGAATGAGATGTTCAAAAACGCAATGAAAAACACAATTTGCAAATATAGCTGCGTTTTAGTGTGTTTCTATGACTAAAAACGCAGCTATAAACGCAAGGGGTGGGCAGTAAAGTGACGTGTACAGGAAGAGGATTCCTTCTGTCATTAAACACAGAAGCGTGAATCCTCCCGGTACCGTCACCGCCGCTTCCATCTCCCGTCCGGTGCCATGTCAGCTCCCGTGCGGCGCAATGTACGGGCAGGAGATGGAGGCAGCTGCTAAATCAAAAGTGAACAATAGAAAAAAAAATGTCATACTCACCTGTCTGCAGACTCCCGGTACCATGTCCGCTCCAGCTCCTAACCCAGGACCACCGCTCCAGCTGTGTGCAGACTCTCCGGGCATGTCCGATGCCTGCAGGACCTGGCGCTGATCACCTGATGCGGTCACCTGACGCATCAGCTGATCGTAGTTTCGCGGTGACGCCATCTTTTTAGCGCCCGGCTGGCTATCAGCTGATGCCGTCAGGAGACTTCATCAGCTGATTACCGGCAGCGATCTGACGGGATCAGACTCCCGTCCGATCGCTCCAGGAGCTGTCGGTAATCAGCACATTAGTATTTTTTTTTTCACTGATGCATCAGCTGATTGTATAACCGGCTTTTATACAATCAGCTGCTGTGTCGTGTGATTCATGTCCTTTAACCTGACATCATCTGATCGCTTTGCCTTCCAGCAAACCGATCAGATGATATTGGATCCGGATTGGACGGCGCGGGACCCTTGACCCAGGATTACTGCGGAGGGGGGTGCTTTATTTCAATAAAGATGGAGTCACTAATTGTATTGTGTTTTATTTCTAATAAAAATATTTTTCTGTGTTTTGTGTTTTTTTAATCTTTACTAGAAATTCATGGTGGCCATGTCTAATATTGGCGTGACACCATGAATTTTGGGCTTAGGGTCAGCTTATAATTTACAGCTAGCCCTAACCCCATTATTACCCAGGCAAAAATTATTTTCAGGCAAAAACCTTTATAATAAATAAAAAAAAATGCTTCCCTGGATTTCTATTGCCAGTGAAAGTAACACCAAGCAGCAGGGGTTAGCAGCCAGTAGCTGCTTGGGATACCCTTAGCAATAGAAAATGCAGCGGGAGCCCACAAACAATGTGATTTTTTGGTTTTTTTTATTTTTAATGAATTTTTTTAATAAAAATCGACATGGGCTTCGCCCATCGAGCACCAGAGCATTTTACTGCTCAATTCATCCCAAGTAATCAGATGACTCCAGTGTCGGCCGATTACTTGTTCTGTGTCCCCCTGCATCTATTGCAGCGTGTACGGGCTGTGAGGTCAGCGGAGTTCGGTCCAGCTGAACTCCAGCCTGCACACGCTGCGATGGATGCAGGGGGACATAGAACAAGTAAGGTCTAAGCCACACGGCGAGAAACACAATGCGAGTGGAGTGCGATAAAACATCGCATTCCACTCGGACCAATATTAGCCTGTGTGTCAGCACACATGAGCGATTATTTTCTCCGCCCTAATTGGACCGAGAAAACAATCGCAGCATGCTACAACTGTAATGCAAGACTCTCTCTTTTACCCATTCAAGTGTATGTGGTGAGAGAAAAATCGCACTGAACTTGCGGTACATCGGTGGACTACGAAGGAGAGAGGGAGAGAAATCCCTCCCACCCCTCCTCAGTGCTGGCCCACCCCTCGAGTGGCGGACCGCCCCCCGCAGCTGAGGTGTGCTCGCACAGTCGGACCTCAGTTGCAGGGACACACGCATGACACTCAGCTCTGCTGTAATGAGCGTGAGCCGAGTGTAATGCGAGGGGATCGCAGTATTCCCCGTGTGGCCCCAGCCTGATTGGCCGACACTTGAGTCAGCTGATCTGAACTCAGCTGAACTCCTGTACACACAGCCTGCACACACAGCCCGCACACGGTCACATGTGATCGGCACCATGTGCACAGCCTTTCTAAATTCTCAGGCTTTGCTGGGGAAGGCAATGCATGCAGTTTTGAGCAACAAACTGCACCCAAAAACACAACAAGGCTATGTGCGCTCAGTGCGTTTTTCGCGGCGTTTTTTGGGTGCGTTTTTGGCCTCAAAACTGCATGACTTTGCTTCTCCAGCAAAGTCTATAAGTTTTCATTTTTGCTGTCCGCACACAACTGTTTTTTTAAGCTGCGTTTTTGAGCTTGAAAAAAAAAATGGACATGTCAATTCTTTCCTGCGTTTTTCTGCGTTTTCCGCCCATGCAATGCATTGGAAAAACGCAGCAAAACGCAGAGATCAAAAACGCAGCAAAACGCAGCCAAAAACGCACCAAATCGCGGTAAAAACACATGCATTTTTTATGCGTTTTTTCGACGCAGGTGCGTTTTTGTGCGTTTTTAGCGGGCAAAATCGCACAAAAATGCAGCGTCAAAAAAAACGCAGCATGCGCACATAGCCCAAAAATGAAGAAAAAACGCAGTGTGCACACAGGGCCATACTTTGTAATGTCCCAAACTTTCAAAGATCATTTAAATATAGCTTATCCATGTTAATCAATGGTAGGGATAGTGTAAATGATGACCATCCCTGATAACAAGCAACTCAAGAAACACAAATATCAGGAGAAAAAGGAGTTCTTGGTTAAATAAATGTATATACATGAAAATGCCAAGTGCTTACATGAAAATCATAGAAAAAGTACCATACAAAAACAGAGGACAGCGTAAAAGGTATCAGTTCCCTTGTGGACACCTAGGACTATGTGTAATAGTAATCATATGTGACAAATAAAACATGCACCAGCATTCAAAAATGATAACGTAAAGCCAAAAGTGGTTTTGTCCACACAATCACTATACTAACTGCAGGGAGGAGAGTGCGAACTATGGAGTCACTATACAAGCTGCAGGGAGGAGAGTGCGAACCATGGAGTCACTATACAAGCTGCAGGAGGGAGAGTGAGAACCATGGAGTCACTATACAAGCTGCAGGGGGGAGAGAGTGAACCATGGAGCCCCTATACAAGCTGCAGGGGGGAGAGTGAGAACCATGGAGTCACTATACAAGCTGCAGGGGGGAGAGAGTGAACCATGGAGCTCCTATACAAGCTGCAGAGAGGAGAGTGCGAACCATGGAGTCACTATACAAGCTGCACGGAGAAGAGTGTGAACCATGGAGTCACTATACAAGCTGCAAGGGGGAGAGTGCGAACCATGGAGTCACTATACAAGCTGCAGGGGGGAGAGTGCGAACCATGGAGTCACTATACAAGCTGCAGGGGGGAGAGTGCGAACCATGGAGTCACTATACAAGCTGCAGGGAGGAGAGTGTGAACCATGGAGTCACTATACAAGCTGCAGGGAGGAGAGTGCGAACCATGGAGTCACTATACAAGCTGCAGGGGGGAGAGTGTGAATCATGGAGTCACTAGACAAGCTGCAGGGAGGAGAGTGCGAACCATGGAGTCACTATATAAGCTGCAGATAGGAGAGTGTGAACCATGGAGTCACTATACAAGCTGCAGGGAGGAGAGTGCGAACCATGGAGTCACTATACAAGCTGCAGGGGGGGGGGCAAATGCGAACCATGGAGTCCCTATACAAGCTGCAGGGAGGAGAGTGCGAACCATGGAGTCACTATACAAGCTGCACGGGGAAGAGTGTGAACCATGGAGTCACTATACAAGCTGCAGGGAGAAGAGTGTGAACCATGGAGTCACTATACAAGCTGCAGGGAGGAGAGTGCGAACCATGGAGCCCCTATACAAGCTGCAGGGAGGAGAGTGCGAACCATGGAGTCACTATACAAGCTGCAGGGAGGAGAGTGCGAACCATGGAGTCACTATACAAGCTGCAGGGAGGAGAGTGCGAACCATGGTGTTACGTCCGGGTGGTGGAAACACTGGACCGTACACCGGGTTCCCCTGGTGAGGCAGCCAGACCGGTCATCCCGCCAGAGGGCCTTGATGCACGGCAGCCGAAGCACTATTGGTAGCAAGACAGTCCGTATGAGAGCTGGAAAGTAGATGTTGCTGGGAACACAGAGTTCTAGAAGGTAGTCCGGGTGACGAGGCTCAGGGTCCGAGGCCGGGTTGTAGGATCAGGCGAAATCCGGAACCTGCTGAGCGAGAGGACGGGTCACCAAACGGAGCCAGGGACTGGAGACTGGCGGAGCTGAAGAGGTGGTGGAACATCCGCCAAAGTCACCGTCAAGAGTACTGGAGCGGACGTGGTCAGGACCGGCTGGCGTGGCAGGACAGGCTCTGCGAGACAGACAGGGGTTAATACTGGACACAGCAATACGGGGACCTGAACTCCTAGCTTACTAAACACGTAGAACAGGCCCCGCCCACCAGGAAAGAGAATCCTAATATACCCTGTACCTGTCTATGCAATTTCCTGTTTCTAGGTGCTGGCCCTTTAAGAGAGGGTCAATGACCGCGCGCCCTAATGCGCATGCGTGAGGCCCGTGTGCCAGAAGCCAGTACAGGGAGCGATGCAGAGGAAGCAGGAGTGCCCGGCTGTGAGTCCCGCGTCGCAGAGGGGCGCCGAGAGCGGGGAGCAGGACACATGGAGGGTGCAGGCGAGGAAGAGGAAGCCGGGACCGGAGCGGTGAGCAGGGGACGCCGTCGGGAACCGGAGAGCGGGGCACGGGAACCGGGGAGCAGGCCACGGGGACCGGAGAGCGTGACAGTACCCCCTCCCCCACGCCCCCCTCCCCGCAACCGGGACAGGAAGGCACGTATCAGAGGAGTGCCAACATTCTCCCGGGGCTCCCAGGACCTATCCTCGGGACCATAACCCGCCCAGTCCACCAGGAAGAATTGGCGACCTCGCACGGTCTTCATGGCCACGATATCCCTTACCGCATAGATGTCATCGTCAGCGATGGGAGGAGGAGAAGTACCGACACCAGCGGAGAAGGGACCAAGGACAACCGGCTTGAGCAGGGAGACGTGGAAGGAGTTGGGTATTCTCATCGTGGCCGGGAGATGCAGCTTGTAGGAGACAGCATTAATCTTGCTGATGACTTTAAACGGCCCGATGTAACGAGGACCCAACTTGTACGATGGTAACTTCAGTCGGACATATTTGGATGCAAGCCAGACCAGATCACCTGGGGAGAAACACGGGGGATCCAGGCGCCTCTTGTCCGCATGTCTCTTCATCTGCAAGGAAGCACGCTCTAGGGAAGTCTTGACTGAGTTCCATATAGCTGAGAAGTCCCGGACCAGGGCATCTGCAGCGGGGACATCTGAAGCCGAGGATACTGGCAACGGGACAGAAGGCTGAAGTCCGTAAACGACCTGGAAGGGAGAGCTGGAGGTGGACTCGCTGATGTGCTGGTTATGGGAGAATTCAGCCCAAGGAAGGAGCGTGGACCAATCGTCGTGATGGATGTTGACGTAGTGGCGCAGGAAGGAGGTCAGGATCTGATTGACCCGTTCCACTTGGCCATTCGACTGAGGGTGGTAGGCCGAAGAAAAGTCCAAAGTTACTCCCAGATGTTTGCAGAGAGCCCTCCAGAAGCGCGAGGTAAACTGAGTTCCTCTGTCGGACACAATGTGTGTAGGAAAGCCATGCAATCGGAATATGTGTTGTATGAAGGAATCAGCGAGCTCCTGGGCAGAGGGTAGCCCGGCCATGGGAACGAAGTGAGCCATCTTTGAGAAACGGTCCACCACAACCCATATGACCGTGTGTCCGGAGGACAAGGGTAAGTCCGTAATAAAGTCCATTGCAATGTGTTGCCACGGAACGGAAGGAATAGACAAAGGCAGAAGACGTCCATATGGCAGGTGCTTGGGTGTCTTGTTCCGGGCACAAGATGGACAGGCTGAGACGAAGGTTGCGACGTCTTTACGGAGGGACGGCCACCAATAGTGACGGACAATCGTACTCCAAGTCTTCTTCTGACCAGCATGGCTGGCGATTTTTGAGGCATGACCCCAGTGTAGGACTCTTTGTTTGTCAGTATCTGAGACATAGGTCTTCCCAGGGGGAATCTGAGCCAGAGTGACAGGAGCCAGCGGAATAACTTTACTGGGGCTGATGATGGGCTGGAACGTCTCCTTCTCCTGCTCTACGGGCACGAAGGACCTAGACAAGGCGTCTGCCCGCACGTTCTTATCCGCGGGCTGAAAATGGAGTTGGAAATCAAATCGAGCAAAAAACAAGGACCAGCGGGCTTGTCGCGGGTTCAGTCTTTGGGCTGACCGTAGGTACTCCAGATTCTTGTGGTCCGTGTAGATGATCACAGGGTATACTGCTCCCTCCAGAAGGTAGCGCCATTCCTCCAAGGCCAGCTTGATGGCCAGTAGCTCTCGATCACCGATGGTGTAGTTGCGTTCGGGTGCCGAGAAGCTCTT
Organism: Anomaloglossus baeobatrachus; assembly: GCF_048569485.1. Lineage (NCBI taxonomy): Eukaryota > Metazoa > Chordata > Amphibia > Anura > Aromobatidae > Anomaloglossus > Anomaloglossus baeobatrachus. Next base: position 272,455,716 of record NC_134354.1, on the reverse strand, counting down.
GGAGAAGAATCCGCAAGTGACCATCTTCCCGGTGGAGGATTTCTGCATTAACACTGCCCCGGCACCTGAGGAGGAGGCATCCACCTCCAAGGTGAACTGTCGGTTCAATTCAGGGCGATAGAGAACCGGGGAAGAAGCAAACGCCTGTTTTAAAGAGCAGAACGCGGCATCGGCCGCAGGTGGCCAGTCCTTAGGATTAGCTCCCTTCTTAGTCAATGCAGAGAGAGGCGCAGTCAGGGCAGAGAAGTGCGGGATGACTTGACGATAATAGTTTGCAAAGCCGAGGAAGCGTTGGATGGCCTTCAGCCCGGAAGGAGGAGGCCAGTTGAGGATGGAAGACACTTTCTCTGGGTCCATCTGCAGGCCAGTGTCAGAGATTACATAACCCAGGAAGGGAAGAGACGACTTTTCAAAAACGCACTTCTCGTACTTGGCGTACAGGCGGTTCTCTCTAAGCCTTTGGAGTACTAGCAGCACGCTCTCTCTGTGGGTCTGTAGGTCCGGAGAGAAGACCAGGATGTCGTCCAGATACACCACGACACAGACATAGAGGAGGTCTCTGAACACGTCGTTCACCAGTTCTTGAAAGACTGCCGGAGCATTACACAGACCAAAGGGCATGACACAATACTCGTAGTGCCCATCCCGAGTGTTGAATGCGGTCTTCTATTCGTCTCCAGAGCGAATGCGAACCAGGTTATAGGCCCCACGGAGATCCAACTTGGTGAATACACGAGCTCCTCGGAGCCGATCGAATAGTTCGGGGATGAGTGGCAGAGGGTATTTATTTTTCACGGTGATCTGGTTTAATCCCCGGTAGTCAATGCAGGGGCGCAGATCACCTTCCTTCTTCTTGACGAAGAAAAACCCTGCTCTGGCAGGGGACGAAGATCTCCGAATGAACCCCTTTGCCAGGCTCTCGGTGATATAGGCAGACATGGCCAGTGTTTCAGCAGGGGACAAGGGGTATATCCTTCCTCTAGGAGGCGTAGTTCCCGGCAGTAAGTCTATGGCACAGTCGTAGGGACGATGAGGCGGTAGTATCTCTGACTCCTTTTTATCAAACACGTCCGTGAAGGACCAGTAGGCGGAAGACAGTCCTGGTAGAGACTCTGGAACCAGAGGTCGTCGGATGGGCTGTATGGATTTCAGGCATCTCTCGTGACACGAGGAGCCCCATCGGGTAATTTCACCTGTACTCCAGCTGACCGACGGTTCGTGTGCCCGTAACCATGGAAGTCCCAGCAGAATCTGATGAGACATGCGCGGGAGGACGTAGAAGGTGATCTTCTCGGTGTGCAGGGCACCGATCCGTAATTCCATAGGCCTGGTGATCAACGAGACGGTGTCAGAGAGGGGTCTCCCATCTACAGAGGCGATCACCAGCGGTTTTTCTAGTGGGAGAACAGGCACCTGGTACTTATCCACCGTAGCCTGCTGGATGAAGTTGCCTGCTGCTCCGGAATCGAGATACGCCTCTGCCGTGAACCGGTTCTCTTCTGTAGTCACTTGAACAGTCCAAGTAAAGGAGTCTGAGAGAGTCCCAGCACCTAGGGTGGCCTCTCCTACCAAGTCTAGGCTTTGGAGTTTCCCGGCTTCTCGGGACAGGAGCATAGCAGGTGTGTGCCATCTCCGCAGTAGAAGCAGAGACCCTTTGCTAGTCGTTCTGCTCTGCGTTGCTACGACTGCCTCAGGCGGTCAATCTGCATGGGCTCGTGGGCAGAAGCGCCAGATGACGCCGACTGGGGAGCGATGGACTTCAGTGGTGGGGAGGAGTGCCGTATCGGACGCCTCTCGCGGGACACCTCTTTGGATCGTTCCTGAAAGCGAAGATCCACTCGGGTCGCTAGAGCGATCAGGGCATCCAGGGTGGAAGGCACGTCACGACCAGCCATCTCATCCTTAATACGGCCCAAGAGTCCCTCCCAGAAGGCGGCGGTTAGGGCCTCATTGTTCCACCCTAATTCTGAGGCCAAGGTGCGGAAGCGGATAGCATATTGGCCCACCGTCAAAGTCCCCTGACGTAGCTTGAGGAGCGATGAGGCGGACGCGGAGGCGCGTCCGGGCTCGTAAAAGGTAATACGAAAAGCCTGCAGGAACTCCTGGATGTTGGTGGTTACCGGATCCTCCTTCTCCCACAAGGGGTTCATCCAGGCCAGTGCCTCTTCCTCTAGATGGGACATCACGAACGCGACCTTGGCTTGGTCAGAGGCAAAAAGGTGCGGCAGCAGCTTGAAATGGAGGGAGCACTGATTTATGAATCCCCTGCAGGTCTTGGTATCTCCGGCGTACCGGGGCGGTGAGGCCAAACGGAGTTTGGAAGTATCCGAGGAGGCTGCTACGGGAGCTGCGGACGTGGATTGAGTCGCCAGAGACGTGGCAGTCGCTTGCAGCGTATTCAGGCGGGTGTCCACGGATGTCATGAAGGCCAACATACGGGATTGGGTCTCACGTTGTCGTCCGAGTTCCTGCTGTAATCCAGCCAGCTGGGTTGCTAGTGCATCGGCGGGATCCATGGCCTGTTCTAGCTGTTACGTCCGGGTGGTGGAAACACTGGACCGTACACCGAGTTCCCCTGGTGAGGCAGCCAGACCGGTCACCCCGCCAGAGGGCCTTGATGCACGGCAGCCGAAGCACTATTGGTAGCAAGACAGTCCGTATGAGAGCTGGAAAGTAGATGTTGCTGGGAACATAGAGTTCTAGACGGTAGTCCGGGTGACGAGGCTCAGGGTCCGAGGCCGGGTTGTAGGATCAGGCGGAATCCGGAACCTGCTGAGCGAGAGGACGGGTCACCAAACGGAGCCAGGGACTGGAGACTGGCGGAGCTGAAGAGGTGGTGGAACATCCGCCAAAGTCACCGTCAAGAGTACTGGAGCGGACGTGGTCAGGACCGGCTGGCGTGGCAGGACAGGTTCTGCGAGACAGACAGGGGTTAATACTGGACACAGCAATACGGGGACCTGAACTCCTAGCTTACTAAACACGTAGAACAGGCCCCGCCCACCAGGAAAGAGAATCCTAATATACCCTGTACCTGTCTATGCAATTTCCTGTTTCTAGGTGCTGGCCCTTTAAGAGAGGGTCAATGACCGCGCGCGCGTCCTAATGCGCATGCGCGAGGCCCGTGTGCCAGAAGCCAGTACAGGGAGCGATGCAGAGGAAGCAGGAGTGCCCGGCTGTGAGTCCCGCGTCGCAGAGGGGCGCCGGGAGCGGGGAGCAGGACACATGGAGGGTGCAGGCGAGGAAGAGGAAGCCGGGATCGGAGCGGTGAGCAGGGGACGCCGTCGGGAACCGGAGAGCGGGGCACGGGAACCGGGGAGCGGGCCACGGGGACCGGAGAGCGTGACACATGGAGTCACTATACAAGCTGCAGGGAGGAGAGTGTGAACCATGGAGTCACTATACAAGCTGCAGGGGGGAGAGTGTGAACCATGGAGTCACTATACAAGCTGCAGGGGGGAGAGTGTGAACCATGGAGTCACTATACAAGCTGCAGGGAGGAGAGTGCGAACTATGGAGTCACTATACAAGCTGCATGGAGGAGAGTGCGAACCATGGAGTCACTTTACAAGCTGCAGGGAGGAGAGTGCGAACCATGGAGTCACTATACAAGCTGCAGGGGGGAGAGGGCGAACCATGGAGTCACTATACAAGCTGCAGTGGGGAGAGTGTGAACCATGGAGCCCCTATACAAGCAGCAGGGGGGAGTGTGTTAACCATGGAGTCACTATACAAGCTGCAGGGGGGAGAGTGTGAACCATGGAGTCACTATACAAGCTGCAGGGAGGAGAGTGCGAACCATGGAGTCACTATACAAGCTGCAGGGAGGAGAGTGTGAAACATGGAGCCCCTATACAAGCAGCAGGGGGGAGTGTGTTAACCATGGAGTCACTATACAAGCTGCAGGGGGGAGAGTGTGAACCATGGAGTCACTATACAAGCTGCAGGGGGGAGAGTGCGAACCATGGAGTCACTATACAAGCTGCAGGGGGGAGAGTGCGAACCATGGAGTCACTATACAAGCTGCAGTGGGGAGAGTGTGAACCATGGAGCCCCTATACAAGCAGCAGGGGGGGAGTGTGTTAACCATGGAGTCACTATACAAGCTGCAGGGGGGAGAGTGTGAACCATGGAGTCACTATACAAGCTGCAGGGAGGAGAGTGCGAACCATGGAGTCACTATACAAGCTGCAGGGAGGAGAGTGTGAAACATGGAGCCCCTATACAAGCAGCAGGGGGGAGTGTGTTAACCATGGAGTCACTATACAAGCTGCAGGGGGGAGAGTGTGAACCATGGAGTCACTATACAAGCTGCAGGGGGGAGAGTGCGAACCATGGAGTCACTATACAAGCTGCAGGGGGGAGAGTGCGAACCATGAAGTCACTATACAAGCTGCAGTGGGGAGAGTGTGAACCATGGAGTCACTATACAAGCTGCAGGGAGGAGAGTGCGAACCATGGAGTCACTATACAAGCTGCAGGGAGGAGAGTGTGAAACATGGAGCCCCTATACAAGCAGCAGGGGGGAGTGTGTTAACCATGGAGTCACTATACAAGCTGCAGGGGGGGGAGTGTGAACCATGGAGTCACTATACAAGCTGCAGGGGGGAGAGTGCGAACCATGGAGTCACTTTACAAGCTGCAGGGAGGAGAGTGCGAACCATGGAGTCACTATACAAGCTGCAGGGGGGAGAGTGCGAACCATGGAGTCACTATACAAGCTGCAGTGGGCAGAGTGTGAACCATGGAGCCCCTATACAAGCAGCAGGGGGGAGTGTGTTAACCATGGAGTCACTATACAAGCTGCAGGGGGGAGAGTGTGAACCATGGAGTCACTATACAAGCTGCAGGGAGGAGAGTGCGAACCATGGAGTCACTATACAAGCTGCAGGGAGGAGAGTGTGAAACATGGAGCCCCTATACAAGCAGCAGGGGGGAGTGTGTTAACCATGGAGTCACTATACAAGCTGCAGGGGGGAGAGTGTGAACCATGGAGTCACTATACAAGCTGCAGGGGGGAGAGTGCGAACCATGGAGTCACTATACAAGCTGCAGGGGGGAGAGTGCGAACCATGGAGTCACTATACAAGCTGCAGTGGGGAGAGTGTGAACCATGGAGCCCCTATACAAGCAGCAGGGGGGAGTGTGTTAACCATGGAGTCACTATACAAGCTGCAGGGGGGAGAGTGTGAACCATGGAGTCACTATACAAGCTGCAGGGAGGAGAGTGCGAACCATGGAGTCACTATACAAGCTGCAGGGAGGAGAGTGTGAAACATGGAGCCCCTATACAAGCAGCAGGGGGGAGTGTGTTAACCATGGAGTCACTATACAAGCTGCAGGGGGGAGAGTGTGAACCATGGAGTCACTATACAAGCTGCAGGGGGGAGAGTGCGAACCATGGAGTCACTATACAAGCTGCAGGGGGGAGAGTGCGAACCATGGAGTCACTATACAAGCTGCAGTGGGGAGAGTGTGAACCATGGAGCCCCTATACAAGCAGCAGGGGGGAGTGTGTTAACCATGGAGTCACTATACAAGCTGCAGGGGGTAGAGTGTGAACCATGGAGTCACTATACAAGCTGCAGGGAGGAGAGTGCGAACCATGGAGTCACTATACAAGCTGCAGGGAGGAGAGTGTGAAACATGGAGCCCCTATACAAGCAGCAGGGGGGAGTGTGTTAACCATGGAGTCACTATACAAGCTGCAGGGGGGAGAGTGTGAACCATGGAGTCACTATACAAGCTGCAGGGGGGAGAGTGCGAACCATGGAGTCACTATACAAGCTGCAGGGAGGAGAGTGCGAACCATGGAGTCACTATACAAGCTGCAGGGAGGAGAGTGCGAACCATGGAGTCACTATACAAGCTGCAGGGGGGAGAGAGTGAACCATGGAGCCCCTATACAAGCTGCAGGGGGGAGAGTGAGAACCATGGAGTCACTATACAAGCTGCAGGGGGGAGAGTGTGAACCATGGAGTCACTATACAAGCTGCAGGGGGGAGAGAGTGAACCATGGAGCTCCTATACAAGCTGCAGAGAGGAGAGTGCGAATCATGGAGTCACTATACAAGCTGCACGGAGAAGAGTGTGAACCATGGAGTCACTATACAAGCTGCATGGAGGAGAGTGCGAATCATGGAGTCACTATACAAGCTGCAGGGAGGAGAGTGTGAAACATGGAGCCCCTATATAAGCTGCAGGGGGGAGAGTGCGAACCATGGAGTCACTATACAAGCTGCAGGGGGGAGAGTGTGAACCATGGAGTCACTATACAAGCTGCTGGGGGGAGAGTGTGAACCATGGAGTCACTATACAAGCTGCAGGGGGAGAGTGCGAACCATGGAGTCACTATACAAGCTGCAGGGGGGAGAGTGCGAACCATGGAGTCACTATACAAGCTGCAGGGAGGAGAGTGTGAACCATGGACCCGACTAGCCAGGGGAACTAACGCCCAGGGGACTAGCCCCCGCGCTCATTAGCATATTATAAAAGATCTTTAGAATTACTTTTTCTAAAGATCTTTATCTATGCTAGTGTATACAGGGACGGTTAGGCAGGGTTTAGCAATATGCACCCAGAACTGCTCGTGGTTCTGGGTGTATATTGGACCCAACAGGTTCCCTTTAAGGGACCACATCACATTTGAAGTGACTTTGAGGGGCCTATGACAAAATATACCAAAAAACTGCACCCCTCAAAGCTCAAAGTAGTCAAAACCCAAATCCAAGAAGCTTTTTAACCTTTTCGATGCTTGACAAAGCAATTTTGAAAAAAAAAAACAAACTTTAATTTTTCACACAAAAATGTTGATTTAGCAAAAATATTATTCAATTTCAAAAAGGTTACAGGAGAAAAAAAGGGAGCGTAGAATTTTGTCCTATTTCTCCTGAGTATGTCGATATTGCATATTTAGTGGAAAACGTTGTTTGAGCGCACAGCGGGGCCTGGAAGGGACGGAGCGGAATTTGACATTATTCCAGAGACCATGCTGCTTGGAGAGCCCCTGATATGCAAACAGTGAAAACCCCCACAAGTGACCCCATTTTAGAAACTAAACCCTTCAAGGAATTAATCTAGACATATAGTGCATATCTTAAACCCCCAGGTGCTTCACAAAATCTTATAACATTGAGCTGTGACAATAAAACCACACATTAACAAAATACGTAATTACTTACTGGTAATGTGTTTTTTCCGAACCCATGACGGCACCACGAGAGAGGATCCGCACATCAAGGACAGGAAACCTTCAGGACAAAAAGGGGCGGTCCTCTCGCCTCCTCAGTTGATTACAGAGCATGAGAGGACCTCCGAAAAAAACAACAGGTTAGTATAAGGCCACCTCCAGAAAAATTGCGGAAGAAGGAAAAAAAGGAAGGTGAACCAACCAACAACCCCCAGTGCAGGGTGGGAATATAAGGGTGCCGTCATAGGTTCGGAAAAAACACATTACCGGTAAGTAATTACGTATTTTTCCCTCACCCTATGACGGCACCACGAGAGAATTACAGCGAAAGGAAAAAATTAGGGAGGGACCACAGCCTGTAGAACACGCCTCCCAAAGGTGAGGTCGGAGAAAGAAAGATCCAACCTATAATGTTTATAAAAGGTCGAGGGTGATGACCATGTGGCAGCTTTACAGATTTGAGCAATGGAAACATCTGCCCGTTCCGCCCAAGAAGATGCTACAGCCCGTGTGGAATGTGCCTTCAGACCCACAGGAACGTCAGTACCCCTAGCCGTGTAAGCTAATGCAATGGCGTCCCTAATCCACCTGGCCAGCGTGGACTTGGAACTCTTAACCCACTTTTGGGGCCCCTGGAAAGAGACAGAGACTTGTCCTTCCTCCAGGAACTGGTGACAAGAAGATACTGGATGAGACAACGACGTACATCCAGACAATGCCAACGCCTTTCCTCCACAAGTGTCGGGTTAGTGCAAAAGGACGGCAACACAATCTCCTGGGACGTATGAAACCGAGAAACCACCTTGGGGAGGTACGCAGGGTCAGGGCGCAACACTACCCTATCGTCCAGTATTTGAGTGTAGGGAGGGTCAATAGACAGGGCCTGAATGTCGCTAATCCTACGGGCCGAGGGCAGAGCTACCAGGAGGACCGTCTTAAGGGAAAGACATTTAACAGAGATGGAGTCAATGGGCTCGAACGGAGGAGCCGTCAGGGCCGCCAAAACCAGGTTAAGGTCCCAAGCGGGGAGGGAGACTACACGTTTAGGACGCTGGCGTGAACTAGCCCTGATAAACCGAGCCACCCAAGGGTTCCCAGCGACGTCATAATTGTAGTGTGCTGCTAACATGGAGATCTGGACCTTGAGAGTGCTAACCGCCAACCCCTTGTCCAACCCACACTGCAGAAATTCCAGGATGGGACCGATGGGAACCTCCCCTGTCACACTAGCTCCTGAGGAAGATAAGAACGTTCTCCAAATCCTACAGTAGATCTTGGTCGTCACCGGTGTTCTACAACCTAAGGCCCGTTTCACACGTCAGTGAAAAACACTGACATTCTTCACTGACGTGTAAAACACGCCCATGTCCCTCCGTGTGCCGTGATTCACGGCACACGTGGGTTGTCTAAGTGCAATCCGGGCTCCGTTCTCCGTGGCCCGTGATTGCACTTAGAAATTAACTCACCTGTGCCCGCTCCCGCTGTCCTTGGTGCTGATCGCTCCCGCGGTGAAGCATCCGGCCGGCGCTGACCCCCGCAGCAGCTGCTACTGGGTCGGCTGTGTCGTGCATTCATGAATATGCGCGACAGTAATGAGCCGGCTCAGAAGCAGCAGGCAGCACAGGCTGCAGAGAGTGTCGCTGGAGCCAGGTGAGTTCAAATGCTTTTTATTTTAGAAGCACATTTTTTTCTGGCACGTGTTTCACGGACCACACCACTGGGTGGTCCGTGGGACATCAGTGATGCCAGAAAAAAATGGACACGCCTCCGTGCGGCAACCACGGACACGAGTGTACGCCGCACGGAGACACGTGCAGTGAAAAATCACTGATGTGTGAGCAGACCCATTCATTATAATGGGTCTGCGTATGTCAGTGATTCTGGTATGTTTAAAAAAAGCACAAACGTACCAGAATCACTGACGTGTGAAAAGGGCCTTACAGCGTGGAAACTAAATTGTGGGAAAAACCCTTACTGATCAGTAATGCCCTCTCAAATTCCATGCCGTCAGGTGCAATTTGATTGTCGGAGGATGGTATACTGGTCCCTGGGACAGGAGATCCGGAAGCTCTGGGAGGACCCACGGGTCGGTCAGGGACATCTGAACCAACCAAAAAAACCATGGTCGCTTTGGCCAGAAGGGAGCAATCAGAATGACTCTGGCCCTGTCGTCCCTGATTTTTTTCAGGACCGAGGGGAGAAAGACCAGCGGGAGGAATGCATATGCTAGGGGAAAGTTCCACGGGATTGACAGGGCGTCCACTGCATACGGAAGTTCCTTGGGCTTGAGAGAACAGAACTGAGGGACCTTCCTGTTCTGCTTGGTGGAAAAGAGGTCGATGACCGGAATCCCCCACCTGGCCGTGATGAGGTTGAAGACTGACGGGTTGAGTGCCCACTCCCCTTGGCGCAGGCGAGTGCAGCTCAGAAAATCCGCTGCGAGGTTGTCTTTACCCCTGATGTGAACGGCAGTGAGAGACAGAAGGTGAGTTTCTGCTAGTAACAGAATCCTGTCGGCTATCATCATAAGGGACCTGGATCTTGTGCCCCCCTGATGGTTCAGATAAACTACCATCACCAGATTGTCCGACAACACCCGGGTATGGTGACCGGTCAGTGAAGGGAGAAGCGCAGTCAGTGCCCGTTCTACGGCCAGCAGCTCTCTGATATTTGAGGAGGAAGCTGCCTCCCTGGGCGACCAGAGACCTTGAATCGGACGGTCCAGCAGGTGAGCCCCCCCATCCGGACACACTGGCATCCGTGGTCACAATTCGGGACACCGGGAAAGACCATGGGACTCCCCTTGTGAGGTTCGCAGGAACCAGCCACCAGTGAAGGGAGGTGACGGAGCTGGAGCTCAGAGTAATCCGATTGTTCAACCTGTCCCCCAGACACGACTGATGTTCCAAAATGTCCCACTGGAGGGCTCTGGTATGTCCTTGAGCCCATAGAACTGCGGGGAGAGTGGAGGTCAGCGAGCCCAGGAGAGACATAGTCCGTCACAGGGACATTTGCGGAACTTTGGAAGGTGGAAGACGACATTCCTGTAGGAGAGAGTCCAAAGTAAGTCCCAAAAAGACTTGCACCGTGGCTGGAAGCAACCTGGAATTCTTACTGTTCAAAATCCAGCCTAGACCTTCCAGCTTTGAGCAGACAGTCTGAAGGACGGCAGTACAATGGTTTGCCGAATCCCCCACCACGAGGAAGTCGTCGAGATACGGGATAATGAGAATTCTGTCTTCCCGCAGGTGGGCAGTGATTTCCAGGACGAGTTTCGTGAAGATTCGGGGCGCAATTGCCAGGCCAAACGGTAAGGCCCTGAACTGCAGATGACGCACCGACCCATCGACTATCACTGCCACCCGGAGATATTTCTGGAAGGGAGGAGCGATGGGGACGTGATAATACGCGTCCTTCAGATCCAGGACAGCCATATGACAACCTGGGTAGAGAGACTTGATCGTGGACTTCATCGATTACATCTTGAAGGACAAGATTTGCAGGTGGCTGTTCAGACCTTTGAAGTGTATGATGACCCGAAATTTCCCGACCAGAAAAAGAGGGGAGTAAAACCCCTCTCCCCTTTCTGCCAAAGGGACGTCCGTCAGAACTGCCCAGTGCAATAAAGACTTCACTTCCCCCTCCAAGGCATGCTGTTCCCTCGGGGACATCCTCGGGGATGTTAGGAGAAAGCGCCTGGGAGGAACACTGCGGAATGGAAATGTCAGACCTGATCGGATGATATTGAGAATCCACGGACTTGAAGAAATACGTTCCCAGGCTGGAAGAAAGTAGGTCAATCCCCCCCCCACCTGGGGAAGGGAGTCATTGGGAAGAGTTCTTGGATTGGGAAGGGCCCTTGAACAAAAAACCCTTATCTTCCTTCTTTCGATCCGACCAGGCACTTCTATTCCTGGGGGCGAACTTACGGGTGAACTGCTTCTTACGAAAGGCTCGCTTGAAGGAGGGAAAGAACGGGGCCGGAAAGTTTCTTTTTCTATCCCCAGCTTTCTCAAGAACATTGTCCAGAACTGACCCGAAAAGAAACTCGCCCTGACAGGGAATGGAACACAGCTTAGACTTCACCTGTAGATCCCCCGGGCAACATTTTAACCATAAGGCCCGACATGCCGCATTAGAAAGGGCCGCTGTTTTAGCCGCTAGTCGAGTGGAATCTGCCGATGCATCAGAGATGAAAGCCGCAGCTCCCTGCAGCCTGGGTTGAAAAGAAATAATCTCGTCCCGAGGAACCTTGTTCCTAAGCTTCTCCTCTAAGTCGGACAACCACATCGCCAGAGACCGTGCCGTACAAGTAGCTGCAATGGCAGGCCGGAGAGCACCCGCTGAGGACTCCCATGCGGTCTTAAGGAAGACATCCGCCTTCCGATCCATAGGGTCCTTTAAAGATCCCATGTCCTCGAAGGGAATGGAAAACTTTGATGCTTTAGCCACCGCTACATCCAATTTGGGTGCCCTATCCCAGTGGGAACAGGTTGCGTCCTCAAAGGGATACTTGCGCTTGAAGCCGCCCGGAAGAGAACCCCGCTTATCCGGCTTCTTCCATTCCCTGGAGATCAACGCCTGCATCTTGTCCACTACCGGGAAGGTCCTGCGCATTCTATGCTCCAGACCCTTAAACATGATGTCTTGGACTGAAGGCTGCAATTTCTCCTCAGCAATGCCCATAGTGTCCCTGACAGCTTTAATCAATTTGCTCGTGCCTTCTACAGGGAAGCATTGGTGGACGTCACCCTCACTGTCAGAGGAAGAGGATGCAGAACCAGAAGACCCCCACTCTCCCTCAGATCGACTGGATGGCGAGGCCGGGGAGGCCTGCCTATGCCGTTTACGAGGAGGCTCTTTCAGGGACTGCAGAGAACTCTGTACTTTGGACCGGATAATGGCACAAAGATCACTAGCAAACCCAGGTGTCTCATCTGAAATGGTCTGCGGGATACAGTTTTTGCAGAGCCGTTTGGACCAGGACGGAGCCAGTTCCCGGTTACAGAGGGCGCATTCCCTGTTATTTGATTTAGTAGTACACTTCCGTGGCTTTTTAACCTATGCAGGACAGGGACGGAGGGGAGACACAACACCAGGAAAATAATGAACAACAGGTACACACGCCTGAAGATAATTCACCCACCAGAAGATGAAGGGTCGGTACCGGTTCTGGGGAAGGAGCTTTCATCAAAGTCTTCCCTCTGGAGACGCCCTTGCCGTCGGACGCTTCTCGGGTCTGCTTAGTGGCCCGGGTGTCACGCTTGCTAGACAAGCTAGCATCTGAGCCAAAGTCGCTCCTGCGACGCTCCGGTGGTTTCACCGCTTTCATGCTGGCAGGAGGGGATGAGGACTCACGCACTGAGTGCCGGTCCTCCTCACGGTGCCCATCCTTGTCCATACTGCCGACCGAAGGCTGGCAATCACCTCCGTTAGGCAGGGAGGACTGGAGCACCTTCCACTGCCCAGAGCTCCGTTTTAAACTGAGCGCGGCACTCCCCCCCTGCGCCTCCGGACCCACTTCCTGGGTCTGACGTCACTGCCGACGTCAGTGCAGGTCCGTTGCGGCCGCCGCGCATGCGCAGCGCCCGCACATCAAAACACGCCCTTAAGATGGCGGCGGCGTGCAGCACACGCAACCGCGAGCAGCCCCACCGCCCCGGAAGGACCAGCAGGCTGCTGCACTTACCTGCCGCCTGACGCGCTGCACCCGCTCATGGACGCAACCCCCGGGGGTCCGCCATGGCGCCTCCAGGAACCCGAGCCGAGCGAGGCAGGACCCGTGCCGCCGCCAGAACCGCCTGCCGGGACCGGATAAGACTTGCTAGTAGATACACGGCCCTACAGGGCCACATCCTGAGGTATCCGTCCAGGACAGGAAACCAAACTGAGGCAGCGAGAGGATCGCCCCTTTTTGTCCTGAAGGTTTCCTGTCCTTGATGGGCGGATCCTCTCTCGTGGTGCCGTCATATGGTGAGGGAAAAAATGTTGCTTTAGTCCCAATTTTCTCATTTCCACAAGGATAACGGGAGAAATTACACATTTTGGGGTCCATTTTTCTTCAGAGTACAGATACTCCTCAGGTGGAGGGCACACGGGATGGCTGAGAATGGAGGGAGCACAATTTGCATTTTTAAGAGCCATTATTGGTTGGAATAGATTGCGGACGTCATGTCACATTTGAAGAGCTTCTGATATGGCAAAACAGCAGAACCCCCACAAGTCACCCCATTATGGAAACTGCACCTCTAAGGGAATTGATCTAGGGGAGTAGGGAACATTTTCAACGTTCAGGCGATTCACACAAATGTATAACATTGGACTGAGTAAATGTAACTTTTGTTCCTACTAAAATGTTGCTTTGGCCACAAGATTTTAATTTTCAAAAGGGGATAAGAGAAAAATTGCCTCCATTTGTTGTGCTATTCTTCCAATAAACGCCCCATTTGTGAGGTACAGTACAAAGCTCAGAAGGAAGGAGCGCCATATTGGAGTGCAGGTTTAGGGCAGTTTCACATTTGCGTTGTGAGGCATGTGACGGATGCGTTGCAAATAGTGTGCTAATAAAAGTAACGGATTCCTTTAAAAGAACGTTTTGTGTTTTTTTCGCCGGGAAAGGAGATTTGGAGAGAGAGATTTGGGGAGAGAGAGAGAGAGAGATTTGGAGAGAGAGAGAGAGAGAGAGATTTGGAGAGAGAGAGAGAAGTGTTCTACGGCTGCTCCTGTCAGCATCATGTCACAGAGCTGAAAGCGTCGCTGGACTTCTGTGGATTACTTTGGACTTGGAGGGGTATTTGGAGATTAATAAAGTGGGGAAAGAGGGTGTTTTTTTGTCTTTTATTCCAAATAAAGGATTTTTTCGGGTGTTTGTGTTTATTTACTTTCACTTACAGGTTAATCATGGAAGGTATCTCAGGGAGATGTCTGCCATGATTAACCTAGGACTTAGTGGCAGCTATAAGCTGCCATTTAACTCCTTATTACCCCGATTGCCACCGCGCCAGGGCAATTCGGGATGAGCCGGGTAGAGTCCCGGGACTGTTGCATCTAATGGATGTGGCAATTCCGGGCGGCTGCTGGCTGATATTGTTAGGCTGGGGGGCTCCCAATAACGTGGGGCTCCCCATCCTGAGAATACCAGCCTTCAGCCGTGTGGCTTTATCTTGGCTGGAATCAAAAATGGGGGGAAACCGCACGCCGTTTTTTTAATTATTTATTTTACTGCACGATATAGACCCGCCCACCGGCGTCTGTGATTGATTGCAGTGAGACAGCTGTCACTCAGCGTGGGAGCGGGTCTGACTGCAACCAATCATGGGCGCCGGTGGGTGGGGAAAGCAGTGAATACGAGATGGATTAATGAGCGACAGGCATTTTCAAATCAGAAGCTGCCAGAGCAGTGTGACAGCCGTGCAGTGCTGCGCCCGTGATGGGTGATTATGAGAGGGGGGGGAGAAAGACCAGGAGTGATTTTAATTTTAAACGATTTAGATCGTTCTGCTGGACATGCTGAGTATGCTCAGTAGAACGTGACGGGAACCGTCAGCGGATTCCGCCGCTTAGCGCGTTGCGGCGGAATCCGCCGCCATAGACAGTCATTGCACACCTTGGCGGATACTAACGGAATCCGTCAAGGTGCGATATTTTGACACAAAAAACGCTACATGCAGAGTTCCCTCCGCCCGACGCTGCGTCAAATTAACGACGCTGCATCGTCAAGCGGATGCAACGCAGACACTTGCATTACAGTACATTGTCAATACAAGTCTTTGGAGAATAGCGCAGTGCATTAACGGACTGCGCTTTTCTCCATAGCGGCGGATCGCACTGAACACAAGTCTGAAACCGGCCTTAGATGCAATGGTATGCAGGTGCCATGTCACATTGGCAGAGCCCCTGACATGGCAGAAATCAAAGCACCTAACCCCCAGAAGTGACTCCAGTTTACAAACTACACCTTTCAATCAATCTAGGGGTGCAGTGATCACATTGACACTACAGATGTGTCATAGAATTTTAAAACATTGGGCGGTGAAAAAAAAAAAAAATTAAATTACCATAATTTTTTTTTGCAGCAGACTTTACATATCACACAGGGAAATTGATAAAAATGGCACCAAAATGTGACACAGTTTCTGCTGAACGTGGCAATACCCCATGTGTGTCTGTACAGCACTGCTTAGTCACACGGCGAGGCTCTGAAGGGAAGGAGCGCCATTTGTGAACAAGTTATTGTATAGTAGTGAGCGGACTTCATATACAGAGCCCCTATGTGTCAGAAGAGCACAATCCCCCGTAAGTTTCCCCATTATTTCAATTACACACACCCGGGAATTTATCTTTCTATGATGATTTTGACTCCATTGATGATTACAACCATTACTGCTTATTTCTAGAAATCTGCCATTGTAGAGCCCATACATTTTAGTGCGCAGCTTGTGGATCTGGAGACACCCACCCCATAAGCAGTTAATAAAAAAAAAAAATTCTCTCTCCTGCTGAAAAAAAGGGAACACGAAAATACCATTTTGTTTAACCCCTTAACGACCTCGGGCAGTAATATTACGTCCTAGCGGTCATAGTGTTACTGCCCACGGTCTGCTGCCGGCAGCTTGCAGCGATCGGCGCACATCTCAGCTGATTTTTACAGCTGAAATGTGTTCCTGCCAGGCACGAGCAGAATAGTTATCTGCCCGTGCAGTTTAACCCCTAAAATGGCGCTGTCAATATGTGACAGCGCCATTATAATGGCATCAGCGGCAAACAATTATTCATCGGCTGATACTGGAAGTCATGTGACGTGATCACGTGAATTCTGGTGGTTGTCATGGTAGCACAGGATCATGTGATGACTTCAGTAGCTCACATGACTCACTTTCAGTTTCACCTGACCCAGAGCTGGGGGATTCAGAAAATGAGTATATCTGCTGTATACAGCTACACAGTTGTGATCAGCAGATATGGCAGAGCGATCAGATTGCTGATCCATATAGCCCCCTAGGTGGACTAGTAAAATAAATTAAAAAAAAAAAAGTTTAAAAAGTTTTAAAAAATAAAACAAAATACCTAAAGTTCAAATCACCCCTCTTTCGCCCCATTGAAAATTAAAAGGGTTAAAAAAATAACAAATATGCACACATTAGGTATTGCCGCGTTCAGAAACGCCCGATCTATCAAAATATAAAATCAATTAATCTGATCGGTAAACGGCATAGCGGGAAAAAAAATCCAAACGCCAAACTTACGTTTTTCGGTCGCCACAAATTTTGAGCTAAATGCAATAACAGGCAATCAAAACGGAGCATCTGCTCAAAAGTGGTACTGTTAAAAACATCAGCCTGAGACACAAAAAATAAACCATCACTGAGCCAAAGATCCTGAAAAATGAGAACGCTACGGGTCACAGAATATGGCGTAAAACGTGCACCACCTTTTTCAGACAAACTTCTAATTTTGTTTAACCCCTTAGATAAAAGTAAACCTATACATGTTTGGTGTCTACAAACTCGCACCGACCTCAGGCATCACACCCACACATCAGGTTTACAATACAGTGAACACAGTGAATAAAATCTCAAAAACTATAGTGTTATCGCACTTTTTTGCAATTTTTCCGCATTTGGAATTTTGTTGCCATTTTCCAGTACACTATATGGTAAAACCTATAGTTTCATTTAAAAGTATAGCTCGTTCCGCAAAAAAATGAGCCCTCACATGACCATATTGACTGAAAAATAAAAAAAGTTATGTCTCGGAAGAAGAATGGCGAAAAAAAAAAACGGAAAGCGAAAAATCAGCTGGTCGTGGAGGGATTAAGTGTTCCCTTTATTTTTTTGAGCAGTGTATATGTATAGATATAGAGATCAGATAGATTAAAATATATACAAGATATATTTCTCTCTATATATCTATAACTAACTATTTAAATAGATATCTGGTTGAAATAATTTTTTGCTAAAAAAATAAATAAATATATATATTTTCACGGCTCAATGTTATAAAATTCTGAAATTCTGTGAAGCACCGGGCAGGGGGGGTTCAAGGTGCTCAAACACCTAGATAAATTTCTTGAGGGATCTACTTTCCAAAATAGGGACACATTTGGGGGAGAGCGGGGGGTTTCTGCTATTTAGGTGCCCTACAGGTCCTGCAAATGCACATGGTGCCTGCAATCTGTTTCAGCCGAATTTCTATTCCAAAATTCAAGAATTGCTCTTTCTGTTCCGGGTCCTCCCATTTTTCCATGTGGGGTATCAGCAAACTCAAGAAAGTGGGTAACACATTTTGGGGCTTATTTTGTTGTGTTATATCTTCGAAAAGTGGAAAAAATAATTCTAGAGCAACATATTTAGGTATGTTAGTTTTATTTTTTTCATTCCACATCGCTTAGTTCCTGTGACGCACCTGAAGGGTTAAACTTCTTGCATGTTATTTTGAGAACTGTGAGGGGTGCAGATTTTAGGGTATGTGCGCACTAGGCGTTTTTTTCACGCTGCGTTTTTATGTGCGTTTGTCTCAAAAAACGCACCCGCGGCTAAAAAAACGCGACAAAAACGCATGCGTTTTTGCCGCAATTTGGTGCGTTTTTTGCTGCGTTTTTGCTCACTGCGTTTTTAATCAGTGCACAATGCCATTAAAGATTGTTGATGAAAAAAAAAAGGTCTGATGTCATTTCCTTCTTCAAAATGTTCATCGTATGCAGGAGAGCAGACAGCTGCAGAACTAGTGTATGCAGGAGAGCAGACAGCAGCTGGAGAACTACAAGGCTCAGCATCCTCCATTCACTAGTGTATGCAGGAGAGCAGACAGCAGCTGCAGAACTACAAGGCTCAGCATCCTCCATCCAGGACTGTATGCAGTTTTTTGCCCAAAAAGAAAAAAAAAATGACATGGGCTTCGCCATATTTTTGTATGCTAGCCGGGTACAGCAGGCAGGTACGGGCTGCCCCCAACCCCCAGCTGCCTATTTGTACCCGGCTGGGAACCAAAAATATAGAGAAGCCCTTTTTTTTTAATTATTTCATGAATTTCATGAAATAATTAAAAAAAAAAAATGACGTAAGCTTCGCCTAATTTTGGTGTCCAGCCGGGTACAACTAGGCAGCTGGGGATTGGAATCCACAGTGCAGGGTGCCCAAGCTTTCTGGGCACCCCCACTGCGAATTGCAGTCCGCAGCCACCCCAGAAAATGGCGCTTTCATAGAAGCACCATCTTCTGGCGCTGTATCCAACTCTTCCAGCTGCCCTGAAGCCGGGTGGCTAGCTAGGTAATAATGGACTTAGGGCTAGCTGTATATTATCAGCTAGCCCTAAGCCCGAAATTCATGGTGTCACGCCAATATTGGACATGGCCACCATGAATTTCTAGTAATGATAAAAAAAAAAACACAACACACAGAAAAATATTTTTATTAGAAATAAAACACAACACAATTAGTGACTCCATCTTTATTGAAATAAAGAACCCCCCTCCGCAGTAATCCTGGGTCAGGGTCCCGCGCCGTCCAATACGGATCCAATATCATCTGATCGGTTTGCTGGAAGGCAAAGCGATCAGATGATGTGTCAGGTTAAACTACGTGAATCACATCACACATCAGCTGATTGTATAAAAGCCGGTTATACAATCAGCTGATGCATCAGTAGAAAAAAATAAATAATACTCACTTATGTGCTGTGCTGATTACCGGCAGCTCCTGCAGCGATCGATTGGACAGGAGTCTGATCCCGTCCGATCGCTGCAGGAGCTGCCGGTAATCAGCTGATGAAGTCCCCTGACGGCAGGATCAGCTGATAGCCGGCCGGGCGCGAAAAAGCCGGCGAGACTATGATCAGCTGATGCGTCAGGTGACTGCATCAGGTGATCCACCGCCAGGTCCTGCAAGCAAGGTCCTGCCCCGGGGAGACTGCACACAGCCAGAGCGGCGGTACCGAGACAGGGGCTGGGAGCGGGCATGGCACCGGGACCCTACAGACAGGTGAGTATATATGACATTTTTTTTTTCTACTGTTCACTTTTGTTTTCGCCGCTGCCTCCACCTCCCGCCCAGACATGGCGCCGCACGGACCTGACATGCACCGGGCGGGTTGTGGACGCAGCGGTGAAGGTACCGGGAGGATTCACGCTTCTGTGTTTACCAACAGAAGGAATCCTCTTCCTGTACACGTCACTTTACTGCCCACCCATTGCGTTTATAGCTGCGTTTTTAGTCATAGAAACGCGGCTATATGCGTTTTTCATTGCGTTGTTGAACATCTCATTGAACTCAATGGGTGAAAAACGCAGTGAAAAACGCAGAAAAAATTGACATGCTGCATTTTTGTGGTCACCACAAAAACGCAGCTACAAAAAAACGCTGTGTGTGGACAGCACTTATGAAAACCCATAGACATTGCTGGGGAAGCAATGTCACTGCGTTTTCAGCACAAAAACACGGTAAAAAACGCCGCTAAGAACGCGGCAAAAACGCCTAGTGCGCACAAGACCTTAAAATGGTGTCACTTTTGAGTATTTTCTGTCACCTAAGCCTCTCAAAGTCACTTCAAATATGATGTGGTCCCTAAAAAATTGGTTTTGTAAAACAACATTTTCCAACAAAAATGAGAAATTGCTGATGAACTTTGAACCCTTCTAACGTCCCAACCCCAAGAAATTATATTCTATGGCACTCGCTGTGAGCGTCAGATGTAGCAGTGCTGGAAGCATTGTGGGACCTCGTGTGGATTACCTCGGACCTGGAGGGGTGTTTTTGGGGTTATAAAGGATTTGTTCGGTGTTTGTGTTTATTTACTTTCACTTGACGATTTACTTTCTCAGACGCCTGCCATCACTAATCTAGTGCTTAGAAGCAGCTGTGGTCTGTTATTAACTCCCCAATTGCCACCGCACCAGGGAAACAGGAAGAGCCAGGTTCAGTGCCAAAATTGATGCATCTTATGATGGAGACTTCCAGGGGGAGGCTGCGGGCTGCTATTGTTAGGCTGGAAAGGGCCAAATAACCATGGCCCTTCCCACCCTAATAATATCAGCCCCCAGTTGTTTGCTGTACCTTGGCTGGTTTTAGAAAATGGGGGGACCCCAAGTTTTTTTTTTGTTTTTTTTTAATAAACCAAATAAAAAAAAATAAATAAAAAAAAAGTGTGGGATCCCCTCCTGCAGCTGCTGCTGTTCCAGATAAGAAAAATGGGAGGACCCCAAGTCATTTTTTTACCAAACAAATAAAAAACAGCTGGCCAAGCTAGCTATCACTATCGAGTTATTTCTTTCTACCTATTCTGTTCTTCATTATTATCTATTCTATATGTGCTATCCTTTCTATTTTTTCTATCTATTCTAGCTATCTATCTAAATTACCCTATCATATTTTGTTTCTCCATCGAAAAACGCATTAACAAAAACGTGGCAAACACACAGCATCACTACAAGCATTTTTTTACATATCAAGGCAGGGCCGGCTCCAGGTTTTTGTGGGCCCCGGGCGGAAGAGTCCCAGTGGGCCCCATCCACACGCAGACACACACACATACACAGATACGTACATATACATATTTAAAGACAAACTCACAAAAATACATATAAACGGACAAATCTTTACTGTCATATACACTGACATACATAGATACACATCATACATGCCTACAGACAGACACACACAGCTCTGCTGCATACATACAGACACAGCTCTGCTACATACATACATACAGAGACACACACTGCTCTGCTGCATACATACATACAGAAACACACCTCTGCTGCATACAAACATACAGACACACACATTGCTCTGCTGCATACATACACGCACACATACTGCTCTGCTGCATACATACACGCACACATACTGCTCTGCTGCATACATACAGACACACACACTGCTTTGCTACATACATACATACAGACACACACTGCTCTGCTGCATACATACAGACACACACACTGCTCTGCATACATACAGACACACACACTGCTCTGCTGCATACATACATACACGCACACATACTGCTCTGCTGCATACATACATACACGCAAACATACTGCTCTGCTGCATACATACATACACGCACACATACTGCTCTGCTGCATGCATACATACACGCACACATACTGCTCTGCTGCATACATACATACATACAGACACACTGCTCTGCTTTGCTACATACATACAGACACACTGCTCTGCTGCATACATACATACACACACATACTGCTCTGCTGCATACATATATACATACATACTGCTCTGCTGCATACATACATACATACAGACACACACACTGCTCTGCTGCACACATATATACATACATACTGCTCTGCTGCATACATACATACATACAGACACACACATACTGCTCTGCTGCATACATACATACATATAGACACACACACGGCTCGGCAGGGCCCACACACGCGGCTCAGCGGGGCCCAGCACATATGGCTTCGGGGAGGGGAGAGGGGGGCAGGGCATACAGTTTACCGGGGCCAATAAATCGGGGGGCGGGGAGGGCACATACAGATCGAGGTGGGGGTGGGGGGTAGGGGTGTCCCACATACCGCTCAGGTCACAGAGGAGAGGGGGTCCACATAGCGTTGTGCTGGGGGTCGCTGGCTGGCTCTGCTCCTCATCTTCATCTGTGGGACTGAGCAGGGCGTCGTGCGGTAGCTCCGCCCACAGATGAAGTTCAAACTGTGGTCTGCGCGCCTTAAAGGGACGGCAGCCACAGACCACAGGAACTCGGCCCGGGAGCAGCAGAACAGACGAGGCCGAGTGGGCCCCCCAGCTCTCCAGGGCCCCGGCATTTGCCCGGGTTTGCCGGGTGGTGACACCGGCCCTGTATCCAGGCTCTGTGACAAGGTGCAGTTTTGGTTGCAGCATGTGTATATACCCTAAATTGGTTGTAGTAAGGGCTAGGGGGCTGCAAAAAGAAGGTAAGCAGGACAATTCTACATACCGTGTTTCCAGGAAGATAACAGGAGTCAGACTTTCTGGCCTGAAATATACAGATTGCCGCACACTCCTGGATTTTCAAATGCATTGCTTCTTTAATAAAGTGAATATTTATATATATACAGTTAGGTCCAGAAATATTTGGACAGTGACACAAGTTTTGTTATTTTAGCTGTTTACAAAAACATGTTCAGAAATACAATTATATATATAATATGGGCTGAAAGTGCACACTCCCAGCTGCAATATGAGAGTTTTCACATCCAAATCGGAGAAAGGGTTTAGGAATCATAGCTCTGTAATGCATAGCCTCCTCTTTTTCAAGGGACCAAAAGTAATTGGACAAGGGACTCTAAGGGCTGCAATTAACTCTGAAGGCGTCTCCCTCATTAACCTGTAATCAATGAAGTAGTTAAAAGGTCTGGGGTTGATTACAGGTGTGTGGTTTTGCATTTGGAAGCTGTTGCTGTGACCAGACAACATGCGGTCTAAGGAACTCTCAATTGAGGTGAAGCAGAACATCCAGAGGCTGAAAAAAAAGAAAAAATCCATCAGAGAGACAGCAGACATGCTTGGAGTAGCAAAATCAACAGTCGGGTACATTCTGAGAAAAAAGGAATTGACTGGTGTGCTTGGGAACTCAAAAAGGCCTGGGCGTCCACGGATGACAACAGTGGTGGATGATCGCCGCATACTTTCTTTGGTGAAGAAGAACCCGTTCACAACATCAACTGAAGTCCAGAACACTCTCAGTGAAGTAGGTGTATCTGTCTAAAGTCAACAGTAAAGAAAAGACTCCATGAAAGTAAATACAAAGTGTTCACATCTAGATGCAAACCATTCATCAATTCCAAAAATAGACAGGCCAGAGTTAAATTTGCTGAAAAACACCTCATGAAGCCAGCTCAGTTCTGGAAAAGTATTCTATGGACAGATGAGACAAAGATCAACCTGTACCAGAATGATGGGAAGAAAAACGTTTGGAGAAGAAAGGGAACGGCACATGATCCAAGGCACACCACATCCTCTGTAAAACATGGTGGAGGCAACGTGATGGCATGGGCATGCATGGCTTTCAATGGCACTGGGTCACTTGTGTTTATTGATGACATAACAGCAGACAAGAGTAGCCGGATGAATTCTGAAGTGTACCGGGATATACTTTCAGCCCAGATTCAGCAAAATGCCGCAAAGTTGATCGGACGGCGCTTCATAGTACAGATGGACAATGACCCCAAGCATACAGCCAAAGCTACCCAGGAGTTCATGAGTGCAAAAAAGTGGAACATTCTGCAATGGCCAAGTCAATCACCAGATCTTAACCCAATTGAGCATGCATTTCACTTGCTCAAATCCAGACTTAAGACGGAAAGACCCACAAACAAGCAAGACCTGAAGGCTGCGGCTGTAAAGGCCTGGCAAAGCATTAAGAAGGAGGAAACCCAGCGTTTGGTGATGTCCATGGGTTCCAGACTTAAGGCAGTGATTGCCTCCAAAGGATTCGCAACAAAATATTGAAAATAAAAATATTTTGTTTGGGTTTGGTTTATTTGTCCAATTACTTTTGACCTCCTAAAATGTGGAGTGTTTGTAAAGAAATGTGTACAATTCCTACAATTTCAGATATTTTTGTTCAAACCTTCAAATTAAACATTACAATCTGCACTTGAATTCTGTTGTAGAGGTTTCATTTCAAATCCAATGTGGTGGCATGCAGAGCCCAACTCGCGAAAATTGTGTCACTGTCCAAATATTTCTGGACCTAACTGTATATATATAATGTCTCAATTGCTTAAACCGGCGACCTTAAGTGTGACGTTTCGTCCTTTCAGTGGTCTTACCCGTACAGTCGCTATTAGATCTGTATGATGAGTTCCGGAATGCACAGATCAGCTCCGGTGAAAGTCCGGAGTGACACTTGCGAGTGACTGCCGGCTGCTCTCCTGACAGGAGCGGGTCGGCTGCAAGTGTGACTCCAGACTAATACTGGGGACCTAATGGAAATATATCCTCTTCTAAGAGCCGCTGTGGAGTGTGTGGATTAGGTGGGGTCAGTTGGCCACCGCTAATACACACGCTCCTCCACAGCGGCTCTTATTACAGACAGTATGTCCCCAGAGCAGTGCCGCTCAGATTTACCTCCAATGCTGGATCCTGTAAGAGGATTTCCATAATTGTCCTGTTTACCTTCATTTTGCGGCCTCCTATCCCTTACTACAACCAATTTACAGTACACAAGTTAGGGTCTCCATTGACTTATGGGGTCCATGTGTTTTGTTTTGGTTTTTTTAATCTAGGCAAACCCAAACATCCACAGATGAGCAAACTGAGCAGTAAAGGTCAATCAGTGAGCCGAACACATATGTTGCAAAAAAAAAAAAAATTTCCCCCAGTGCGAAACCCATGTTGACACCATTTTTTCTTAATCTAGATTTTCTGGCCTGCACATTAATCCCTTGACAAACTTGTAAGTACTGGTACATCGAAGGCCATGTCTGTCCCTTTAATGCGGGCATCTTTTCATCAGCTAAAAGGAGATCTATGTCAGGTAACACAATCCACCAGCACCTGTTAATCAAAGCCCAATTTCTGACAGCAGGAGTTAATGTGCTCCGGCGGAGAGGGTACCATTCCCTGCCGCCATTGGCGGCCCTGTGACACACTCATGGGGCGCTGATGGGTTGTCATGACAGCAGGAGGTCAGCTGATGACTTATGATAGTTCCGGTGAACGCCGGCTGAGAGCTGTATTCATAGGAGGTCTGCATTTCTGCTGCTCAGGGAGGTGCTGACGCATCGCTCTGAACAGCTGAAGCGATCGGACAATCTCAGCTTCCCTGCCTGACATCAGTCCCCAGCTTTACCTTGGCTGATCAAGCAAAAATAAACCCCCCCCCCCAATTTAAATAAATACCTCCATTTTTTATAACCAGTGCAGATAATAGACATCTAGGGCCTGGTATTTTCAGACTGGGGAGGTCCATGGTTATTGTGCACTTCCCCTAATCTAGCATGGCGTTCATAGACTTCATTTGAGGTCACAGCTGGGCTAACATGGGAACCTCGGTTGTGACCATACTGAACTGAATGGCAGATTAAGCTATGTGCGCACATTGAGTATTGCAGACTTTTCTGCACCAAATCTGCATCATCTGGCAAAAAACTGCACCGAAAATGCATGTGTTTGATGCGGTTTTTGCCAGGAAATGCAGAAATGTCTGCTCTGCAACCAAATACTCAGTGTGCACATAGCCTAATTTGGCATTGAGGTCACAGCTGAGGTTCCCACTATATCCCAGTTGTGACCCCAGGTGAAGTCACTGAACTCAATGCTGGATTAGGCTACATGCACACATTAAGTATTTGGTTGCAGACATTTCTGGACCAAATCTGCATCACCTGGCAAAAAACGCACCAAAACCACAACCACGTGTCAGTGCATTTATTTGCCAGGTAATGCAGAAATGTCTACAACCTACGAGTCACCGTGCACACTAGTGTATTTCAGCAATCCGGCACTTTGTTCAATGAGTTCACCTTAGATCAGTTCACCTGAGGTCACAGCCGGGGTGCCAAGGGAACCTCCAGCTGTGACCTCAGGTGAACTCACTGACATCACCTCTAACAGCTGCAGTTCAGTCAGTGTGTCCCTGACTGCCGCACTGTGACTTCAGGATGTAGCAGAGCCGAGATAGTCGAACCTGCGGGAGGGATTTTTCTCTGTTTTGTTATTTATATTTACTTACAGGGGTAATTATGGGGGGGGGGGGGGGGAAGACCCCTCCTTCATTACTAATCCAGAGCTTGACTGCTGCTGTGATTTTCTTGACAAATCACAGCTGTCATTAACTACTTATATTACCCCAATTGCCACTGTTCCATAGCAATCGGGATGAGCACCAGAAATCGAGCATCTAATGGATGCACCAATTCTGGGCGGCTGTGAGCTGCTATTTTTAGACTGGGGAGGGCTCCATAACCATAACCTCCCCAGCCCAAGAATACCAGCTGTCCTTTATTTTGGCTGGATATCAAAATTTGGGGGTGGAGGGAGGTGACTGCACGATTTTTTTTTTTTTAATTATTTATTAAACTAAATATAAAAAAAAGTTGCATGGGGTTCCTCGTATTTTGATTCACAGCTAAGATAACAGACACCACTGGGGGCTGCAGCTGTCTATCTGTGCTGGGTATCAATATACAGAGGGCCCTCCGCCATTTTATTTAGTTTTTTACAAGCCACTCAGGCAGCCAGACAGCTGCTATGAGGGTAACCAATCAGACACACTGGCAGTCTGACTGCAACCAATCATAGACGCTGTCACAGAGGGTGGGTGGGGGAAGCAGTGAATATGCATGAGCTCTAATGAGCGGACGTGGAAGCAGCAAAAGCCATGCGGAGGCTCCACTTCTTCCGAGAAGCCTTAACTTTTATTTTCCAGTCAATCTTGCCATATGAGGGCTTATGTTTGTCAGAACGAGTTGTACTTTTAAATTAAACCATAAGTTTTACCATATAGTGTACTGGAAAATGGCAAAAAAATTCCAAATGCGGAAAAATTGTAAACAGGTGCGAATGCACAATTGTTTGAGATATTTTATTCACTGTATGGCAAAACTGATGTTTTATGTGTGATGCCTCAGGTCGGTGCAAGTTGATAGACACCAAACATGTATAGGTTTGTTTTTCTCTAAGGGGTAAAAAAAAAGAATTTTGTCCAAAAAAGTGGTGCACATTTTGCGCTATTTTCCGCGACCCATAGCTTTCTCATTTTTCGGGATCTTTGGCTCACTGACAGCTTATTGTTTGTGTCTTGAGCTAACATTTTTGATCGACTGTTAGTGCATTTTATGAAAAATTTGCAGCGACCAAAAAAAACGTAATTTTGGTGATTGAAATTTTTTGCCGCTACGCTGTTTACCGATCAGATTAATTGATTTTTATATTTTAATAGATCGGGCATTTCTTAACTCGGGGATACCAAATGTGTGTATTTTTTATTTTTTTAACTCTAATTTTCAATGGGGCGAAAGGGGGGTGATTTGAACTTTAAGGTTTATATATTTTTTTTTTTAATTCTTCAAAACTTTTTTTTATATTTTTTTTGTTTTACTAGTCCCCCAGGGGGCTATAGGGATCAGCTGTCTGATCGCCCATTGTTTTCTCCCGATCAGAGCAGCACCGCTCAGATCGGGAGAAGTTTTGATCTCCTGTAACCTGCAGTACTCAGCTGCTTGTTACAGGACCTGAGTCATGTGAGCTACAAGAGTAATCACATGACCCTGTGTTACGATGACAACCATCGGATCCACGTGACCACGTCACATGACTTCCGGTGGCGGCTGGTGAGTAAAGCTTTAATGCTATCACCATTAAAATGGCGCTGTCACATTTTGACAGCGCCACTTATGTGGTTAACAAGTATGGGTGGATAGCAATTACACTCGTGCCTGCAAGGCACACGTCAGCTGTACAAATCGGCTGACGTGTGTGGATCCCCACCGGCAGCATAACTTTACTGCCTGCGGTCATTAAGGGGTTGAGCAATACTGCAAGGAAAAAACGCATCCCAGCAAAGTTTATGAGAATCCTGAATTGCTGTGCATATGTGGCAGATTTTGGTGCAGAAAACATCTGCAGCATATAAATTCTTTCTGCGTTTTTAGCGGCATCTGATCACTGCAGTGGATATCAGTCTTGCACTCGCAGATCCGGCATGGTCTGTGAGGCACTCCATAGCTCAGTAACCTAGGGTCGTCATGGTGATGACTCAGGGTTGCCATAGCAGCGATCAGGTCGCTGTGAAAGCATTACAGGGACTCGATCTCCAGGGAGAGGTAAGAGATTCCTCTACCTGCCTCCTGAATGCTGCAATCACGATTGATAGCAGCACTTAGGGGGTTAAACTGCTGGGAGTGGCGCGGGCACCGCTCCTGGCAGTGAGAGCTGGGTCTCAGCTGTAACATTAGCCAGAGACTGGGCAGTGAGCACGGGGTACAGCGCAGGAACCCCCGAAATTGTCAATACATAAAAAAAGTGAAAATTAGATAAAAAGTGCATTTTTTCTGCCAAAATATGTAGTTTTGTGTGCAGAAAATCTGCTACGTGGACACATCCCCCGAGTATGTCTTGTTTTAACCCCTTCAGCCCCGGGGCACTTTACGTTTTTGCTCCCCTTCTTCCGAGAGCCGTAACTTTTTTATTTTTCCGTCAATCTTGCCATATGAGGGCTTGTTTTTTGCGGGACAAGTTGTACTTTTAAATGAAACCATAAGTTTTACCATATGGTGTACTGGAAAACAGCAAAAAAATTCCAAGTGTGGAAAAACTGCAAAAAAAGTGTGATGGCACAATAGTTTTTGGGGTGTTCACTATATGGTAAAACTGATGTGTGGGTATGATGCCTGAGGTCGGTGCGAGTTTGTAGACACCAAACATGTATAGGTTTTACTTGTATCCAAGGGGTTAAACAAAATTCACAAGCTTGTCCAATAAAAGTGGCGCACATTTTGCGCCATTTTCCGAAAACCATAGAGTTCTCATTTTTTGGGATCTATGGCTCAGTGACGGCTTATTTTTTGCGTCTCGAGCTGACGTTTATAATGGTACCATTTTTCCGCAGATGCTACGTTTTGATCGCCTGTTATTGCATTTTGCGTAAAACTTGCGGCGACCAAAAAACGTAATTTTGGAGTTTGGAATTTTTTTTGCCACTACGCCGTTTACCAATCAGATTAATTGATTTTATATTTTGATAGATCGGGCATTTCTGAACGCGGCGATATCAAATATGTGTATATTTATTTATTTTTCAACCCTTTAATTTTCAATGGGGAGAAAGGGGGGTGATTTGAACGTTTAGTTTTTTTTGTTTTTTTTTATTTTTTAAAACTTTTTTTTACTTTTTTCTTTATTTTACTAGTTCCACTAGGGGGCTATAGCGAACAGCAATCCGATCACTCTTATCTATCTGCTGATCACAGCTATACAGCTGTAAACAGCAGATTCAGTCACTTCCTGTTTCTCTCTGCTCTCGGCCGAGGGAAAACGAAAGTGAAACTTCATAGCTGCAGGCGTCATCACATGACCCTGTGCTACGATGGCAACCACCGAAAGTCACGTGATCATGCACGTGACTTCCGGTGGGGGTGGCGGTAAGTAAAAATCATGGCCGCACGCATATAGATCTCGCTGCCAGACTTTGGCAGCGAGATTTAAGGGGTTAAATGTTGCGAGTGGAAGCGATTCCACTCGCAACATGCAGGCACACATGTCAGCTGTTGAAAACAGCTGATATGTGTGCCGATCAACGCCGCCTCCCCGCGGCAGGGGGCGGGGCTTAACGGGACACGCTCCATGACGGATATATCCGTCCATGGTCGTGAAGGGGTTAATCATTTAACCCCCCAGGCAATTGTGTTTTTTCCTTCCCTTCTTCCAAGATCCATACGTTTTTTATTTTTCCGTCATTATAGCCACACGAGGGCTTTAATTCCGTGGGACCAGTTGTAATTTTAAATTACACCATTTATTCTGCCCCATCTTGTACTGGCTAAGGGGAAAACTGTGCAGTGAAATTGCAGAAACGTGCACAATGGTTTTTATTTACCTTTACTGTGGTCACTATGGTAATAGGATTCTCCAGGTCGGTACGAGTTCGTAGATACCAAACATCTATCGCTTTACTTTCATCTAAGTGGTGGAAAAAAAATAAAAGATCAGATTTTTATTTTTTTTTTCCCACACACAAATAAGTACTGCGCTTTTGTCGCCATATTCTGGGACTTTTAGAGGTCTCATTTTCGGGATCTGGGGCTCGGTGACGGGGTAATTTGACATTTTAGATTTTTTTCTTCATATTTTTAAAAGCTATTTTTACATTTTTTATTTATTTTCCTAGTTCCTCTACGGGACTTTATGCCTGTGATTGCTTCAGCATGGCTCTGATCAGCATTCACAGGAAGCACGTCATGACAGCGAGAGGGGTCACCATCTAACCCCACATTGTCATGGTAATCAATTGGCGCCCCGTGATATCGCCAGAGCAGTTAGATGTCGCTGTTAGTTTGAAAGTGTGATCTAAGGCTAGTTTCACACTTGCGTTGGACGGGATCCGTAGCACTGTGGTGTGTGACGCATGCAACGGATGTGTTGCATATAGTGGCACAACAGATGCTACGGATCGTACAAAATAACGCAATCCGTTATAGGTTTTTTTTTCCTTGACTTTACACATCTGGGCATGCGCAGGTGTGTAAAGACGGATGCGTTAACGGAATCCGTCAAATGACGGATTCTAACGGAATCCGCCACCATAGGCGTCCATTATAAAAACAACGGACGCCGACGGAATCCTGCAGGTTGCGTTTTTTTTACACTCCGCCAAGCGCAGAAAAACGCTGCATGCAGCGTTCCATCCGCCCGACGGTCACTGACAACTGATGCGCCGCGGGGCGGATGCAATGCAAGACCATCCGTTGCTATCTGTAGCTAATAGAAGTCTATGAGGAATATAACGGTTTCCTGCAACGGTTACCGTAATTCCTCAAGGCTGCGGATAGCAACGGAAGCCATCCAACGCAAGTGTGAAAGCAGCCTAAGGGGTTAGCAATCACGGGTGGATGTCTGATCCACCCGCGCCTGTTCACTGCACGTCTGCTGATCAAATGAACAGGAATGTGTGAAGAATAATGCGGGGCTCACTGTGCGAGCCCACATTAAAGGGATATTACGTATAATAAGACATTGGTCATGAAGGGGTTAACTGTTTTATTTGGGTGGCCAAACACTAAGGCCATGTGCCCACGGGACAATATAACAGCAGACTTTGCCGCAGGTTTGTCCGCAGGTTTCCCGCAGCTGCTCCCCGGAATCTGCACCTATCCAGTGCTACGGGATTCGAGCATTTTTGTTGCGGTAAACCTGCAGGACAAGTGTGGAAATCCCTGCGGAAGTCCCGGCCTGTATCTCCATAGTGGTAAGGCAGGACAGCTGCAGATATTTCCGCATGAATAATTGACATGCGGCTGCGGGAAATCTGCAGCATTTTCCATAGCTGCACATACCGCAGCATTGATGCAGCACTCTCCAAATCCCATTGGATAACATGGGGAGTGTCTGTACTTGCGTAAACCTGCGGATTTATCTGTGGGCACATGGCCTAAGTCTACGTGCACACGCTGCAAACATCCTGCATCTACTGCCAGGAACACCGCTGTAGCAAAAAAGTGTGCTTTGTTGCCGTTAATTGTGAAAACACGTAAAAAAAAAAAAAAAAAAAGGAAATCTACATTTGTTGTCTCCATGTTCAGAGATTCAAAATCTAAGATCGGTAAGGCTAAAAGCTGCTTTACACCAGACAATCTATCGTGCGATAGATCGTCGGGGTCACGGTTTTTGTGACGCACATCCGGCATCGCTGGCGATGCCGGCCTGTGTGACACCTCCTAGCGACGCAGTATCGCTCACAAATCGTGAGTCGGGTACTGCTCGCTAGGTTCCATAATATCGTTTATTTTAGTTGTTCATTGTTTCCGGGGTAGCACACACTGCTCCGTGTGACACCCCAGGAACGATGAACAGCCGCTCACCTGCGTCACACGGCAGCCGCCGGCTATGTGAAGGAAGGAGGTGGGCGGGATGTTTACGTCCCGCTCATCTCCGCCCCTCCGCTTCCATTGGCCGGCGGCCGTGTGACGTCGCTGTGACGCCGAACGTCCCTCCCACTCCAGGAAGTGGACGTTCGCCGCCCACAGCGAGGTCGCACGAAAGGTAAGTATGTGTGACGGGGGTTACCGACTTTGTGCGCCACGGGCAGCGATTTGCCCGTGACGCAAAAAGGACGGGGGCGGGTACGATCGATTGTGAAATTGCACAATCGGTCGTACCGTGTAAAGCAGCCTTTAGTTCACACATCAGTTTTTTCCTATCAGGCACAATCCGGGTTGTGCCTGATGCCATGGATCCGTATCAGTTTGTGAAAAAACGGATGCGACGGATCCGGTAAAAAACGGATCAGTTTTTTTTTTGTTTTTTTTTTATGCTGAGAGAGAGACCCCATCATCACCGCACAAACACCGGCACTACCGCCCCCACCATCACCGCACATGCAGACACTACCGCCCCCATCATCACCGCACATGCAGGCACTCCCGCACGCACCATCACCGCACACGTCCCGGCACTACCTCAGTGACGTCCCCGCTGACAGCGTGATTCCCTTCAGTTGCTGCATGAAGCTCCCGGGAGCAGCAGTGTTCTACTGCCGCTCCTGTCAGCTTCATGTAGCAGAGCTGAAATCGGCCCGAGACCTCTGTGGATTACGTCGGACCTGGAGGGGTATTTGCAAATTTTAATAAAATGGTGAAAGAGGGTTTTTTTTGTCTTTTATTCCAAATAAAGTATTTTTTTGTGTGTGTGCTTATTTACTTTCACTTACGGATTAATCATGGAAGGCATCTCAGGGAGATGCCTGCCATGATTAACCCCTTATTACCCCGATTGCCACCGCACCAGGGCAATTCGGGATGAGCCGGGTAGAGTCCCGGGACTGTCGCATCTAATGGATGCGGCAATTCCGGGCGGCTGCTGGCTGATATTGTTAGGCTGGGGGGCTCCCCATAACGTGGGGCTCCCCATCCTAAGAATACCAGCCCTCAGCCGTGTGGCTTTATCTTGGCTGGTATCAAAATTGGAGGGGACCGCACGCCGTTTTTCTTTTAATTATTTATTTTACTGCACGATATAGACCCGCCCACCGGCGGCTGTAATTGGTTGCAGTGAGACAGCTGTCACTCAGCGTGGGGGCGTGTCTAATTGCAACCAAACATAGGTACCGGTGGGCGGGGAAAGCAGTGAATACGAGATTTAATAATGGGCGGGCGGCATTTTCAAATCAGGAGAAGCCGCCAGAGCAGTGTGACAGCCGTGCAGCGCCACGCTGGTGATCGGAGAGTAGGAAAGTGAAAGTGAGTGAGAGTCAGTGAGTGAGAGAGTCAGTGAGTGAGAGAGTTTGAGAGAGAGAGTCAGTGTGAGAGTTTGAGTGAGTGAGTGATTGATTTTCTGACAAGCAATGACTTTTTATCACTTCTGGGCATGCTCAGAAGTAAAACCCGGATCCGGTACATGCTTCCGGCGTTTGATGCATGCCACCGGATCCGGGGCACATAGACTTTCATTATGCACCATGCCGCACAGCGCCGCACCCGGCACTGTGCGTTTTTTTGCCGAAGCAAAAACCTTTCCTCTCTGCATCCTGTGCGGCCGCCAGAGTGACGTTTTTTTCCGCATCCGGCAAAAGCCGGATCAAACGCAAGTACATGCTGCACAATCCGGCGTTAATAAAAGTTTATGAGGAAAAACCGCACCCGGCGGCAAAAAAAACCGGATGCGTTTCTCCCGCAAATCGCCGGATTGTGCCGCACAGCAAAAACCTGATGTGTGAACATAGCCTAAAGAAAAAAAAAAGCCAGGATTACGGGTTTTTTATTGCATTAAAATGTAATAACAGGCAAAACATTATATCTACCCAAAAATAGAATTAGAAGTCAGCTTAAGATGTAAAAAATAAGACATCGCCCCGATCCTGAGAAACGAGAACGCCGCGGAAAATGGCGACAACAGCGGAAATCTACTGATACATTTCTGGGGTTTTACCCTTTAGATGAAGTAAACATGTTTGGTGTCTATGTGACCGGGGAATCAGAACCCGGGACACTTTACCATAGAGCCACACGGGAAATACACCAATTATTAGTCTGGAATTCCTTTTTTTGCAATTTCCCTGCACTTTTTCCGTTTTCCAGTACAATATGGGGCAAAATGAATGGAGTCAATCAACAGCACAACTGGTCCCAGAAAAAACAAGCCCCAATACGGCTATAGAGACAGGAACAGAAAAAGTCATGGCTCTAAGAAGGGGAGGAAAAAAAATGCCTGAGGTGAAGGGGTTAATGGCTAAAGAAAAAATATTTATTTATTCAACCATTAAAAAGGTATAAATGTAGGAGGAATGATGCGCATAAAACATTAACCCTGTCAGTGACCTGAGGCTCCACACACAGGACTGCGCTCCCTCCAGTGCTAAACTATGGGCAGAGGCCATCTGCGAATGTATCTCATCCATACAAGTCTATGGGAGCAGAAGACATCGCACAGCACTGCATATCGTCCGACCGCAGTGCGATATACACAGACGGAGGGAGGAGGGGGAGACAGTGCTCCGCTCCCCCTCTATTCCGCCTGACCCCCGCATGACCCCGGCTCACACTGGCAGAGGCTCAGTAGCACATCGCTTGCGATCTTCGTTCTCACATCGGAAGCTCTGCGCTGGGGGTGCTGCTGAGGCCGATACTGAAGAGCCACAATCACATCTACTGACAGGACATAGACAAGACGACACAGAAGGGATCTCACCATTCCGCTCCAGCAGCAGCAGGACCCAGCTCTTATCCAGCCACCGCTCCCGGCCGATGCCATCCTCGCTCCAGGCTCTTCCTCAGCGGGGATCGGCTCCTGTGCGTCCACGATCTGGTCCTCATCCATAGGTCGCGCGACAGGCTTCCCCCTCCTACAAACGACTATGGAGCTAATGGCTCCGCTCCGCTATACTGCTCCTCCACTGCTAAACTCCCACAATGCTCTGCGCGGAGGGAGGGAGAGGGGGGAGCTCAGCCCTCATCTTCTGCACCAGCGGTTCCCGCCAATCCTGCGCTCCAATGAGATCCTGGCGCTCGATTCTGCCTGGGACGTCATTGGCTAGACAGGTTCAGAAGAGGTCACGCAGAGTGCAGATTCCAATAGGGGATGATAGGTGAAGAGAATAATGGCGGCCGCGCTCTGCAGAACCCGCCACTCTCTGCTTTACAGACGCGGAAACATGAACCCAACTAATCATTGTCCCCATTAGGCTATGTGCGCACTTACCGGATTTTTCGCGGATTTTGCCGCGGATTTGCTGCATGTTTCGCTGCAGAAAATGTTCATAACATCTCTGCAGTGAATCACCAGCAAATCCTATGGAGAAAAAAAATCCTGTGCGCACTGGGCGGAATTTGACAGCTGCATGTTTTGCTGCGGGAATCCCGCAGCAAAAACAAGTGCATGTCACTTCTTTTCCGCACATCGCTGCGGGATTTCACTCCATTGACTCAATGTTAATCATGAAATCCCGCAGGGAATAACGCAGGCAGCAAATTCTGTGCGGTTCACTGCGTTTTCCTGCGTTATTCCCTGCGGTATTTCGCGGTTTACCTCCGGTAATGTGCATCACTTGCTTGCGGTTTTGCAGGGAAGTGATGTCATTACAGGAACAAGAAGTCGTGCAGAGAGTAAACACACACAGATCACACACACAGACACATCACAGACACACACATCAGACACACACACATCACAGACACAGACACATAGAACACACATAGAAAGAAAACGGAAATATAGAAAAAAAAGAACGTGGGCTCCGCTGCATATTTACCGTCCAGCCGAGGTAAGCACACAGCGGCGGCCCGGTATTCTCAGGCTGGGGAGGGAGAGGGGCAGGGTTAATGTCCCCCGCCTCACTCCCCCTCCCGCAGCCGAGAATATCAGCCGCAGCTGCCCCGGCACTGTCTCATGCATTATGCGGCAGCACCGGGAGTCTCCTCGGCTCTTCTTGCCACCGTGTAGCAGTGGTGACAAGGTAATACAAGGGGTTAATGGTGATGGGGGACCACCGCCATTAACCCCAGGCTTGATCATGGCAGCGTCTATGTGACAGCTGACATGATCAACCCGTAAGTAAAGTGAAAAAAACACACAGACACCAAAAATCCTTTATTTTAAATAAAACCAACAAGCCTCGTTCACCATTTTATTAACCCCTCCCGCACCAAAGCTCCGGCGTAATCCACCGCTCCGACATCCACAGCTCCGGCTCCTGCGTCCTGCACTGCTTCCATCCAGCCGCGATGTGTCACAGACACAGGCTGAATGCAGCAGACAGCAGAGGTAATTACCGGTCATTTCCCACGGCCGGTAATGTGAACTCACTGCCGACCGTGGGAAATGTAGCGATCTGTCCTCTATCTATCCCTCTATCCATCTATCTATCTATCCCTCTGTCTGTCTGTCTATCTATCTATCTATCCCTCTATCTATTCTTCTGTCTATCTACTATCAGAATTAAATGTATTTTTTTTTTTTTTTTTTCTTCAATGTGCTTTATTGCATTGAATGCAATAAAGCACATCCCAACCCGCACGCGGCAAAACCGCGGCAATACCGCGAACAATACCGCGGTAAAGCCGCGGCAAACCGCGGCAAACCGCATGCGGTTTTCGGGTGCGGTTTCCCGCGGTTTTTTACCGCGGGTGCGGTAATCTTTGAGAGGATGCAGAATTTTCTCAAGAAAATTCCATTTCCCAGTGCGCACAGAGCCTTAGAAGTTATCTTTCACAATTGCTCATAGCCCGTGTCAGAGAGCAGCAGGGTTTATTGGCATCAGGCACAATCCAGCACCGGATCCGTTTTATTCCCAAATGATGTGTATAAGGCTACTTTCACACATCCGGTTTGAGCCCTGCGGCTCAATCCGGCTGTGAAAACTGTGCAACGGATGCGGTGAAAACACCGCATCCTTTGCATAAGTTTTTACATGCGGCCGGTCCGGTTTTTTCCGGTTGCGGCATGCTACTGAGCATGCGCAGTGGAAAATACCGCATGCGGCGACCGGATGCGGTTTTTTCCGCATCGCGCCGCATCCGGCCTCCATAGGGATGCATTGAAAAATGCGCCGCAGCGGCCGGATGCGGCGCGATGCGGTGTTTTTTGCCGGAGCAAAAAACGTTGCAGGGAACGTTCGATCCGGCCGCCGCATCGGCTACATCTGCCGCATGCGGCAAAAACCGGACCGAACGCAAGCCCCTGCGGCACAATGCGGCACTAATGTAAGTCAATGCAAAAAAAACCGCAATCGGCGTTACAAAAGCCGGTTGCGGTTTTTCTGCAGAACGCCGTATTGTGCCGCAGAGCAAAAATCCGGATGTGTGAAAGTACCCTAAGGCTACTTTCACACATCCGGCTTGAGCCCTGCGGCTCAATCCGGCTGTGCAAGCTATGCAACGGATGCGGTGAAAACACCGCATCCTTTGCATAAGTTTTTCCTTTGCGGCCCGCCCGGTTTTTGCCGCTTGCGGCATGCTACTGAGCATGCGCAGTGGCAAAAACCGCATGCGGCGGCCGAATGCGGTATTTGCCGCATCGCGCCGCATCCGGCCGCCATAGGCATGCATTGAGAGATGCGCCGCATCGGCCGAATGCGGCGCGATGCGGTTTTTTTTTGCCGCACGAAAAAACGTGCCAGGCAACGTTCCATCCGGCCGCCGCATCGGCTACATCTGCCGCATGCGGCAAAAACCGGATGGAACGCAAGGCAATGCGGCACTAATTAAAGTCTATGCAGGAAAATCGCAACCGGCAGCAAAAAAAAACCGGTTGCGATTTTCCTGCAAAGTGCCGGATTGTGCCGCAGAAGAAAAACCGGAGGTGTGAAAGTACCCTAAGGCTACTTTCACACCTCCGGCTTTTGCAATGCGGCACAATCCGGCACTTTGCAGGAAAACCGCAACCGTTTTTTTTTTGCTGCCGGTTGCGTTTTTCCTGCATAGACTTTAATTAGTGCCGCATGGGCTTGCGTTCGGTCCGGTTTTTGCCGCATGCGGCAGATTTAGCCGATCCGGCGGCCGGATGGAACGTTCCCTGCAACGTTTTTTACTCCGGCAAAAAAAAACCGCATCGCGCCGCATCCAGCCGATGCGGCGCTTTTCCCAATGCATCCCTATGGATGCCGGATGCGGCACGATGCGGCAAAAACCGCATCCGGCCGCCGCATGCGGTTTTTGCCACTGCGCATGCTCAGTAGCATGCCGCAAGCGGCAAAAACCAGACCGGCCGCATGTAAAAAACGTATGCAAAGGATGCGGTGTTTTCACCGCATCCGTTGCATAGGCTTCACAGCCGGATTGAGCCGCACGGCTCAAACCGGATGTGTGAAAGTAGCCTTAGCGGGACATACTAAAAAGAATGATGAAAAGGAATAAATAAAAAGAA
The DNA here is from genome assembly GCF_048569485.1 of Anomaloglossus baeobatrachus. Lineage (NCBI taxonomy): Eukaryota > Metazoa > Chordata > Amphibia > Anura > Aromobatidae > Anomaloglossus > Anomaloglossus baeobatrachus. Next base: position 272,417,496 of record NC_134354.1, on the reverse strand, counting down.
TGAAAATAATAACTTATTAGGTGTATATTATATAGATGTATAAAAGGTTTCTTGAGCAAGTTAAACATGGAATGATCATGAAATATCTGTAGATAATAATAGAATGAACATATATAGCACATACCAGGTGTATATTATGTTACCTGAGCATTATAGGTGTGGAATGATCATGAAATATATGTAGATAATAGGAGAATGAACGCATATGGCATATAACCAGGTGTGTATTATGTTACCTGAGCATTATAGGTGTGGAATGATCATGAAATATCTGTAGATAATAGGAGAATGAACGCATATGCCATATAACCAGGTGTATATTACATTACCTGAGCATTATAGGTGTGGAATGATCATGAAATATATGTAGATAATAGGAGAATGAACACATATGGCATATAACCAGGTGTATATTACGTTACCTGAGCATTATAGGTATGGAATGATCATGAAATATATGTAGATAATAGGAGAATGAACACATATGGCATATAACCAGGTGTATATTACGTTACCTGAGCATTATAGGTGTGGAATGATCATGAAATATCTGTAGATAATAGGAGAATGAACGCATATGGCACATAACCAGGTGTATATTATGTTACCTGAGCATTATAGGTGTGGAATGATCATGAAATATCTGTAGATAATAGGAGAATGAACGCATATGGCATATAACCAGGTGTATATTATGTTACCTGAGCATTATAGGTATGGAATGATCATGAAATATATGTAGATAGTAGGAGAATGAACACATATGGCATATAACCAGGTGTATATTACGTTACCTGAGCATTATAGGTGTGGAATGATCATGAAATATCTGTAGATAATAGGAGAATGAACGCATATGGCACATAACCAGGTGTATATTATGTTACCTGAGCATTATAGGTGTGGAATGATCATGAAATATCTGTAGATAATAGGAGAATGAACGCATATGGCATATAGCCAGGTGTATATTATGTTACCTGAGCATTATAGGTGTGGAATGATCATGAAATATATGTAGATAATAGGAGAATGAACGCATATGGCATATAACCAGGTGTATATTATGTTACCTGAGCATTATAGGTGTGGAATGATCATGAAATATATGTAGATAATAGGAGAATGAACGCATATGGCATATAACCAGGTGTATATTATGTTACCTGAGCATTATAGGTGTGGAATGATCATGAAATATCTGTAGATAATAGGAGGATGAACGCATATGGCATATAACCAGGTGTATATTATGTTACCTGAGCATTATAGGTATGGAATGATCATGAAATATCTGTAGATAATAGGAGAATGAACACATATGGCATATAACCAGGTGTGTATTATGTTACCTGAGCATTATAGGTGTGGAATGATCATGAAATATCTGTAGATAATAGGAGAATGAACGCATATGGCATATATCCAGGTGTATATTATGTTACCTGAGCATTATAGGTGTGGAATGATCATGAAATATATGTAGATAATAGGAGAATGAACACATATGGCATATATCCAGGTGTATATTATGTTACCTGAGCATTATAGGTGTGGAATGATCATGAAATATCTGTAGATAATAGGAGAATGAACGCATATGGCATATATCCAGGTGTATATTATGTTACCTGAGCATTATAGGTGTGGAATGATCATGAAATATATGTAGATAATAGGAGAATGAACGCATATGGCATATAACCAGGTGTATATTATGTTACCTGAGCATTATAGGTGTGGAATGATCATGAAATATCTATAGATTACAGTAGAATGAACGCATATGGCATATAACCAGGTGTATATTATGTTACCTGAGCATTATAGGTGTGGAATGATCATGAAATATCTGTAGATAATAGGAGAATGAACGCATATGGCATATATCCAGGTGTATATTATGTTACCTGAGCATTATAGGTGTGGAATGATCATGAAATATATGTAGATAATAGGAGAATGAACACATATGGCATATAACCAGGTGTATATTATGTTACCTGAGCATTATAGGTGTGGAATGATCATGAAATATCTGTAGATAATAGGAGAATGAACGCATATGGCATATATCCAGGTGTATATTATGTTACCTGAGCATTATAGGTGTGGAATGATCATGAAATATATGTAGATAATAGGAGAATGAACGCATATGGCATATAACCAGGTGTATATTATGTTACCTGAGCATTATAGGTGGGGAATGATCATGAAATATCTATAGATTACAGTAGAATGAACGCATATGGCAGATATCCAGGTGTATATTACGTTACCTGAGCATTATAGGTGTGGAATGATCATGAAATATATGTAGATAATAGGAGAATGAACGCATATGGCATATATCCAGGTGTATATTATGTTACCTGAGCATTATAGGTGTGGAATGATCATGAAATATATGTAGATAATAGGAGAATGAACACATATGGCATATAACCAGGTGTATATTATGTTACCTGAGCATTATAGGTGTGGAATGATCATGAAATATCTGTAGATAATAGGAGAATGAACGCATATGGCATATATCCAGGTGTATATTATGTTACCTGAGCATTATAGGTGTGGAATGATCATGAAATATATGTAGATAATAGGAGAATGAACGCATATGGCATATAACCAGGTGTATATTATGTTACCTGAGCATTATAGGTGTGGAATGATCATGAAATATCTATAGATTACAGTAGAATGAACGCATATGGCATATAACCAGGTGTATATTATGTTACCTGAGCATTATAGGTGTGGAATGATCATGAAATATCTGTAGATAATAGGAGAATGAATGCATATGGCATATAACCAGGTGTATATTATGTTACCTGAGCATTATAGGTGTGGAATGATCATGAAATATCTGTAGATAATAGGAGAATGAACGCATATGGCATATAACCAGGTGTATATTATGTTACCTGAGCATTATAGGTGTGGAATGATCATGAAATATCTGTAGATAATAGGAGAATGAACGCATATGGCATATATCCAGGTGTATATTATGTTACCTGAGCATTATAGGTGTGGAATGATCATGAAATATATGTAGATAATAGGAGAATGAACACATATGGCATATAACCAGGTGTATATTATGTTACCTGAGCATTATAGGTGTGGAATGATCATGAAATATCTGTAGATAATAGGAGAATGAACGCATATGGCATATATCCAGGTGTATATTATGTTACCTGAGCATTATACGTGTGGAATGATCATGAAATATATGTAGATAATAGGAGAATGAACGCATATGGCATATAACCAGGTGTATATTATGTTACCTGAGCATTATAGGTGTGGAATGATCATGAAATATCTATAGATTACAGTAGAATGAACGCATATGGCAGATATCCAGGTGTATATTACGTTACCTGAGCATTATAGGTGTGGAATGATCATGAAATATCTATAGATTACAGTAGAATGAACGCATATGGCATATAACCAGGTGTATATTATGTTACCTGAGCATTATAGGTGTGGAATGATCATGAAATATCTGTAGATAATAGGAGAATGAATGCATATGGCATATAACCAGGTGTATATTATGTTACCTGAGCATTATAGATGTGGAATGATCATGAAATATCTGTAGATAATAGGAGAATGAACGCATATGGCATATAACCAGGTGTATATTATGTTACTTGAGCATTATAGGTATGGAATGATCATGAAATATCTGTAGATAATAGGAGAATGAACACATATGGCATATAACCAGGTGTGTATTATGTTACCTGAGCATTATAGGTGTGGAATGATCATGAAATATCTGTAGATAATAGGAGAATGAACGCATATGGCATATATCCAGGTGTATATTATGTTACCTGAGCATTATAGGTGTGGAATGATCATGAAATATATGTAGATAATAGGAGAATGAACACATATGGCATATAACCAGGTGTATATTATGTTACCTGAGCATTATAGGTGTGGAATGATCATGAAATATCTGTAGATAATAGGAGAATGAACGCATATGGCATATATCCAGGTGTATATTATGTTACCTGAGCATTATAGGTGTGGAATGATCATGAAATATATGTAGATAATAGGAGAATGAACGCATATGGCATATAACCAGGTGTATGTTATGTTACCTGAGCATTATAGGTGGGGAATGATCATGAAATATCTATAGATTACAGTAGAATGAACGCATATGGCAGATATCCAGGTGTATATTACGTTACCTGAGCATTATAGGTGTGGAATGATCATGAAATATCTATAGATTACAGTAGAATGAACGCATATGGCATATAACCAGGTGTATATTATGTTACCTGAGCATTATAGGTATGGAATGATCATGAAATATCTGTAGATAATAGGAGAATGAACACATATGGCATATAACCAGGTGTGTATTATGTTACCTGAGCATTATAGGTGTGGAATGATCATGAAATATCTATAGATTACAGTAGAATGAACGCATATGGCATATATCCAGGTGTATATTACGTTACCTGAGCATTATAGGTGTGGAATGATCATGAAATATCTATAGATTACAGTAGAATGAACGCATATGGCATATAACCAGGTGTATATTATGTTACCTGAGCATTATAGGTGGGGAATGATCATGAAATATCTGTAGATAATAGGAGAATGAACGTATATGGCATATAACCAGGTGTATATTATGTTACCTGAGCATTATAGGTGTGGAATGATCATGAAATATATGTAGATAATAGGAGAATGAATGCATATGGCATATAACCAGGTGTATATTATGTTACCTGAGCATTATAGGTGGGGAATGATCATGAAATATCTGTAGATAATAGGAGAATGAACGCATATGCCATATAACCAGGTGTACATTACGTTACCTGAGCATTATAGGTGTGGAATGATCATGAAATATATGTAGATAATAGGAGAATGAACGCATATGGCATATAACCAGGTGTATATTACGTTACCTGAGCATTATAGGTATGGAATGAACATGAAATATCTGTAGATAATAGGGGAATGAACGCATATGGCATATAACCAGGTGTATATTATGTTACCTGAGCATTATAGGTATGGAATGAACATGAAATATCTGTAGATTACAGGAGAATGAACGCATATGGCATATAACCAGGTGTATATTACGTTACCTGAGCATTATAGGTATGGAATGAACATGAAATATCTGTAGATTACAGGAGAATGAACGCATATGGCATATAACCAGGTGTGTATTATGTTACCTTAGCATTATAGGTGTGGAATGATCATGAAATATATGTAGATAATAGGAGAATGAACGCATATGGCATATAACCAGGTGTATATTACGTTACCTGAGCATTATAGGTATGGAATGAACATGAAATATCTGTAGATAATAGGGGAATGAACGCATATGGCATATAACCAGGTGTATATTATGTTACCTGAGCATTATAGGTATGGAATGAACATGAAATATCTGTAGATTACAAGAGAATGAACGCATATGGCATATAACCAGGTGTATATTACGTTACCTGAGCATTATAGGTATGGAATGAACATGAAATATCTGTAGATTACAGGAGAATGAATGCATATGGCATATAACCAGGTGTATATTACGTTACCTGAGCATTATAGGTGTGGAATGATCATGAAATATATGTAGATAATAGGAGAATGAACGCATATGGCATATAACCAGGTGTATATTATGTTACCTGAGCATTATAGGTGTGGAATGATCATGAAATGTCTGTAGATTACAGGAAAATTAACACATATGCCATATAACCAGGTGTATATTACGTTACCTGAGCATTATAGGTTTTTTTACTACGGGTGCGGTAGTCTTTCAGACCCTGTGGAATTTTCTTAAGAAAATTACGTTTTCCAGTGCGCACAGGGCCTAAGGCTGACAGTTTGCAGCTCTTGATCTTCCCAGTTGCGGGAACAGGCTGCTGTTTTAACAACAGGCTTCATCGAACTGAGGGGAACCGGGCGAGTCCCAGCCCTGGCTACGGGATGCTACAAATGGCGAAAAGAGTCCAATTCTCTTGTTTTACACTGCTTAAATAAAAGTATACATGTTTGGATTCCCTGAAAAATGCCCACAGGAAAATTGCCCACAGGAAAAATGCCCACAGGAAAAATGCCCACAGGAAAAATGCCCACACGGAAAATTGCCCACACAGAAAATTGCCCACACGGAAAATTGCCCACATGGAAAATTGCCCACACGGAAAATCGCCAATTGCAGCATCCCAATGTTTCAGATCTATATTTGAGGTGGAAGGTGAGGATGTTCACATGATAGGTGATCAACTTGTGATTTACAGTTGACCTAGTACAAAACTGCAAAAATGCTGAAGAACTGTGGTTTGTAGCAACAGTCTGTCATTATCAGCGATAGATAGATACAGTCTGCTCTAATCTCACTGATTCTGCCTTAGGATACTTTATACTTGCGTTGAACGGCATCCGTCACAATGCGTTGTGTGACGCATGTCATGGATGCGTTGTAAATAGTGTGATATAAAGGCAACAGATTCCTGTGAAATAACACGCTGCATTACGCCAAGAGAGAGAGCCCCCTATCATCACTGCACATGTGACACCCTGGACTAGCCAGGTAGTCACAGACATAACAACACACACACACCCTCCCCTGGACAGTTACACCAGTCAGACAAAAACCCTTATTGCCTCCCTCCAGGGTCTGATGTCCACACCAGGTGGGGTGGAGCCAGGCGGTTGGCCCCACCCACTAAGGAGTTCACAAGCCTGGAGGCGGGAAAACAGACAGATTGGTTTAGGAGGTGAAAGTGAGAGGAGTAAAACATCTGCGTGTGCCTGGGTAGGAGCCCAGGCACTGACAGCAAGGTTGGCAGACGGTGGTGGCCATCTGCAGGAGTTAGTGAATCTCTGCAGAGCTGTAGGACCGGGGTCGGGCGTTGGCCCGCTGGTACCGAACCGGAAAGCGGAGTGAAGCTAAGCACAAAGGCAGGGCCATCGGACCCCGACCAGGTTTGGAGCCGCTGACAACAATCAAATCCGAGTGTGACAGGAACCCCAGGGGTTTCCCAACAACCAAGACCCGACAGAAGGCAACAGTCCACACCAAGAGGATATACAGCCACCGCCATAGACTAGAGATCCAAGGGCCAGTGCCTGCGGGCAAAACGGGCTCCTACGGCACCTATACGCCGGGGAGCGGACTACCGGTGGGCAACCACAGGAGTCAGAACATTCTAACAGGTGCAGGGAAAGACAGACACCATCAGCCGTCCGGGGAGAGCACAACACTGCAGCCGGCTGCGGGACCCATCCATCCGGCCGTGTGGTTTACCAGAGACTCTGTCATTGACTGTCTGAGTGAGTACACCAGTGCCATCTGGCACCGCGCCGCGCTGTCCCTGCAACCCTGCACCCCCAGCCATCCAGCCTCCCCGTTACACCACCGGGCCCCGGGATCACCAACCCCTACCCACGGAGGGGACAACATCCTAGCTGCTCCCTACCATCTCTCCCAGGATCCCCGTCACCAGCAGCGGTGGTGCCATCATCACCACGTCCCGTGGGTGGCGTCACGAACCATCTCCCCAAACAAACCATCCCTTTTCACTCACGGGTGAGGAGCGCTGCTCGAGTCCCCGGGTCCGGCCCACCGCTTGAGCCACCGAGCAGCAGCAGCAGAAGCCCCGGACCCGAGCGTGGCGAGCGCGTTCCCTCCGCCCGCGACACACACACCCCGGCACTACCGCACTCATCATCATCACTGCACACACCCCGGCACTACCGCACTCATCATCATCACTGCACACACCCCGGCACTACCGCACTCATCATCATCACTGCACACACCCCGGCACTACCGCACTCATCATCATCACCGCACACACCCCGGCACTACCACACCTATCATCACCGCACACACTCCGGCACTACCGCACTCATCATCATCACTGCACACACCCCGGCACTACCGCACTCATCATCATCACCACACACACGCAGGCACTACCGCACTCATCATCACCGCATACACACCGGCACTACCGCTCCCTTCATCACCGCACACATTACCTCAGTGACGTCCCTGTAACATTATATCCCCCCAGCCTGTATCATATTGCAATCAGGCTTCAGCCGTAGCTATTGTCCTTGATTTGGGGGGGGGGTTGCATATATATTGTTCTCCTCTGCAGGGGGCTTGCCTAGTACACAATCTCTAGAGGCTGTGTCTAGGAACCCTTTTCTAGCTAGTAGCTACAAGTAGCAAATGTTAAGGGGGTGGATCTAAGGAGGGGTGGGAGATTCAGCCCCATGTTTTAGTTTTTAGTTATGCTTTGTTGAGTGAAGGGTGAGGACCTGTGCTAAGGCCAGCTCCTTATCGCCCGTACATGGACGATTGGACTTTGAGGACTTTTGCATTCTCCTTGGCGCCCCCGGACCTATTTCCTTTGTGTGGACTCTAAAGAACCATTTTAATATTGGATGGTTTATGCTCCCTGCCTCATTAAATCTTCTTGGATTGTTCCTTGGCCTGGCGTCCCTCACTGCTCTGTTGCATACCCCGTCACAGTCCCCGCTGACAGCGTGACTCACTTCAGTTGCTACCTGGAGCTGACAGAGAGCAGCGGTGTTCGACGGCCGCTCCTGTCAGCTTCATGTAGCAGAGCTGGATGCGTCGCAGGACCTCGTGTGGATTACGCCGGACCTGGAGGGGTATTTGGGGATTAAAAAAGTGGTGAAAGAGCGTGGTTTTCATTCTTTTATTCCAAATAAAGTAATTTTTCGGGTGTATGTGTTTATTTACTTTCACTTACAGGTTAATCATTGTGGTTGTCTCATAGACACCTGCCATGATTAACCTAGGACTTAGTGGCAGCTATGGGCTGCTGCCATTAACTCCTTATTACCTCGACTTGCCACCGCACCAGGGCAATTCGTGATGAGCCGGGTAGAGTCCCGGGACTGTCGCATCTAATGGATGCGGCAATTCCGGGTGGCTGCTGGCTGATATTGTTAGGCTGGGGGGCTCCCCATAACGTGGGGCTCCCCATCCTGAGATTACATTCTTCAGATGTGTGACTTTACCTTGGCTGGTATCAAAATTAGGGGGGACCGCATGACTTTTGTAAAATTATTTATTTATTTATTGTACTGCACGATATAGACCTCCCACCGGCGGCTGTGATTGGTTGCAGTGAGACAGCTGTCACTCAGCATTGGGGCGGGTCTGACTGCAACCAATCATAGGCACCGGTGGGTGAGGGAAGCAGTGAATACTAGATGGAATAATGAGCGGCCAGAATTTTCAAAAGAGGAAAAGCCACCAGAGCTTTGTGACAACTGTGCAGTGTCGCGCCTGTGATCGGTGAGTATGAGAGAGGGGGTGAGAGGAGGGAGAGAGACCAGGAGTGATTTTAAACGATTTTGATCGTTCTGCTAGACATGCTGAGCATGCTCAGTAGAACGTGACGGTATCCGTCAGCGGATTCCGCCGCTTAGCGCATAGCGGCGGAATCCGCCACCATAGACAATCATTAGACACCTTGGCGGATTCCAACAGAGGTGCATTATTTTAACAACCCAAAAAACGCTACCTGTAGCGTTTCCTCTGTCAAAATAACGACGCAGCGTCATCCAGCGAACGGAACGCAGACACTTGCGTTACAGTGTGTTGTCAATACAAGTCTATGGAAAATAGCGCAGTGCGTTAACGGACTGCGCTATTCTCCATAGCGGCAGATTGCGCTGAACACAAGTGTAAAAGTAGCCTTACTCCTCCCACCAGCCTAAAACAGCAGCACATGTGTCGCGGGCGGGGAGGGCGCTGCGCTAACCACGCTTGGGTCCGGCGCTGCTGCTGCCGCTGCTGCTCGGTGGCTCGAGCGGTGGGCCGGATCCGGGGACTCAAGCGGCGCTCCTCGCCCGTGAGTGAAAGGGGGTAGTGTGGTTTGGGGGATTTGGTCCGTGACGCCACCCACGGTTTGTGGTGAGGTTGGGGCACCACCGCTGCTGTTGACGGGATCCCGGAAGCGATGGCAGGGAGCAGCTGGGATGTTTCTCTCCCCTCCGTGGGTAGGGGGGTTGGTGGTGGCCCCGGGGCCCGGTGAGGTGACGGGGAGGCAGGGTCGGGCAAGGTGCAGGGTCGCTTGGACTGCGCAGCGCGGTGCCGGACGGCACGGTAGTACTCACTCAGCCACAAATGGATGCAAAGTCTCTGGTAAAACAAACGGCTGGATGGACGGGTCCCGCAGCCGGCTGCTGTGGTTTCTCCCGGACGGTTGGTGATGGCTGCCTTTCCCTGCACCTTTTGTGTATCGTCGGTCCCGATGGCTTCCCACCGGTAACCCGCTCCCCAGCGTGTATATGGGCCGGAGGAGCCCTTTTGCCCGCAGGCTCTGGCCCTGGGAACTCTAGCTGTGGCGGTAGCTGTATTTCCCTTGTGCTGGTTGGACGGTTGCCTTCAATCGGGTCTTGGCTGTTTGGAAACCCCTGGGGTTCCGGTCACTAACGGATTTGACCTGTTTAATGGCGACTCCAAGCCTGGTCGGGGTCCACAGGCCCTGCCGGTTTGTGCTGGCTTCACTTCGCTCCCCGGTTCGGTACCGGCGGGCCACCGCCCGTCCCCGGTCCTACGGTTCCGCATTGATCTGCCTCTCCTGCAGACGGCCACCACCGTCTGCCAACCTTGCTCTCGGTGCCCGGGCCACGTACCCGACACAGTCAGTTTGCTCCTCTCCTACTACTTCACTCCTCTCACTTTGACCTCCCTAACTGATCTGACCTCCTTTTCCCGCCTCCAGGACTGTGAACTCCTCAGTGGGTGGGGCCAACCGCCTGGCTCTACCCCACCTGGTGTGGACATCAGCCCCTGGAGGGAGGCAACAAGGATTTTGTGTCTGGCTGATGTGCCTATCTCGGGGTGGGGGTGTCGTGTTGCAGTCCCTGTGACGACCTGGCTAGTCCAGGGCGCCACACATGCAGTACCAGCAGCAGTGTGATCCAGAGGTGCAATCACTACTATCTGTACTCACAAAAGTATCACTGTATTATCTGTTGAGTTACATGGGACTGCAGGTCACATCTAATGCATGACCCCCCAGTGCTCTGTGCTGCCCCCCCAGGGCTCTGTGTTGCCCCCCAGTACTCTGTGCAGCCCCCCAGTGCTCTGTCTGTGCAGCCCCCTCCAGTGCGGTTTATCACCACCAGTGTTGTGTTTTGTCCAATGCTGCGTACCACCTCCAGTGTTGTTTGCCCCCCTAGTGATGTCTGTACTCTGCAATTGCTGACCGTGCCACCCAGTGATGTCCATGCCCCCCCTAGTGATATCTGTGCCCCCTAGTGATGTCTGTGTCCCCCTAGGGATGTCTGTGCTCACCTAGTGATGTCTGCTCACCTAGGGATGTATGTGCCTACATAGGGATGTCTGTGTACCCCCCTAGTGATGTCTGTGTACCCCCCTAGTGATGTCTGTGTACCCCCAGTGATGTCTGTGTACCCCCTAGTGATGCATGTGCGCCCCCTTAGTGATGTCTGTGTACCCCACCTAGTGATGTCTGTGTACCCCCCTAGATGTCTGTGTATCCCCCTAGTGATGTCTGTGCAGTAATTTTTTTAGGGAAACACTTCTTTTCCTGGAACAACTTCAAGGGTGCTAACACTTTTGGCCATGTGTATTTGTGTGCTTCTGTGTGTGTATGTATGTATGTATCTGTATGTGTATATATATATATATATATATATATATATATATATATATATATATATATATAAAAATATCCAGAGTTGCCTGGGTTGGTAGCTGTCTCTCTCTCTCTCTCTCCCCCACTGTCCCTCTCTCCCAGCCTCACTCTGTCTCCCTCGCTGTCTGTCTCTTTCCCTGTCTGTCTCTGCCTGTGTGTCTGCCTCTTTCCCTGTCTGCCTCTTTCCCTCTCCCTGTCTGTCTCACTCCATCTGTCTTATTCCCTGTCTGTCTCTCTCCCTGTCTGCCTCTCTCTATTTGTCTCTTTCACTGTCTGTCTCTCTCTGTCTCTATCTTTCTCTCTCTGTCTCCCCTCCGATATCATATTATCTCACACATAAGCTTCTTATACTAAGAATGTCCTTTGTTCTTATAGCAACCAATCACAGTTCCTATTAATGACCTGTAGCTCCCAGCTCCGTTGACTTTAATGGAGGCAGGATTTTTGGTGAAAAACTAAAGCGTGGGGTTAAATTTTCTCATAAAAGCATAGTCTGACAGTCCCTGAGTCACATGAGGCATCTGGAAAATGTCGTGATTGTAAATGTGACGGTGCGGATTCTTTTAGCGGACATACGCACATAGATACATACAGCTTTATATATTAGATTATATATATATATGCACACACACGTTTTTCCAAGCATGGCGTCAGGAGTGTGGAAGGTTTAAGGGGTGGAGGCAGAGCTGGGGTGCAACCTATGCGGAGTCTCAAGGGGGCCCAGAAATTTTGCCAGTATGGGGTCCTGAAATTCCTAGTGGCGGCCCTGTGTTTTTGCAGTGGTGTAACTAGAGTCCAATGGGCCCCAGTGTGAAATTTGGATCTGCTCCCACCACTCACACATGTTTTTCACATGTATGGGCCCTTAGCGTTCTAACTTCTACCAAGACTTATGAACTGCCTCCCCTCCCCCTCCTGGTATATATGCCTATCATCCTGGTGAATATGTCCTCATCCTGGTATATATGTCCCAATGCTGGTATATAAGGTCCTCATCCTGGTATATATGGTCCACGTTGTCTCCATCCTGGTATAATGCCCCCTTCCTGGTATATATGTTCCCATTCTGGTTTACATGGTCCCCAATCCTAGTGGGCATTCATGTCGGTTGGCAATTTTCTGTGGACATTTTTCACATATCATGTGAACATCCTCACCTTGCACCTCAAATATCATAGATCTGAAACTTTCTGATGCTGCAATTGGCAATTTTCTGTGTGGGCAACTTTCCATGTGGGGAATTTTCCGTGTGGGCAATTTTCCATGTGGGCAATTTTCCATGTGGGCAATTTTCCTGTGGGCAATTTTCCTGTGGGCAATTTTCTGGTCACCACCTGTTTGTTATCTAAAAACTGGTTCTTACCTGAGGCATCATACTGCAATGTCAGTTTTACCATGTAGTGAACATGGTTAATAAAACACCCAAAGTCAATTGTGAAATTGCACTTGTGTTTGCAATTTCATTGCACTTGGATTTTCTACCCTATTTTCCTGTATAGTATATGGTAAAATGAATCATTTCATTCAAAAGTACAACTCATCCCACAAAAAAAGAAGCTTTATATATCTATATTGACATTAAAATAAAAAAATCATTGAAGAAGGTGACCGAAAAACGAAAATTAAAAGCAAAAATCGCCAGGGGGTGAGGGGAATAACCCCCTAAATGCTGTAATAAATAGCAATCTCGGCATTTAGGTGGATGCGACCGCTGCCATGATGACCAGTCATGACAACTTCTCAGTCACTCAGCTGGAGAATGCCTGGTATACCATGCTAAATGCATGATATGTGAGGCAAAGTGTCAGCTGCAAGTGCAGCTCTGACATATAATCCATTGCAATGCTGGTAAATTGCAATGGATTATATCAGCAGTCAAACTAATAAAAGGTGATATCCCATAAAGGGAGTAAGTAAAAAAAGTAAAAAAAAAATAAAAAATAAAGAGCAAATAAAATTTCAAAAAATATCATACCAATTAATACATATTTTTAAGTAAAAAAATAATTAAACAATAAATGTACACATTTTTGTTATCGCCACATTTATAACGACTCAGTTTACAACTGTCACACTAGTTCACCCCTTCAGTGAACACAGTAAAAATTAAAAACTGGAAAAACAATATGCTTTTTTCATCATATCGCCAAAAAAAGTGTAATCAAACGTGATCGAAACATTGTCACATGTAAATAAAAATTTTATCTGCGGAAACATCATCTTATTCTGCAAAAATACAAGCTGTCACATAGTTCCATCAGTGAAAAATGTAGAAGGCTACAGCACTTAGAACACAACAATGCATAAACAAATCCTTTTCCCTATAAAATTGTTTTAAAGTTGTTAAAGCGCCAAATAAAAAAATATATAATATATGTAATAGTGGTATCACTTTAATCGCAGTGACCCGAATAATAAAGTTGTGTTATCACTTTTATGACGTGGTGAACAGCGTAAGCAAAAACCCTGAATTTCTGGTCCTTCTATATTCTGCCTCACAAAAAGTGAAATAGAAAAAAATATTATGTGGCCCAAAATGGTATCAATGAAACCTCCCAACTTATCCTGCCAAAATCATGACGGTCAGTAGAAATATATAAAACTCTAACATTCCAAGTTTGGTGATGTATAACCTTTATTAATTAAAGGTTGAGAAGATAGAATTAATACACAACAACATATCATCAGAAGAAGCTAAATTGTCAAAGATTGAAATGTTATTGTTAATATCAAGGTTGAAAATTATTTATTTCTTAACAATAAATACATGAATTACAACAAAATGGTAGGATCAAAGAAGAAGGTGAAAGATAAAATAAAGACAAATAAAATACACCTCTTTCTTGTATTTGGATTGCTGCTGGTAATTTCAATTAACCATGGATGTTGGCTTATTAGAAGTAAAAATCTAGACCTAACACAAGTATGAAATACTGCGCTACAATCAATGGGATAAACCTGACAAAAGGACAAAGATTTCCAAGTTAAACACAGACTGTTCATGTCACAGACTTTATTACATCCAAAAATTAGCTAAATACAAACCTAAATATACACAGACTTATGTTTTTATTTAGCTAATTTTTGGATGCAATAAAGTCTGTGACAGTCTGTTTTTAAGTTTGAAATCTTTGTCCTTTTGTCAGGTCCATCCCATTGATTGTAGCGCGGTATTTCATACATGTTAGGACTGCAACACACATCCGTATAAAACGTGCGTGTTTGGTCCGTTTCCGTATATACCGGAGACACGGCCAAACGTGCACCAATGTTATTTAATGTTTGAGGACATGTGCGTTTTTCATTAAGGTCCGTGTGTCCGTGTGCGTGCTACGTTTGTGTCTCCGTTTTACACGGAAGCATGTCCGTTTTCAGCACGCAACACGCAGCACGGGCCCAATGAAAGTCAATGGATCTGTGCGCACGTCCGAGTGACACGGTTGCATCTCTGTTTGTTCCCTGTACGTTTTGTGCTTTTTTCATGTGATGTCGGTCTTTTTTCTTTTTTCTGTTTCGTTCTCTCCCTCAGTCCGTCGGTCGGTCAGTTTCTCTCTGTCTGTCGGTCGGTCTCTCTGTCTTATCTGTCCCTCTCGCTGTCTGTCAGTCAGTTCCCCCCCTCTCTCATACTTACCGTTCCTCGATCTCCGGCGCGGTGCTGCACTGCTGTTATAAAAGCTCCGGCGGCTTTTACTATTTTGAAAATGCCGGACGCTCATTAAACAATCTCGTATTCCTTGCTTTCACTGGCCACAGGCGCCTGTGATTGGTTGCAGTCACACACGCCCACCACGCTGAGTGACAGCTGTGTCACTGCACCCAATCACAGCCGCCGGTGGGCGTGTCTATACTGTGCAGTAAAATAAATAAATAATTTAAAAAAACGGCGTGCGGTCCCCCCCCATTTTAATACCAGCCAGAAAAAGCCATATGGCTGAAGACTGGTATTCTCAGGATGGGGAGCCCCACGTTATGGGGAGCCCCCCAGCCTAACAATATCAGTCAGCAGCCGCCCAGAATTGCCGCATACATTAAATGCAACAGTTCTGGGACTGTACCCGGCTCTTCCCAATTTACCCTGGTGCGTTGGCAAATCGGAGTAATAAGGAGTTAATGGCAGCCCATAGCTGCCACTAAAGCCTAGATTAATCATGTCAGACGCCTGGGTGCAGTGAGACAGCTGTCACTCAGCGTGGTGGGAGTGTGTGACTGCAACCAATCACAGGCGCCTGTGGGCGGGGAAAGCAGGGAATACGAGATTGATTAATGAGCGGCCGGCATATTCAAAGTAATTGTTGCCACGTATTCTCTGCACAGCTGTTCCTCGCCGCGCTGGTGATCGGGGAGCGGTAAGTATGAGAGAGGACTGCTCACTTCAGTCACTCGGGGGATTAGCAGTCACTGGTGAATCCTTCACAGGTGACCGCTAATCAGTACGCGGCACACAGACAGAGCCGCGGCATGACAATGAAGTCGGGTGAAGTTCACCCGAGTTCATTCTCATCGCGCAACTCTGTCTGCTGTCAGCCGACATGTATCAACGACATTGTGCAACACACAAACGGACATTCCACACGGACATT
This sequence comes from Anomaloglossus baeobatrachus, assembly GCF_048569485.1. Classification (NCBI taxonomy): domain Eukaryota; kingdom Metazoa; phylum Chordata; class Amphibia; order Anura; family Aromobatidae; genus Anomaloglossus; species Anomaloglossus baeobatrachus. The sequence continues at coordinate 272,401,160 of NC_134354.1, read as the reverse complement.
CCACGTACACATACACGGGCATTTTACACACAAACACGGACATTTTACTCGTACACACGGCTCGCATACGCCATCACACGGATGCCATACGTACCGGAGAAACGCCCCAAAAAAAACGGAACACGGACCCGAAAAACGGACCGTGTCACACGGACGTTTTTTTTTGCGGAAGCGTGTTTTAGGCCTCAGACTGTAACATATTGGTCAACAAACTGCTGTAGGCTTTCTTACAGTTCTTTCACTTGAGAATATCATTTGTAGCATCCGTAAACACTTTTTTCATAGAAGGAATAAAAGGTCGGTTTGACAGCTTTTGATTACCATGAGCTGAGGCTCTATGTAGATTTTCATCAACGAGATAATGAATGACATACATTTGGTTCAGCTCTGATGATACCCTGAGAAAGTATACATGTTTCTTGAAGCCAGACAATATTTGTTTTCTCATACCATTTGGGTCTTTAAGATAGTAGTATTGTTTTATAACTACCGGCAAATGTTTAATCTGTGAATTCACATTAGAACCTTTGCAAATCCACCTGTACTGATCATACTTGAAATCCATTTGATGGCCTCTTTCCGGTGATTGTGAGCAGTACACATATACTTCTCCTCCTTTAGGCAATGCAGGCGGCATTGAAATAACTTTTGCTTCATTTAGTTCGATCTTACTAAGAAGTTTGAAAACTTCATCAAATGCTAATGGCTCATGCACCCCGATCATATATGGGGTGATTGTAGGTGACATTTTTCAGATTTTTCTGAACGATCTACCTCAGCCAGCAACAGTGAGTCGGTCTATAATCATCTCACTAGAATCAGAACTCCTAAAATGAAAGGGAATATGTCACCATTTTGACCTTTGTAAAGTATTCATATGGCCATACATGTTATTGATCTACTGAAAAGAATCCTACCTGTCTACCTCTTATCAGATGCCTTGTAGTGGAGAAATCATCTTTTATCACTTCACATAGATTAGCCGTTTCCAACCATGGGGTGGATGTTGCCTGGAAGATGGCTGCCTCCAGAGTTTGTTTTAAAGGAGGAGGGAGTTACCAGCGTGAGACAAGTAAGGCTAGTTTCACACTTGCGTTGAACGGCATCCGTTGCGTTGTGTGACGGATGCAACGGATGTGTTGCATATAGTGGCACAACGGATGCAACGGATGCTGAAAAACAACGCAATTCGTTTTTTTTTGTTTTTTTTATTTTTACAGTTTTACCGTCGGCAGACTATTGTGAACGATCAGCTGATCACTAACAGTAGCCGGCCACCGGGTGATCAGCCGATCACTCACAGTAGCCGGCCACCGGGTAATCAGCCGATCACTCACAGTAGCCGGCCACCGGGTGATCAGCAGATCACTCACAGTAGCCGGCCACCGGGTGATCAGCCGCTCACTCACAGTAGCCGGTCGCCGGGTGATCAGCCGATCAGTCACAGTAGCCGGCCGTCAGGTGATCAGCTGATCGTTCGGTCGCCGACAATGTGTGTGGGGGGCGGAGTGCGGTGGGTGGAGCCGAGCAGGGCCATGGCTGAGGACGTCAGTGCCGCGGGGACTGCATCGCTGGGGGACAGGTGAGTGAGTGTGTGTGTGTGTGTGTGTGCGCGTGCGATTGTGTGTGTGTGTGTGTGCGTGCGTGCGTGCTATTGTGTGTGTGTATACATACGAGTGCGGGGAGGGGGTGGAGCCGAGCAGGGAAGTGTCGGGTTCCTTTGTTACCCGATGTGTACCCTGGTTACGGGTGGAGGGAGCCAGAGAGAGCATGCGCAGTGAAGTCCAAAGGATTCCGCTGCTCAAAAAAAGTTACATGCTGCGTTCCTTCCGCCCGACGCAGCATCAAAATAACGACGCTGTGTCGTCCGGCGGATGCAACGCTGACAGTTGCGTTACAGTGCGTCATCCATACAAGTCTATGGAAAATAGCGCAGTGCGTTAACGGACTGCGCTATTCTCCATAGTGACGGACTCCGCTGAACGCAAGTGTGAAACTAGCCTAACTGACACAGAACAAGAGAACTTAAATTTAAGTTCTTGCAAACACACTTTTTGCATCTCACGGAGCTCTGCTATATTGAAACAATGTTGCACCCTGTCTGCCTGTGAGATGGAAGCTTAAAGGGAACCTATCAGGTAGTTTAGATTACCTAAGGCTGGTTTCACATCACAATTTTTTCCTGTATGTGGGGATGCTATATTTTGCAGGGCCCCATGGACAGGAAAGGACACCATCACATGTGACCTCCACATTCCATTTCTGTGTCCGTGTTCGTGATTTTCACGGATCGGAACACAGAAAGGCCGAGCCTGCAAAGCGCAGGCAAGCGGGGCACTTTAACTCCCACATTGCAGGAGTGAAGCAAGTGTTAAAAAAAAAAAAAAAAATCCTCACCTCTCCGGCGTGTGTCCCGCGATGCCCTTCATCTATTCCGAGCTTAAGGACCTGGCAGGGCTACCCGATCAGCTGATCAGTCACATGAACGCATTTCATCATCATTCCACACCTATAATGCTCAGGTAACATAATATACACCTGGTTATATGGCATATGCGTTCATTCTCCTATTATCTACAGATATTTCATGATCATTCCACACCTATAATGCTCAGGTAACATAATACACACCTGGTTATATGCCATATGTGTTCATTCTCCTCAGGTAACATAATATACACCTGGTTATATGGCATATGTGTTCATTCTCCTATTATCTACAGATATTTCATGATCATTCCACACCTATAATGCTCAGGTAACGTAATATACACCTGGTTATATGCCATATGCATTCATTCTCCTATTATCTACAGATATTTCATGATCATTCCACACCTATAATGCTCAGGTAACATAATACACACCTGGTTATATGCCATATGTGTTCATTCTCCTATTATCTACAGATATTTCATGATCATTCCATACCTATAATGCTCAGGTAACATAATATACACCTGGTTATATGGCATATGCGTTCATTCTCCTATTATCTACAGATATTTCATGATCATTCCACACCTATAATGCTCAGGTAACATAATATACACCTGGTTATATGGCATATGCGTTCATTCTCCTATTATCTACAGATATTTCATGATCATTCCACACCTATAATGCTCAGGTAACGTAATATACACCTGGTTATATGCCATATGTGTTCATTCTCCTATTATCTACAGATATTTCATGATCATTCCACACCTATAATGCTCAGGTAACGTAATATACACCTGGTTATATGCCATATGTGTTCATTCTCCTATTATCTACAGATATTTCATGATCATTCCACACCTATAATGCTCAGGTAACGTAATATACACCTGGTTATATGCCATATGTGTTCATTCTCCTATTATCTACAGATATTTCATGATCATTCCACACCTATAATGCTCAGGTAACGTAATATACACCTGGTTATATGCCATATGCGTTCATTCTCCTATTATCTACAGATATTTCATGATCATTCCACACCTATAATGCTCAGGTAACATAATATACACCTGGTTATATGGCATATGTGTTCATTCTCCTATTATCTACAGATATTTCATGATCATTCCACACCTATAATGCTCAGGTAACGTAATATACACCTGGTTATATGCCATATGCATTCATTCTCCTATTATCTACAGATATTTGTCACGCTCCCCGGGTCCTCTGCTCCGCTTCCCGGCTCACCTGCCACGCTCCCCGCTCTCCAGCCTCCATCGCCCGCGCTTCCCAGGCCTCCTGGTCCCCGCTCCCGGCGCCCGTCGGCTTCCCAGCCCCAGCCCGGCTCTGCTGCGTCCTCCTCTCAGCTTCCTGCCCTGGCTTCTGGCACCCGGGCCGCGCGCATGCGCATTAGGGCGCGCGCGCGGTCACTGACCCTTTCTTAAAGGGCCAGTGACCACTGACAGGAAATGAAGCACACAGGTACGGGGTATAAAGGGGTGCAATGTCCAAGGGGGCGGGGCCTGATCTTCGTGTTTCCCAAGCTAGGAGTCAGGTCTCCTTGTGTTCCTGTGAGATACTTACCTCTCTCTCTTCTAGAGCCGATCCTGCATTGCCATCCGGTCCTGCCGTATCCCGAACCCCGAACGCTGCCTATCTGCCATCCTGACAGTCCGCACCATCTCTGTTCCCTGCGGTGACCCGTCATCTCGCTCCAACGGTTCCGGACCCCGCCTGACATCATCCCGGCTTCCGAACCTGAGCTCCGTCACCCGGACCACCATCAGTGACCCCGTGGTTCCAGGGACTTCTCCATTGTGCTCTTGTGCGCGGACTGTTCTGCTACCTATAGTGCTCCGGCTACCGGACTCCTTTCCCTCATCGGGGAGTTCGGCCCAGTGGATCCACCTCCCGGGTCTGCCCATCCACCTGGCCCTAACAGTAAGATCAGGCCATGGATCCCGCCGAAGCACTAGCGGCCTTGCATGAGGAACTCCAACGCCAGCGTGAAGTCCAGACCCGCATGCTGAACTTTATGACTTCCGTGGACGCCCGCTTGAACACGCTACAAGCATCGGTCACGTCTTCAGCACCTCCGGCCTCCACTAGTCAATCCACGGCTCCCGCTCCCGTGGCAGCCTCCTCGGATGCTTCCAGACTTCGTTTGGCCTCACCACCCCGGTACGCCGGAGATCCCAAGACCTGCAGGGGGTTTATAAACCAATGCTCCCTCCATTTCACGCAGCTGCCGCATTTGTTTGCCTCCGACCAAGCCAAGGTCGCCTTCATAATGTCTCACCTAGAGGGCGAGGCACTGGCATGGATGAACCCCTTGTGGGAGAAGGAGGACCCTATGACCAAGAACCTCCAGGAGTTCCTGCAGGCTTTTCGCGGCACCTTTGACGAGCCCGGACGCGCCTCCGCGTCTGCTTCATCTCTTCTCCGGTTACGTCAGGGAACTCTGACGGTGGGTCAATACGCCATCCGTTTCCGCACCTTGGCTTCGGAACTCGGGTGGAATAACGAGGCCCTAACCGCCGCCTTCTGGGAAGGACTCTCGGGTCGAATCAAAGATGAGCTGGCTGGTCGTGACGTACCGTCCACCCTGGACGCCCTGATTACCCTAGCGACTCGAGTGGACATTCGCTTTCAGGAGCGGTCCAAAGAGGTGTCCCGTGAGAGACGCCCGGTACGGCATTCCTCTCCTCCGCAGAAGTCCGCCGTACTCCAGTCAACGGCATCTGGTGTCTCCGTCCATGAGCCCATGCAGGTCGACCGTGTGCGACAGTCTGAACAACGTCGAGCAGAGCGGCTCGCCAAGGGTCTCTGCTTCTACTGCGGAGAGGGCACACACCTGCTACGCTCCTGTCCAGAGAGGCCGGGAAACTCCAAAGCCTAGGGTCGGTAGGAGAGGCCACCCTAGGTGCTGGGACTCTCTCAGACCCGGTTATGTGGACTGTACAAGTGACAACGGGAGAGACGCGGTTCACGGCTGAGGCGTACCTCGATTCTGGGGCAGCAGGCAATTTCATCCAGCAGGCCACGGTGGACAAGTACCAGGTGCCTGTTACTCCACTCGACAAACCCCTCGTGATTGCCTCTGTGGATGGGAGACCCCTCTCTGACACCATCTCCTGGATCACCAGGCCGGTTGAATTGCGTATCGGTGCTCTGCACACCGAGAACATCGCTCTCTACGTCCTCCCACACATGTCACATCAAATCCTGCTGGGCCTTCCTTGGTTACGGACACACGAACCTTCAGTCAGCTGGGGCACTGGTGAAATCACTCGATGGGGCTCTTCTTGCCATGAGAACTGTCTGAAGACCATACAACCCATCCGGCGACCTCCGGTTCCAGACTCCCTACCGGGACTACCCTCAGCCTATTGGTCCTTCGCGGACGTCTTTGATAAGAAGGAGTCAGAGGTACTTCCGCCACATCGTCCTTACGATTGTGCCATTGACCTGCTCCCGGGAACTACACCACCTCGAGGACGGATATATCCACTGTCTCCAGCCGAAACAAGGGCCATGTCTTCTTACATCACAGAGAGCCTGGCAAGGGGATTCATTCGGAGATCCTCCTCTCCTGCTGGAGCAGGCTTCTTCTTCGTAAAGAAGAAAGAGGGCGACTTACGCCCATGCATAGACTACCGGGGATTGAACCAAATCACCGTAAAAAACAAGTATCCCCTGCCGCTCATCCCCGAATTGTTTGATCGGCTCAGAGGAGCTCGCGTGTTCACCAAATTGGATCTTCGGGGTGCCTACAACCTGGTCCGTATCCGCTCGGGGGATGAATGGAAGACCGCGTTTAACACTCGCGATGGGCACTATGAATACTGCGTGATGCCCTTCGGCCTGTGTAACGCACAAGCAGTCTTCCAAGAATTAGTGAACGACGTGTTCCGGGACCTTCTCTACGTCTGTGTGGTGGTATATCTGGATGACATCCTTGTCTTCTCTCCGGACCTTCAGACCCACCGAGAGAACGTGCAACTGGTTCTACAAAGACTGAGAGAGAATCGTCTGTACGCCAAGTACGAGAAGTGTGTCTTCGAACAGTCTTCTCTCCCCTTCCTGGGTTACCTCATCACCGATACCGGACTGCAGATGGATCCAAAGAAGGTCTCTTCCATTCTTAACTGGCCTCCTCCTTCTGGACTGAAGGCAATCCAACGCTTTCTGGGATTCGCCAACTATTACCGCCAGTTCATCCCTCATTTCTCTGCTCTGACTGCTCCTCTCTCCGCCTTGACCAAGAAGGGGGCTAATCCAAAGGACTGGTCACCTGCGGCCGACGCCGCGTTTGGCTCCCTAAAGCGGGCCTTTGCCTCCTCTCCTGTACTCCACCGTCCGGAGTTAAACCGCCAGTTCACCTTGGAGGTGGATGCCTCCTCCTCGGGAGCCGGAGCAGTGCTCATGCAGAAGTCCTCCTCCGGGAAGATGGTGACTTGCGGTTTCTTCTCCAAGAGCTTCTCAGCGCCTGAACGCAATTACACCATCGGTGACCGAGAACTATTGGCAGTCAAACTGGCTCTGGAGGAATGGCGTTATCTTCTGGAAGGAGCAGTGTACCCCGTTATAATTTACACGGACCACAAGAACCTGGAATACCTGCGGTCTGCTCAGCGACTGAACCCACGGCAAGCCAGGTGGTCCTTATTCTTTGCCCGGTTCGATTTCCAGCTCCATTTCCGACCCGCGAACAAGAACGTACGCGCTGATGCCTTGTCTAGGTCTTTCATGCCCATGGAGCAGGAAGAGGAGACATCCCAACCCATCATCTGTCCAAGTAAGATTATTCCGGTGGCTCCTGTCACCCTGGCCCAGATACCGCCCGGGAAGACCTATGTCTCTGAGACTGACAGGCAAAAAGTGTTACACTGGGGCCATGCCTCGAAAACAGCCGGTCATGCTGGCCAGAAAAGAACTTGGACTGCGATTGTACGTCATTATTGGTGGCCATCCCTTCGCACGGACGTCGCCTCTTTTGTCTCTGCCTGCTCCTCTTGTGCCAGGAACAAGACGCCCAAACACCTGCCATATGGCCGTCTTCTGCCTCTGCCTATACCCTCAGTTCCCTGGCAACACATTGCGATGGACTTTATTACGGACTTGCCATTGTCCTCCGGACACACAGTCATATGGGTTGTGGTGGATCGGTTCTCTAAAATGGCCCATTTCGTCCCTATGGCTGGACTGCCCTCTGCCCAGGAACTCGCGGACGCCTATATACATCACATCTTCCGCTTGCATGGCTTCCCATCACACATTGTGTCCGACAGAGGAACTCAGTTTACCTCCCGCTTCTGGAGGGCTCTCTGTAAACATCTGGGAGTAACTCTGGACTTTTCTTCAGCCTACCATCCTCAGTCGAACGGCCAAGTGGAACGGGTCAATCAGATTTTGACCTCTTTCTTACGTCACTACGTCAACGCCCATCATGACGATTGGTCCACGCTTCTTCCTTGGGCTGAATTCTCCCATAATCACCACGTCAGTGGGTCCTCCTCCAGTTCTCCCTTCCATGTCGTCTACGGACTTCAGCCTTCGGTCCCATTGCCTGTATCCTCTTCCTCGGATGTCCCTGCTGCTGATGCGGTAGTCCGTGACTTTACAACCATTTGGGACTCAGTTAAGGCGTCCCTTGCACGTGCATCCCTGCGGATGAAGAGACACGCAGACAAGAGACGTCTGGATCCTCCGTGTTTCTCCCCCGGAGATCTCGTCTGGCTTGCTTCCAAGTACGTCCGATTGAAGTTACCATCTTACAAGCTGGGTCCTCGCTACATCGGACCGTTTAAAGTCCTCGGCAAGATCAATGAGGTCTCCTACAAACTGCGGCTCCCGGCCACGATGAGGATACCCAACTCCTTCCACGTCTCTCTGCTCAAGCCAGTTGTCCTTGGTCCCTTCTCCACTGCTGCCAGTCCGGCTCCTCCTCCTATTGCTGATGACGACATCTATGCGGTAAGGGATATCGTGGCCATGAAGACCGTACGGGGTCGACAGTTCTTTCTGGTGGACTGGGCAGGGCATGGTCCTGAGGATAGGTCCTGGGAGCCCAGAGAGAATGTGGGTACTCCTCTGATCCGTGCCTTCCTGTCCCGGTTGCGGGGAGGGGGGCGTGGGGGGGGGGATACTGTCACGCTCCCCGGGTCCTCTGCTCCTCTTCCCGGCTCACCTGCCACGCTCCCCGCTCTCCAGCCTCCATCGCCCGCGCTTCCCAGGCCTCCTGGTCCCCGCTCCCGGCGCCCGTCGGCTTCCCAGCCCCAGCCCGGCTCTGCTGCGTCCTCCTCTCAGCTTCCTGCCCTGGCTTCTGGCACCCGGGCCGCGCGCATGCGCATTAGGGCGCGCGCGGTCACTGACCCTTTCTTAAAGGGCCAGTGACCACTGACAGGAAATGAAGCACACAGGTACGGGGTATAAAGGGGTGCAATGTCCAAGGGGGCGGGGCCTGATCTTCGTGTTTCCCAAGCTAGGAGTCAGGTCTCCTTGTGTTCCTGTGAGATACTTACCTCTCTCTCTTCTAGAGCCGATCCTGCATTGCCATCCGGTCCTGCCGTATCCCGAACCCCGAACGCTGCCTATCTGCCATCCTGACAGTCCGCACCATCTCTGTTCCCTGCGGTGACCCGTCATCTCGCTCCAACGGTTCCGGACCCCGCCTGACATCATCCCGGCTTCCGAACCTGAGCTCCGTCACCCGGACCACCATCAGTGACCCCGTGGTTCCAGGGACTTCTCCATTGTGCTCTTGTGCGCGGACTGTTCTGCTACCTATAGTGCTCCGGCTACCGGACTCCTTTCCCTCATCGGGGAGTTCGGCCCAGTGGATCCACCTCCCGGGTCTGCCCATCCACCTGGCCCTAACAATATTTCATGATCATTCCACACCTATAATGCTCAGGTAACATAATACACACCTGGTTATATGCCATATGTGTTCATTCTCCTATTATCTACAGATATTTCATGATCATTCCATACCTATAATGCTCAGGTAACATAATATACACCTGGTTATATGCCATATGCGTTCATTCTCCTATTATCTACAGATATTTCATGATCATTCCACACCTATAATGCTCAGGTAACATAATATACACCTGGTTATATGGCATATGCGTTCATTCTCCTATTATCTACAGATATTTCATGATCATTCCACACCTATAATGCTCAGGTAACGTAATATACACCTGGTTATATGCCATATGTGTTCATTCTCCTATTATCTACAGATATTTCATGATCATTCCACACCTATAATGCTCAGGTAACATAATATACACCTGGTTATATGCCATATGCGTTCATTCTCCTATTATCTACATATAGTTCATGATCATTCCACACCTATAATGCTCAGGTAACGTAATATACACCTGGTTATATGCCATATGCATTCATTCTCCTATTATCTACAGATATTTCATGATCATTCCATACCTATAATGCTCAGGTAACATAATATACACTTGGTTATATGCCATATGTGTTCATTCTCCTATTATCTACATATATTTCATGATCATTCCACACCTATAATGCTCAGGTAACATAATATACACCTGGTTATATGCCATATGTGTTCATTCTCCTATTATCTACATATATTTCATGATCATTCCACACCTATAATGCTCAGGTAACATAATACACACCTGGTTATATGCCATATGTGTTCATTCTCCTATTATCTACAGATATTTCATGATCATTCCATACCTATAATGCTCAGGTAACATAATACACACCTGGTTATATGCCATATGTGTTCATTCTCCTATTATCTACAGATATTTCATGATCATTCCATACCTATAATGCTCAGGTAACATAATATACACCTGGTTATATGGCATATGCGTTCATTCTCCTATTATCTACATATATTTCCTGATCATTCCACACCTATAATGCTCAGGTAACATAATATACACCTGGTTATATGCCATATGCGTTCATTCTACTGTAATCTATAGATATTTCATGATCATTCCACACCTATAATGCTCAGGTAATGTAATATACACCTGGATATATGCCATATGCGTTCATTCTACTGTAATTTATAGATATTTCATGATCATTCCACACCTATAATGCTCAGGTAACATAATATACACCTGGATATATGCCATATGCGTTCATTCTCCTATTATCTACAGATATTTCATGATCATTCCACACCTATAATGCTCAGGTAACATAATACACACCTGGTTATATGCCATATGTGTTCATTCTCCTATTATCTACAGATATTTCATGATCATTCCATACCTATAATGCTCAGGTAACATAATATACACCTGGTTATATGGCATATGCGTTCATTCTCCTATTATCTACAGATATTTCATGATCATTCCACACCTATAATGCTCAGGTAATATAATATACACCTGGTTATATGGCATATGCGTTCATTCTCCTATTATCTACAGATATTTCATGATCATTCCACACCTATAATGCTCAGGTAACATAATATACACCTGGTTATATGCCATATGCGTTCATTCTCCTATTATCTACATATATTTCATGATCAGTCCACACCTATAATGTTCATTCCATGTCTAACTTGCCAAAGAAACCTTTTATACATCTACATAATATACACCTATTAAGTTATTATCCTCATTCTTTTTATTTATTCCTTTTCATCATTCTTTTTAGTATGTCCCCTAAATGGGCACATTTCCACATTGTTTGACCTGGGAATATTGCCATATATGCTTGTGGACGCTGTAGCTTTCTGCAACTCTATGGTAGCAGCCAGGGCCGCCACTAGGAATTTCAGGGCCCCATACTGGCAAAATTATGGGGCCCCCTTGAGACTCCACCCAGGCTCCACCCCAGCTCCGCCTCCACCCCGCAAACCTTCCCCAGTCCGACACCACTTTTTGAAAAGCATATATGTATGTGTGTATAGAAAGAAATAAACACACTCACCGAAAAAGTCCTTTATTTGAAATAAAATACAAACCCCCCCCCAAAACTTTCAGCCCTTAACTGAATTTCTTGGCCAAAAAAACACACAAATATAGTTTTGGTGTGGTTTGGTGTGGTTTTCTGCTAGGAGATGCAAATGGTGCTGAAATGTCTACGTAACATTTCTGCAACAATTTTGCATCTCCAGGCAGAAAACCACATCGAAACGGTGTCAAAACTGTTTTTGTGCAATATTTTTTGCCAAGAGATGCAGATTTGTTGCTGAAATTTATACAACATATTCCTACACCAAAACAAAGGAGAAATACAAGTATATGTGCAAACATAGACATTTTTATTGATAACAATGTACACGCAAGAACAGCACAAAAATCACACATTAAAATACTACCAATAGATCAAGGGGCGTACAATATGTGAGATCATTTTTTTGGAAAATGAGAAGTATATACCTGTCTATCTTCAGTAGCCGTGGGAGAGGTAACATAACCCCAATGACAATATAGACGAGATATGACAGGAAACATAATGGCGTTGACCGGACTCCACCCGCAACGTAGGGAGAAGTACAAGCACACACAAACGGCTGAAAAGGGATGGCAATTAACTGTGAGGCTATTTATATCTACTGGGTGTATACTGCCATTAGGGTCTTCCTCCTTGAGAAAGCAATAGTACCTCTGCGAAACGCGCGTTGGTGGTGATCCTTTTCTTTGTGGGTATGTGTACATCTGTCTGATCATGCCTTGGGTTCCCCTGTTTTCTAAATTTTTGCCATAGAACTTTTGGGATATGGTATTTACCTCCCAGCATTCATGGTTCCATATGGATCCTTTACTGGCTATATGCACTTGCACTTTATTTCCATAGTAATATTGTATTTAGGCCCCCTATGCTATCATGTGTTGTATTTTTGGTACTTACCATCCCCTGGCAGCTATGTACTGGCATATCATATTATTGGAGCCCCTGATAGCTCTGTATATATTAATGGCTGTGACAGAACTCTCATTTGCATCTCTGTACTCCTCACATTAATTTGCTAACCTCTGATGTGGAGAATTATGCCACTACTCAGTTTGTACTGATATTATAGGAGATCTTTTACACACACCCAGTCTGTCCGTGGTCCATTTTGTTACTATCATTGTGTTATAGGAATTCTCAATTTATTGAGCTTTTTACCTCCTTACTATCTTGAACCCTTTTCAGCCGTGTGCTTGTACTTCTCCCTACGTTGCGGGTGGAGTCCGATCAACGCCATTATGTTTCCTGTCATATCTCGTCTATATTGTCATTAGGGTTATGTTACCTCTCCCACGGCTACTTAAGATAGACAGGTATATACTTCTCATTTTCCAACTGATCTCACATATTGTACCCCCCTTGATCTATTGGTAGTATTTTAATGTGTGATTTTTGTGCTGTTCTTGCGTGTATATTGTTATCAATAAAAATTTCTATGTTTGCACATATACTCGTATTTCTCCTTTGCTTTGCATTCATTTGAGTAGTGCACACACCTTGTCGGTGTATGTATGCTGACATCGTGTTTACCCTATGGCTTGTTTATTGCGAATTGTTCTCATAATATTCCTACACCAAATCTGCATCTTCTGGGAGAAAAAAAAATGCATCAAAACACAATGCGGTTTTGATGCAGTAGTAATGCAATTCTTTTGCCAGAAGATGCAGAGTTAGTGCAGGAATATGGTGTATAAATTTCAGCACCAAATCTGCATCTCTTGGCAAAAAAATGCACAACAACATTTTTTATGCTGTTTCGATGCCGTTTTATGCCAGGGGATGCAAATTTGGTGCTGAAATGTCTGCTCTAGATTTCTATACACTTAATAGTATACATAGAAGGATCTATGTAGACCAATGTTTACCGAAAGGATACGTCGGTCAACGCTTTCCTGCATGCATCATCAAGTCATAGTATGTCTACAATACGCGCCATCCCGACCGGACAGTCGTCTGATCTCTGCTGCAGGTTTAGAGCCAGGGGGTATATTAACAGATGTATCAAGAATAGTTGCCTTCATGCTCAGAATACCCCCAGATGTAAGCTTCTCCAATATACACCTCATTGCACTGGCCATGACACCCAGGTGTGATTCATCAGCACATAAAATCATGAATGGGACACGATGAGGGACATCCTGGACAAGCACTGGCCTGTACTGCTTACTGATCCCACTTTGGCCGATGTGCTCCCCGGGAGACCTCATAACGGCTAGGAGGGCTAGGAATCTTGGGGATCTTCTTGTCAGGAGCCACTACGTGGCTCCAGTGGCCCCATTCAGGGTTGTTTCTCATGTGGCCACTGTTTGGCCTGTAGTAACATACTCAGGGCCACCACCTTTTTGTCCTCTGATGGCAGTCGTACCTTCTCCATCGACCATTATATTTCTTGTACCATCACACATGTCGTATATTATGCGACCTGTCTGTGCTCTATGATCTATGTGGGCCTCACATCACGTGAGCTCCGCGTATGTGTCAGGAAGCACATTAGGGATATCACTGCGGCAAGGTCGGTGAAGGACGTTACACTGCTAAAGACTCTCCCTTGGCACTTCAAAGCCCATCATAATTGTAATCCAAAATTGCTCCAGATTCGAGCTATTGATGTGGTGAATGGTGGAATTAGGGGGGGGAATTTGCGCAAGACTCTCGCACAACGAGAGTCCAAATGGATTGTCATTCCTAACACTCTCGTTCCTAAGGGCTTCAATGAGGTAGTGAGTTTCGCTCCCTTCTTATGAGACCCCATTATCCTTTCCCTCTCCTCCTCCCCTCCCCCTTTCACCTTCCTCTTTGTACTTTCTCATTCTTATTATTGAGGCTCACGTTTCCCTTTATTTATTCATTTCCTCTACTAAATGAACTGCTATGTTTAGGTGCTCTTTTCCCCTCATGATTCTAACTAATGGTGTACATATATATATATATATATATATATATATATATATATATATATTACACATATAAAAATATATTGATGTCCATGTGTGTTTGTACATCTATGCACTTGTACATGCAAGTTATTTTTGTATAAATATAGTCTATATAATATGTTTTTAATTTTTAATATTATTTTTTTAATATTTATTTGAATTTTCTTTTTGTGTGGTGTGTTTACATTATTTTTTATTTCAGCGTTTTTAGGTCACCCTACCCATCCCTACATCAGTGACCTTCTAGCCTGCAAATTTTGTGCATCAACTGGCTACAATACATATCAGTTACCACTCGTGAAACTGGCCCCCCTCCTTTTTACCTTAAACACCATATAAAGAATTTCCATATTTGCTGCATTAAAGATTAATTAGTTATTCTGTAGAGCAATGTGATAATGTATCCTATGTACGGCGCCTGTAATAGTGCTGGTTCCATATGCTATTTACTCTGTTGTGCTCATATTCATGTTTGCACTGTTTAGTCCAAGTCCGTTCCCTCCCGCAGTGAGTCTCTGCGCCTGGGCCGTGTGTGCATGCACGGAAGCCATAATGACGGCTTCTGCGCTGCGCATGCGCATGCGCCATTTATGGTGGCGCTGCGCCTACCCCCGCCGCTCATCATTGGCAGTCGGAGCATGTGCCCTAGTGTCCGCAATCAGCAGCAAACAGACTTATCTGTACTATTTAAACCCCCTGGTTACACTTTTCACATTGTCACCCTTGGGAAAAAGCTGCTAGGCAGCGAAACGATCGTTGGGACTCCCCCCTAGTCTTAACCAAGCTCCTATAATACAGAGGTAAATATAATGCTGGCACTATGCACTTTAGTAGTCTAACTCTGGAGGTTTTTCCAGACTTTGAAGTAATTCATTTACCTCTGCTGTGACCTTCAATTTAATGCATTGTGTCAATATGTGCACTCATCTATAACCCGTATTGGTGGTTCTCATATGTCTATCTTTCTTGTAGAGATAGAGGGAAGAAACCAGGATATGTCGCACTGACATCAAACGCAAAGTTGTTTTTCTGAAAAATTGTCCTGAGGAAGGAGGATACATCCTCCGAAACATGTACCGTATATACTGGCGTATAAGACGACTTTTTACCCCCTTAAAATAATGGCTACAGTGGGGGGGTCGTCTTATACGCCGGATATACACCTGGGTGCTGTAGTGCGCCACTCCACTCCGTTCCACGCTTGGATTCTGCCTCCATAGCGACGAGGGATGAACTTCCTGTCACCGCTGCTGAATGGCAGAGCGCTGGCCAATCAGAGGCAAGCAGCTCTGCCTTGACGTCAGCGCTCTAGCAGGGAAGTTCCTGCCTCGTCGTTATGGAAACGCGATACACAGCCCGGCCCCGTACTGGTATATCATACAGCATATACAGCGGATATATAGCGTATATATAGCAGGGGGCCGCACTGTGTGAGGAGGTGTTTTTTTTTTCACTGTCCAGTATAACCAATAGGATTAGTGCAGTAACGCCAGATTCCCCTCGCATCCATGCAGGGACATTAATGAAGAGCTTACATGCTGGCCCCTGCACTAATCCTATTGGTTATACTGGACAGTAAAAAAAACACCTCCTCACACAGTGCGGCCCCCTGCTCTTAGCATACTGAAGCATACTGAACGGGGGTAGTCTTATACAGTGAGTATATCCCAAATTCTATATTTTTAGGGCAGAAGTTGGGGGTCGTCTTATAC
The DNA here is from genome assembly GCF_048569485.1 of Anomaloglossus baeobatrachus. Lineage (NCBI taxonomy): Eukaryota > Metazoa > Chordata > Amphibia > Anura > Aromobatidae > Anomaloglossus > Anomaloglossus baeobatrachus. Next base: position 272,385,061 of record NC_134354.1, on the reverse strand, counting down.
GCCCAGTCGTCTTATACGCCGGCATATACGGTAGATCTGATTGAATAAAAGAAAATTAATCAACAACTTGACAATTGATGTCAGCACGGCAAATCCCGGGTTCTTCCCTCTATCTCTGCAATGCTTTTCTCCAGGGCTGCAGCAGACGCCATTTCATGCCTGTATAGTAGTTGTGACTGGCACAACTTATATAGGTGAGTACATTTACCTGGTTGTATGTCACATCCCACCAGATAAGACCTTATCTGCTCTTTTTATCCACAGTACACTTTTATATCTTTTGATAGTGGTTATTTATATTTTAACATATAGGTCCCTTTTAACTTCTGAGCTTGTTTATCTGCAAGGGTTGCACAATTGTTTTTGTGCATGCTACCTATATTTTTCCTGCATTTTTATATGCTTATTACACCTCGTGCCCCTTTTCTCTGTACCCATCCATTTTTCCAAGTTTTTAAACACATACATTTTTTTCATGTCTATATATTTTTGTAATTGCCAATAAAAATTATAGATATTTTTCACATTTATTTTGTTCTTTCCTTATTCTTTTTGGTACATACTCTTCTTTTTCTTCTTTTTCTCAATATTTTGTGTTAAAAATTTCTGGTGAATATCATGATCACAATAATTTGTGAATAGCTATTGTTATGTCCTGGTGGTGGATCCACTGGGCCGTGCACCGGACTCCTCCAATGAGGCAACCCGGAGCTAACCCCTGTACAGGGACTGTCCGATCACCCCACCAGAGGACCTAGATGCACGGTAGCCGGAGCACTAGTGATACTGGGTCAGCGTCCTTCAGGGGACTGGTAGAAAGATGTCTCTAGAGTCACCGAGTTCCTGGAGGCAATGCAGATGACGGAGACCAGGTTCAGGTACCGGGTAGAAACATCAGGCGGGATCTGGATCCTGCTGGACGTGAGGGCAGAGGACACCAGGTGAAGTCGGGGATCGGAGACAGGTTCAGGCTGAAGGCAGATGATGGGATTCACAGCCGACAGTCACCGGAGGACTTCCTGGGCAATCCGCAGTCAGGACCAGGTTAAGGTAGCAGGGCTGGCTCTGTGGAAGACACAGGGTTAGAGAGAGGCAAGGCACTAGGAGACCTGAACACCTAGCTTACAGAAACACGTTGATCAGGCGCCGCCCACATGGAAAGGGGAGTCTTATATACTCTGCACCTGTCTCATCCATATCCTGTTTCAGGAGTGCTGGACCTATAAGACGAGGTGAGTGGGCGCGGCCCCGCCCTATACACAAGCATGTGCCTAAAAATCAGAATCAGACTCAAGAGACCAGGAACAGGATGCAGGAGAGCACGAGCGGGAGCGGCAGCCGTGACCGGTGGGCACGTGGACCGGTGGGCACGTGGACCGGATCAGTGGGTAAGGAGTGATGCCGTGACGGTGAGACTGGATCAGTGAGTAAGGAGCGGTGCCGTGATGGCATGACCGGATCAGTGGGTAAGGGGCGGTGCCGGGACACCGGGAGTGTGACAGCTATTAGGATTTATATCTTTCTACCTATGGCAATGTAGTTATTTTATAATATTTTATAATATATTTTCTACTATCTATTTTTTACTATTTATTAATATTTAGTATACATTTTTGTATTAATGCACTGATTGTATTATTTTCAGTGTTATAATTACATTATACACAAGTGTCCCTAATTATATCTTTCCCCCATATGGGGAGGCAATTTTGCTTATATACATATATTCTGCTATTAGAGGTCTTGATGTTGTATCTTTGCTTTATTGTTCAAATACTATCTACGTCTGTTCCTTGCTTAGCCTCAGTGCGGCTGTTTTTCTATATCTGGTTTGGCTCCCTTTTGCTTCCGGTGTGCGGTACACATGCGTCTCCCGCCCTGGTACGTGTGCGCCATCGTACTGCTGTATCTTTATGCTCCATGTGATACTTGGTCGCGTGATCGCCATGTGATCTGTATGGTCCCATGGTGGTCATGTGATAGGGGCGGTTACATGGGGTATGACATGGCGGGCGAGTGGCATTCCCGTTGCCGGGACGACGGATGTGTCACAGTTCTGCACGCTGGGACCTGATTGGGTGATGCCCCTTTTTATACTCCCCTCTCCCTTCATGACACGGGCCTCTGACGAAGGCTCGCTAGCCGAAACGGACGTTGGGTTGGACACCATTCCTGCTAATTTCCAACCTTGTCTAACATAGGTGAGCTTTCAGTTTATTTCTGTCCTTAAGGCCCGTTTCACACGTCAGTGAAAAACACTGTTTTTCACTGGCGTGTAAAACACGCACATGTCCCGTGAATTACGGCACACGTGGGTTGTCTAAGTGCAATCCGGGCTCCGTTCTCCGTGGCCTGTGATTGCACTTAGAGATGAATTCACCTGTGCGCGCTCCCGCTCTCCATGGTGCTGATCGCTCCCGCGGTGCAGCATCCGGCCGGCGCTGACCCCCGCAGCAGCTGCTTCCGGGTCGGCTGTGTCGTGCATCATGAATATGCGCGACAGTAATGAGCCGGCTGAGAAGCAGCAAGCCGCACAGGCTGCAGAGGACATCGCTGGAGCCGGGTGAGTAAAAATGATTTTTATTTTAAAAGCACGTTTTTTTCTGGCACGTGTTTCACGGACCACACCACTGCGTGGTCCGTGGGACATCAGTGCTGCCAGAAAAAAATGGACATGTCTCCGTGCGGCAATCACGGACACGCGGGTATGCCGCACGGAGACACGTTCAGTGAAAAATCACTGATGTGTGAGAAGACCCATTCATTATAATGGGTCTGCGTATGTCAGTGATTCTGGTACGTTTAAAAAAATGCACAAACGTACCAGAATCACTGACGTGTGAAACAGGCCTTACTCATGGAATTATCCATTACTATTCTGCCTTGATTATATTTCTCCCTATGTGAATTTTCATTACATGGTTAAGACTGGTTGGCGTTATACATTGGGGTATATCACACTGTGTTTATCTATTTAAACACTGATGTTATCCAAACATTGTTTTTACCTTATGGAATGTGCCCCCTGCTTGTTTGTGCAACACTCTGTCACTTCACCTATTTAATAAAGTATTTCACTTGTTAATACATGGCTGTTCAATCACATTTCTAAGGTGATATTTAGCAACTTACAGGTGGCCGTCCAGAACAGGGACATAAATTGAACACTTTTGTCGAACACGATGTGATGTGGTAGATTGTGCAGCCAAAAGATGTGCTGTGCAAAGTGCAAAGGAAAGCCAGACAGCGGGGTGAAATAGGCCATTTTGGAGAACGTGTCCAGTGTACATTGCAGCTCCACTCTCCTCACCACTATGTGTGTAGAATGGAGGCCTGTAATATGTCTTCCTCATTGTGAACACATGAGCCTCTCTCCAGCCTGTAGACTACAATGGAGTCTCCATGAGCTCCTGGAATCTCCTCCATTTTAGTCACTAATTGGCTGTGTACATTGCAGAGACTGCTGTGAGATCCTCCCCTCAGCAGCTCTGCTCCCCTCACCACTATGTGTGTAGAATGGAGGCCTGAAATAGGTCTTCCTCATTGTGAACACATGAGCCTCTCTCCAGCCTGTATTCCTCTCCTCAGAGGCTCCACTATCTATCTAGAATGGCGGCGCTGTAGGGACTGGGAGGAGCCTCCCCTCAGTGGCCCCACTATGTAGAATGGAGGCGTTGCAGGGAGGTCCTAACAAGTACACATCCATTCTACACTCTGAGCTGCTACTTCCTGTTGTTCCTGCTCTGCCAAGTGAGGCGGGAAACTGCGACGGCGTCTGTGATAAGAGCGTCTCCACCGCTGGGGCAGAGACTTCTCCTCGGGATCTGCGCTTATCTGTGCACAGTAGACGGTCACTGCGCATAAACCGAAGATGTGTGATAACGTGAGGAGGGTAAGTTAGAAGACGGGGCGGCTGCGGTGAGGAGGGCTGTGCTGAGAAGGGCTGTGCTGAGAAGGGCTGTGCTCCTCCATTTCTTACTGCGCACTTCCTCCATTCTGTAAGCAGGGGTTATGGAAGGTCTAGACCCGGCGTCGGGCGAGTGCTCTGTATGTGGTATTAGTATATGCACAGTGCTGTATACTATATATACCCGAGGCCACACTCTATACTCCTAGCCTATGTGATGTATACACATGAGTGTATGGTAATCCCTATCCAAAAGGAAGTGACTCCAAGGTTGCATTATAAAAAATTGTGTATGTGTTTATTAATCAAAATAATGATATTAAAGGGAAGCTGTCACTGGTTTTTCGGCATATAAGCTGCGGCCACCACCAGTGGCCTCTTATATACAGCATTCTAACATGCTGTATATAAGAGCCCTGGCCGCTGTGTAGAACATAAAAAACACTTTATAATTCTCACCTAACGGTCGCACTGCAATGGAGTTGGGCCATATGGGCGTCTCCGGTGCTGGCGCCGCCTCCTTCAGCCATCGTCGTCCTCTTTCTGAAGCCTGGGTGCATGAAGCGTCCTACGTCATACAGACTCGCCGCACCCGCACAGGCGCACTACAATACTTAGATCTGCCCTGCTCAGGTCAGATCAAAGTGCCCCTGCGCAGAACCTCAATACCGGCCTGTGTGGATGACGTAGGACACGTCATGCACCCAGGCTACTGAAGGAGGACGAAGCTGGCCGAAAGAGGCGGCACCGGACAACGGAGACGCCCATATGGCCCAACTCCACCGCAACGCCCCTTAGGTGAGTATTATAAAGTGTTTATGTTCTACACAGCGGCCTGGGCTCTTATATACAGCATGTTAGAATGCTGTATATAAGAGCCCACTGCTGGTGGCCGCAGCTTATATGCCGAAAAACACGATGCTGAAGTTGGTTTCTTATTCGTCAGTTTCTTATTCGGCAATTTAGTTTTTTCAGTTTTTTATGCATTTATCAACAAAAATAACACATCACAATAATACAATACAACGCACTGATGTGCCCTAATATAAATGCACTCAAAATCAGCTGCAAAAATTATAAAACTGGCAAAAAAATGGGCATCAAAGTGGGCACCAAAGTATGTTAGTGAAAGGGTTAAATGGCTTTGGGCCACTGATCTAACACCAGAATTGCATATCTAGTGATGCCTCTAATCAAACTGAAGTGACTCCAGCCTGGCCCAAAGGGGTTCTGGGCATCAGAACTGGCATCAAAGTGGGCACACAGCCAATTTTCACAGATTTGAATAAGTAACTGGTGTTTTTGAGGGGTTAAATGGCTTTGGGCCACTGATCTCACACCACATTTACATACCTAGTGATGCCACACATCAAATTCAGATCACTCCAGCCTGGCCCAAACAGGTTCTGGGCATCAGAACTGGCATCAAAGTGGGCAAAACCCCAGTTTTACAGATTTGAATAAGTAACTGGTGTTTTTGAGGGGTTAAATGGCTTTGGGCCACTGATCTCACACCACATTTACATACCTAGTGATGCCTCACATCAAATTCTGATCACTCCAGCCTGGCTCAAACAGGTTCTGGGCATCAGAACTGGCATCAAAGTAAGCAAAACCCCAGTTTTTACAGATTTGAATAAGTAACTGGTGTTTTTGAGGGATTAAATGGCTTTGGGCCACTGATCTCACACCACATTTACATACCTAGTGATGCCAAACATCAAATTCAGATCACTCCAGCCTGGCCCAAACAGGTTCTAGGTATCAGAACTGGCATCAAAATGGGCAAAACCCCAGTTTTACAGATTTGAATAAGTAACTGGTGTTTTTGAGGAATTAAATGGCTTTGGGCCACTAATCTCACACCACATTTACATACCTAGTTATGCCTCACATCAAATTCAGATCCCTCCAGCCTGGCCCAAAAAGGTTATGGGCATCAGAACTGGCATCAAAGTGGGCAAAAACCCAGTTTTCACAGATCTGAATAAGTAACTCATGTTTTTGAGGGGTTAAATGGCTTTGGGCCACTGATCTCACACTACATTTACATACCTAGTGATGCCACACATCAAATTCAGATCACTCCAGCCTGGCCCAAACAGGTTCTGGGCATCAGAGCTGGCATCAAAATGGGCAAAACCCCAGTTTTACAGATTTGAATAAGTAAGTGGTGTTTTTGAGGGGTTAAATGGCTTTGGGCCACTGACCTCACACCACATTTACATACCTAGTGATGCCCCACATCAAAATTTTCCCACTTTAATGCCAGTTCTGATGCCCAGAACCTGTTTGGGCCAGGCTGGAGTGATCTGAATTTGATGTGGGGCATCACTAGGTATGTAAATGTGGTGTGAGATCAGTGGCCCAAAGCCATTTAACCCCTCAAAAACACCAGTTACTTATTCAAATCTGTGAGAACTGGCCATTTGCCCACTTTGATGCCAGTTCTGATGCCCAGAAACTGTTTGGGCCAGGCTGGAGACACTTGAGTTTGATTAGAGGCATCACTAGATATGCAATTCTGGTGTTAGATCAGTGGCCCAAAGCCATTTAACCCTTTCACTAACATACTTTGGTGCCCACTTAAATGCCCATTTTTTTTGCCAGTTTTATAATTTTCGCAGCTGGTTTTGAGTGTATTTATATTAGGGCACATCAGTACATTGTATTGTATTATTGTGATGTGTTATTTTTGTTGATAAATGCATAAAAAACTGAAAAAACTAAATTGTCGAATAAGAAACTGACGAATAAGAAACCAACTTCAGCATCGTCCGAAAAACCAGTGACAGGTTCCCTTTTAAAAGGCGGTCGTTGCCTCACAATGACGGACACATAGGAGCAGAGAAATACAAAAGTCTGTATATGGTGACTATTGCCCAGATCAATGCTGCACATGTGACGAATGATCACCTACAATATATGAAGCCTTAGAAACACTTAAAAGATCCCAAACCTACTATAAAACACGACAATCAGTCAAAACAGAGACTTTCAAATCACTGGGTACTAGTGCAGTATAAGGTGCGAAGTCCATAAATATAAGGTGCCAGTATTGTATTATCGTTTCCAAAGTGCACAAAAGAAGTTGTGGAATCAGCTCATACAGATGAAAGGGTGTGCATTCCGTGTCCCTTCACCCCGACGTGCGTTTCACCCAGCTTCTTCAGGGGCGTATCAGGGTGGGAGGCAAGGGGGGTCATTAAATGTGTGGAGCGGCCGATCGGGTAGTGACACATAAGAGTTACGTGGGACGCTCAGCTCGGGACGGTGCATGGATCCAGGTCCACGGCATGGAACGCACTGCGGTCACGTGGTGCCGTGGGCAGGGAGAAAGTGGGTTAGTTCAGGAGCACATGCGCACTCAGTGTCCCTGGAATTGATGTGAAGCCTACAATAATTAACTGAGTTAGGCTATGTGCGCACACTGCGGATTTGTTTCTCCAGCAAAAAACGCACCTTCTGGCAGAATACCGCACCTACCCATGGAAAATCCGCACCAAAACCACATGAGGTTTACCGCGGTTTGCTGCTTTTTTGCTGCGGATTTACCGCGTTTTTACCTGCGGTATTGTCCCTGCGGTTTTTTAACACTCAATACAGGGAAAAATGCATAAAAACGCAGAAAAGTGACATGCTACATCTTTGTTCTCCAGAAATTCTGCAGCAAAACCTGTAGGGGAAAAAAAAGCAACGTGCACAAAGTATTTTGGATTTCTCATAGACTTTGCTAGAGAAAGACTGCATGAACTTTATGAAAAACTGCACCAATTCTGCAGCAAAAACCGAGGCAAATTACGGCAAAAACGCAGTGTGCGCACAGGGACTTAGGTAGTAAATGGCAGTCATAGAAGCTATGAGATGTGGAATAAGATAAAGGCATTTATTATATACTAGAAGGTGGCCCGATGCTAACGCATCGGGTATTCTAGAATTTACGTATTGTGTAGTTAATGTATGATTTTTGTTAGATATAGATATATATATATATATATATATATATACAGTTAGGTCCAGAAATATTTGGACAGTGACACAATTTTCGCGAGTTGGGCTCTGCATGCCACCACATTGGATTTGAAATGAAACCTCTACAACAGAATTCAAGTGCAGATTGTGATGTTTAATTTGAAGGTTTGAACAAAAATATCTGATAGAAATTGTAGGAATTGTACACATTTCTTTACAAACACTCCACATTTTAGGAGGTCAAAAGTAATTGGACAAATAAACCAAACCCAAACAAAATATTTTTATTTTCAATATTTTGTTGCGAATCCTTTGGAGGCAATCACTGCCTTAAGTCTGGAACCCATGGACATCACCAAACGCTGGGTTTCCTCCTTCTTAATGCTTTGCCAGGCCTTTACAGCCGCAGCCTTCAGGTCTTGCTTGTTTGTGGGTTTTTCCGTCTTAAGTCTGGATTTGAGCAAGTGAAATGCATGCTCAATTGGGTTAAGATCTGGTGATTGACTTGGCCATTGCAGAATGTTCCACTTTTTTGCACTCATGAACTCCTGGGTAGCTTTGGCTGTATGCTTGGGGTCATTGTCCATCTGTACTATGAAGCGCCGTCCGATCAACTTTGCGGCATTTGGCTGAATCTGGGCTGAAAGTATATCCCGGTACACTTCAGAATTCATCCGGCTACTCTTGTCTGCTGTTATGTCATCAATAAACACAAGTGACCCAGTGCCATTGAAAGCCATGCATGCCCATGCCATCACGTTGCCTCCATCATGTTTTACAGAGGATGTGGTGTGCCTTGGATCATGTGCCGTTCCCTTTTTCTCCAAACTTTTTTCTTCCCATCATTCTGGTACAGGTTGATCTTTGTCTCATCTGTCCATAGAATACTTTTCCAGAACTGAGCTGGCTTCATGAGGTGTTTTTCAGCAAATTTAACTCTGGCTAGTCTATTTTTGGAATTGTTGAATGGTTTGCATCTAGATGTGAACCCTTTGTATTTACTTTCATGGAGTCTTCTCTTTACTGTTGACTTAGAGACAGATACACCTACTTCACTGAGAGTGTTCTGGACTTCAGTTGATGTTGTGAATGGGTTCTTCTTCACCAAAGAAAGTATGCGGCGATCATCCACCACTGTTGTCATCCGTGGACGCCCAGGCCTTTTTGAGTTCCCAAGCTCACCAGTCAATTCCTTTTTTCTCAGAATGTACCCGACTGTTGATTTTGCTACTCCAAGCATGTCTGCTATCTCTCTGATGGATTTTTTCTTTTTTTTCAGCCTCAGGATGTTCTGCTTCACCTCAATTGAGAGTTCCTTAGACCGCATGTTGTCTGGTCACAGCAACAGCTTCCACATGCAAAACCAAACACCTGTAATCAACCCCAGACCTTTTAACTACTTTATTGATTACAGGTTAACGAGAGAGACACCTTCAGAGTTAATTGCAGCCCTTAGAGTCCCTTGTCCAATTACTTTTGGTCCCTTTAAAAAGATGAGGCTATGCATTACAGAGCTATGATTCCTAAACCCTTTCTCCGATTTGGATGTGAAAACTCTCATATTGCAGCTGGGAGTGTGCACTTTCAGCCCATATTATATATATAATTGTATTTCTGAACATGTTTTTGTAAACAGCTAAAATAACAAAACTTGTGTCACTGTCCAAATATTTCTGGACCTAACTGTATATATATATATATATATATATATATATATATATATATATATATATATATCTATCTCTGTCTCTTGTTGTGTGTAGTTACCAAGTGTTTGTGTAGGGCGCTGTAAATGTTCTGGGTGTGGGGGTGTGTGAGAGCGGTGTTGTATGTGTGTTGCGTTGTGTGTGTGTGTTGCGTTGTTTGTGGAGCGCTGTGTGTCTGCAGCGTTCTGTGTGTGTGGTGCTGTGTGTGTTGCGCGGTTTGTGTGGGTGTGGAGTGCGTGTGTGTGTTTTGGGGGGAGGTATGTTTTGTGCAGAGTGTGTTGCGCGGTATGTGCGTATATTTATGTATGCCGCGGTGTTTGTGTGTTGCGTGTTCTGTGTGTGCGGCGTTGTGTGTGTGTGTGGGTGTCTGTGTAGGGCGGTGTTTGTGGTTCCCAGTGTGTGTGTGTGTGGTGTGTGTTGTGCGGCTGTGTGTGTGTGTGTGTTTTGGGGGAAGTGTGCACCCCTCATCGTGCTCCATCCCCCATGCTGCGCACCCCCCATCGTGCTCCATCCCCCATGCTGCGCACCCCCCATCGTGCTACATCCCCCATGCTGCGCACCCCCCATCGTGCTACATCCCCCATGCTGCGCACCCCCCATCGTGCTACATCCCCCATGCTGCGCACCCCCCATCGTGCTACATCTCCCATGCTGCACACCCCCATCATGCTCCATCTCCCATGCTGCATACCCCCCATCGTGCTCCATCCTCCATGCTGCACAGCACCCATCGTGCTCCATCCCCCATGCTGGGACCGCCGGGGGCGGGTCCGAGCGTGGCAACGTGTGCCGCGGCGGGACTCAGCGGGCGAGGCGTCAGCGTATGCCGGCTCCCTGGACATGTGTACCGGGAGCCGGTGTACGCTGGAGTGGGTGATGCGTGCGGAGGGCCGGGGCGAGCGGCTAATCGATGCAGGGGGCGGGGCCAGGCCGAGGCGAGCTGCCAATCCGTGGGGGGGGGGGGGGGGGCAAGGCCGAGCCCAGCGGCCAATCCGACACTGTCACGGTGACACAATGTCACGGTGACACAATTTTGGAGCAAGACAGACAGACAGACAGAATAAGGCAATTATATATATAGATAAGATAAAGGAATCCTATTTATTTCTTCCCGTCATCTCAAAAATTGGAATAGAAAGCGATCAAAAAAATATTATGTGCCCAAAAATGGTACCAAGAAAAACATCTTTATTATCTCTATTAAGGAAAGCCAAAATTACGTGTATTTAATGCTTTAACAAGTGATCAAAACGTCATATCTATCCCATAATGGTATCAATAATGAATTAAAACATCCACTCGCCCCACAAAAAATAAGCCATCACACGGCTCCATCAACCGAAAATTAAAACTTTATGGGTCTTGGTAAATGGCGACACAACCCCCCAAATTTTCCTTTTGCAAACTTCAGATCTTTTTTTCACCACTAAATTAATAAATACAACGTGACATGTTTGGTATTGCCGTAATCGTACTGATGAGACATATTGCGGGGTCATTTTACTACAAAATGTACACAAAAAACATTCCCCCCCAAAATGTCAGAATTCAGGTTTTTTTTTCCCAATTTCTCCACAATTGAATTTTTTCCCCTTTTCTAGAGTCCGCTATATGGTCAAATGAAAGGTGTCATCCAAAAGTACAACTTGTCCTGCAACAATCAAGCCGTCATATGTTTATGTGGACAGTAAAATAAAAAAAAATATGGCTCTGGGAAGAAGGCTGTGAAAAAACAAAAATTGGCCGCGTCACAAAGGGGTTAAGAATAGAGGCAAAAGTGACATATTTTTCTGCAGTAAATCAGTGGCAAAATCGGTATAATATGCAGCCAATCGGTGGCATCAGAGGTAAAGTCGCCAGTAAACACAGCATGTGCCCAGTGAGGCTATTGATTAGCTGCTGAAGTCACATGCTGGTCATTTGTAAACAAGCCAGGATGGATCGCAAGGGTCAGCAGTGGATCTGCAGGGATAGAAGGGATCAGCAGTGTTTGCTCATATATAATGCTAAATCCTGCTGATAGGTTCTCTTTAACCCCGTAACACCGAATGACGTACATAGCACGTCCTAATCCCACATCATGATGTGCTATGTGCTGACAGCAGTCACTGACAGCTGACTGGCACAGGAAGACATATGCGGGGACCCATTTCATAGGTCCCCGCACACAGATTGCTGTGATCGGTCAGTCAATTTGACTGACCAATGACAGCATAATCCTGCAGGAGGTACTGAAATATCACCGCAGGAGCTCGGCACAGCTGATTAACCTTCCAGATGCCGTGAGCTATAGTGATCATGGCATTTAGAAGGTTGTGGGAGGGAAGAGCTCCCTCCATCAGCACCCTCCTGACAAAATCACAGGGAGCCAATGGTTGTCATGGCACCCAGAGTTGAAACAATGACCCCCTGGTGTGGCAGGTATGGTGACCTGTTAGACCCAGTCATAGGCAGGATCTAACAGGCATTCTGACAGATTAGGTTTCATGTATTTGAATACATGAGACAAGTGATTAGAATAATAAAGTTATACATATTTCTTATCGCTGTGTCCAGAACAACACAATCAATCAGTCAATTATTTAACCCCTACAGTGAACGCCATAAAAAATTAAAAATGTGGCAAAAAACTGCTTTTTCATCATACCTCCAACATAAAAGTGGAATAAAATGTGATAAAAAGACGAACAAAAATGATATAGTCGAAAACGTCATCTTGTCTTGCATAATACTAACTGCCATACAGCTCTGTCAGTGGAAAAATGAAAAAGCTATAACTCTCAGAATAGAGCGATGCAAAAACAATAATTTTTCTAGAATTTTTTTGAATAAAAATGGCAAAGCTTAAAAAAATTGTATAAATGAGGTATCATTGTAATCGTACTAACCAGAAGAGTAAAGCGGTCTTATCATTTTTACTATTCTGTAGAAGTCATAAAAAACCATAATGATTCTCAATTGCTGATATGAAGTTGTTTATCCCCAATTCGGAATAGAAAACGATCAAAAAATACTACTTGCCAGAAAACTGTACAATAAAAACGCCAACTTTGCCAGCAAAAAAACAAGCCCACACTTTTTTTTTTTTTTTTTTTAAAAGTGTTTTCTTCGGCGCTCCATTGGGAGACCCAGACGATTGGGTGTATAGCTACTGCCTCCGGAGGCCACACAAAGTATTACACTAAAAAGTGTAAGGCCCCTCCCCTTCTGCATATACACCCCCCGTGGGATCACGGGCTCCTCAGTTTTATGCTTTGTGCGAAGGAGGTCAGACATCCACGCATAGCTCCACTGTTTAGTCAGCAGCAGCTGCTGACTATGTCGGATGGAAGAAAAGAGGGCCCATACTTGGGCCCACAGCATGCTCCCTTCTCACCCCACTTTTGTCGGCGGTGTTTGTTAAGGTTGAGGTACCCATTGCGGGTACGGAGGCTGGAGCCCACATGCTGCTTTCCTTCCCCATCCCCCTGAGGGCTCTGGGTGAAGTGGGATCTTACCGGCCTCCAGGCTCTGAGGCCGGGCTCCATCCACAGACCCGGAGATCCTGCTGGAATGGAGCTGAGTATCGTCAGGGACAAGGCCCTGCTATGTTAAGGTACTCTGTGTCCCCGTACAGACCACGCACACACACACCAGCATGCTGGGTGTGTTAGTGCGCCGGGGACAACAGCGCTGTGCGCTGGGGCTATACTCACTGCAGCTTAGCTGAGTGAGTTAATGTGTGGGAAACTGCCGCGCCGGCCGCTGCTAGAAGCTGCGGCGCGGATGAGACTTGTGGTGCGCCGGGGACTTCCGCGCTGACCGTGCTTTTACGACGGCAGCGCTTATAAATCGAGTCCCCGGCTTTTGCGGCCTAGTTTCGTTTCCTTCCCGCCCCCGGGCCTGCCAGTCAGGGAAGGGGCGAGACGCTGTACAATGGTCAGCACCGAGGGCTGGAGTCTTATTTACATACTCCAGCCCCCTCACTGGGCACAGTGGGACGCCAGTTTCCCGCTCTTTGTCTGGGGCACGCCCACGGCCCGCCCCTCTTCACAGGACGCCGGCAGCCATTCCTGCATGCAGTCTAAGCTGGAGAACGGACACAGGCTCTGGGAGACCCGGTCAAGGGATTCTGGCGACCACACACCCGCTTAAGCGGGCAGTAAGCAGCACCTTGGTGCTGACCCCACTAGTGCCACAGTGTTTTGTGTACTTTATGCTTGTACCTATATTTGCACTGTACGGTCGCTTCTTGGCTATGTACCCCTAGATTGCTCTGAGGAGACAACACATGTCGTCCGCAGAAAAGCAAGGGTGCCAAGGCACAGGCTTTCTATGCTGTCTGTACCGCATGTGAGGCTGTTTTACTGGCAGGTTCCACTAACCCCCATTGGGTAGAGTCTCTGCTAGTGGTGGCCCAGAGAGAGCCACCTGTGAAACTGTCCAGAGGACAAAGTTTGCAGTTTTTTGCTGTTAAAATGTCTGGGACTATAACCAAGATTCTAGAAACTTTGCAGTCCAGGCCGGTGACTCAGACAATGGGCACTGTTGAATCAATGCCCCCCGGTCTCCCTCAGTTGGAACTAATACGTGCTCCAAGGGGGTCCCATACATCCCAGGCTGAAGGCTCTGCACGGACGACAGTCCCAGTCAGCCTAAGCGAGCTCGCTGGGAGAGACCCTCGACTTCACACACTGGTCAGGGTCTCAGCGAGAGGATTCTCTGTATGATGAGGCAGAGGTAGCTGATCAGGATTCTGATCCTGAGACCGCTTTTAATCTGGATGCTGGATGCTCCTAATAGTGACGCCATGGTGAATGATCTCATAGCGTCCATCAATAGACTGGTGGATATTTCTCCCTCAGCCCCTCCAGTGGAGGAGGCAGCTTCGCAGCAGGAGAAATTCCATTTCAGGTACCCCAAGCGTAAATTCAGTACTTTTTTGGGCCACTCTGACTTCAGAGAAGCAGTCCAGAAACACCACGCTTATCCAGACAAGCGTTTCTCCACACGTCTTAAGGATACACGTTATCCCTTTCCCCCTGACGTGGTCAAGCGCTGGACCCAGTGTCCAAAGGTGGATCCCCCAATCTCCAGGCTGGCGGCTAGATCCATAGTTGCAGTGGAAGATGGGACTTCACTTAAAGATGCCATTGACAGACAGATGGACCTCTGGTTGAAATCTGTCTATGAAGCTATCGGCGTGTCGTTTGCTCCGGCATTCGCAGCCGTATGGGCACTCCAAGCTATTTCAGCTGGTCTTGCGCAGGTGGACACTGTCACACGTACATCTGTGCCGCAGGTGGCGTCCTTAACCTCGCATATGTTTGCATTGCGACTTACGCTATTAATGCTGTCCTGGACTCTACGAGCCGTACGTCACTGGCGTCCGCCAACTCCGTGGTTTTTACGCAGAGCCTTCTGGTTAAGGGAATGGAAGGCAGATTCTGCTTCCAAAAAGTGCTTAACCAGTTTGCCATTATCTGGTGACAGACTGTTTGGTGAGCGATTGGATGAAATCATTAAACAGTCCAAGGGTAAGGATTCTTCCTTACACCAGCCCAGATCAAACAAACCCCAACAGAGGAAAGGACAGTCGAGGTTTCGGTCCTTTCCAGGCTCGGGCAGGTCCCAGTTTTCCTCGTCCAAAAGGACTCAAAAGGCTCAGAGGGGCTCAGATTCCTGGCGGGCTCAATCACGCCCAAAGAAGGCAGCCGGAGGAACCACTACCAAGGTTTCCTCATGACTTTCAGCCCTCTCTCTCCGCATCCGCGGTCGGTGGCAGACTCTCCCACTTTGGCGACATTTAGCTGCCACAGGTCAAAAACCGGTGGGTGAGAGACATTTTGTCTCACGTGTACAGGATAGGGTTCTGTTCTCGTCCTCCGGCTCGATTCTTCAGAACTTCCCCACCTCCCGACCGAGCCGATGCTCTTCTGCAGGCAGAAGGAGTGGTAATCCCTGTTCCTCTGCAGGAACAAGGTCACGGTTTTTACTCCAATCTGGTTGGGGTGCCAAAAAAGGACGGCTCTTTCCGTTCCGTTCTGGACCTAAAACTGCTCATCAAGCACATGAAAACCAGGCGGTTCCGGATGGAATCCCTCCGCTCCGTCATTGCCTCAATGTCTCAAGGAGATTTCCTAGCATCAATAGACATCAGGTTGCTTATCGCCACGTGCCGATTGCTCCAGAGCACCAGCGTTTGCTACTATTCGTTATAGAAGACGAGCATCTTCAGTTCGTAGCCCTGCCCTTCGGTCTGGCGACAGCCCCACGGGTTTTCACCAAGGTCATGGCAGCAGTGGTAGCAGTCTTGCACTCTCAGGGTCACTCTGTGACCCCTTACTTGGACGATCTACTTGTCAAGGCACCCTCTCAAGAGGCATGCCAACACAGCCTGAACGTTGCGCTGGAGACTCTCCAGAGTTTCGGGTGGATCATCAACTTTTCAAAGTTAATTCTGACCCCGACCCAATCGCTGACATATCTTGGCATGGAGTTTCATACTCTCTCAGCGATAGTGAAGCTTCCGCTGGACAAACAGCGTTCACTACAGACGGGGGTGCAGTCTCTCCTTTAAGGCCAGTCACACCCCTTAAGACGCCTCATGCACTTCCTAGCGAAGATGGTAGCAGCAATGGAGGCAGTCCCTTTCGCGCAGTTTCATCTGCGTCCACTGCAATGGGACATTCTCCGCCAATGGGATGGGAAGTCGACGTCCCTAGACAGGAACGTCTCCCTTTCTCAGACGGTCTAGGACTCTCTTCAGTGGTGGCTTCTTCCCACCTCATTGTCAAAAGGAAAGTCCTTCCTACCCCCATCCTGGGCGGTGGTCACGACAGACGCGAGTCTGTCAGGGTGGGGAGCAGTCTTTCTCCACCACAGGGCTCAGGGTACGTGGACTCAGCAAGAGTCCACCCTTCAGATCAATGTTCTGGAAATCTGGGCAGTGTATCTTGCCCTGCAAGCCTTCCAGCAGTGGCTGGAAGGCAAACAGATCCGAATTCAGTCGGACAACTCCACAGCGGTGGCATACATCAACCACCAAGGCGGAACACGCAGTCGGCAAGCCTCCCAGGCAGTCCGGCGGATTCTGATGTGGGTGGAAGACAGAGCATCCACCATATCCGCAGTTCACATCCCGGGCGTAGAAAACTGGGAAGCAGACTTCCTCAGTCGCCAGGGTATGGACGCAGGGGAATGGTCTCTGCACCCGGACGTGTTTCAGGAAATCTGTAGCCGCTGGGGGATGCCGGACGTCGACCTAATGGCGTCTCGGCACAACAACAAGGTCCCGATTTTCATGGCGCGGTCTCACGATCTCAGAGCTCTGGCGGCAGACGCCTTAGTTCAGGATTGGTCGCAGTTCCAGCTACCCTATGTGTTTCCCCCTCTGGCACTGTTGCCCAGAGTGCTCCGCAAGATCAGCTCCGATTGCCGCCGCGCCATCCTCGTCGCCCCAGACTGGCCGAGGAGGTCGTGGTACCCGGATCTGTGGCATCTCACGGTCGGCCAACCGTGGGCACTACCAGACCGGCCAGACTTACTGTCCCAAGGGCCGTTTTTCCATCTGAATTCTACGGCCCTGGACCTGACTGTGTGGCCATTGAGTCCTGGATCCTAGCGTCTTCAGGATTATCTCAAGACGTCATTGCCACCATGAGACGGGCTAGGAAGCCGACGTCTGCCAAGATCTACCACAGGACGTGGAAGATATTCTTATCTTAGTGCTCTGCTCAGGGAGTGTCTCCCTGGCCATTTGCATTGCCTACTTTTCTTTCCTTCCTGCAATCTGGTTTGGAAAAAGGTTTGTCGCTCGGCTCCCTTAAAGGACAAGTCCCAGCGCTGTCTGTATTCTTTCAGAAGCGCCTAACACGACTTCCTCAGGTACGCACGTTCCTGCAGGGGGTTTGTCACATTGTCCCTCCGTACAAGAGGCCGTTAGACCCATGGGATCTGAACAGGGTACTAATTGCTCTCCAGAAGCCGTCCTTCGAGCCTCTGAGGGATGTTTCACTTTCTCGACTTTCACAGAAAGTGGCCTTTCTGGTAGCGGTCACATCTCTTCGGACAGTGTCCGAGCTAGCAGCGCGGTCAGCCAAAGCTCCCTTCCTGGTGTTTCACCAAGACAAGGTAGTGCTGCGCCCGATTCCGGAGTTTCTCCCTAAGGTGGTATCCCCCTTTCATCTCAATCAGGATATCTCCTTACCTTCCTTTTGTCCTCATCCAGTTCATCGATATGAAATGGATTTGCATTTGTTGGATCTGGTGAGAGCACTCAGAATCTACATTTCCCGCACGGCGCCCCTGCGCCGCTCGGATGCACTCTTTGTACTTGACTCTGGTCAGCGTAAAGGGTCGCAGGCTTCCAAATCCACCCTGGCTCGATGGTTCAAGGAACCAATTCTTGAAGCCTACCGTTCTGCTGGGCTTCCGGTTCCATCAGGGCTGAAGGCCCATTCTACCAGAGCCGTGGGTGCGTCCTGGGCATTACGGCACCAGGCTACGGCTCAGCAGGTGTGCCAGGCAGCTACCTGGTCGAGTCTGCACACTTTCACCAAGCATTATCAGGTGCATACCTACGCTTAGGCGGATGCCAGCCTAGGTAGAAGAGTCCTGCAGGCGGCGGTTGCCTCCATGTAGGGAAGGGCTGTTTTACGGCCCTAACTTGAGGTATTAATTTACCCACCCAGGGACTGCTTTTGGACGTCCCAATCGTCTGGGTCTCCCAATGGAGCGCCGAAGAAGAAGGGAATTTTGTTACTTACCGTAAATTCCTTTTCTTCTAGCTCCAATTGGGAGACCCAGCACCCGCCCTGTTTCCTTCGGGATTTTTGGTTTTTTCGGGTACACATGTTGTTCATGTTGAATGGTTTCAGTTCTCCGATGTTCCTTCGGATTGAATTTGTTTAACCAGTTATTGGCTTTCCTCCTTCTTGCTTTTGCACTAAAACTGAGGAGCCCGTGATCCCACGGGGGGTGTATATGCAGAAGGGGAGGGGCCTTACACTTTTTAGTGTAATACTTTGTGTGGCCTCCGGAGGCAATAGCTATACACCCAATCGTCTGGGTCTCCCAATTGGAGCTAGAAGAAAAGGAATTTACGGTAAGTAACAAAATTCCCTTCTTCTGTGATAGTAGCCAAACCTAAAACAACTTGGTAACTCTGTTATACCTGTAATCGCACGGACTTGAAGAATAAAGCCGTGTCATCACTTATAACATATGGTGAATGGCGTAACAAATGTTTATTCTGCCTCCCAACGATTGCACTAAGGCTCAGCTCACATATCTTTATTTTTTATGTGATAAAAGGGGGGTGATTTGAACTTTTATTTTTTTCTTAATTTTTTTAAAACTTTTTTTTTTTTTTACTATTCACTTTCTAACAGTCCTTTTAGGGGACTATAACCTTTCATCGTCTGATCGCTTGTCCTGTATACAACAATGCCACAGAATTGCTGTACATAGCAGAAATCACAGTCTCTTTTGAAGCCCAGCCACAGGCAGGGTTTCAAAGTAGCGCTGCTACGACAAGTGCAGAGGTCTTCATCAGACACCCTGCTGTCATAGCAACCCATCTTCGACCCACGATCACGTCACGGCTGCCACAATGGGCGCTTAAAATATCAGACCCCACTGCCGGTGGGTTAACAATCGGGGGCAGAGCTCCACTCCACTCATGATTGTTAGCACCATGTCCTGACTGTAATACACAGCCATTGCCTGCCAAGTATGGCGCAATCTCACTCCATAAGCCCGCTCCATACACCCGCTTCCGACATTCGCCATTCTTTTACGGCAGATGTTGTAAAGATCCTAAAATTTGGCGTGCAGCAGAAAAAAGTTTTATTCAAACCAAGAAATAGTAATTTTTCTATTCAGCGGAGGCAGTCATTTTTGCAAAAGTGGCAATACAGCCATATTGGTTGTTATTTTTCATTCAGCTGCTCTGAAACTAAAAGTTGAGTGACCAATTGATAGGTTTGCATTGTCTGAACCAAAGTGAAGTCTGAATGCTGATGTAACTGGCTCTCTGTGCAGTTCTGCACCCTTCAAACTGCTCAAAAGCACATTCAGGAAGTTTAGTAACACATTAGGTCCTTCACAGGAACTAAAGCAATGTGCACGAAAAAATGAAAAAATTACTTTTTCCCAAAAAATGTTACTTTAGTCCCAAATTTTGCATTCTTACAAGAGTAACAAGAAAATAATGCACGATTCATTGTGCAAATTCTCCTGAGTAGACCGATACCCCATATGTAGTCGAAATCTACTGTTTGGGCACACAGCGGGGCTCAGAAGGGATGGAGCGCCATTCAACTTTTGGATATAGTGGATGCTATGCTATGTTTGGAGAGCCCCTGAGGTGCCTAAATAGTGGAAACCCCACCACAAGTGACCCCATTTTGGAAACTAGACCCTTTAAGGAATTTATCTAGATTTGTGGTGAGCATCTTGAACCACCAGGTGCTTCACAGAAGTTTATAACGCTGAGCTGTGAAAATGACAAAATCACATTTTACCATACAAATGTTTTTTTAGCTCTAAATTTAGCACTTTCACAAGGGTAACAGGAGAAAATGCACTATACAATTTGTTGTGCAATTTCTCCTGAGAACACTGATACCTCATATGTGGTAGAAAACTACTGTTTGGGCGCACGGCAAGGCTCGGCAGGGAGGGAGCGCCATTTGATTTTTGAAATGCAAAATTGGCTGGAATCACTAGCAGACATCATTTTACATTTGGAGAGCCCCTGATGTGCCTAAACAGTGGAAACTCCCCACAAGTGACCCCATTTTGGAAACTAGACCCCTCCATGAATTTACCCAGGCTTGTCGACTCGTGAGCACATTGGACCCTAGGTGTTTCACAGAATTTTATAATTTTGAGCCGTGAAAATAAAAAATAACTTTTTTCCCACAAAAATGTTTTTGCAATTTCACAAGAGTAATAGGGGAAATTCTACCTTACAATGGCTTGTGAAATTCCTTCTAAGTATGCTGATGCCACATATGTGGTGGAAAACTATTGTTTGGGCGCAGGGCAGGGCTCAGAAGGGAAGGACCAATATTTGACTTTTGGAGCCCAGCGTTTCCTAGGATAGATTGCAGACTCCATTTGCAGAGCCATTACGTTCCAGAAGAGTAGAAACCTCTTTCAAGTGACCCAAATTTGGAACTTACACCCCTCTACTAATTCATCTACTGGTGTAGTGATAATTTTGACTCCATGGGTGTTTTCCAGAAACTAGCAACAAACAGAGTGAAAATAGAAATCTAATCTTGTAGTACCAGTACATTGTAGTGCCCATACAATGTGCCCAGCTTCAGGAGATCTGCACCTTGTAAATTTATCGGGTTCTCCTCACTACCGAAATGCCAAAAATGTGGACGCTAAGTGTGGTTTAGGCACTCTGTGAAGCTCAGAAGGGAAACGGGAATTTGGATTTTGGAGCGCTGAGTTTGCTGGATTTCTTTTGAGGGCGAGGAGTTACAGTGCTTTTCCATAGCCTCTATGCTTCCAGTAAATGTAAAAAAAACCCTTAGATTTCTGTTAAAGGGAACCAGTCACCAGGATTTTCGTATATAACCTAAAGCCAGTGCTATACTGGCACTATCAGGCTGATTCTCTACATACCTTTATTGGTCACCTCGGATGTTTAGGTTTTAAGATCCAAGAAAGTAAAGTTTATAAAATCAACATCTGCTTGAGTGACAGCAGCTGAGGAGCAGATAATATCTGGGGGGAATTCATAGCTATCCACTCCTCCTGTTAGAATTAGCTTAAATATTATACAATCGATGTAACTTTTTTCTTCCAGGACCAGTGGCGTAACTAGAGTTTGATGGGCCCTGGTGCAAAATTTGGACTGAGGCCCCCCTCCATGTACACCGACACTTAGGGAATGGGATAATGACACTGACACTTGGGGTACAGGATAATGATGCTGACACTTGGCTCTTACCCTCAGCACCCAGGTTTCCCATGATCTGAAATCCCTCTATCAGAACACAGCTTTCCCATGTTCTGATATCCATCTTGTCCTCGGCACCCAGCTTTCCCATGCTCTGCTATACATCATTCCCTCAGCACCCAGCTTTCCCATATCAGAGCATGGGAAAGCTGGGTGCTGAGGGAAAGAGCCTTTTTCCCTCAGCACAAAACATTCCCATTCCTTGCTTGTTTCTTTGTCCCCCCTTGTATATAGTTCTCCAAATACTATAATGGCCCCCACATAGCCTTCTAAATAGTATAAAGGGTCCCACATAACCCTTCATAGTAGAATGCATAGAATGCACCACCATAGTCCTCCATGTATTATAATGCATTTCCCATAATCCTCAATGTATTATAATTCACCCCATAGTTCTCCATGTATTATACTTCACCACAGTCCTCCATGTTTTATAACGCACCCCCATAGTCCTTCATGTATAAAGTAGCCTCCATAGTCCTCCATATATTATAATGTAACCACCATAGTCCTATATGTATTACAATGCAGCCCCATAAACCTTCATATTGTATTATGCAGCCCCATACTCCTCCATGTATAATGCACCCATATAGTCCATGTATAAGGTGTCCTTTATGTTTATTATGCAGCCCCATAGACCTCCATGTATAATGCATCCCCATAGACCTCCATGTATAATGCATCCCCATAGACCTCCATGTATAATGCAGCCCCATAGACCTTCATGTATCATGCAGCCCCATAGACTTCCATATATCATGCAGCCAGCCCCCCCAAGGCCTCCATGTGTCATGCAGCCAGCCCCCCCCAGGGCCTCAATGTGTCCTGTATCAGGGCCCCCCCCAGACCTCCATGTGTCCTGCAGCCAGAGCCCCCCCCCAAGGACTCCATGTGTCCTGCAGCCAGCCCCCTCCCGGGCCTCCATGTGTCCTGCAGACAGGGCCCCCCCAAGGACTCCATGTGTCCTGCAGCCAGGGCCCCCCCAAGACCTCCTTGTGTCCTGCAGCCAGCCCCCCCACCAAGGACTCCATGTGTCCTGCAGCCAGCCCCCCCACCAAGGACTCCATGTGTCCTGCAGCCAGCCCCCCCCACCAAGGACTCCATGTGTCCTGCAGCCAGCCCCCCCCACCAAGGACTCCATGTGTCCTGCAGCCAGCCCCCCCCACCAAGGACTCCATGTGTCCTGCAGTCAGCCCCCCCCACCAAGGACTCCATGTGTCCTGCAGCCAGCCCCCCCCAGGGCCTCCATGTGTCCTGGAGCCAGGGCCCCCCCAAGGACTCAATGTGTCCTGCAGCCAGCCTCCCTGTGTACTCACTGATTTATAAAAAAAAAAAAAAAAAAGTACTCGCCTCTCTTCTCTTTCTACTGCAGTTCTGTCCTCACCTCTACTTTTTTTCACCGCTGCCCGTCCTCACGTCTGTCCTCGTTCCCCCGTGGCTCCGGTTGGCGTCCTCCTGCGCTCCGTGCTCTCACCACACACAGCAGTCGCACAGGAGTGACGTGACCGCAGGCACGGGCGAAGACTGATGATGCAAAGAGCGACGCAGGTCGCTCTATGAAATATCAAAGCACTGCAGTGTGCGGTGACGGGAGCGCGGTGACGGGAGCGCGTTGACAGGAGCGTGGTGCGGTGAGTGACGGGAGCGCGGTGCGGTGAGTGACGGGAGTGTGGTGACGGAAGCGCGGTGCGGTGAGTGACGGGAGCGCAGTGACGGGAGCGCGGTGAGCGACGGGAGCGCGGTGAGTGAGGGGAGCGCGTTGCGGTGAGTGAGGGGAGCGCGTTGCGGTGAGTGAGGGGAGCGCGTTGCGGTGAGTGAGGGGAGCGCGTTGCGGTGAGTGAGGGGAGCGCGGTGAGTGCGGTGAGTGAGGGGAGTGCGGTGCGGTGAGTGAGGGGAGCGCGGTGCGGTGAGTGACGGGGGTGCGGTGAGTGACGGGAGCGCGGTGACGGGAGTGCGGTGCGGTGAGTGACGGGAGCGCGGTGGCGGGAGTGCGATGAGTGATGGGAGTGCGGTGACGGGAGTGCGCTGTGGTGAGTGACGGGAGCGCGGTGGCGGGAGCACGGTGCGGTGAGTGACGGGAGCGCAGTAGCGGGAGCGCGTTGCGATGAGTGACGGGCGCGCGGTGCGATGAGTGATGGGAGTGCGGTGACGGGAGCGCGGTGCGGTGAGTGATGGGAGTGCGGTGACGGGAGCGCGGTGTGGTGAGTGACGGGAGCGCAGTAGCGGGAGCGCGGTGCGGTGAGTGACGGGAGCGCGGTGCGGTGAGTGACGGGAGCGCGGTGCGGTGAGTGACGGGAGCGCGGTGCGGTGAGTGACGGGAGCGCAGTGACGGGAGCGCGGTGAGCGACGGGAGCGCGGTGAGTGAGGGGAGCGCGTTGCGGTGAGTGAGGGGAGCGCGTTGCGGTGAGTGAGGGGAGCGCGTTGCGGTGAGTGAGGGGAGCGCGTTGCGGTGAGTGAGGGGAGTGCGGTGAGTGAGGGGAGTGCGGTGCGGTGAGTGAGGGGAGCGCGGTGCGGTGAGTGACGGGGGTGCGGTGAGTGACGGGAGCGCGGTGACGGGAGTGCGGTGCGGTGAGTGACGGGAGCGCGGTGGCGGGAGTGCGATGAGTGATGGGAGTGCGGTGACGGGAGTGCGCTGTGGTGAGTGACGGGAGCGCGGTGGCGGGAGCACGGTGCGGTGAGTGACGGGAGCGCAGTAGCGGGAGCGCGTTGCGATGAGTGACGGGCGCGCGGTGCGATGAGTGATGGGAGTGCGGTGACGGGAGCGCGGTGCGGTGAGTGATGGGAGTGCGGTGACGGGAGCGCGGTGTGGTGAGTGACGGGAGCGCAGTAGCGGGAGCGCGGTGCGGTGAGTGACGGGAGCGCGGTGCGGTGAGTGACGGGAGCGCGGTGCGGTGAGTGACGGGAGCGCGGTGCGGTGAGTGACGGGAGCGCGGTGACGCCACCGCTGACACCAGGCAGGGGGGCCCGGTGTCAGCAGCGGCGACCAGGTCATATAGCAGCCGACGCGCCGCGTGGTCAGCAGCAGAACAGCGCAGCTGCTCTCTCACAAAAAGGAGCTGGCTGCTGATCTGCCGGGCGGCTGCGGGCCCCTAACCTCCCGGGCCCGGTCGCAATCGCGACCACTGCGACCGCGGTAGTTACGCCCCTGTCCAGGACCTGTGGTGAGGTCATACTCAAGTGACCAGAACGGCCGTGCCTCAGCCAATAGGAAAATGTTGCTTCCTGATATAAGCTTTGTTGGCTGAGGCCCCGCCTCTTCTGATCACATGGGTATGACCTCACCACAGGTCCTGGAAGAAAAAAGTTACATTGATTGTATAATATTTATGCTAATTCAGGGGAGGGGATAACTATGAATTCCCCCCCAGATATTATCTGCTCCTCAGCTGCTTTCACTCAAGCAGCTGCCAATTTTATAAACTTTATTTTCTTGGATTTCAAAACCTAAACATCCAAGCTGACCACTAATGGTTTGTAGAGAATCAGCCTGATAGTGCCCAATATAGCACTGGCTTTAGGCTATATACAAAAATCCGGGTAATTGGTTCTGAGGACTTGCTTTTTGTGGGTTGAGTAGATGGCGGCATTTTGGGGTACAGAATATTTTGGATCAATTCACATGTATCCTGTGCTCTACACTGAGTGCTTACGTCTGGGTTTCCATCTACATCTACAAAATACATAAGGCTGGAAACACATCTATGCGAGTAAAATCGGTCCGACTGGGCTGAAAAAAACTCGGCTGATTTTAGTTCACGTTAGGTCCGAGTGCAACGCAAGTGCAATGCTTTTTCTGAATAAATTAATGATTTTACTAGCGTGTGTAATGCGTGTGTACTGCGTATTTTTTTACTATGTTATCTGCCATTCAGCTCTGCTACATGGCCGCTGACAACAGACACAGACAGCCATGTAGCAGAGCTGAATGGCAGATGACAGCAGACACAGACAGAGCCGCACGATCAGAATGAACTCGGGTGAACTTCACCCGACTTCATTGTCATGCCGCAGCTCTGTCTGTGCCGCGTCCTGATTAGCGGTCACCTGTGAAGGGCTCACCGGTGACCGCTAATCCCCTGAGTGACTGAAGTTAGCAGCCCTCTCTCATACTCACCGATCCTCGACGCGGCGCTGCACGGCGTTCACACTGCTGCGGCGGCTTTTACTATTTTGAAAAAGCCAGCCGCTTATTAAACAATCTCGTATTCCCTGCTTTCCCCGCCCACAGGCGCCTATGATTGGTTGCAGTGAGACATGTCCCCACGCTGAGTGACAGGTGTCTCACTGCACCCAATCACAGCAGCCGGTGGGCGGGTCTATACTGTGCAGTGAAATAAATAAAAAAAGCGGCGTGCGGTCCCCCCAATTTTAATACCAGCCAGATAAAGCCATACGGCTGAAGGCTGGTATTCTCAGGATGGGGAGCCCCCCAGCCTAACATTGTCAGCAGCCGCCCAGAATTGCCGCATACATTAGATGCGACAGTTCTGGGACTGTACCCGGCTCTTCCCGATTTGCCCTGGTGTGTTGGCAAATCGGGGTAATGAGTTAATGGCAGCCCATAGCTGCCACTAAATCCTAGATAAATCATGTCAGGCGTCTCCACGAGATACCTTCCATGATTAATCTGTAAGTTACAGTAAATAAACACACACACACACACACACCTGAAAAAATCATTTATTAGAAATAAAAAACACTAACAAATTCCCTGGTTCACCAATTTAATAAGCCCCAAAAAGCCCTCCATGTCTGGCGTAATCCAGGATGGTCCAGCGTCGCTTCCAGCTCTGCTGCATGAAGGTGACCGGAGCTGCAGAAGACACCGCCGCTCCTGTCAGCTCCACGCAGCAAATGAGGTGAGTAGCGCGATCCGCTGAGCTGTCACCGAGGTTAATTGCGGCCACCGCTGGATCCAGTGGCGGCCACCGGGTGACCTCAGTGACAGCTCAGCTGATCGCGCTACCCACCTCAGTTGCTGCGTGGAGCTGACAGGAGCGGCGGTGTCTGCTGCAGCTCCTGTCACCTTCATGCAGCAGAGCTGGATGCGACGCTGAAGGTCCGTGGATTACGCCGGACATGGAGAGCTTTTTGGGGCTTATTAAATTGGTGAACCAGCTAATTTGTTAGTGTTTTTTATTTCTAATGATTTTTTCAGGTGTGTGTGTGTGTGTGTGTGTGTGTGTGTTTATTTACTGTAACTTACAGATTAAAGGGAACCTGTCATCAGAAATTTCGCTATAATGCTAAAAGTTCCCCCCTCTGCAGCTCCTGGGCTGCATTCTAGGAAGCTTCCTATAGTTTTTGTGGCACCTTTTATCCCAAAATAAACACTTTGTAAACTGGTACCTTTTCTTATGCAAATTTCATAAATTTTCCATGGGGGCGGGCTGCCTGGGGTCCGTTGCTGTTCCTCCAGCAGATTTACGCTGCCCCCGAACGCTGATTTTGAAAGCTCAGGACACCGCCCCTGGGTGCCCGTGGTCCCGCGCATGCGCTGTCCAATGTAGCGGTGCCGTGCACTGCGTGCACGTGTGACCGCTGTGACGCTTTGCGCGGGCACGAGGTTATGGGCGGCGCTGTTAGTGTCATCAGTAAGTGCCGCCCATAACCTCGTGACCGCACTTTCCCCCTATTCCTCCAGCGTTGCGCTCGCTGGCCTGATGCCCGGACGTCCCCTCTTTCCCATGCTGCTCAGCAGCAGGAAATAGATGGGAGGAGCGGACGGAGCAGGAGAGCTCAGGTTACGGGGAGACGCGGCGAGCATCAGAGCGACGTACACAGTAAAAAAAAAACATGTAAAATCAGTCACACATTGTCATCTGTAACGTCAAAAGCACTAAACCTTTTTTTTTTTTTGTCTCCAACTCGCTGACTCTCCCTCTGTTTCTATATCTCTACCTTCACACTCTTTTTTTCTGTTTTTCTCACTCCGTTTGACTCTGTATTTGTCTTTCTCTTTATATATCCCTCTCTTTCTCTCTATCCCTCTATATTTCTATTTCTTTCTCTGTCTTTGTCTCTCTCTGTTTCACTGTTTGCATTTCTCTGTTTATTTCTCTCTATTTCTCTATTATTTTTCTCTATCTCTCTCTATCCATCTTTCTTTCCCCCTCTTTTCCCCCCTCTTTTTTCCCCCCTATTTTTCCCCCCTCTTTCTCTATCCACTGCTTTTCCCCACTCTTTTCTCCCCTCTCATTTTTTTCCATCTCACTCTGTTGCACTCTTTGCATTTCTCTGTTTATTTCTCCTCTTTCACTCTATTTCTCTCTATCCCTCTCTAACACCTCTCTTTTTACCTCTCTTTATCACTCTGTTTCACTATTTGCATTTATTTCTATGTCCATTTCTCTCTCTTTTTCTCTATACCTCTCTCTATCCCTCTTTTTCTCTCTATCCCTCTATTTCGCTATCTTACTCTATCCCTCTCTTTCTATTTCTCTTTCTTTTTCTCTCACTCCATTTCAGTCTTTGTATTTCACTGTCTATTTCTCTTTCTCTGTCTTTCAATCTATCCCTCTCTTTCTATATTTTTTTTCTTTCTCTGTCTTTCTCTATATATATCCATCTATCTCTCTTTCATTCTGGTTTTCTCTATTTTTCTCTCTCCCTCTGTTTCACTGTTTGAGAACGAAATAAACAGACATAAATACAAACAGTGAAACAGAGGGAGAGAGAAAAAGAGAAATAAAAAAAGAGACAGGAAAAACGAGAGAAATAGAAATTGCACGAAACAGACAAATAGATTGAGAACGAAATAAACAGACATAAATACAATCTATTTGTCTGTTTCGTGCAATTTCTATTTCT
Organism: Anomaloglossus baeobatrachus; assembly: GCF_048569485.1. Classification (NCBI taxonomy): domain Eukaryota; kingdom Metazoa; phylum Chordata; class Amphibia; order Anura; family Aromobatidae; genus Anomaloglossus; species Anomaloglossus baeobatrachus. The sequence goes on along the minus strand of NC_134354.1, from coordinate 272,356,704 downwards.
CTCGTTTTTCCTGTCTCTTTTTTTTATTTCTCTTTTTCTCTCTCCCTCTGTTTCACTCTGTTTTTATTTCTTTGTTTTTTTCTCTATCCTTCTGGCTATCCCTCGCTTTCTGTATATCTTGCCCTTTATTTGTCTGTCTCTCTCTTTGTCTCTATTGCTCTCTTTATCTCACTATTTTTCTTTATTTCTCTTTCTATGTTGCTCTCTCTTTGTCTCTCTATTTCTATCTCTCTTTCTATCTCTGTTTCTCTCTGTGTATCTCTCTATCTCAATGTTTCTGTGTGTGTCTCTCTGTGTGTCTCTTTATCATTTTATCTGTCTATTGACGGCAAAGTAGCGGAAGGCAAGTTTGTTACTTTGCAAGCAGAAGAGAATAACAGAATAGAAGAAAAGAGAAAAGTAAAATAAATACACAACTATCAATACATATACAAAAAGAATTAATAAAATATTAATGTTATGGCACATCTCTCATTTTTGTTAGATCTATCCTTCATATTTATCCCTCTATTAAATATGTACACCAATATGTCTCTCTACCTCTGTCTATATCTCTCGCTCTCTATATATGTCTCTGTTACCTTCTAGATTTCTTTCTACCTTTCTCTCTGTTGCGCTCTTTCTCCCTCTCTATATATTGTTAAATTCATGTCTCTTATTGTCTCTCTCTTTCTCTCTATCTCTATTTCTCTCGCTCTTTCTCTCTGTCTCTTTCCCTCTCTATCTGTCTATATCTCTCCCTGGCTCTATTTCTCTTTCTCTGTCGCTCTCTATGTCTGTATTTCTTTCTCTCTCTGTCGCTCTGTGTCTCTTTCTCGCTCCCTCTTTATATAGTCATGTCTCTCTCTCTCTTTCTCTTTTTCAATATCCCTCCTCTCTCTTTATCTTTGTCTATCTCTCTTCCTTTCTCCCTCTCTATCGCTGTCTATATCTTTCTCTCTCTCTCTTTCTCTATATTTCTCTCACTATCTCGCTCTATTTCTCTTTCTCTTTGTCACTCTCTCGGTCTTTCTCTCGCTCTCTCTCTTTCCATATTTATCTATGGCTATCACTATTTATTTCTATTTCACTTTCTCTTTGGCGCTCTATCTCTATTTCTGTCTCTGTGTGTCTCTGTCTCTCTGTGTGTCTCTCTGTCTCTCTATGTGTGTCTCTGTCTCTCGTTCTCTCTGTTTGTCTCTGTGTGTCTCTCTGTGTGTGTCTCTATGTCTGTCTCTCTGTGTCTCTGTCTCTGTGTGTCTGTCTCTCTGTGTGTCTCTCTCTCTCTATGTGTGTCTCTGTCTCTCTATGTCTGTCTCTCTGTGTCTCTGTCTCTGTGTGTCTCTCTATGTATGTCTCTGTCTCTCTGTCTGTCTCTCTATCTGTCTCTGTCTCTCTGTGTGTCTGTCTCTCTGTGTGTCTCTCTGTGTGTCTGTCTCTCTATGTCTGTCTCTCGTTCTCTCTGTTTGTCTCTGTGTGTCTCTCCGTGTGTGTCTCTTTGTCTCTCTCTCTCTGTCTCTATGTCTGTCTCTCTACCTCTGTCTATATCTCTCACTCCCGATATGTCTCTGTTACCTTCTATATTTATTTCTTTCTCTGTCGCACTCTGTTTTTCTCCCTCTCTATCCATTATTAAATTCATGTCTCTTTTTCTCTTTCTCTATTACTCTCGCTCTTTCTCTCTGTCACTCTCTTTGTCTCTTTCTACATCTCTCTGTCTATATCTCTCTCTGTCTCTATTTCTCTTTCTCTGTCGGTCTCTATTTCTTTCTCTCTGTCGCTAAGTCTCTTTCTCCCTCTCTTTTTATATTCCTGTCTCTCTATTTCTCTCTTTTCCTATATCCCTCCTCTCTATTTCTCTTTCTTTCTCTCTGTCTCTTTCTCCCTCTCTATCTCTGTCTACATCTTTCTCTATTTTTCTCTCACAATTTCTCTCTATTTCTCTCTTTGTCGCGCTCTCTCTTTCTGTCTCTGTCGCTCTCTTTCTCTCGCTCTCTTTCTATATGTCTCTGTCTATCACTATTTCTCTGTTTCTATTTCACTTTCTTTGTCGCTCTATCTTTCTCTCTTTATGTCTCTCTGTGTCTGTCTCTCTGTGTCTGTCTCTGTGTCTTTGTCTCTGTCTCTCTGTGTCTGTCTCTATGTCTGTCTCTCTATGTGTCTCTGTGTGTCTGTCTCTCTGTGTGTCTCTCTATGTGTGTCTCTGTCTCTCTATGTCTGTCTATGTGTCTCTGTCTCTGTGTGTCTGTCTCTGTGTGTCTCTCTGTCTCTCTGTGTGTCTCTGTCTCTCTATGTCTGTCTCTCTATGTGTCTCTGTCTCTGTGTCTCTGTCTCTCTGTGTCTGTCTCTCTATCATTTTATCTGTATATTGACGGCAAAGTAGCGGAAGGCAAGTTTGTTACATTGCAAGCAGAAGACAAGAACAGAAGAGAAGAAAAGAGAAAAGTCAAATAAAAATAAATACACAACTATAAGCACATATACGCCAAGAAATAATAAAATATTAATGTTATTGCGCATCTCTCCTTTTTGTTAGATCTATCCTTCATATTTATCCCTCTCTATTAACCTGTATCTACACCTATATGTCTCTCTACATCTGTCTATATCTCTCGCTCTCTATATATGTCTCTGTTACCTTCTAGATTTCTTTCTATCTTTCTCTCTCTGTTGCGCTCTCCCTCTCTATCTATCTTTATATTCATGTCTCTTTTTCTCTCGCTCTGTCTTTCTATCTTTCTCTATTTCTCTGTCGCTCTTTCTCTATCGCTCTCTATATTTCTCTCGCTTCTTGTCTCTCTATCTGTCTCTCTTTCTCCCTCTCTCTCTCCGTCTCAATTTATCTCTCTCTTTCTCTCTCTTTTCTCTATCACTATTTCTCTCTCTCTCTATTTCTATTTCTCTTTCTCCATCTTTCTTTTCATTTCTCTTTCTTGTTCTCTCTTTCTCTCTATCGCTCTCTCTATCTTTCTCTCTTTCTCTGTCGCTCACTATTTCTCTTTATTTCTCTTTGTCAATCTTTGTTTATCTTTGTCGCTCTTTCTCTGTTTCCCTCTCTCTATTTATCTCTCTTTCTACCTCGATCTCTTTTTATATTTATTTCTCTTTATCTTTCTCTCTTTTCGTGCATTTTGATAGAAACCAAAGTAAAGGCATAAGGCTGGTATTCTCACACTGGTGAGCCCCACGTTATGGGGAGCCACCCACCCTGATAATTTCAGCCATCAGGCGCACGGAATTGCCGCATCCATTAGATGCCACAGTCCTGGGACTTTACCAGGCTCATCCCCATTTGCTCTGTTGCGGTGGCAAGAACGGAAATAAGGAGTTAATGGAAGTAGACCATAGCTGCCATCAAGTCCTAGGTTAATCATGGCAGGCGTCTTCCCGAGATACCTTTCATTATTAACCTGTAAGTTACATAAAATAAAAACACACAGCCCAAGAAAAACTTCATTTTGAGTAAAAAAACAAAAAAAAAACAAGACCTCTTTAACCACTTTATAAACAACCAAAAACCAGGCCAGGTCCGGCGTAATCCACACGCTGTTACACGACGCTCTCAGATATGTTACATGAAGCTGACAGGAGCGTTCACAAACCATACCACTCGGTCAGCTTCATGCAGCAACTTAAGTGAGCCGCACGATCAACGATGACGTCAGTCACGTGACATGCGGCCACTGCTTCATCCTCCACCTGTGACAGCAAGTCGCCCGAGTGACTTAAGTGAGCTGCGCGATTGGCGATGATGTCACAGGTGAGTTGCGGTTTCCGGTGGAGGACTCCAGCTGGCCTCGGGTAAGCTGAGCAACGGAATCGCTGATCAGGCTGATCACTTATGGGGATCTGCGGCCAGCGTTGAGATTTTACGGGTGACCGATAATCAGGACGAGACACACAAACTGAGCTTGGGGATGACAATGAAGTCAGGTGAAGTTCATCCCAGTTCATTCTCATCGCGCGACTCTGTCTGCTGTCAGCGGGCATGTAGCAGAGCTAAATGACGTTGGACCGCACTGTCAAAAATGTTAGCAAAATGCATGCACAACGTATGCAAAATGTTTCCAAATGCATGCATTTTAGATACATTTTTTTTTAAAACGCAGTGTTTACAGTTCTGAGGGTGCGTTAGTTTTCACCCGGCTCATAACGTAAGGTGCCCACATACCCTAAGGGGTACTTTACACGTTGCGACATCAATAGCATTTGCTATCGATGTCCAGCGCGATAGCACCCGCCCCCATCGTACATGCAATATCTTGTGATTGCTGCCGTAGCAAAAAAAAAAATCGCTACGGCAGCGTCACACGCTCATACCTGGTCGGCGAAGACGCTGTGACTGGCGACCAATCACTCCTTCAAGGGGGAGATGTGTTTGGCGGCACAGCAAGGTCAGCGTGATGTCACTAGGCGGCCACCCAATAGAAGTGGAGGGGAGGATATGAAAGGGACAGGACATCCCGCCCACCTCGTTCCTTCCGCATTTATGGTGGATGAAGGTAAGGAGATGTTTGTCGTTACTGTGGTGTCACACACAGCGATGTGTGACACCGCAGGAGCGACAAACAACATCATATCTCATGATGTAGCGACATTATTGAAATGTACGACGTTACACAGATCAGCGATTTTGAACGCTTCTGTGTTCATTCATCATCGAACTTAGGATTTACACGTTGCTATGTCGCTACCGGTGCCGGATGTGCGTCACTAATGCCGTGACCCCGTCGATATATCGGTAGGGATAGTGCAACATGTAAAGTACCCCTAAAGCCCGCTTTACACGATACGATATCGCTACAGCGATGTCGTTGGGGTCACACAATTTGTGACGCACAATAAATAGAAATAGAGAGCGACAAAGAAATAGTGAAATAGAAAGAGAGAAATAGTAATAGACAGAGCAAAATATAGAGAGAGATAGAAATATATAGACAGATAAAAAGAGATAGATAGAGAGCGCGACAAAGAGAAATAGATAGAATTAGTCTGAGACAGAAAGAAATATAGAAAGAGAATGACGGAGAGAAAAATAGAGATAGAGAGAGAGGGAGAAAGAGATACAGAGAGAGAGAGGGAGAAAGAGAGACAGAGACAAAAAGTGTGAGAAAAAGAGAGAGCGAGATAAAGATAGAAAAAGAGACAAAGACATAGAGAGACAGACAGAGACAGAGAGACACACACACAGTGAGACACACACAGAGAGGCACAAACAGAGGCACAAACACTGAGAGAGGCACAAACACTGAGAGAGGCACAAACACTGAGAGAGGCACAAACACTGAGAGAGGCACAAACACTGAGAGAGGCACAAACACTGAGAGAGGCACAAACACTGAGAGAGGCACAAACACTGAGAGAGGCACAAACACTGAGAGAGGCACAAACACTGAGAGAGGCACAAACACTGAGAGAGGCACACACAGAGAGAGACACAGAGAGATCAAATCACAATTTGCCAATGGCAACTAGAAACCCTAAACTAAAGACTGATCTATTAAAATTTAACTTTTAATTCATTATTTAAGATATAAAGGGACATACAGTTTAAAATCACTAAACATTGTGGTCTAACTCTGATTGGTATATACTCGTTCCCAATAAAGTGATTCCTAATCCAGACTGATGTCTGTGAGTGATCTCTATATTATTCTTGTCATGAATGACCACTAATGCTTGCTAATTAAAAGACATGAAGCAGTAGCCTCCCCAACATGTTTCACCACACTGGCGTCATCAGGGGGCTGAGGCTAATACTGACTTACTCTGTGTTTGAGGACCTTTTATAGTCTGAACCAAATACTGACAGCAGAAGTAACCAATAGTAATCAGTGTCATATAGTGTGAGGAGAAAAAGGAGCCTGTCATATCAAGAGGGGTGTGTTTCCCTTTAAATGCCGCAAGATGTTTTGTTAGTTCAGCTGTCTGTTACAGCGCAGCTTGTGCATTGGCCAGATCTGTCTGACACTATATTCCCTTAAGATTACCAAATATTACAATCCCATCACCATATCAGGGCAATGAACAGATTCCTATCAAAGTATTATAGAGTATATAGTATATAGTACAAAAGCAAACACGATCTACCACTGTCAGTGTGATCGCAGTCGGATGGCATCCGCTCAAACCGCGCATGCGTCCGCACTTAGAGTCTAAAGAGTGAGATATTACTAACCGCGCATGCGTCCCCTCTTAGACGCGGAGGAGATGATTTTTTCTTAATGCGCGTGCGCCCGCACTTAGAAGCAGGGAAGACAGTTGCTCTCAACTGCGCCTGCGTCTACACTTAGAAACAAGGGGAATAACCATACATAATGCGCGTGCGTCTGCACTTAGATGCACGGAGCATAATTTCCTCAATCGTGCCTGCAGCTATGCTTAGACTATGGATCATATATGTTCACACTTAGACTCTAGAGGGATTATCTCTTGCTACATATATGTCCCTCTTTAGAACAGTAGGAAATTACATTAAATACTATATGTACATTATATTCAAAGCTGCTCTGGCATATATATGTCCATGCTTAAAATAGGGTAGGATTATATCTCAGAGAGACAAGCTTTTCAATGATATGTTCCGATTTCAAACCTCAGTTTTGTTTGACACTGATAATTGTAATAAGGTCTGCAATAAAAATTATTTTATATCTCTTTAATATACATCTGATAAGGTCCCATATAATAGATGTCCACAGATTTTCTATATCTATATGGTATAGGATAATTAATTATTTTGTATGGGGGTAGAAACTGTCACACAAAAAAATCTTACAGATTATTAAATAAAGGCTGTATATGTAAAGCCTTCATTCAAGCCATTTGGGCTCATACAATTTAATCTAAAAATCCACCTCGCCTCCTCTTTTAACAATAGTCTATCCAAATTTCCTTTACTTACTCCCAATTTAACTTGTCTAATGCCCCAAAATTTCAAATCTAGGGGATTTTCACTATGATAATATCTCATGTGTCTAGAGAGAGGTGTATCCACTTTGGTGTTGATTGTACTAATATGCTTCGAAATCCTCCTCCGAAACTCTTGGATCGTTTTCCCCACATATAGTTTTTTACAAGGGCATATTGCTCCATAAACCACTCCCTTCGATTTACAGTTGATTTTATTTTTTATGACATATCTCTGGTTGTCTAACGGGTTGGTAAACTCTCTCTGTTTCGATAGCTGCAAAAGGAGCAGCTTCCGCATGGATGGGAACCCTCTTGTAGTCTTGTTAGCCAATCTCTTTCCGGATTCACCTTAGACTGAGTGAAATGGCTATGGGTTAGAGATTCTCTCAGATTCTTCCCCCTGCGGTAAGTAATGTTGGGGGTAACACCAATCACCGAGTTTAGGTCTGGGTCGGCTCTAAGAATGGGCCAATATTTTTTTAGGATGTTATAGACCTCTCTAGAGCGTTCGTCATATGTGCCTATAACCCTAACCGGTGAGCTTTCATTTTTCTTCTTATTTGTCAGGAGTTCATCACGGTTCATTCCTTTTGCCCTATTGAAGGCTTTATGTAATACTTTTTTTGGATAACCTCTTGCAGTAAAGAATTTAAATAATCTGCTACACTCTAATCCAAAACTCTTGTCATCAGAGCAATTTCTACGAACTCTCATGTATTGTCCCACTGGGATCCCTGCTTTTAGCGGGATAGGGTGCCAGCTATCCCAATGCAACAAATTATTTGTCGCAGTTGGTTTTCTATAGGTATTTGTTTGTATGTTGCCATCCCCATCAATGGTGATTGTCAGATCCAGGAAATTGATGGTTTTATTACCAATCTCGTGAGTGTAATACATACCAATCCTATTGTTATTCAGGATAGTAACAAAATCCTGGAAAATATCTATTTCACCCTCCCATAGGATAAGTACATCGTCGATGTACCTACCCCAAAACAATGTGGCTAGTGTAAAAACTCAAATCCTCAGAAAATACAGAAACATCCTCCCACCACCCCAAAAATAGGTTTGCGAAAGTGGGCGCACAAGTCGTACCCATGGCGGTACCCCTAATCTGGTGATATAGGGCACCGCCAAGGTAAAAAAATTGTGCGTCAGAACAAAACGCAAGAGTGATAACAAAAATTCGTTATGAGGTGTGAGTTGTTTACCCTTTGCTGCTAGGAAGTGGGCAACTGCTCCTATTCCCAATTCATGATCGATGTTACTATATAGTCCTTCTACGTCCAAGCTAGTCAAAATGGTTGTCTTTGAAACATTAAGGCCACGCAACTTTAGGACAAGATCTTTTGTGTCCCTGATGAAGGATGGCAACACCTGTACAAACGGGGATAGTAGTTCATCTATATACCTGCTAGCACCCTCTGTGAGGGAATCATTACCCGAGACTATCGGTCTGCCGGGTATTGGGACCACGTTCTTATGCACTTTGGGAAGTGCATAGAACGTGGCCAAAGTGGGATGAGGGTTATACATCTCTTTGTATTCATCCTCAGAAATCAGTGATGCCGATAGTGCAACCTTTAACAGGGACTGTAAATCTGCAAGATATTTATCAGTGGGATCTGCACTCAGAATCTTGTAGGTTTTCTGATCATCCAGTAGTTTTCTTGCCATTTTTACATAGTCGTGTCCATCAGGACAATATTACCCCCTTTGTCTGAACCCTTTATAGTGATCTCCTCTAGATCTTCAAGGTCATTCAGGGCTCTTTGTTCAGGTATACTGAGATTTTTTAGGGGGTAATATGTTCTACGGTTGATTTTTTTAAAATCCTCTCCTACCATATTCACAAAGGTGTCAATATTGTGATATTGGGAGAAAGGAGGAGTATTCTTACTTTTTGGTTTTAATGACGAGAATGGGGGTACAGTCTCATTCACATATCCATCACTACCATCCTCTAGACTTTCCAAGACTGATTGCTTCATCCTCTTTCTCTTTCATAATCACAGGATCCCTGTTTTTTATAGTGTGATACTTATGTAGTGCCAACCTTCTTGCAAAGAGATTTAGATCCTTTGTCCAAAGAAAAGGATCATATTTAGGAACTTGTGTGAAAGATAATCCTTTTGTCAATAATCGCCTATGTGTCTCTTCCAGTTCAATTGATGATAAATTGAATATTTGCAGGTCTCTTTCTGGTGGCATCTCTATATCTGTTGCACTATCAGCTATCTCCCCAAAAAAGACTGATTTGTCGACATCATCTCGCTCGTGCTCGTTTGTGGGGTTGCTATTGAAGTTATCATACTTTGTAGAGATATATTTGAGGGGAGCATGGTCTGTTGCATCTGGCCCGTAGATAGTTGTGGATTCCCCACCCTCGTGGTCGTATTTAATTGTGTTACATCTCCTATTTGGAGAGTATTTTGGACCAGACCACTTTGCACTGGCATTTGACCATGAGTCATATTTTGTAACGAGCCCGTCACAGCTGGAACAGTAGATGTATTTCCAAATGCGACCGAAGTCTGTGTTGGACCAGTTAGGTTTTGCATCTGATTTAGTGTTCCATACTGTGACGGGATAGTCATGTTTGGAACAGTTGTCACATTCCCAGGGGCCAAGACAGTTTGTGTGTTTTGTGTCTCCCCTCTCAGAGATTGTGAAACAGATGACAAGAAGGAGAAGGAATTGCTGTTTGACAGATCTCGATTTTTCCCAATTCGTTCTGCTGTCCATGATCTGGAGAAAGAGCTCTTCCTCTCCCTGTTATTTCTGTTTGGACCTCCCTTCCGTTTGGAGGGATTCCTATTAGAATTACCGCCTGTAGAGCTATCTGATTCCGAAAAATCAGTCTCAGAAAGATCTGTTTGTCGTGATTTTATTTTATTTTAAGCATGGACATATATATGCCAGAGCAGCTTTGAATATAATGTACATATAGTATTTAATGTAATTTCCTACTGTTCTAAAGAGGGACATATATGTAGCAAGAGATAATCCCTCTAGAGTCTAAGTGTGAACATATATGATCCATAGTCTAAGCATAGCTGCAGGCACGATTGAGGAAATTATGCTCCGTGCATCTAAGTGCAGACGCACGCGCATTATGTATGGTTATTCCCCTTGTTTCTAAGTGTAGACGCAGGCGCAGTTGAGAGCAACTGTCTTCCCTGCTTCTAAGTGCGGGCGCACGCGCATTAAGAAAAAATCATCTCCTCCGCGTCTAAGAGGGGACGCATGCGCGGTTAGTAATATCTCACTCTTTAGACTCTAAGTGCGGACGCATGCGCGGTTTGAGCGGATGCCATCCGACTGCGATCACACTGACAGTGGTAGATCGTGTTTGCTTTTGTACTATATACTATATACTCTATAATACTTTGATAGGAATCTGTTCATTGCCCTGATATGGTGATGGGATTGTAATATTTGGTAATCTTAAGGGAATATAGTGTCAGACAGATCTGGCCAATGCACAAGCTGCGCTGTAACAGACAGCTGAACTAACAAAACATCTTGCGGCATTTAAAGGGAAACACACCCCTCTTGATATGACAGGCTCCTTTTTCTCCTCACACTATATGACACTGATTACTATTGGTTACTTCTGCTGTCAGTATTTGGTTCAGACTATAAAAGGTCCTCAAACACAGAGTAAGTCAGTATTAGCCTCAGCCCCCTGATGACGCCAGTGTGGTGAAACATGTTGGGGAGGCTACTGCTTCATGTCTTTTAATTAGCAAGCATTAGTGGTCATTCATGACAAGAATAATATAGAGATCACTCACAGACATCAGTCTGGATTAGGAATCACTTTATTGGGAACGAGTATATACCAATCAGAGTTAGACCACAATGTTTAGTGATTTTAAACTGTATGTCCCTTTATATCTTAAATAATGAATTAAAAGTTAAATTTTAATAGATCAGTCTTTAGTTTAGGGTTTCTAGTTGCCATTGGCAAATTGTGATTTGATTGCTGTTTACCCCTACGCTGACTGATAGAACGAGTTTTTTCGGTAGCTATTTAAATCTCATGTGGAGTCAATGGTTAACTCCATCTAGTGTTCAATGTATAGTATGGCAGGTTTTTTGTCACAAAAACAAAATATTGATAATTTACTATTGGAGGCTAAACAAGTTTTTTCGAAATCAGAGATCACCTTTGTTCCGAAAGATATCAATTCCCAATTTAACAATTTATTGAAAATCTTTAAACAACAGACCAGAGCATGGTGGGAGATAGCTAGCTGTCACGGCCAGGTGTACGGGCAGGCCCAGGAGGTGGATCCACTGGACCGAACTCCTAGATGGTAGGAAAGAGTCCGGCAGCTGGAACACTAGAAACAGCAGAACAGTCCTTGCACACGGGAATAGCGGAGAAGTCCCTGGGACCACGGAGTTATGGGTGGTAGTCCGGGTGACGCAGCTCAGGTTCGGAAGCCGAGATGATGTCAGGCGGGGTCCGGAACCTTGGGAGCAAGATGACGGGTCACCGCAGGGATCCGAGATGGTGCGGACTGTCAGGATGGCAGAAGGACAGCGTTCGGGGTTCAGGATACGGCAGACTGGATGGCGAGGCAAGCACGGCTCTACAAAGAGAGATAGGTGAGTACATGCACTGAAACACCAGGAGACCTGACTCCTAGCTTAGGGAACACGAAGATCAGGCCCCGCCCCCTTGGACAATACACCCCTTTATACCCTGTACCTGATTAGCCTCATTACCTGTTAATGGACGCTGGCCCTTTAAGAAAGGGTCAGTGACCGCGCGCGCGCCCTAATGCGCATGCGCGCAGCCCGGGTGCCAGAAGCCAGGGAAGGAGGCTGAGAAGAGGACGCAGGGGAGCCGGCCAGGGCCTGGGAAGCCGTCGGGCGCCGCGATCGGGGACCAGGGGGCCTGGGAAGGACGGGGACCGGAGGCTGGAGAGCGGGGAGCGTGGCAGGTGAGCCGGGGAGCGGGGCTGAGGACCCGGGGAGCGGAGCAGAGGACCCGGGGAGGGAAGCCAAGGACCCGGGGAGCGTGACAGTACCGCCCCCCCCACAACCCCCTTCCCGCAACCGGGACATGAAGGCACGGATCAGAGGAGTGCCCACGTTCTCCCTGGGCTCCCAGGACCTATCCTCAGGACCATACCCCTCCCAGTCCACCAGGAAGAACTGACGACCTCGAACGGTCTTCATGGCCACGATATCCCTTACCGCATAGATGTCGTCATCGGCAATAGGTGGAGGAGCCGGACAGGCAGCAGCGGAGAAGGGACCAAGGACGACCGGCTTGAGCAGGGAGACGTGGAAAGAGTTGGGAATCCTCATCGTGGCCGGGAGCTGTAGCTTGTAGGAGACCTCATTGATCTTGCTGAGGACCTTAAACGGCCCGATGTAGCGAGGACCCAGCTTGTAGGAAGGTATCTTCAATCGGATGTACTGGGAAGCAAACCAGACCAGGTCACCAGGAGAGAAACACGGAGGGTCCAGACGCCTCTTGTCAGCGTGTTTCTTCATCCGCTGGGAAGCGCGTCCAAGGGACGCCTTGACAGAGTCCCAAATGGTAGCGAAGTCACGGGCTACAGTATCAGCCGCAGGGACATCCGAAGAAGGGGATATAGGCAATGGAACGGAGGGCTGAAGTCCGTAAACGACATGGAAGGGAGATTTGGAGGACGACTCACTGATATGGTGGTTATGTGAGAATTCAGCCCAAGGCAGAAGCGTGGACCAGTCGTCGTGATGGGCGTTGACATAGTGACGTAAGAAGGATGTCAAGATTTGATTGACCCTCTCCACTTGGCCATTAGACTGAGGATGGTAAGCAGAAGAAAAGTCCAGAGTCACTCCCAGATGCTTGCAGAGCGCCCTCCAGAAGCGGGAGGTGAACTGAGTTCCTCTGTCGGACACGATGTGGGATGGAAAGCCATGCAAGCGGAAGATGTGATGTATATAGGCTTCCGCGAGTTCCTGAGCAGAGGGCAGTCCGGCCATAGGGACGAAGTGAGCCATTTTGGAGAACCGGTCCACCACGACCCATATGACTGTGTGTCCGGAGGATAATGGCAAGTCCGTAATAAAATCCATCGCTATGTGTTGCCACGGAACTGAGGGTATAGGCAGAGGCAGAAGACGGCCATAGGGCAGGTGTTTGGGCGTCTTGTTCCTGGCACAAGAGGAGCAGGCAGAGACATAAGCAGCGACGTCCGTGCGAAGGGATGGCCACCAGTAATGGCGTACAATCGCACCCCATGTTCTCTTCTGGCCTGCATGACCGGCTGTTTTGGAGGCATGACCCCAGTGTAACACTTTTTGCCTGTCAGTCTCAGAGACATAGGTCTTCCCGGGCGGTATCTGGGCCAGAGTGACAGGGGCCACCGGAATAATCTTGCTAGGAGGGATGATAGGTTGGGTAGTCTCTTCCTCCTGCTCCATGGGCACGAAAGACCTAGACAAGGCATCAGCGCGTACATTCTTGTCCGCGGGTCTGAAATGGAGCTGGAAGTCAAACCTGGCAAAGAATAAGGACCACCTGGCTTGCCGTGGGTTCAGTCGCTGAGCGGACCGCAGGTATTCCAGGTTCTTGTGGTCCGTGTAGATAATCACGGGGTACACTGCTCCTTCCAGGAGGTAGCGCCACTCCTCCAGAGCCAGTTTGACCGCCAATAGTTCTCGGTCACGATGGTGTAATTACGTTCCGGCGCTGAGAAGCTCTTGGAGAAGAAACCGCAAGTCACCATCTTGCCGGAGGAGGATTTCTGCATGAGCACTGCTCCAGCCCCCGAGGAGGAGGCATCCACTTCCAAGGTGAACTGGCGGTTTAACTCCGGACGGTGGAGTACAGGAGCGGAGGCAAATGCTCGCTTCAGGGAGCTAAACGCGGCGTCGGCCGCAGGTGACCAGTCCTTTGGATTAGCCTCCTTTTTGGTCAAAGCGGAGAGAGGAGCAGTCAGGGCAGAGAAGTGAGGGATAAACTGGCGGTAGTAGTTGGCGAATCCCAGGAACCGTTGGATTGCCTTCAGTCCAGAAGGAGGAGGCCAGTTGAGTATGGAGGAGACCTTCTTTGGATCCATCTGCAGTCCAGTGCCCGAGATGATGTATCCCAGGAAAGGGAGAGAAGACTGCTCAAAGACGCACTTCTCATATTTGGCGTAAAGACGATTCTCCCTCAGTCTTTGCAGAACCAGCTGTACGTTCTCTCTATGGGTCTGGAGGTCCGGAGAGAAGATAAGGATGTCATCCAGATAAACTACGACACAGACGTAGAGGAGGTCCCGGAATATGTCGTTCACCAATTCTTGGAAGACTGCTGGTGCGTTACACAGGCCGAAGGGCATCACGCAGTATTCATAGTGCCCATCGCGAGTATTAAACGCGGTCTTCCATTCGTCCCCAGAGCGGATACGAACTAGGTTGTAGGCACCCCGAAGATCCAGCTTGGTGAACACACGGGCTCCTCTGAGCCGGTCGAACAATTCGGGGATGAGCGGCAGAGGGTACTTGTTTTTGACGGTGATCTGATTTAGACCCCGGTAGTCGATGCATGGGCGTAGGTCACCCTCTTTCTTCTTCACGAAGAAGAAGCCTGCTCCCGCAGGAGAGGAGGATCTCCGGATGAATCCTTTTGCCAGGCTCTCTGTGATGTAGGTAGACATGGCCCTGGTTTCGGCCGGAGACAACGGATATATCCGTCCTCGAGGTGGTGTTGTTCCTGGGAGCAGGTCGATGGCACAATCGTAGGGACGGTGTGGCGGAAGTACCTCAGACTCCTTCTTGTCAAAAACGTCTGCGAAGGACCAATAGGCCGAGGGCAGTTCCGGTAGGTTCTCTGGAACCGGAGGTCGTCGGATAGGTTGTATGGACTTCAGACACTTCTCATGACAAGCAGAACCCCATCGGGTGATTTCGCCAGTACCCCAGCTGACTGATGGTTCGTGTGTCCGCAACCAGGGAAGTCCCAGCAGGATCTGGTGGGACATGTGTGGAAGGACGTAGAGAGTGATGTTCTCGGTGTGCAGGGCACCGATACGCAGTTCGACCGGTCTGGTGACCCAGGAGATGGTATCAGAGAGGGGTCTCCCATCCACAGAGGCAATCACTAGGGGCTTCTCGAGTAGAGTAACAGGCAGCTGGTACTTGTCCACCGTGGCCTGCTGGATGAAATTGCCTGCTGCTCCAGAGTCGAGGTATGCCTCAGCCGTGAAGCGCGTCTCTCCCGTTGACACTTGCACAGTCCACATAACCGGGTCTGAGAGAGTCCCAGCACCTAGGGTGGCCTCTCCTACCAACCCTAGGCTTTGGAGTTTCCCGGCCTTTCCGGACAGGAGCGTAGGAGGTGAGTGTCCTCTCCGCAGTAAAAGCAGAGGCCCTTGGCGAGCCGCTCTGCTCGACGTTGTTCAGATTGCCGTACTCGGTCGATCTGCATGGGCTCGTGGACGGGAATCCCAGCTGTTGATGACTGCGATACGGAGGGCTTCTGTGGAGGAGGGGAATGTCGTACCGGACGTCTCTCCCGAGACAGCTCTTTGGAGCGCTCCTGAAAACGAATGTCCACTCGAGTTGCTAGGGCAATCAGGGCATCTAGGGTGGAGGGCACGTCACGACCCGCCAACTCATCTTTGATGCGACTCGAGAGTCCTTCCCAGAAGGCGGCTGTTAGGGCCTCATTATTCCACCCGAGTTCAGAAGCCAACGTGCGGAAACGGATGGCGTATTGGCCCACCGTCAGTGTTCCTTGACGTAAGCGGAGGAGGGATGAAGCAGACGCAGAGGCGCGTCCCGGCTCGTCAAAGGTGCTGCGGAAGGCCTGCAGGAACTCTTGAAGATCCTTGGTCATAGGGTCCTCCTTCTCCCACAACGGGTTCATCCACGCCAGTGCCTCGCCCTCCAGGTGAGACATGATGAAGGCGACCTTGGCTTGGTCGGAGGCAAACAGATGTGGCAGCTGCGTGAAGGGGAGGGAGCATTGGTTTATAAACCCCCTGCAAGTCTTGGGATCTCCGGCGTACCGGGGTGGTGAGGCCAAACGCAGTCTGGAAGCATCCGAAGAAGCGGCCACGGGAGCGGGGGACGTGGCTTGACTAGTGGCGGCTTGGGATGTTGTAGACGTGACTGCCGCTTGTAGCATGGTCAGGCGGGTGTCCACGGAAGTCATGAAGTTCAGCATGCGGGTCTGGACTTCACGCTGGCATTGGAGTTCCTCTTGCAAGGCCGCTAGTGCTGCAGCGGGATCCATGGCCTGATCTTACTGTCACGGCCAGGTGTACGGGCAGGCCCAGGAGGTGGATCCACTGGACCGAACTCCTAGATGGTAGGAAAGAGTCCGGCAGCTGGAACACTAGAAACAGCAGAACAGTCCTTGCACACGGGAATAGCGGAGAAGTCCCTGGGACCACGGAGTTATGGGTGGTAGTCCGGGTGACGCAGCTCAGGTTCGGAAGCCGAGATGATGTCAGGCGGGGTCCGGAACCTTGGGAGCAAGATGACGGGTCACCGCAGGGATCCGAGATGGTGCGGACTGTCAGGATGGCAGAAGGACAGCGTTCGGGGTTCAGGATACGGCAGACTGGATGGCGAGGCAAGCACGGCTCTACAAAGAGAGATAGGTGAGTACATGCACTGAAACACCAGGAGACCTGACTCCTAGCTTAGGGAACACGAAGATCAGGCCCCGCCCCCTTGGACAATACACCCCTTTATACCCTGTACCTGATTAGCCTCATTACCTGTTAATGGACGCTGGCCCTTTAAGAAAGGGTCAGTGACCGCGCGCGCGCCCTAATGCGCATGCGCGCAGCCCGGGTGCCAGAAGCCAGGGAAGGAGGCTGAGAAGAGGACGCAGGGGAGCCGGCCAGGGCCTGGGAAGCCGTCGGGCGCCGCGATCGGGGACCAGGGGGCCTGGGAAGGACGGGGACCGGAGGCTGGAGAGCGGGGAGCGTGGCAGGTGAGCCGGGGAGCGGGGCTGAGGACCCGGGGAGCGGAGCAGAGGACCCGGGGAGGGAAGCCAAGGACCCGGGGAGCGTGACACTAGCCTGGAGACGTATCTGACAAAGAGAATCGTTTATAGGGGACTAAGGATACAGATAGCCCCCAATACACATAGGGAGAATGTTGACTTTATGAAGGGATGGGAAGATCTATTAACAGATAACTCCCTTAGAATGATGAACTATCTGCTAGAATTTGAAAAGAAAAACCTAAATAAAATTAATGAGCAGCTCGAAAAAGAGATCATAAATATTCAACAATTCTCATCACAGCCGGATTTTGCCAGATTAGAATTAAATTTACAAAAAAACATTGAGATAGTCAAAAAGGAAATTAAAGAACGTAAACATCAAAAGTTTATAAGGGATTTGACTGACTTTGAGAGGGGTGAAGTATATAGGTTTGGGAGAAGGTTCACAAGACAGAACAAATCACGACAAACAGATCTTTCTGAGACTGATTTTTCGGAATCAGATAGCTCTACAGGCGGTAATTCTAATAGGAATCCCTCCAAACGGAAGGGAGGTCCAAACAGAAATAACAGGGAGAGGAAGAGCTCTTTCTCCAGATCATGGACAGCAGAACGAATTGGGAAAAATCGAGATCTGTCAAACAGCAATTCCTTCTCCTTCTTGTCATCTGTTTCACAATCTCTGAGAGGGGAGACACAAAACACACAAACTGTCTTGGCCCCTGGGAATGTGACAACTGTTCCAAACATGACTATCCCGTCACAGTATGGAACACTAAATCAGATGCAAAACCTAACTGGTCCAACACAGACTTCGGTCGCATTTGGAAATACTATTAAAATAGCCACTGGGTTAAATACACAGATTAACAGTTCAGGACAGCAATATTGCGCATTAGGGTCACCATATGCGAGAAAAAAAATTTAAAATTTAACTTTTAATTAAATTATTCATAAAAATGAGGATAATCCTCACTGACAAACAAACAAACAATACAAGAATAGGTTTGGCCCCTCCTACTTTTCAAGAGTTCAATGCAAACCACAAGTAAACTAGTACCGCTAATATGAAGTGGAACTTTTTACCCATAAATCAGGTGCCAGTTACATAAAGTCCACTGATAAATAAAGAAATGGAATTATCTCACCAAATTCTGATATACCACATATTAAATTCGAATGGGTTCAGGCATCCTCCTGGCGGAACCTC
The DNA here is from genome assembly GCF_048569485.1 of Anomaloglossus baeobatrachus. Lineage (NCBI taxonomy): Eukaryota > Metazoa > Chordata > Amphibia > Anura > Aromobatidae > Anomaloglossus > Anomaloglossus baeobatrachus. The sequence continues at coordinate 272,338,648 of NC_134354.1, read as the reverse complement.
ATGATTATGAAATTGTACCTCCCAACGCGTTTCGTTAGAAAAGCAAACTCATCAGGGGAGCTTATAATTGTGGCAATTACATCTCAGATCTCATAAAAATGAGTCCAAAAATTCATCATATGCTGAAACAAAACATATATAGAATAACAATAAGTATCAGCATATCAATGGTTAATCACACAATCATATGTGGAGAAACTCACCAAAGATCATAGACTCAAACAGGAGTCATATATGCGGTAAATCCAATTCAGGTCCCACAAGCCATGGACCTCACTCTCAATGGCATGCTGAAATACATTTATAGATAAACAGACACCAGCATGTCAGGACGATTCATTCCATGACAGCATGCAGACAGAGCAGGGGGACTCACCAGGTGGCAGGAGCGGCCGTGCTTATCGCTCTAACAAGAGAGCCACCGCAGACTGTCAGGGTTTAAATGTTCCCACCCTGCACCAGCGTGTGACGTGGTTTCCGCCCATCCCGGTCACATGACCGCAGATGAGCACACCACATCATGATGTTTACACTGTAGCCGTGGTGATGTGCACCTCCCCTCAGCAAGTCATGTGACATGACGTCACACAAACAAGGAAGACAGCCCGATATTAAACTGCAGGCACACAGTATCATTCCAGCTTGTATGCAAATTCAGAGAATCGTCCAATCCTCCAGCATTGATTCACAAGTAATCACTAGGAGGGTATTGTTTGTACAGAAAAAACTGCTCATGACAGTGAATTATACCCGCTTATTCTGAACAGTCGGTTTCACCAGTGTATATCACAAGCAGTATAAAGGTGATTGCATACCATACTCAAAAGGTCACAGCCATACCACCACAATAATCAAAGACATGCCCGTGGAGAACAGTAGCCCCACTTTAGAAGGATGTCACCCAGAAATATGGGGACCTTAAAAAAGCTCAAAATCAATATTATACTCAAGGGGCAAAATAGCAAAGGGGCTCAGATGTCATATTAATAGTCAGATTAAAATAACCTACTGAAGAGCTAGCAATAAATTATGCCCATATCGATCACAGCAAACCTCCAAACCCTATGAGGTTCATCAGGGGAACCTTTAAGAATACCAATCAAGAATAGAATTAGAAACCGCCACATAGAGACTAGCCTGACCCTAATTAAACCAAATTTCAGGGATGGCCCTACCTATCACGTGGGGGTCGGCGCCGTATGACAGAACGATGTGTGGGCGCCCCCACTCGGCCGACGTCTCACCCTCCTAACTAAGCTCCCCCTACAACACCACTAAATAAAGGGTGCGAAAGAGAGTTCTTCATTTAAACCATTAGGATGAAGTGTTTTCAACCAGAAAATCCATCTGGATTCTTGCTGCAAAAGTCTCTTGTCCCAGTCCCCTCCTCTAGGTGGAGGCCTGATGTGATCGATACCCTGAAATTTCAAAACAGTGGAGTCTCCATTGTGTACTTTATTAATGTGCCTCGCCAATGATGTATCATTATTAAGTCTAATGTCCCTCAGATGTTCTCCTATCCGTCGTCTTAGTTCCCTGCGAGTTTTACCTACATACTCCATATTGCATATACAGGTCGCCTTATATATCACACCTCGTGTTTTACAATTAATAAACGACCGGATATCATACTCATTCTTGGTCACTTGACTGTGGAATTTCTTTCCCACTATGATGGAGTGACAGGCAATACATCCGTTACATCTAAAACAACCCTTCAACGTTGGTATAACCTCAAAAGGATTTTTTGGGGCGAGATAGCTGTGAACCAGCCGGTCCTTCAGCGATCTCGCTCTCCTATACGTAACGGATGGCCTGTCTGTAAGAAGGTCTCCTATATCACCATCCATTTTCAATATGGGCCAATACTTCTCAAGGATGTCTCTTACATCACCCGCTCCATTGTTGAAAGTTGTTATAAATCTCATCACATCCCTGCCCTCGTCCTTCACCAATTTTTTAGGGGGGTATAGAAGATCTGTTCTTTTAACCTTCTCTATGTCAGCAGCCGCTCTACTTATCACTTGTTCTGGATATCCTCTTTCAAGGAATCTTTTCTCTAGATCTTTAGACTGGTTTTTGAAATGCAATTCATCAGAGCAGTTCCTCCGAATTCTGGCGAACTGTCCCTTAGGGATGCCCCTCTTCAAACTCAGGGGATGACTGCTTTCCCATTTTAGTAACGAGTTAGTTGAAGTCGGTTTACGATAAGTACTCGTTACCAAGTTGCCTCCCGAGTCTTTCTCGATCAAAAGGTCCAAAAAGGATAATTTTGACTTATTCATCTCAAAAGTGAAAAAGAGACCCAAGTCGTTTTTATTCAAATCATCCATAAACCTCTTTAGTCCAGCTTCATTGCCTTTCCACACCATAAAAATATCATCAATGAATCTATACCAGATTCCGATGTTCTCATTGATGGACTCACGGTCCTCTCTGAAGACCACATTAATAAAGTACACAATGGAGACTCCACTGTTTTGAAATTTCAGGGTATCGATCACATCAGGCCTCCACCTAGAGGAGGGGACTGGGACAAGAGACTTTTGCAGCAAGAATCCAGATGGATTTTCTGGTTGAAAACACTTCATCCTAATGGTTTAAATGAAGAACTCTCTTTCACACCCTTTATTTAGTGGTGTTGTAGGGGGAGCTTAGTTAGGAGGGTGAGACGTCGGCCGAGTGGGGGCGCCCACACATCGTTCTGTCATACGGCGCCGACCCCCACGTGATAGGTAGGGCCATCCCTGAAATTTGGTTTAATTAGGGTCAGGCTAGTCTCTATGTGGCGGTTTCTAATTCTATTCTTGATTGGTATTCTTAAAGGTTCCCCTGATGAACCTCATAGGGTTTGGAGGTTTGCTGTGATCGATATGGGCATAATTTATTGCTAGCTCTTCAGTAGGTTATTTTAATCTGACTATTAATATGACATCTGAGCCCCTTTGCTATTTTGCCCCTTGAGTATAATATTGATTTTGAGCTTTTTTGAGGTCCCCATATTTCTGGGTGACATCCTTCTAAAGTGGGGCTACTGTTCTCCACGGGCATGTCTTTGATTATTGTGGTGGTATGGCTGTGACCTTTTGAGTATGGTATGCAATCACCTTTATACTGCTTGTGATATACACTGGTGAAACCGACTGTTCAGAATAAGCGGGTATAATTCACTGAGTCATGAGCAGTTTTTTCTGTACAAACAATACCCTCCTAGTGATTACTTGTGAATCAATGCTGGAGGATTGGACGATTCTCTGAATTTGCATACAAGCTGGAATGATACTGTGTGCCTGCAGTTTAATATCGGGCTGTCTTCCTTGTTTGTGTGACGTCATGTCACATGACTTGTTGAGGGGAGGTGCACATCACCACGGCTACAGTGTAAACATCATGATGTGGTGTGCTCGTCTGCGGTCATGTGACCGGGATGGGCGGAAACCACGTCACACGCTGGTGCAGGGTGGGAACATTTAAACCCTGACAGTCTGCGGTGGCTCTCTTGTTAGAGCGATAAGCACAGCCGCTCCTGCCACGTGGTGAGTCCCCCTGCTCTGTCTGCATGCTGTCATGGAATGAATCGTCCTGACATGCTGGTGTCTGTTTATCTATAAATGTATTTCAGCATGCCATTGAGAGTGAGGTCCATGGCTTGTGGGACCTGAATTGGATTTACCGCATATATGACTCCTGTTTGAGTCTATGATCTTTGGTGAGTTTCTCCACATATGATTGTGTGATTAACCATTGATATGCTGATACTTATTGTTATTCTATATATGTTTTGTTTCAGCATATGATGAATTTTTGGACTCATTTTTATGAGATCTGAGATGTAATTGCCACAATTATAAGCTCCCCTGATGAGTTTGCTTTTCTAACGAAACGCGTTGGGAGGTACAATTTCATAATCATGAGGTTCCGCCAGGAGGATGCCTGAACCCATTCGAATTTAATATGTGGTATATCAGAATTTGGTGAGATAATTCAATTTCTTTATTTATCAGTGGACTTTATGTAACTGGCACCTGATTTATGGGTAAAAAGTTCCACTTCATATTAGCGGTACTAGTTTACTTGTGGTTTGCATTGAACTCTTGAAAAGTAGGAGGGGCCAAACCTATTCTTGTATTGTTTGATGGTTTGTCAGTGAGGATTATCCTCATTTTTATGAATAATTTAATTAAAAGTTAAATTTTAAAATTTTTTTCTCGCATTTGGAAATACATCTACTGTTCCAGCTGTGACGGGCTCGTTACAAAATATGACTCATGGTCAAATGCCAGTGCAAAGTGGTCTGGTCCAAAATACTCTCCAAATAGGAGATGTAACACAATTAAATACGACCACGAGGGTGGGGAATCCACAACTATCTACGGGCCAGATGCAACAGACCATGCTCCCCTCAAATATACCTCTACAAAGTATGATAACTTCAATAGCAACCCCACAAACGAGCACGAGCGAGATGATGTCGACAAATCAGTCTTTTTTGGGGAGATAGCTGATAGTGCAACAGATATAGTGATGCCACCAGAAAGAGACCTGCAAATATTCAATTTATCATCAATTGAACTGGAAGAGACACATAGGCGATTATTGAAAAAAGGATTATCTTTCACACCAGTTCCTAAATATGATCCTTTTCTTTGGACAAAGGATCTAAATCTCTTTGCAAGAAGGTTGGCACTACATAAGTATCACACTATAAAAAACAGGGATCCTGTGATTATGAAAGAGAAAGAGGATGAAGCAATCAGAGTCTTGGAAAGTCTAGAGGATGGTAGTGATGGATATGTGAATGAGACTGTACCCCCATTCTCGTCATTAAAACCAAAAAGTAAGAATACTCCTCCTTTCTCCCAATATCACAATATTGACACCTTTGTGAATATGGTAGGAGAGGATTTAAAAAAAATCAACCGTAGAACATATTACCCCCTAAAAAATCTCAGTATACCTGAACAAAGAGCCCTGAATGACCTTGAAGATCTAGAGGAGATCACTATAAAGGGTTCAGACCAAGGGGGTAATATTGTCCTGATGGACACGACTGACTATGTAAAAATGGCAAGAAAACTACTGGATGATCAGAAAACCTACAAGATTCTGAGTGCAGATCCCACTGATAAATATCTTGCAGATTTACAGTCCCTGTTAAAGGTTGCACTATCGGCATCACTGATTTCTGAGGATGAATACAAAGAGATGTATAACCCTCATCCCACTTTGGCCACGTTCTATGCACTTCCCAAATTGCATAAGAACGTGGTCCCAATACCCGGCAGACCGATAGTCTCGGGTAATGATTCCCTCACAGAGGGTGCTAGCAGGTATATAGATGAACTACTATCCCCGTTTGTACAGGTGTTGCCATCCTTCATCAGGGACACAAAAGATCTTGTCCTAAAGTTGCGTGGCCTTAATGTTTCAAAGACAACCATTTTGACTAGCTTGGACGTAGAAGGACTATATAGTAACATCGATCATGAATTGGGAATAGGAGCAGTTGCCCACTTCCTAGCAGCAAAGGGTAAACAATTCACACCTCATAACGAATTTTTATCACTCTTGCGTTTTGTTCTGACGCACAATTTTTTTACCTTTGGCGGTGCCCTATATCACCAGATTAGGGGTACCGCCATGGGTACGACTTGTGCGCCCACTTTCGCAAACCTATTTTTGGGGTGGTGGGAGGATGTTTCTGTTAGTATTAATGGCTGTAAACCAGTTTGCATTCCAGTATACAAAGGAGAGATTTGATTAGTACCAGATATGATGACTTCTAAAGGAGAACAATGAGACACAGCTAGAGAAAAACATTAGTAATTCTACTAACAGCAACAGACAGTGAATGGGGTCTTTGTTCTTCATTATAAACTTACTGAAGATTAATATGGACCTCCGTACATGGGTTGCAGCCTGCCACCTGGTGGTAATCCAACTACTTTACACAATTCTTTACAATCTTCCATATATTTTTCCGCTGTCTTTTTTTTTTAACTAGGGCGACAGCGTTCTCAGCTCCTACTAAAAAAACACATTTCTTTTTGAAAAGAGAGTATACAGTGCTCTAATTGGACTGGCCGGCTCCAACGGAATCCTTTCTCGCCTCTTCTGCGCGTCTAATGCGCAGACAGTGACGCGCGTCTAATACGCAGGAGAATACGCTAATTCCAACACCTTTTAAATTACCCAAACTGGAATCCTTTCCCACCTCGTTATGAAGACCTACCCCCTCATAACAGTGGCTCACGTTTATAACTAAAACGCAGGGGATACGCTAATTCCAACATTTTACCTAAACCCTTCCCCCACCTTGCCTATTTTTTTTATTTTTTTTCAAATAGGCAGTGGCGCGTGCTTATTAGTAAACAAACACAGGGGGGATACGCTGGTTCAAACACTTCTGTTCAAAAACAAACAATTGTAAAATACTAAAAAACACATAAGCCAACTAGTTTCTATTCCAATCCAAAATGAACTGTCATGCCTGCAAACAGTTCCCCCTGTCTTCCTCTTCCCTCTTCAGCTGCTCCTAAAGAATTCCTCTCTCACAATCACCCACACACAAGTTCCCCCTCCTTCCTGCTTTCTCAATGTAAAGGCAGTGGGTAGCTGACCCCCCTTTCTCCTCACTAGTAGCAGATGTCTGGGCTATCTTCCCCCGTCCTTTTTTTTCTTTGTTCTTAGTGGAGAAATGCAGCCATGTGGGCAATGACCAACACACACTGACCCCCCTTTCTCCCTGCTTTCTATTGTTCTCAGTAAAGAACTGCAGGGACGTAGAGCTGCGCAGTTTCCAGACCCCCGGTCTCTCCCTGTTTAAGCAGCCAGTGGGGGACTGGCCCCCCTTCTTGTTGCTACTGATTCCAACAACTACAGACAATCAACTCTTTGAGAACTAAACGGAGAAATTACAAGCCTGATTAATTACATATTAATCCGCTACATACACTATATACAAATCCCGCGGGCAGCAGGTACTCAAAGTCCTACTGATTTCTCCCTCTATGCAACTCAGAAATACAGACAGTCAGATCCTTTAAAACCTACGCCCAGCACCTATGGGGGCTGGGTCCTTTTCTAGGTCACCGGCGAGTGACAGTCACACCGTTAGGTCTCCGGTGCACTACCCTTCTCCGGACTAGTGACCACCCCCTTTCGCCAGGTGTCTCTCGAACCACAGGTAAAACAACACACAATGTATATGATGCTTATCGCGGAACGGAGGGTGATAAAGTCCTCGATATCGAGCAACACCTGGACCCCAGGCGTCTGGAAAGTGGAAGATCTGACTCACTCTTTTCGGTGGCTCCACGCTTGGCGCGCCAACTGTCAGGGTTAAAATGACGATGATGAGGATGAGACTCAAAGGTCTCTCGGGATCTGACTGCTGTTTTAAATTAAAATGTCATGTGTGCACACGAGAATGAACGATAACAGACACTATATATCGGTTATGGACCTTCTCCATGACAGACCCTGAGGCAACTGAACTTTATTCTTAAAGCCTCTAGACCAAGAAGTAAAGGGGTGTAAACAAAAGTTTTAGTCCACTCAAGTATTGCAGGTCGGGGCTTCAAGACATATAGATCTGCATAGTCTCTTCCTGATTGGTCAGTCCAGGCTCCAGGAATTTCTTTGTTTATCATCTCCTTTGGGTGTAGACAGGATATAGCAGCCATCTTTAAGTTACATATACTGATATATATATATACTGTGTCTAAGGAAAAGACACTGAATATGCAATATACATATATACCGTGTTTTTCCAAAAATAAGCCCTCCCCCAAAAATAAGCCCTAGCAGGGATTTTCAGCATTTTCGGAGAAAGGCTTAAATATAAGCCCTCCCCCGAAAATAAGCCCTAGTCCAAGATCAATAATGAAGTGTCCGTGCAGCTACAAAAGTTACAGATACTACAGGACACTTCATTATACACAGCGGCACCCGGCAATCACACTTACCAGACGCCGAGCAGCAGGACCTGCAGTGATCACACACCCGCACACATCAGCTCTCACACACACACACACACACACCAGATCTCACACACAAACATCGGATCGCACACACATCGGATCGCATACACACTCACCTCATCCAGTGACACCGATCTCTTCTCGCCGGGAGAATCCTGAGAGGCAGTGCAGCGCGACGAACAGGACCTGCGGCCGGACACGTGACTTGCTCTCATTCCCTGCTGCCGTAAGTGCTGGATGTGATGTGATGTGATGTGATGTGATGTGTGTGTGTGTGTTTTCGATCGGCTGTGTTTTTCTGCGATCGGCTGTGTGTGTCTGCGTTCGGATGTGTGTACTGTGATCGGCTGTGTGTGCCTGTGATCGGATGTATGTATCTGTGATCGGCTGTGTGTGCCTGCGATCCGATGTGTGTAGCTGTGATGGCTGTGTGTGCCTGCGATCTGCTGTGTGTGATCGGCTGTGTAGATCTGCGATCTGCTGTGTGTTGGTGCCTGTGATCAGATATGTGTATCTGTGATCGGCTGTGTGTATCTGTGATCGGCTGTGTGTGCCTGCGATCTGCTGTGTGTGATCTGCTGTGGATGTATGTGTGTGTGTGTGTGTGTGTGTGTGAGATCTGTGTGTGTGATCTGCTGTGTGTGCCTGCGATCTGCTGTGTGTGATCGGCTGTGTAGATCTGCGATCTGCTGTGTGTTGGTGCCTGTGATCAGATATGTGTATCTGTGATCGGCTGTGTGTATCTGTGATCGGCTGTGTGTGCCTGCGATCTGCTGTGTGTGATCTGCTGTGGATGTATGTGTGTGTGTGTGTGTGTGTGTGTGTGTGTGTGTGTGAGAGTGAGATCTGCTGTGTGTGTGATCTGCTGTGTGTGCCTGCGATCTGCTGTGTGTGATCGGCTGTGTATATCTGCGATCTGCTGTGTGTTGGTGCCTGTGATCAGATGTGTGTATCTGTGATCGGCTGTGTGTGCCTGCGATCTGCTGTGTGTGATCTGCTGTGTGTGATCTGCTGTGGATGTGTGTGAGTGTGAGATCTGCTGTGGGTGTGATCTGCTGTGTGTGTCAGCTAGCAGCAGGGGAGAACGGCGTGCAGCACCGAGCGGAGATCACAGGAGGACCTTGGAACTATGCAGACGTCCTGGTCTGGTGAGTACGAGTCTCCTGGGAAGTGGTAGGGTCTGCTTTTTTGGGGGGTAAACTTACCCCCAACCGTGTTTCTCCAAGAATAAGACCTCCTCCAAAAATAAGCCCTAGTGCTTTTTTGGGGGGCAAAAAAAAATATAAGACAGTGTCTTATTTTTGGAAAAACACGGTACATGTTAGTAAGGAACAAAAGCATACATAAACATGTGTGTTCGTTTACATCTACTGAACTATATACCTGAGTCTATGAAATGGCTGAATTAAGTATTTTTGTATACTCAATTCTTAACCTCAACAACGTCTCTCGGCGTCTCATCTTAAACAACCTCAATGGGGTAAGATATGCCTGGTGTACTATATAGATTTGGATCATTTTATTATTAATTGATGGGGGGGATCTTAGTAGGCGATTCCAAGACTTCCACCCAGTCATCCTCCTGCATATTCGGAACCAGCAGCCCCCACTTTTCTTTAACTGCCAAAGTTTGGAACTCATTCATCACGGACAGTAGGTATGTATACAAAGATGACATCAATCCTTTCGGGCCCTGGGATCAAAATATCCCTATCAAGAGAAAAGAGGAGATGAAAATGATCCCAGGAGTCCCCTTCATGTGGTGCTGGATCGCCGCTCTAAGCTGCAAGTACCTGAAAAAATGACACCTAGTAACATTGAACTTGGATTGGATCTGGTCAAAGGATAACAGTACATTTTGCTCATAAATCTCACCAAGATAGAAAACACTGTGTACACCCCAGAATGTGGAAGACAGGTGATCCGATAGGGTGAGGAAATACATATTTCTTCGGCGCTCCATTGGGAGACCCAGCCGATTGGGTGTATAGCTACTGCCTCCGGAGGCCACACAAAGCATTACACTAAAAAGTGTAAGGCCCCTCCCCTTCTGGCTATACACCCCCCGTGGGATCACGGGCTGCTCAGTTTTCAAGCTTTGTGCGAAGGAGGTCAGACATCCACGCATAGCTCCACTGTTTAGTCAGCAGTAGCTGCTGACTATATCGGATGGAAGAAAAGAGGGCCCATGCTAAAGGGCCCCCAGCATGCTCCCTTCTCACCCCACTCTTGTTGGCGGTGTTTGTTAAGGTTGAGGTACCCATTGCGGGTACGGAGGCTGGAGCCCACATGCTGCCTTCCTTCCCCATCCCCCTGAGGGCTCTGGTGAAGTGGGATCTTACCGGCCTCCAGGCTCTGAGGCCGGGCTCCATCCACAGACCCGGAGATCCTGCTGGATACGGAGCTGGGTACCGTCAGGGACAAGGCCCTGCAACATTCAGGTACTCTGTGTCCCCGTACAGACAGGCACAGACACACTCCAGCGTTGCTGGGTGTTCTAGTGCGCCGGGGACAGTAGCGCTTGAGTTATACTCACTGCAGCTTAGCTGAGTGAGTTTATGTGTGGGGAACTTCCGCGCCGCCTGCGGCGCGGCTGAGACTTGTGGTGCGCCGGGGACTTCGCGCCGACCGTGCGTTTACGACGGCAGCGCTTATAACTTTAGTCCCCGGCTTCTGCGGCCTGGTTACGTTCGTTCCCGCCCCCAGCCCTGTCAGTCAGGGAAGAGGAGAGACGCTGTACAATAGTCAGCGCCGAGGGCTGGAGTCTTATTTACATACTCCAGCCCTCTCACTGGGCACAGTGGGACGCCAGTTTCCCGCTCTTTGTCTGCAGCACGCCCACGGCCCGCCCCTCTTCACAGGACGCCGGCAGCCATTCCTGCACGCAGTCTGAGCTGGAGAACGGACATAGCCCTGGGAGACCCAGACAGGGGATTCTGGCGACCACACACCCGCTGTTAAGCGGGCGGTAAGCAGCACCTAGGTGCTGACCCCACTAGTGCCACAGTGTTGTTTTGTGTACTTTTCTCTGTACCTTTATATATTGCACTGTACGGTCGCTTCTTGGCTTATACCCCTATATTGCTCTGAGGAGACAACAGCATGTCATCCGCAAAAAGCAAGGGTGCCAAGGCACAGGCTTCATATGCTGCCTGTACCGCATGTGGGGCTGATCTACCGGCAGGTTCCACTGACCCCCATTGTGTGCAATGTTCGGTCCCTGTGCCACTTCGTCAGCCGGAGTCTAGGCTAGTAGTGGCCCAGGCAGAGACGCCTGTGAACCCTGCCCCGGTGACGGGGACAGACTTTGCAGTTTTTGCTGATAAGATGTCTGTGACTATGACAAAAATTCTAGAAACTTTGCAGTCCAGGCCGGTCACTCAGACCATGGGCACTGTTGATTCAATGTTCCCCGGTCCCCCTCAGTTAGAACTAATCCGTGCTCCAAGGGGGTCCCAGGCATCACAGGCTGAAGGCTCTGACTCGGACGACAGTCCCAGGCAGCCTAAGCGAGCTCGCTGGGAGAGACCCTCGGCGTCATCACGCTGGTCAGGGTCTCAGCGAGAGGATTCTCTGTATGATGAGACAGAGCTAGGTGATCATGAGTCTAATCCTGAGACCGCTCTCAACCTGGATACCCCTGATGGTGACGCCATGGTGAATGATCTTATAGCGGCCATCAATAGACTGCTGGATATTTCTCCTCCAGCGGAGGAGGCAGCAGCAGAGCAGGAGAAATTCCATTTCAGGTATCCCAAGCGTAAATTGAGTACTTTTCTGGACCACTCTGACTTCAGAGAAGCAGTCCAGAAACACCATGCTTGTCCAGATAAGCGTTTCTCCAAACGTCTTAAGGATACACGTTATCCCTTTCCCCCTGACGTGGTCAAACGCTGGACCCAGTGTCCAAAGGTGGACCCCCCAATCTCCAGGCTTGCGGCTAGATCCATAGTTGCAGTGGAAGATGGGGTTTCACTTAAAGATGCCAATGACAGACAGATGGACCTTTGGTTGAAATCTGTCTATGAAGCTATCGGCGCGTCGTTTGCTCCAGCATTCGCAGCCGTGTGGGCACTCCAAGCTATTTCAGCTGGTCTGGCGCAGGTGGACTCCGTCATACGTCTATCAGTGCCGCAAGTGGCGTCCTTGACCTCGCAAATGTCTGCGTTTGCGACTTACGCTATCAATGCGGTCTTAGACTCTACCAGCCGTACGTCAATGGCGTCCGCCAACTCTGTGGTTTTACGCAGAGCCTTATGGTTAAAGGAATGGAAAGCAGATTCTGCTTCCAAAAAATGCTTAACCAGTTTGCCATTATCTCAGGACAGACTGTTTGGCGAGCAATTGGCTGAAATCATTAAACAGTCCAAGGGTAAGGACTCTTCCTTGCCCCAGCCCAGATCAAGCAAACCTCAACAGTGGAGGGGACAGTCGAGGTTTCGGTCCTTTCGAGGCTCGGGCAGGGCCCAATCCTCCTCGTCCAAAAGGACTCAGAAGGAGCAGAGGAGCTCAGATTCCTGGCGGGCTCACTCACGCCCAAAGAAAGCAGCCGGAGGAACCGCTTCCAAGCCGGCTGCTTCATGACTTGCGGCCTCCTCTCTCCGCATCCTCGGTCGGTGGCAGGCTCTCCCGCTTTTGCGACATTTGGCTGCCACAGGTCAAAGACCGGTGGGTAACAGACATTTTGTCTCACGGGTACCGGATAGAGTTCAGTTCTCGTCCTCCGCCTCAGTTCTTCAGAACTTCCCCACATCCCGACCGAGCCGATGCTCTTCTGCAGGCGGTGTGCTCTCTAAGGGCAGAAAGAGTGGTGATCCCTGTTCCTCTTCAGGAACGAGGTCAAGGTTTTTACTCCAATCTGTTTGTGGTGCCAAAAAAGGACGGCTCTTTCCGTCCTGTTCTGGACCTAAAACTGCTCAACAAGCACGTGAAAACCAGGCGGTTCCGGATGGAATCTCTCCGCTCCGTCATTGCCTCGATGTCTCAAGGAGATTTCCTAGCATCAATAGACATCAAAGATGCTTATCTCCACGTGCCGATTGCTCCAGAGCACCAGCGTTTTCTACGCTTCGTTATAGGAGACGAACACCTTCAGTTCGTAGCTCTGCCATTTGGTCTGGCGACAGCCCCACGGGTTTTCACCAAGGTCATGGCAGCAGTGGTAGCAGTCTTGCACTCTCAGGGACACTCGGTGATCCCTTACTTGGACGATCTACTTGTCAAGGCACCCTCTCAAGAGGCATGCCAACACAGCCTGAACGTTGCGCTGGAGACTCTCCAGACTTTCGGGTGGATCATCAACTTTTCAAAGTCAAATCTGTCACCGGCCCAATCACTAACATATCTTGGCATGGAGTTTCATACTCTCTCAGCGATAGTGAAGCTTCCGATGGACAAGCAGCGTTCACTACAGACAGGGGTGCACTCTCTCCTTCAAGGCCAGTCGCACCCCTTAAGACGCCTCATGCACTTCCTGGGGAAGATGGTGGCAGCAATGGAGGCAGTCCCGTTTGCGCAGTTTCATCTGCGCCCACTTCAATGGGACATTCTCCGCCAATGGGACGGGAAGTCGACGTCCTTAGACAGGAAAGTCTCCCTTTCCCAGGCGGCCAAGGACTCTCTTCAATGGTGGCTTCTTCCCACCTCATTATCACAAGGAAGGTCCTTCCTACCCCCATCCTGGGCGGTGGTCACGACAGACGCGAGTCTGTCAGGGTGGGGAGCAGTTTTTCTCCACCACAGGGCTCAGGGTACGTGGACTCAGCAGGAGTCCACCCTTCAGATCAATGTTCTGGAAATCAGGGCAGTGTATCTTGCCCTACAAGCCTTCCAGCAGTGGCTGGAAGGAAAGCAGATCCGAATTCAGTCGGACAACTCCACAGCGGTGGCATACATCAACCACCAAGGCGGGACACGCAGTCGGCAAGCCTTCCAGGAAGTCCGGCGGATTCTGATGTGGGTGGAAGCCACGGCCTCCACCATATCCGCAGTTCACATCCCCGGCGTCGAAAACTGGGAAGCAGACTTCCTCAGTCGCCAGGGTATGGACGCAGGGGAATGGTCCCTTCACCCAGACGTGTTTCAGGAAATCTGTCGCCGCTGGGGAAGGCCGGACGTCGACTTAATGGCGTCCCGGCACAACAACAAGGTCCCAACGTTCATGGCACGGTCTCGCGATCACAGAGCTCTGGCGGCAGACGCCTTAGTGCAAGATTGGTCGCAGTTCCAGCTGCCCTATGTATTTCCCCCTCTGGCACTCTTGCCCAGAGTGCTACGCAAGATCAGGTCCGATTGCCGCCGCGTCTTGCTCGTTGCCCCAGACTGGCCGAGGAGGTCGTGGTATCCGGATCTGTGGCATCTCACGGTCGGCCAACCGTGGGCGCTACCAGACCGGCCAGACTTGCTGTCCCAAGGGCCGTTTTTCCATCTGAATTCTACGGCCCTGAACCTGACTGTGTGGCCATTGAGTCCTGGATACTAGCATCTTCAGGATTATCTCAAGGGGTCGTGGCCACCATGAGACAGGCTAGGAAGCCCACGTCTGCTAAGATCTACCACAGAACGTGGAAGATTTTCTTATCCTGGTGCTCGGCACAGGGAGTGTCCCCCTGGCCATTTGCATTGCCTACTTTTCTTTCCTTCCTGCAATCTGGTTTGGAAAAAGGCTTATCGCTCGGCTCCCTTAAAGGGCAAGTCTCAGCGCTATCGGTATTTTTTCAAAAGCGTCTAGCACGACTTCCTCAGGTACGCACGTTCCTGCAGGGGGTTTGTCACATCGTCCCTCCGTACAAACGGCCGTTAGATCCATGGGATCTGAACAGGGTACTAGTTGCTCTCCAGAAGCCGCCCTTCGAGCCTCTGAAGGATGTTTCACTTTCTAGACTCTCACAGAAAGTGGCCTTTCTGGTAGCGGTCACGTCTCTTCGGAGGGTATCCGAGCTGGCAGCGCTGTCATCCAAAGCTCCCTTCCTGGTTTTTCACCAGGACAAGGTAGTGCTGCGCCCGATTCAGGAGTTTCTCCCTAAGGTGGTATCCTCTTTTCATCTCAATCAGGATATCTCCTTACCTTCCTTTTGTCCTCATCCAGTTCATCGGTATGAAAAGGATTTGCATTTGTTGGATCTGGTGAGAGCACTCAGAATCTACATTTCCCGCACGGCGCCCCTGCGCCGCTCGGATGCACTCTTTGTCCTTGTCGCTGGTAAGCGCAAAGGATCGCAGGCTTCCAAATCCACCCTGGCTCGATGGATCAAGGAACCAATTCTTGAAGCCTACCGTTCTGCTGGGCTTCCGGTTCCATCAGGGCTGAAGGCCCATTCTACCAGAGCCGTGGGTGCGTCCTGGGCATTACGACACCAGGCTACGGCTCAACAGGTGTGCCAGGCAGCTACCTGGTCGAGTCTGCACACTTTCACCAAACATTATCAGGTGCATACCTACGCTTCGGCGGACGCCAGCCTAGGTAGAAGAGTCCTGCAGGCGGCGGTTTCCTCCTCGTAGGGGAGGGCTGTTTTGCAGCTCTAACTTGAGGTATTAATTTACCCACCCAGGGACTGCTTTTGGACGTCCCAATCGTCTGGGTCTCCCAATGGAGCGCCGAAGAAGAAGGGAATTTTGTTACTTACCGTAAATTCCTTTTCTTCTAGCTCCAATTGGGAGACCCAGCACCCGCCCTGTTTCCTTCGGGATTTTTGGTTTTTTCGGGTACACATGTTGTTCATGTTGAACGGTTTCAGTTCTCCGATGTTACTTCGGATTGAATTTGTTTAAACCAGTTATTGGCTTTCCTCCTTCTTGCTTTAGCACTAAAACTGAGCAGCCCGTGATCCCACGGGGGGTGTATAGCCAGAAGGGGAGGGGCCTTACACTTTTTAGTGTAATGCTTTGTGTGGCCTCCGGAGGCAGTAGCTATACACCCAATCGGCTGGGTCTCCCAATTGGAGCTAGAAGAAAAGGAATTTACGGTAAGTAACAAAATTCCCTTCTTTGCCATAGGGGCATTTCAGCTATAACATCAGAAGGATGTAAATCCTTCTTTGCCTGCCTTTACACCAGCCGCGCCGACCTATGAAGGGCCAGCAACTTCCGCGATCCCGATTTCCCCACCCCCCCATCTCAAGAAAACCAAGTAAACCATTCGTCCCTGCCACATGAGCCAAATGACTCTCAGAATTAGGCAAGACAGAGCCGGGTATCCAGGAGGATATCGCTTTCAACTGGCTCGCTAAATAATAAAGAAATCTGGTAATGCTGTCCCTCCCAGTTTGTTGGACTTATGGAGGGTAGTTAGTTTAGCTTTGGTCTTGCATTGCCCCATTCAAACCCAGTTATTAGCATATTCAAAGATGAAAAGAATGACTTTGGGACTGAGATTGCACTATGTTGGAGACAATTGTTACATTTGGGGAGCAATATCATCTTTATCAAATTAATACGACCCGGTAGTTTACCCCATAACAGGAATTTACATTTAGCCAATTCTAGAAAGGGGAATATATTAGATGAGAGGTCACATTTGCTATCTTTTGTATAATGATACCTAAATATTTAAAGTTGGAGACTAATCGCAGAGGAGATAAAGCCTCTAAATGGGGCGTTGGACCATGAGAGAGGTACTTCATATTAGATTTATCCCAATTGATGCCCAATCCGGAATACTTAGTAAAGTCATCTATAATCTCAACAACCCGAGGCAGTGACCGCGCCACATTATCAATAAATATAATCATATCGTCTGCATACAGGCCGATTATATCCACCCCATCAGCAATTTAGATAGCCTTAATCAACCTGTCAGAACGTATCTTAATTGCTAAAGCCTCAATGGCCAGGGCAGAAAGTAAGAAAGGTTCAGATGAGATCCCGTTGACCACCGTTTTGGCCTTACAGGCCCGATTATAACATATGGATCCAGGGGGCAGAATCAGGGACCAAAACCGAAGTTCTGGAGGCAGACCATCAGGATGTTCCACTCCAGGGAGTTGAGTGCCTTGGCCACGTCCAGCAAGGCCAAGGCCCATTCATTGTCCCTTACCGTAGTACTATATTGGATAACCAGCTGAACTCTTCTGATATTAATGGACGTATTCTTCCCTGGCATAAAGCCCGTTTCATCTGGGTAATAACATCTAAAATTACAGAGTTCAGCCTAGTTGCCAATATTTTAGTAAAGATTTTGAGGTCCACATTGACTAAGGAGATGGGACAATATGATCCACATTCCAGGGGTTCCTTCCCCCTCCTTTACAAGTATTATTATGTTAGCTTCATAAAAGGAGTCTGGAAGGGAAGCTCCCCGGGTGGTCTGCACAAGAACTTCTAGCATGGTTGGTAATAAAAGCTCCTGATACCTCCCATATAATTCAATAGGGAAACTATCTGGCCCCAGGGCCTTACCCACAACTAAATCCGCAATTACAGATTTAGGCTATGTGCACACATTGCGTATTGGCACTGCAGAAATGTCTTCAGCGATTTGAACAGCACACGCGCGCTTCAAATCGCTGCAGAAAGAGTCCATAGTGAAAAAAAAAAAAAGCCAATTCCATGCTCTGACTGCAGCTCCTCCCATAGACAGAGCGGGAGATGTATGCAGAGCGCAGGAAAGAAGTGACATGTCACTTCTTAGAACGCGCGCTTTGGGCAGCAGCCGAAGCGCTGTGCTCTAAAACGCCAGGTGCGCACGTCTCCTGCGTAATCTTCATAGATTATGCTGAGGACACAGGACGCATGCAGTTACGCTGCGGTGCAGATCGCAGCATAACTGCATGCAAATACGCAACGTGCGCTCATAGCCTTAAGTGCATCTAAAGTAATGTCAGCATCTAAAAAGAATTGTTGAGCAGCGGTCAGCCTCGGGAAGTTCAGGTCGGCTAAATAGGCCAGACAGTCGTCTACCGACACCCCACTCCTAGACTTATACGGGAGCTATAAAAATCCCTAAAGTATTGAAGGATATCTGCCTGGGAGGTGGCTATCCTAGTATAGTATTAGAGGATCTATGCTGTCTGACCATAAAGTCCAGGAGCTTACAGGACTGATCCCCCAATTCAAACTATGACTGCCGTATAAAATTTAATTGGCACTTAGATTTTGTGTCTAAATGTTGCACGTAGTGCCTATGCGAGGGCAGCCACTGTAACCTGTTATCATTAGAGGGATTAGATATGTATAACCTGTCTGCCTCCTTTACCCTTTGTTTAGCCACATCATCATCTTGCGAGTTGGTTCTCTTAATATAGGAGATCACTAATGTTAGGCAGCCATGTAAATAGGCCTTAAAGGGAACCTGTCATCAGAAATTTTGCACTACACCTAAAAGATTCCCCTTCGGCAGCTCCTGGGCTGCATCCTAGCAATGTTCCTGTTCTTTATGTGCCCCCTTTCTGACCAAAATAAAGACTTTATAAAGTGGTACCTTTTTGTATTCAGATCTTGATAATGGTACACGAGGGCAGGCTCTCTGGTGTCCGTTAGTCTGCCTCCTGTCGCTTTAGGCCATCCCCCATCGTGCAATTTCAAAGTGGTGACATGAGGTAAGCTGGCCAGCGCTTGCGCAGAATGGTGGAGGCGGCGGTGAAAGCGCGACCAGGAGATTATGGGCGGGTACTTCCTGATGAAAGTCACAGCGCCGCCCATAATCTCGCGCATGCGCAACACGTCACCAGCTGTCACACTGTGCACATTGCACAGTCCCGTGAGAGTGGCATGGCGCATGCGCGAGATTATGTGCGGCCATAATCTTGCGCATGCGCCGTGCCACTCTCGCGAGACTGCAATGTGCAGTTTGATCACTGGTGACGTGTTGCGCATGCGCGAGATTATGGGTGGTGCTGTGATTTTCATCAGCAAGTATCCGCCCATAATCTCGTGCTCGCACCTCCACTGCCGCCTCCACCGTTCTGCGCAAGCGCTGGCCAGCTTACCTCACGTCACCTCTTTGAAATTGCGCGATGGGGGACGGCCTAAAGCGACAGGAGGCAGACTAACGGACACCAGAAAGCCCGACCCCGTGTACCATTATCAAGATCTGAATACAAAAAGGTACCACTTTACAAAGTCTTTATTTTGGTCAGAAAGGGGGCACATAAACAGGAACATTGCTAGAATGCAGCCCAGGAGCTGCAGAGGGGGAATCTTTTAGGTTTAGTGCAAATTTCTGATGACAGGTTCCCTTTAAGAGTGGCCCAAAAGGTAATGGCGTGTCGAGACCCTGTATGCGCATTTATAAACATTGTAATTGCTCAGGGATCCTATTATTAGGCCCAATTAGTTTTAGCCAAAAGGTATTTAACTTCCACTGAGGTCTCGGCATCGATCTGCTGAATCTAAGTGACAGTATTACAGAACTTTGGTCCGAGATATCTCTATTGCCGTGTTTAATATTATCTACCCACATGGCCAGACCACTGGATCCAAATATATAATCCAACCGAAAGTGTACGTTTAGTGGAAGAGTGGCAGGTATATTCCTACGTGATCGGATGACGTAGCCTTCAAAGGTCCAAACAACCATTTGCGTTCCTATAGACTGGGCGTGCTGTGGGGGGCAAGGGTACCACGTTGGAGATACTCTCAGAACGGAAAGCTAGCTAAACCTTCATATGGCAATAATGACTGCAAAAAAACAAAAAAGGTTATGGCTGTTGGAAGAAGGGGAGGAAAAAATGAAAAATTGCTATCGAGTGAAGGGGTTAATGTTTGGATGCACACCTTTTGGAATAATTGCAATCGATCGCTTCCTGCAACCATCAACAAGCTTCTTACACCTGTCAACTGGAATTTGTTTACCACTCTTCTTTTGCAAACTGCTCCAGGTCTCTCATATTTATAGGGTGCCCCCTACCAACGGCAATTTTAATAACTCTCCACAGGTGTTCAATGGGATTTATATCCTGACTCTTTGTTGGCTACAGCAGAACACTTCAATGCTTTGTTTTCATCCTTTTCTGGGTGGATCTTGAAGTATGTTTGGGGTCATTGTTCTGCTGAATGACCCATGACCTAGGATGGTAACCCAGCTTTTGACACTGGGCATTACATTGCAACTAAAAATCCTTTGGTCATCTTCAGATTTCACGATGTCTTGCACCCAGTGTCAGAGGCAGCAAAACAACTTCAAAACATCTTTCAACCTCCACCATATTTGACTGTAGGTATTGTGCTCTTTTCTTTGTTGACCCAAGTCCATTTTCAGTAAATGGTAGAATGATGTGCTTTACCAAAAATCTCTATCTTGGTCTCATCTATCCTCAAGACGCTTTTCCAGAAGGATTGTGGCTTACTTAGATGCATTTTGCAAACTGCAGTCTAGCTTTTTTATGTATGTCAACAGTTGAGTCCTCCTTGGTCTCCTGCCACAGCATTCAAATGATAGTTTGCACTGACACGGATGCACCCTGAGCCTACAGGACACTTAGAATTTCTTTTGGAAGTTGATTGGTTCTGCTTATCTACCATTCGGGCTGTCCTGCGTTGCAACCTTTCATCAGTTTTTCTCTACTGTCCACATCTAGGGAGATTAGCCATGCCATGGGTTGTAAACTTCCTGATTATATTGTGCCTTGAGATTGTTGATTGTTATTCAACAATTTTTGGCTCTCAAGTCCAACGGCCCTGTGCGCACGCTACGTTTTTTTCCTGCGGATTTGCCGTGGTTTTGTTGCATGAATTCCTGCAGAAAATGTTCATAACTTTTCTGCAGTCATTCCCCAGCAAATCTATGGTAAAAAGAAATGGTATGCGCACACTGCGTTTTTGTCCCTACAGGTTTTGCTGCAAAATATCTGCAGCAAAAAGAATGAGCATGTCCCTTCTTTTCTGCAGGTACCTGCGGTCTTTGCCATAGATAATAGTAAAAAACTGCAGGGACCAACCCGTGGAAAAACCGCGGCAAAAACGTGGGTCCGGTTTTGCCGCGGGTTTGGTATTCTGCCAGGGGGTGCGGAGTTTTCTTAAGAAAAGTCCATTTTCTAGTGCGCACAGGGCCTAAGACAGTTCTCTTCTCCTTTCTGTTCTCCATGAGGCACACACAGACACGCAATGCAAAGAATGAGTCAACTTCTCTCCTTTTTTATCTGGTTTCAGGGGTGATTTTCATATTGCCCCCATCTGTTAGTTGGCGTTGGTGAGTTTAAATGAGCATCACATGATTGAAATGAAGTTGTTTACTCAAAATTTTGGAAAGATGCCAGCAATTGTGTCCAGCCTATTTTAGGGATTTTCTGTGAAATTATTTTCAATTTTCCATGTTTTTTGTGTGTTCCAATATACACAAACGAAAAAAGCATGTGTACGACAAAATATGTGTGATTGCAATAATTTGCTGGGAGAAATCTTCATTTTCTGGAACAATTTTAAGGGTGCCAGCACTTTTGACCATGACTGTAAGTAAAGAGATCCTGTTCTTCATTGTATTTTGTACAGGCTTAGTCTCTGTGTGTTTGTGCGTATGTGTATCTCTAACAGGAGCGATTTTTATTTTCATATACATATATAGGAAACACCAGAAGATGCTCCATCGGCATCAGGACATGGAACATCTGGAAGTGCAAGAGCAAGATCCGCCACTTCAGTTCCCAGTTACGTACCAATAATTGTGTTATCTGCAGTTGACTAAAACCCTCCATACGCTTTTTAGATTAATGTCCACCAAACCCTCTGATATCACTGGGTTCAGCTGACTGGTGCCTTATGGGGGCGCTGTATAGATGATGTCGTGAGTGATACATTTCCAGCATGTCCAATCTTGGACTGCCAATCCTTGTGCTCACCCTAAGATGATCTGCAGAGATGTCGTGTAGTTTCTTTAAGGGTATGTGCACATTTAGGATTCGCAGCAAATACAAATCTGGTATGAAGACGCTGCTAAAATATGTGAATTTTTGCATATATTTTTATTACATTTTTTTCACATTTAGAAAAATGCTGTAACAATGCTGAAAGGATTGACATGCATGCTGTAGAAATAAAACTGCTCCAAATTAGTAAGGAAAAATTACGCAACATGTGCATGAGACTTCTGGAATCCCATTCACTTTACTGAGACAGTAAAATGCTGCGTTTTTCACAGCTTAAACGTTACATGTGAACATAGCCTAATGAAGAAAACAGACAGCCGAGGTGGCTGCTGCCCGAATGATTGCTCTAGGTGCATGGGGGAGCCTAATTTACATCCCTAACCCAATTGTGTTCATGAGATGTTATAAAGACCGGTCTAGGCTGACCCCTTGCTTTAATTTCTCATAAATGTACCCCTGACATTAACCCTTCTCATGTCTACTGCTTGTAATGACCTCCTTACTTTGTTTCAGTGCAGCTTTCTCTTTGATTCATTGTTTTAGTTCATGTAATAGTTATGGAAATAATACGGCTTTTTTTTTTTTTTTGTAGAGTTGCGGACAAGACGTCCTTCAGTAAAGCCAAGCCCTCCAAAATTGATAAATAAATGTCTCAGCGACAGTGATGACTCCTCAGCAATGGAAGAGCCGGACATTGACGGCTCCAGTATTCATACAGAGAGACGGTAACGTTTCCTTCATGTACAATTTCATTTTTATTGTATTGTTAATGTTAACCCTAGAACGCATACCTGGGGCCTCGCAGGCCTGCTAGTTACTGGTTTTCTGCAAGATTATTGTTAACTTAATGTTCTGAAATATTCACATCTCAAATAAACTTTGAAAAGTATTTCTATTTGAGTTACTCCATGTTATTTGCAAACAGGCCTAACAGGCCCCAGGTATGTGAAAGTGTAGATTTCTAGGGTCAGCGCAGAAAGAGACTGTTGCTCGCTTAGATAAATAAAACATAAATCCATGGTATATTGTAATTTATCACACCGTGATGTATGTATATATGGTATATCACAAAAGTGAATACACCCCTCACATTTTTGTAAATATTTTATTATATATTTTCATAGAACAACCCTGAAGATACAATGTAAAGTAGTCAGTGTACAGCTTTAGTGATGCGCGGATAACTCGCAGATAACTGGGATGGGCAGGTCTAACCGATTATTTTTTTTTTTTTTTTTAACAATCCGGTTCTGGCCCAGACTGATCCTGGATATCTGGCCGGACGCCGGTCTCCATTTAAGTCTATGGGGACCAGAATTCGGCCCTTAAAAATGGGGGTAGAATGGATAGGGGAATTGGAGCGAGCGCGTTATACTTACTAGTGTCTGACATGGCTGTAACTGCTTCCGAGGCCGCTCATTGTGCTTCCAGGGCCGCTCATTTACCTTCATACATATTCACTGCTTCCCCCGCCCATTGGCAGTCCTGGTGTCTGTGATTGGTTTCAGTCAAACGTGCCCCCTAGTCTGTGTGACAGCACGTCTGACTGCTTTCAGTCACACACCCTGTGTGCAGCTCTATCGTGGTGTAAAAATTTATTTTAAAAACATTGGCGTAGTGTTCCCCCATAATATGATACCCAGCACAGATAAAGTATATGACTACAGGCTGCAGCCCACAGCTGTGCGCTAATCTTGGCTGTGTATTGCAAAGAGGAATGACATACGTCTCTTTTTTTTTTTTTTTTTTTATTTTAAATTATTTAAGTAAATAATTCTTAATCTGTCAGTGAAATGAAATAAACACAAACACCGCAAAAATCCTTTATTTGAAATAGAATGCAAAAAACCCCACCCTCTTTCACCCTTCTATTAACCCCCAGAAAACCCAGGTCCGACATAATCCACACAAGGTCCCACGACAATTCCAGTTCTGCTACATTACGGAAGGCACAGCGCGCCATAGAACATGACCCCTCGCTGTGAACGTCAGGCAGAGACTGAGACGCAGCAAAGAGCAGTGACGTCACTCAGGTTATCGGCGGTCACAGCCGGAGGTTCCCACGGTCCTCCACTTGTAACTTGTAACCTGTAACCACCAGTAACCTGACCTAATAAACAACCCGTATATCAAATATTTCTTTGACGCTCCATTGGGAGACCCAGACAATTGGGTGTATAGCTTCTGCCTCCGGAGGCCACACAAAGTATTACACTTTAAAAAGTGTAACCCCTCCCCTCTGCCTATACACCCTCCCGTGGATCACGGGCTCCTCAGTTTTATGCTTTGTGTGGAAGGAGGCACACATCCACTCATGCATTCTCATATTAGTTATGTCGGTTGGAAGAAAAGAGGGCCCCCGGCATGTTCCCTTCTCACCCCACTACGTCGGCGGTGTTGTTAAGGTTGAGGTACCCATTGCGGGTACAAAGGCCGGAGCCACATGCCGTCTCCTTCACCATCCCTTAGCAGCTCTGGGAGAAGTGGGATCCTGAGCGGTCATCCATTTACTGGGACCGTGCTCCCTCCGCAGCCCCTGTGGGAATCTGCCGGACCGGAGTCTATTCAACCTCAGGGACCGGGCCCTGCATCTCAAAGGTACTCTGTGTCCCCATTGGGGACTGTGCAGGGAGCGCACCTTCTTCCCGGACGCTGCGGCAGCTGCTGAATTGAGAAGGCCGGCGGACTTCCGCGCCGACCGTGCCTGCTTGTCAGGCGCGGTCTCAAATTTAGTCCCCGGCTTCATCGCGGCCTAGTCGCAAAAATCCCGCCCCCGGGCCTGCCTGTCAGGGGTAAGGGCGGGACTGCCGACCTGACGTCGGATGTGAGGGCTGCAGCATCCTGCATGTTTCCTCCCCCCTCACTGATCACTGTGGGGACCCCAGATTCCCGCACTTTCCTGGCGCCGCCCACGGCTCCACTCCTCCCCTGAGAGCTCCGGCAGCCATTTTTTGGCATTCTGCCGGTGGAGGATTCTCAGTGAAGAGCTCTGCAGCTCCGGGGGACCTAAGGCAGGGAATCTGGAGGACACACACACTCCGCTTGTTAGTGGTCTGTAAGCCACACCGGTCACCCGGTGCTGGTCCCCCTAGGGTGCCGGAATAGATACGTATTTATATATATATTTCTGTTCGGTCGGGCTGTATACCCTTCTTTGCCCCCATATACCCTCAGTGATCATTCTCCTAGGAGACAACAGCATGTCGTCCACAAGGAACAAAGCTGCTAAGGCACAGGGTTTTTTTGCGGCCTGTACCTCTTGTGGGGCTATGTTACCTGCGGGATCCACCTACCCTCACTGTGAGCAATGCTCGACCCCTGTTTCGCTTGCTTAGCCGGAGCCTCGGTCACTAGTGGGCCCCTCGGCTCATGTAGACCCCCCCTGCTCCCCCTGTCCAGGCGGCAGGGACAGAGTTCGCCTCTTTTGCTGAGAAACTCTCTGAGTCACTTTCACAATCCATGGCTCAGTCTATGGACAAATGGTCTGCCAAGCTGCTAGAAGCTTTGCAGTCCAGACCGGTCCTTACACAGGCCCCGGCCCCTGTTGGATCGTCTCCTCCAGGCCCCTCTCGGTCCGCGCCGCAGCGCGCTCCCAGGTTGGGCCCTAGGTCTCACGTGGAGGACTCCTGCCCGGACCACAGTCCTAGACAGGCTAAGCGGGCTCGCTGGGAATCTTCCCCGACTTCTTCACGCTGCTCGGGTTCCCAGCTTGAGGACTCTCTGGAGGACGAGGCGGACGTCGCAGCTCAGGGCTCTGACCCTGACGTCGCCCTTAACCTTGATACACCTGAAGGGGACGCCTTAGTGAATGATCTTATCTCGTCCATCAACCAGGTGTTGGATCTTTCTCCCCCGCCTCCTACTGTAGAGGAGTCGGCGTCTCAGCAGGAGAAACACCAGTTTAGGTTCCCCAAACGTACACGTAGTGCGTTTTTCGATCACTCTAACTTCAGAGACGCTGTCCAGAAGCCCAGAGCGGTTCCGGACAAGCGCTTTACTAAGCGCCTCACTGACACGCGTTACCCCTTCCCCTCTGAAGTCGTTAAGTCGCTCAATGTCCCAAGGTGGATCCTCCAGTCTCTAGATTGGCGGCTAGATCCGTGGTATCGGTTGCAGATGGCTCATCGCTAAAGGATGCCACTGACAGGCAGATAGAGCTCCTGGTGAAGTCCATCTATGAGGCCACGGGCGCGTCTTTTGCCCCTGCCTTTGCAGCCGTGTGGGCACTCCAAGCTATCTCAGCTTGTCTGGCTGAGATTAATGCTGTCACACGCAATTCTGCTCCGCAAGTTGCGTCTTTGACTTCTCAAGCGTCAGCTTTTTCTTCCTACGCATGAACGCAGTCCTAGACTCTGCTAGCCGTACTGCTGTGGCATCCGCTAACTCTGTGGCAGTCCGCAGGGCCATGTGGCTTCGCGAATGGAAGGCAGACTCGGCCTCTAAGAGGTTCTTAACCGGTTTGCCGTTTTCTGGCGACCGCTTGTTTGGCGAACGATTGGATGAGATTATTAAGGAATCCAAGGGAAAGGACTCCTCCTTACCCCAGTCCAAACCTAAGAGACCTCAGCAACGGAAAATACAATCGAGGTTTCGGTCCTTTCGTCCCTCCGCCAAGCCCCAATCCTCTTCGTCCAGCAGGCCGGAGAAAGGCCAGAGGAACTCCTATGCGTGGCGGTCCAAGTCACGCCCCCAAAAGACCGCAGGAGGCACTGCCTCCAAGGCGGCCTCCTCCTGACTCTCGGCATCCCCTAGCCGCATCCTCGGTCGGTGGCAGACTCTCCCGCTTTGGAGACGCCTGGTGGCCACATGTTCAAGACCGATGGGTGAGAGACATTCTGTCTCACGGTTACAGGATAGAGTTCAGCTCTCGTCCTGCGGCTCGTTTCTTCAGAACCTCTCCGCCCCCCGCTCAGGCCGACGGACTTTTTCAGGCAGTGGACGCTCTGAAGACAGAAGGAGTTGTGATCCCCGTTCCCCTTCAGGAACATGGTCGCGGCTTTTACTCCAACTTGTTCGTGGTGCCAAAAAAGGACGGATCATTCCGTCCCGTTCTGGACCTCAAGCTACTCAACAGGCATGTGAGAACCAGACGGTTTCGGATGGAATCTCTCCGCTCGGTCATCGCCTCGATGTCACAAGGAGACTTCCTAGCATCGATCGACATCAAGGATGCTTATCTCCACGTGCCGATCGCACCCAAACATCAAGGCTACTTGCGTTTCGCCATCGGGGACGAACACCTTCAGTTCGTGGCATTGCCTTTCGGCTTGGCGACAGCCCCACGGGTTTTCACCAAAGTCATGGCATTCGTTGTGGCGGTCCTACACTCTCAGGGCCACTCGGTGATTCCCTACTTAGACGATCTCCTAGTCAGGGCCCCTTCTCGGGTGGCGTGTCAACACAGCCTTTCCGTCGCTCTGGCGACTCTCCAGCAGTTCGGGTGGATCATCAACTTCCCGAAATCCAAGTTGACACCGACCCAATCACTGACTTACCTCGGGATGGAGTTTCATACACAGTCAGCGGTAGTCAAGCTACCGCGGGACAAACAGCTTTCTCTGCAGGCAGGGGTGCAATCACTTCTTCGGGGTCAGTCACACCCCTTAAGGCGCCTCATGCACTTCCTGGGGAAGATGGTGGCAGCAATGGAGGCAGTGCCGTTCGCACAATTCCATCTGCGGCCACTCCAATGGGACATTCTCCGCAAATGGGACAGGAGGTCGGCTTCCCTCGACAGGAACGTCTCTTTCCCTTGCAACCAAGACGTCACTTCAGTGGTGGCTCCTTCCCAATTCTCTATCGCAGGGAAAATCCTTCCTACCCCCAACCTGGGCTGTGGTCACCACGGACGCGAGCCTGTCAGGGTGGGGAGCGGTTTTTCTCCACCACAGGGCTCAGGGAACCTGGACTCCGATAGAATCTTCCCTTCAGATCAATGTTCTGGAGATAAGGGCAGTGTATCTAGCCCTATTGGCTTTCCATCAGTGGCTGGAGGGCAGGCAGATCCGTATCCAGTCGGACAACGCCACTGCCGTCGCATACATCAACCACCAAGGCGGCACTCGCAGTCGTCAAGCCTTCCAGGAAGTCCGGCGGATTCTGCAGTGGGTGGAAGCCACAGCCTCCACCATCTCCGCAGTTCACATCCCGGGCGTAGAAAACTGGGAAACAGATTTTCTCAGTCGTCAGGGCATGGATGCGGGGGAATGGTCTCTGCACCCAGAAGTGTTTCGAGAGATCTGTCGCCGCTGGGGAACGCCGGACGTCGATCTCATGGCGTCACGGCACAACAACAAAGTCCCGGCATTCATGGCATGGTCTCAGGATCACAGAGCTCTGGCGGCGGACGCGTTAGTTCAGGATTGGTCGCAGTTTCGACTGCCTTATGTGTTTCCTCCTCTGGCGATGCTGCCCAGAGTGTTACGCAAGATCAGGTCCGACTGCCGTCGCGCCATTCTCGTCGCTCCAGACTGGCCGAGGCGGTCGTGGTACCCGGATCTGTGGCACCTCACGGTGGGTCAACCGTGGGCGCTTCCAGACCGCCCAGACTTGCTGTCTCAAGGCCCGTTTTTCCATCTGAATCCCGTGGCCCTCAACCTGACTGTGTGGCCATTGACTCCTGGCTCCTAGCGTCTTCAGGGTTATCTCAGGATGTCATTGCCACCATGAGACAGGCCAGGAAGCCAACGTCCGCCAAGATCTATTACAGGTCTTGGCAAATCTTCTTATCCTGGTGCTCTGATAACGGTTTTCTTCCATGGCCGTTTGCCTTACCCACTTTTCTTTCATTCCTTCAATCCGGAATGGACAAGGGTTTGTCACTCTGCTCTCTCAAGGGCCAAGTATCGGCGCTCTCCGTATTTTTTCAAAAGCGCCTAGCCAGGCTTCCGCAGGTCCGCACGTTCCTGCAGGGAGTTTGCCACATAGTCCCACCTTACAAGCGTCCGCTGGAACCCTGGGATCTTAACAGGGTACTAACGGCTCTTCAGAAACCACCTTTCGAGCCGCTGCGGGATGTCTCTTTATCATGTCTTTCGCAGAAGGTGGCCTTTCTAGTGGCAGTTACATCACTCCGGAGAGTGTCTGAGCTGGCAGCGCTGTCATGCAAAGCCCCCTTCCTGGTGTTTCACCAGGATAAGGTGGTTCTGCGTCCGGTCCCTTATTTTCTCCCTAAGGTGGTATCTCCTTTTCATCTCAATCAGGATATCTCCTTGCCTTCATTTTGCCCAAATCCAATTCACCAATGTGAAAAGGATTTGCACTCTTTGGATCTGGTGAGAGCACTCCGACTCTACGTGTCTCGCACGGCGCCCCTGCGTCGTTCAGATGCGCTCTTTGTCCTTGTCGCTGGCCAGCGTAAGGGTTCGCAGGCTTCCAAGTCAACCTTGGCTCGGTGGATCAAGGAACCGATTCTCGAAGCCTACCGTTCTTCTGGGCTTCCGCTTCCTTCAGGGCTGAAAGCCCATTCTACCAGAGCCGTGGGTGCGTCCTGGGCATTGCGGCACCGGGCTACGGCTCAGCAGGTGTGTCAGGCAGCTACGTGGTCTAGTCTGCACACTTTCACGAAGCACTATCAAGTGCATACCTATGCTTCGGCAGACGCCAGTCTAGGTAGGCGAGTCCTTCAGGCGGCGGTTGCCCACCTGTAAGAGGGGGCCGTTTCGGCTCTTTTTATTGAGGTATTCTTTTACCCACCCAGGGACTGCTTTTGGACGTCCCAATTGTCTGGGTCTCCCAATGGAGCGACAAAGAAGAAGGGAATTTTGTTTTACTTACCGTAAATTCCTTTTCTTCTAGCTCCTATTGGGAGACCCAGCACCCGCCCCTGTTCCCTTCGGGCTGGTTGTTCTTTTGTGTACACATGTTGTTCATGTTGAATTGTTCTTTTGGTTCATGGTTTTCAGTTCTCCGAACATCCTTCGGATTGAATTTACCCTAGACCAATTTATAAGTTTTCTCCTTCCTGCTTTTGCACCAAAACTGAGGAGCCCGTGATCCACGGGAGGGTGTATAGGCAGAGGGGAGGGGTTACACTTTTTAAAGTGTAATACTTTGTGTGGCCTCCGGAGGCAGAAGCTATACACTCAATTGTCTGGGTCTCCCAATAGGAGCTAGAAGAAAAGGAATTTACGGTAAGTAAACAAAATTCCCTTCTTTTATTAAAAGCCATTTTACAAATAAGAATATATCTGTTAAAGTAATAACCCCGGCTGTTTTCTATGCCAGCTTTGTAGAGCATGTTCAATTCTAACAACTCCTAGATAGATTTGGCAAAAAACATCCCATACGGGAGGACATTAGTCATCGACAGGAGTGCTCTACTGTTTGGTGGGTCTGTGTGGACTTAAATATATAGGCAAGACCACCACAAGCCTTAAAACAAGAATAGGGGAGCATATTAGATTTATCATAAATTATGAGAAAAATGAACTCTCTTATAAAGATCAGCTAAAACTGGTTAATCATACCCCCGTCGCTGAACACTTTAACACTAGAAGTCCCATAGAGGGGTCATTTAATATTCTACTATTGGAACCCTATGGAGCTCGAAATTCCTGGGACTTCTAGTGTTAAACTAAAACACAATCTAGATTGGACCAAATTAAAAGGATGGGCAATTTGCCAAGTGAAAACTGGAATTCAATAGGGAGATCTGAATATTGTGCTCATTAAACGAGAAAGCAGCTGGATATGTAAAATTAATTGTTAACCCAAGAAGACTTAAAGGGAACCAACCATCAGGATTTAACATTGTTGAAAAAAGCGGGCAACTCCTTACCCCATAAAGAGGTGTTTCACTACTCTGCAATAGTGGCCGCATCTCTGTAAAACGGATAGGGAAGGCTTTTTCTAAATACCTTGTTTAGCCAATTCTGCTGTGAGTGGTGCTATCACGGTCCACTCATCTTTATGAAGTGACCCCCGGGCTCTGTGACCTCTTGGATCTGGTGAGGTTACGTCAAGTTCCAGTTGACCTGACATCACCAAGCCCGGCCCCAGTCTCCCTGAGTGACTGGGCGGTGGGCAGAGTCGCTCGTCACAGCCCAGCATCGCTCCTGCTTGGGCGTTTCTTTAGTGAAGGTGAGTGCGCGCAAGATGCTGGGCTATGACGCTGGGTTGTGATGAGCGGTGAAACGCCACGCACAACCCAGTCACTCAGGAAGACTAGGGCCTGCCTCGGTGGTGTCAGGTCAACTGAAAATTGACATGACATCACCGGATCCCAGAGGTCACAGAGCCCGGGGGGGGGGTTGAGTGGTCACTTCATGGGGATGTGCGGACCGCAATAGCACCGATCATAGGCATAATTAGCTGAACAAAGTATTTAGAAAAAGCCTTCCCTATCAGTTTTACAGAGATGTGGCCACTAATGCAGGGTAGTGAACCACCCCTTTAAGGACTAAGCCACTTTTGGCTTTCATGACCAAGCCTCATTTTTCAAATCTGATGCGTCACTTTAGCATTGTCCTGCTGGAAAAAACAGTCCTCAGAGTTGGGGAACATTGCCTGAGCAGAAGGAAGCAACTGTTTTTCCAGGATAACCTTGTATGCTCCTTGATTCATACGTCCTTCGCAAACTTCAATCTGACCAATTTCTACAGTAAGGTAATCTTCTCTGATGAGTCTAATTTTCAGGTTTAACCACACACTCCACATATTTTGTCTTACCGTGATCAGAATTGCATCTATTCAACAATGAAACCACTTATATCCTTAACCAAGAATATATGATGTCAAAATTCCTTAAAAAATACATTTTTATTAATGAAACTTTAAGCATTAAAAATTGCACATACAAACAAAGAAGGCACAACAGGGTAGGAAGAAGTACAACTGTGACTCCCATACATTGGGGAGAAGGTGGGTTAGGACCAGCAAAATCCCTCATAAAGGTAATAATAATGAGAGACATAGATTATAGTATAGTAACACTGCTGTATAGTGTGGTAGACGCTTTGCTCAGTCTGTGTACTACAGAGGCTAGTGATTTGTGGGTGCACGCCTCTCTGCCCTAATTTAGGGTGGGGATGTGTAATACCCGCCAAGTTACAGTGCTTGATCAATAGGAGATTTGGGGGAGCAACGGTCTGCCTATGTCTTCTGGCCCAGATACTATAATCTAGAGGCTGAGGAACTCTATCAATTACATAATATGATATATGGTTAGAGTGTGCCCCCGTATGTCTCTCACTGTGACCCATAATTATGTGACACAGTGAGGCAGCATCTGTGTAATTGTACTTTCTTCGGCGCTCCATTGGGAGACCCAGACGATTGGGTGTATAGCACTGCCTCCGGAGGCCACACAAAGCAATTACACTAAAAAGTGTAAGGCCCCTCCCCTTCTGGCTATACACCCCCAGTGGGATCACTGGCTCACCAGTTTTCTGCTCTGTGCGAAGGAGGTCAGACATCCACGCATAGCTCCACTGTTTAGTCAGCAGTAGCTGCTGACTATGTCGGATGGAAGAAAAGAGGGCCCATATGGGGCCCCCAGCATGCTCCCTTCTTACCCCACTTGTGGTTTGTAAGGTTGAGGTACCCATTGCGGGTACGGAGGCTGGAGCCCACATGCTGTTTTCCTTCCCCATCCCCCTGAGGGGCTCTGAGGAAGTGGGATCTTACCGGCCTCCAAGCCCTGAGGCCGGGCTCCGTCCACAGACCCATTGAACCTGCTGGATAAGGAGCCGGGGTACCGTTCAGGGACAAGGCCCTGCAACTTTCAGGTACTCTGTGTCCCCGTACAGACAGGCACGCACACGCCAGACTTGCTGGGTGTGTTAGTGCGCCGGGGACAGTAGCGCTCCACGCTGGGGTTTGAGTCACAGCAGCTTAGCTGTGTGGATTCATGTGCTGGGAACTACCGCGCCGGCCACTCTCGGAGCGGCGGCGCGGCTGGGACTTGTAGTGCGCCGGGGACTTAGCGCCGACCGCGCTTTTACGGCGGCGGCGCTTATAAATTTAGTCCCCGGCTTTTGCGGCCTAGCTCCGCTTCGTTCCCGCCCCCTCCCTGTCAATCAGGGAATGGGACAGACGCTGTGCAATCGTCAGCGCCGAGGGCTGGAGCCTTATTTACATGCTCCAGCCCTCTCACTAGGCACAGTGGGACGCAGGTTTCCCGCTTTTGGTCTGAGCACGCCCAGGGCCCGCCCCCCCCCTCCACAGGACGCCGGCAGCCATTCCTGCATGCAGTCTGGCTGGAGGACGGACACAGGCTCTGGGAGACCCAGACTAGGGATTTCTGGCGACCACACACCCGCGTTTAGCGGGCGGTAAGCAGCACATTAGTGCTGGCCCCACTAGTGCCACAGTGTGTATTGGTGTACTTTTTCCTGTACCAGATATATATATATATATATACTGCACTGTACGGTCGCTTCTTGGCTGTATACCCCTATATTGCTCTGAGGAGACAGCAACATGTCATCCACAAAACGCAAGGGTGCCAAGGCACGGGCTGTATACACTGCTTGTACAGCATGTGGGGCTAATCTACCAGCAGGCTCCACCGACTCTCATTGTGTGCAATGTTCAGTCCCAGTGGCACTTCGTCAGCCAGAGTCTATGGTAGTAGTGGCCCAGGCAGAGACGCCTGTGAACCCTGCCCCGGTGACGGGGACAGAATTTGCAGTCTTTGCTGATAAAATGTCTGTGACTATGACAAAAATCCTGGAGACCTTGCAGTCCAGGCCAGTTGCTCAGACCATGGACACTGCTGTGTCTATGTTCCCCGGTCCCCCTCAGTTGGAACTAATCCGTACTTCAAGGGGGTCCCAGGCATCACAGGCTGAGGACTCTGACTCTGATGACAGTCCCAGGCCGCCTAAGCGAACTCGCTGGGAGAGACCCTCCACGTCGTCACGCGGGTCAGGGTCTCTGCGAGAAGGGTCTCTATATGATGAGACAGAGGTGGGTGATCAGGAGTCTGGTCCTGACACCGCACTCAATCTGGATACGCCAGATGGTGACGCCATGGTAAATGACCTTATAGCGGCCATCAATAGGCTGTTGGATATTTCTCCCCCAGCCCCTTCAGCAGAGGAGGCAGCTGCCCAGCAGGAGAAATTCCATTTCCTATATCCCAAGCGGAAATTGAGTACTTTTCTGGACCACTCTGACTTCAGAGAATCAATCCAGAAACACCATGCTTATCCGGACAAGCGTTTTTCCAAACGTCTGAAGGATACACGTTATCCCTTTCCCCCTGACGTGGTCAAACGCTGGACCCAGTGTCCAAAAGTGGACCCTCCAATATCCAGGCTTGCAGCTAGATCCATAGTTGCAGTGGAGGATGGGGCTTCACTTAAAGATGCTAATGACAGACAGATGGACCTTTGGTTGAAATCTGTCTATGAAGCTATTGGCGCGTCGTTTGCTCCAGCATTCGCGGCCGTGTGGGCGCTCCAAGCTATTTCAGCTGGTCTGGCACAGGTGGACTCTTTCTTAAGTCCAGCAGTGCCGCAAGTGGCGTCCTTAACTACGCAAATGACTGCGTTTGCGACCTACGCTATCAATGCGGTACTAGACTCTACGAGCCGTACCTCAATGGCCTCCGCCAACTCTGTGGTTTTGCGCAGAGCCTTGTGGTTAAAAGAATGGAAAGCAGATTCTGCTTCTAAAAAATGTTTAACCGGCTTGCCATTGTCTGGAGACAGACTGTTTGGTGAGCAATTGGCGGAAATCATTAAACAGTCCAAGGGTAAGGACTCTTCCTTACCCCAGCCCAGATCAAGCAAACCTCAACAGAGGAAGTGGCAATCAAAGTTTCGGTCCTTTCGAGGCTCGGGCAAGCCCCAATTCTCCTCGTCCAAAGGGACTCAGAAAGAGCAAAGGAGCTCTGATTCCTGGCGGGCTCACTCACGCCCCAAGAAAGCAACCGGAGGTACCGCTTCCAAGGCGGCTGCCTCATGACTTTCGGCCGCCTCCCTCCGCATCCTCGGTCGGTGGCAGGCTCTCCCGCTTTTGCGACATTTGGCTGCCACAGGTCAAAGACCGGTGGGTAACAGACATTTTGTCTCACGGGTACAGGATAGAGTTCAGTTCTCGTCCTCCGCCTCGGTTCTTCAGAACCTCCCCACATCCCGACCGAGCAGATGCCCTTCTGCAGGCGGTGCATTCTCTAAGAGCAGAAGGAGTGGTGGTCCCTGTTCCTCTTCGGGAACAGGGACAAGGTTTTTACTCCAATCTCTTTGTGGTGCCAAAAAAGGACGGCTCATTCCGTCCTGTTCTGGACCTAAAACTGCTCAACAGGCATGTGAACGCCAGGCGGTTCCGGATGGAATCCCTCCGCTCAGTCATTGCCTCAATGTCTCAAGGAGATTTCCTAGCATCAATAGACATCAAAGATGCTTATCTCCACGTGCCGATTGCTACAGAGCACCAACGCTTTCTACGCTTCGTGATAGGAGACGACCATCTTCAGTTCGTAGCTCTGCCATTTGGTCTGGCGACAGCCCCACGGGTGTTCACCAAGGTCATGGCGGCAGTGGTAGCAGTTTTGCACTCTCAGGGACACTCTGTGATCCCTTACTTGGACGATCTACTTGTCAAGGCACCCTCTCAGGAGGCATGCCAACTCAGCCTGAACGTTGCACTGGAGACTCTCCAGACGTTCGGGTGGATCATCAACTTCTCAAAGTCAACTCTGTTACCGACCCAATCACTGACGTATCTTGGCATGGAGTTTCATACTCTCTCAGCGATAGTGAAGCTTCCGCTGGACAAGCAGCGGTCACTACAGACTGGGGTGCAGGCTCTCCTTCAAAGTCAGTCGCACTCCTTAAGACGCCTCATGCACTTCCTCGGGAAGATGGTGGCGGCAATGGAGGCGGTTCCGTTTGCGCAGTTTCATCTGCGCCCTCTTCAATGGGACATTCTCCGCCAATGGGACGGGAAGTCAACATCCCTGGACAGGAAAGTCTCCCTTTCCCAGACGGCCAAGGACTCTCTGCAGTGGTGGCTTCTTCCCACCTCATTATCACAGGGAAGATCCTTCCTACCACCGTCCTGGGCGGTGGTCACGACAGACGCGAGTCTGTCAGGGTGGGGAGCAGTTTTTCTCCACCACAGGGCTCAGGGTACGTGGACCCAGCAGGAGTCCACCCTTCAGATCAATGTTCTGGAAATCAGAGCAGTCTATCTTGCCCTACTAGCCTTCCAGCAGTGGCTGGAAGGAAGGCAGATCCGAATTCAGTCGGACAACTCCACAGCGGTGGCATACATCAACCACCAAGGGGGGACACGCAGTCGGCAAGCCTTCCAGGAAGTCCGGCGGATCCTGATGTGGGTGGAAGCCACGGCCTCCACCATATCCGCAGTTCACATCCCCGGCGTAGAAAACTGGGAGGCAGACTTCCTCAGTCGCCAGGGCATGGACGCAGGGGAATGGTCCCTTCACCCGGACGTGTTTCAGGAAATCTGTCGCCGCTGGGGAAGGCCGGACGTCGACTTAATGGCGTCTCGGCACAACAACAAGGTCCCAACCTTCATGGCACGGTCTCGCGATCACAGAGCTCTGGCGGCAGACGCCTTAGTGCAAGATTGGTCGCAGTTCCGGCTCCCTTATGTGTTTCCACCTCTGGCACTCTTGCCCAGGGTGCTACGCAAGATCAGATCCGACTGCAGCCGCGTCATACTCGTCGCCCCAGACTGGCCGAGGAGGGCGTGGTATCCGGATCTGTGGCATCTCTCGGTCGGCCAACCGTGGGCACTACCAGACCGACCAGACTTGCTGTCCCAAGGGCCGTTTTTCCATCGGAATTCTGCGGCCCTGAACCTGACTGTGTGGCCATTGAGTCCTGGATCCTAGCGTCTTCAGGATTGTCACATGGGGTCGTTGCCACCATGAGACAGGCTAGGAAGCCCACGTCCGCTAAGATCTACCACAGAACGTGGAGGATATTCTTATCCTGGTGCTCTGCTCAGGGAGTGTCTCCCTGGCCATTTGCATTGCCTACATTTCTTTCTTTCCTGCAATCTGGGTTAGAAAAAGGTTTGTCGCTCGGCTCCCTTAAAGGGCAAGTCTCGGCGCTATCCGTCTTTTTTCAGAAGCGTCTAGCACGACTTTCTAAGGTACGCACGTTCCTGCAGGGGGTTTGTCATATCGTACCCCCGTACAAGCGGCCGTTAGATCCATGGGATCTGAACAGGGTACTGGTTGCCCTCCAGAAGCCGCCCTTCGAGCCTCTGAGGGAGGTTCCACTTTCCAGACTATCACAGAAAGTGGCTTTTCTGGTAGCGATCACATCTCTTCGGAGAGTGTCTGAGCTAGCAGCGCTGTCATCCAAGGCTCCCTTCCTGGTCTTCCACCAGGACAAGGTAGTGCTGCGACCCATTCAGGAGTTTCTCCCGAAGGTGGTATCCTCTTTTCATCTTAATCAGGATATCTCTTTGCCTTCTTTTTGTCCTCATGCAGTTCATCGCTATGAGAAGGATTTACATTTGTTAGATCTGGTGAGAGCACTCAGAATCTACATTTCCCGCACGGCGCCCCTGCGCCGTTCAGATGCACTCTTTGTCCTTGTCGCTGGTAAGCGCAAAGGGTCGCAGGCTTCCAAAGCCACCCTGGCTCGATGGATCAAAGAACCAATTCTTGAAGCTTACCGTTCTGCTGGGCTTCCGGTTCCATCAGGGCTGAAGGCCCATTCTACCAGAGCCGTGGGTGCGTCCTGGGCATTACGACACCAGGCTACGGCTCAACAGGTGTGCCAGGCAGCTACCTGGTCGAGTCTGCACACTTTCACCAAACATTATCAGGTGCATACCTATGCTTCGGCGGACGCCAGCCTAGGTAGAAGAGTCCTGCAGGCGGCAGTTGCCTCCCCGTAGGGGAGGGCTGTCTTTGCAGCTCTAACATGAGGTATTTCTTTACCCACCCAGGGACAGCTTTTGGACGTCCCAATCGTCTGGGTCTCCCAATGGAGCGCCGAAGAAGAAGGGAATTTTGTTACTTACCGTAAATTCCTTTTCTTCTAGCTCCTATTGGGAGACCCAGCACCCGCCCTGTTGTCCTTCGGGATTGTTGGTTGTTTTCGGGTACACATGTTGTTCATGTTGCATGGTTTTCAGTTCTCCGATGTTACTTCGGAGTGAATTTGTTTAAACCAGTTATTGGCTTTCCTCCTTCTTGCTTTTGCACTAAAACTGGTGAGCCAGTGATCCCACTGGGGGTGTATAGCCAGAAGGGGAGGGGCCTTACACTTTTTAGTGTAATTGCTTTGTGTGGCCTCCGGAGGCAGTGCTATACACCCAATCGTCTGGGTCTCCCAATAGGAGCTAGAAGAAAAGGAATTTACGGTAAGTAACAAAATTCCCTTCTTTTCTGCATGTGAGGGTAATTCTGCTGGCTGTATGCGGCAGGGAGATCTGGTGACCAATATGCTAACACTTATTCGTCGTCATCTGTTTAAACTATTTGGATAATAAATGTATGAAGTCAGGTGTGATCCATAAGTCTCCCCTCACACTCTATGAACGAATTCTGAGCGTTTCGTCTATCAATACTGTGATCTTTAGTACAGCACAATTATTGCTATACAGGCCAATAATCCCTGTTTACTCATTATTACCTTTATGAGGGATTTTGCTGGTCCTAACCCACCTTCTCCCCAATGTATGGGAGTCACAGTTGTACTTCTTCCTACCCTGTTGTGCCTTCTTTGTTTGTATGTGTAATTTTTAATGCTTAAAGTTTCATTAATAAAATGTATTTTTTAAGGAATTTTGGCATCATATATTCTTGGTTAAGGATATAAGTGGTTTCATTAATTTTCAGGTTTGCCCAACACCTGGTCGT
This sequence comes from Anomaloglossus baeobatrachus, assembly GCF_048569485.1. Lineage (NCBI taxonomy): Eukaryota > Metazoa > Chordata > Amphibia > Anura > Aromobatidae > Anomaloglossus > Anomaloglossus baeobatrachus. The sequence continues at coordinate 272,300,072 of NC_134354.1, read as the reverse complement.
CTAATGGTTAAACGGAGACCTGGAGAGGCGTACAAGCCACAATGTCTTGTACCCACTGTGAAATTTGGTGCAGGATCAGTGATGATCTGGGGATGCTTCAGCAATGCTGGAATTGAGCAGATTAAACTTTGCGAAGGACGTATGAATCATGCCGCATTCAAGGTTATCCTGGAAAAAGTTGCTTTCTTCAGCGCTCTATTGGGAGACCCAGACGATTGGGTATAGCTACTGCCTCCGGAGGCCACACAAAGCACTACACCAAAAAGTGCTAGGCCCCTCCCCTTCTGGCTATACCCCCCCGTGGTATCACGGGTTCTCCAGTTTTCAAGCTTTGTGCGAAGGAGGTCAGACATCCATGCATAGCTCCACAGATTTTAGTCAGCAGTAGCTGCTGACTATTTCGGATGGAAGAAAAGAGGGCCCATATAGGGCCCCCAGCATGCTCCCTTCTCACCCGTTGATGGTGTTGTAAGGTTGAGGTACCTATTGCTGGTACGGAGGCTGGAGCCCACATGCTGCTTTCCTTCCACATCCCCCTGAGGGGCTCTGAGGAAGTGGGATCCTGCCGGCCTCAAAGCTCTGACGCCGGGCTCCATCCACAGACCCATTTGAACCTGCTGGATACGGAGCTGGAGTACCGTTCAGGGACATGGCCCTGCACCATTACAGGTACTCTGTGTCCCCGGACACACAGACACAGCACACTCCAGACTTGCTGGGTGTGCTAGTGCGCCGGGGACAGTAAAGGGTTACAGTCACTGCAGCTTTGCTGAGTGACTTTGTGTATTGGGAACTACCGCGCCGGACGCTCCGGGAGCGGCGGCGCGGCTGGGACTTGTAGTTCGCCGGGGACTGGGCGCCGACCGCGCTTTTACGGCGGCGGCGCTTATAAATCCAGTCCCCGGCTTCTGCGGCCTAGTGCCGCTTCGTTCCCGCCCCCTCCCTGTCACTCAGGGAAGGGGACAGGCGCTGAGCAATCAGTAGCGCCGAGGGCTGGAGCCTTATTTACATGCTCCAGCCCTCTCACTGCACACTGTCGGACGCCGGATTCCCGCTCTGACTTGGGGGCACGCCCACGGCCCGCCCCTCCTCACACGAGCTGGGGAAGACGCCGGCAGCCATTACTGCAGTCCGAGCTCGCAGACAGATGGACTCTGGTTGAAATCTGTCTAGGAGGCTATCGGCGTGTCGGTTGCTCCGGCATTCACAGCCGTATAGGCAACCTAACCTGTTCAGCTGTTCTTGCGCAGCTGGCCTTGAGCACATGTACATCTGTACCGCAGAGGCGTCCGTAACCCCGCAATGTCTGCACTGCGACTTACCCTATTAAAGCTGTCCTAAAAGTACAGTCGAGGTTTCGGTCCTTCCCAAGCTCGGGCAGGTCCCAATTGTCCTCGTGCAAAAGGGCTACAAAACCTCAGACGGGCTCAGATTCCGGCCGGGCTCAATCACGCCCAAGGAAGGCAGCCGGAGGAACCGCTACCAAGGCGGTCTCCTCATGACTCTTAGCTCTCTCTCTCTCTCTCCGCATCCGCGGTTGATGGCAGACTCCCCCGCCTTTGGCGACATTTAGCTGCCACAGGTCACAGACCGGTGGGTGACGGACATTGTGCTCACGTGCACAGGACAGTGTTCTGTTCTCGTCCTCCGACTCCATTCTTCAGAACGGCCCCACCTCCCCACCGAGCAGATGCCCTGCTGCAGGCGGTGGACGCTCTAAGAGCAGAAGGAGTGGTGATCCCTGTCCCCCCTCAGGAACGAGGGCGAGGGTTTGTACTCCAATCTCTTTGTGGCTCCAAAACAGGACGGCTCCTTCCGTCCTGTTCTGGACCTAAAACTGCTCAACAATCATGTGCACGCCAGGCGGTTCCGGATGGAATCCCTCCGATCCGTCATTACCTCAATGTCTCGAGGAGACTTCCTTGCCTCAACAGACATCAAAGATGCCTATCTCCACGTGCCAATTGCTACGGAGCACCAACGTTTTCTACGTTTTGTGATAGGAGACGACCATCTTCAGTTCGTAGCTCTGCCATTCGGTCTGGCGACAGCCCTACGGGTGTTCACCAAGGTCATGGCAGCAGTGGTAGCAGTCTTGCACTCTCAGGGACACTCGGTGATCCCTTACTTGGACGATCTACTCGTCAAAGCACCCTCCCTCGAGGCATGCCAACGCAGCCTGAATGTTACGCTGGAGACTCTCCAGACTTTCGGGTGGATCATCAATTTGGCAAGGTCAAATCTGTCACCGACTCAATCGCTAACGTTTCTCGGCATGGAGTTTCACACTCTATCAGCGATAGTGAAGCTTCCGCTGAACAAGCAGCGTTCACTGCAGACAGAGGTGCAGTCTCTCCTTCAAGGCCAGTCGCACCCCTTAAGGCGCCTCATGCACTTCCTAGGGAAGATGGTGGCAGCCATGGAGGCAGTTCCCTTTGCGCAGTTTCATCTGCGCCAACTTCAATGGGACATTCTCCGCCAATGGGACGGGCAGTCAACCTCCCTGGACAGGAAAGTCTCTTTTTCCCAGACGGCCAAGGACTCTCTGCAATGGGGGCGTATTTCCACCTCATTGTCACAGTGAAGATCCTTCCTATCCCCATCCTGGGCAGTAGTCACGACAGATACGAGTCTGTCAGGGTGGGGAGCAGTTTGTCTCCGCCACAGGGCTCAGGGGACGTGGACTCAGCAGGAGTCCACCCTTCAGATCAATGTTCTGGAAATCAGGGCAGGGTATCTGGCCCTACTAGCTTTCCAGCAGTGGCTAGAAAGAGAGCAGATCCGAATCCAGTCGGACAACTCCACAGTGGTGGCATACATCAACCACCAAGGAGAGACGCGCAGTCGGCAAGCCTTCCAGGAAGTCCGGCGAATCCTCATGTGGGTGGAGGATACAGCATCCACCATATCCGCAGTTCACATCCCGGGCGTAGAAAACTGGGAAGCAGATTTCCTCAGTCGCCAGGGTATGGACGCAGGGGAATGGTCCCTTCACCCGGACGTGTTTCAGGAAATCTGTCGCCGCTGGGGGGTGCCGGACGTCGACCTAATGGCGTCTCGGCACAACAACAAGGTCCCGGCATTTATGGCACGATCGCGCGATCACAGAGCTCTGGCGGCAGACGCCTTAGTGCGAGATTGGTCGCAGTTCCGGCTCCCATATGTGTTTCCACCTCTGGCAATGTTACCCAGAGTACGGCGCAAAAATCAGATCCGATTGCAGCCGCGTCATACTCGTCGCCCCAGACTGGCCGAGGAGATCGTGGTACCCGGATCTGTGGCATCTCACGGTCGGCCGACCGTGGTCACTACCAGGCCGGCCAGACTTACTGTCCCAAGGGCCGTTTTTCCATCGGAATTCTGCGGCCCTGAACCTGACTGTGTGGCCATTGAGTCCTGGATCCTAGCGTCTTCAGGATTATCCCAAGGGGTCGTTGCCACCATGAAACAGGCTAGGAAGTCCACTTCTGCTAAGATCTACCACAGAACGTGGAAGATTTTCTTAACCTGGTGCTCGGCTCAGGGAGGGTCTCCCTGGCCATTTGCATTGCCTACTTTTCTTTCCTTCCTGCAATCGGGGTTAGAAAAGGGCTTGTCGCTCGGCTCCCTTAAGGGGCAAGTCTCGGCACTATCCGTGTTTTTTTCAGAAGCGTCTAGCACGTCTTTCGAAGGTGCGCACGTTCCTACAGGGGGTCTGTCATATCGTACCCCCGTACAAGCGGCCGTTAGATCCATGGGATCTCAACAGGGTACTAGTTGCTCTCCAGAAGCCGCCTTTCGAGCCTCTGAGGGAAGTTTCATTTTCTCGCCTGTCACAGAAGGTGGCGTTTCTCGTTGCGATCACATCGCTTCGGCGAGTGTCTGAGCTGGCAGCTCTGTCATCCAAGGCTCCCTTCCTGGTGTTCCACCAGGACAAGGTAGTGCTGCGCCCCATTCCGGAGTTTCTCCCTAAGGTCGTATCCTCATTTCATCTTAATCAGGATATATCCTTGCCTTCCTTTTGTCCTCATCCGGTTCACCGGTATGGAAAGGACTTACGTTTGTTAGATCTGGTGAGAGCACTCAGAATCTACATTTCCCGCACGGCGCCCATGCGCCGTTCCGATGCATTTTTTGTCCTTGTCGCTGGTCCGCGCAAGGGGTTGCAGGCTTCTAAAGCCACCCTGGCTCGATGGATCAAAGAACCAATTCTAGAGGCCTACCGTTCTGCGGGGCTTCCGGTTCCTTCAGGGCTAAAAGCCCACTCACCCAGAGCCGTGGGTGCGTCCTGGGCATTACGACACCAGGCTTCGGCTCAACAAGTGGGCCAGGCAGCTACCTGGTCCAGTCTGCACACTTTCACCAAGCATTATCAGGTGCATACCTATGCTTCGGCGGATGCCAGCTTAGGTAGAAGAGTCCTGCAGGCGGCAGTGACACCCCCGTAGGGGAGGGCTGTTTTGCAGCTCTAACATGCGGTATTTCTTTACCCACCCAGGGACAGCTTTTGGACGTCCCAATCGTCTGGGTCTCCCAATAGAGCGCTGAAGAAGAAGGGAATTTTGTTACTTACCGTAAATTCCTTTTCTTCTAGCTCTTATTGGGAGACCCAGCACCCGCCCTGTTGTCCTTCGGGATTTTTTTGTTGTTTGCGGGTACACATGTTGTTCATGTTGAACGGTTTTTCAGTTCTCCGATGTTACTCGGAGTTAATTTGTTTAAACCAGTTATTGGCTTTCCTCCTTCTTGCTTTGGCACTAAAACTGGAGAACCCGTGATACCACGGGGGGGTATAGCCAGAAGGGGAGGGGCCTAGCACTTTTTGGTGTAGTGCTTTGTGTGGCCTCCGGAGGCAGTAGCTATACCCAATCGTCTGGGTCTCCCAATAAGAGCTAGAAGAAAAGGAATTTACGGTAAGTAACAAAATTCCCTTCTCCTTCTGCTCAAGCAATGGTCCCCAACTCTGAGGACTGATTTAACCAGCAGGAAAATGAGCCATGCCACACTGCTAGGTCAATCAATGTGTGGATGAAGTACCACCATATCAAAACCCTGTCATGGCCAGCCCAATCTCCAGACCTGAACCCCATTGAAAACCTCTGGAATGTAATCAAGAGGAAGATGGATAGTCACAAGCCATCAAACAATGAAGAACTGCTTACATTTTTGCACCAGGAGTGGCATAAGGTCACCCAAAAGCAGTGTGAAAGACTGGTGGAAAGCATGGCAAGATGCATGAAAGCTGTGATTAAAAATCATGGTTATTCCACAAAATATTGATTTCTAATCTCTTCCTGACATTATTAGTATTGTTGTTTCTAAATGATTATGAACTATGCATTGTTTTGTTATTTTGGCCATTTCTGAGTTTCAGAAAATAAATACAAAATGCATTACTTGGAAATTCGGAGACATTGCAATAGTTTATAGAATAAAAGAACAATTTACATTTCACTCCAAAATATATCTATAAAGAGAAAAATCAGAAAAACTGACAATTTTGCAGTGGTCCCTTAATTTTTGCCAGCGCTGTATATACCAGGATGAGGGACATACAGTTAGGTCCAGAAATATTTGGACAGTGACACAAGTTTTGTTATTTTAGCTGTTTACAAAAACATGTTCAGAAATACAATTATATATATAATATGGGCTGAAAGTGCACACTCCCAGCTGCAATATGAGAGTTTTCACATCCAAATCGGAGAAAGGGTTTAGGAATCATAGCTCTAATGCATAGCCTCCTCTTTTTCAAGGGACCAAAAGTAATTGGACAAGGGACTCTAAGGGCTGCAATTAACTCTGAAGGCGTCTCCCTCATTAACCTGTAATCAATGAAGTAGTTAAAAGGTCTGGGGTTGATTACAGGTGTGTGGTTTTGCATTTGGAAGCTGTTGCTGTGACCAGACAACATGCGGTCTAAGGAACTCTCAATTGAGGTGAAGCAGAACATCCTGAAGCTGAAAAAAAAGAAAAAATCCATCAGAGAGATAGCAGACATGCTTGGAGTAGCAAAATCAACAGTCGGGTACATTCTGAGAAAAAAGGAATTGACTGGTGAGCTTGGGAACTCAAAAAGGCCTGGGCGTCCACGGATGACAACAGTGGTGGATGATCGCCGCATACTTTCTTTGGTGAAGAAGAACCCGTTCACAACATCAACTGAAGTCCAGAACACTCTCAGTGAAGTAGGTGTATCTGTCTCTAAGTCAACAGTAAAGAGAAGACTCCATGAAAGTAAATACAAAGGGTTCACATCTAGATGCAAACCATTCATCAATTCCAAAAATAGACAGGCCAGAGTTAAATTTGCTGAAAAACACCTCATGAAGCCAGCTCAGTTCTGGAAAAGTATTCTATGGACAGATGAGACAAAGATCAACCTGTACCAGAATGATGGGAAGAAAAAAGTTTGGAGAAGAAAGGGAACGGCACATGATCCAAGGCACACCACATCCTCTGTAAAACATGGTGGAGGCAACGTGATGGCATGGGCATGCATGGCTTTCAATGGCACTGGGTCACTTGTGTTTATTGATGACATAACAGCAGACAAGAGTAGCCGGATGAATTCTGAAGTGTACCGGGATATACTTTCAGCCCAGATTCAGCCAAATGCCGCAAAGTTGATCGGACGGCGTTTCATAGTACAGATGGACAATGACCCCAAGCATACAGCCAAAGCTACCCAGGAGTTCATGAGTGCAAAAAAGTGGAACATTCTGCAATGGCCAAGTCAATCACCAGATCTTAACCCAATTGAGCATGCATTTCACTTGCTCAAATCCAGACTTAAGACGGAAAGACCCACAAACAAGCAAGACCTGAAGGCTGCGGCTGTAAAGGCCTGGCAAAGCATTAAGAAGGAGGAAACCCAGCGTTTGGTGATGTCCATGGGTTCCAGACTTAAGGCAGTGATTGCCTCCAAAGGATTCGCAACAAAATATTGAAAATAAAAATATTTTGTTTGGGTTTGGTTTATTTGTCCAATTACTTTTGACCTCCTAAAATGTGGAGTGTTTGTAAAGAAATGTGTACAATTCCTACAATTTCTATCAGATATTTTTGTTCAAACCTTCAAATTAAACGTTACAATCTGCACTTGAATTCTGTTGTAGAGGTTTCATTTCAAATCCAATGTGGTGGCATGCAGAGCCCAACTCGCGAAAATTGTGTCACTGTCCAAATATTTCTGGACCGAACTGTATATACCAGGGTGGGGGGCATTGCTACGTAATGAAGGGGGACGGGGAGCAAAATATATGTTTTTATAGGATTTAGAAAGCTACAAGGGTCTGTATATCTGACATAAAGATGCAGGGAGGTGGGAATTTGGGGAGCCAGATCCAAATCTTTCATCAATGTCCATTGGACTCTAGTTATGTCACTGGTGTTGGGGACACTTATACATTGTAGGGGGCATGATACAGTGTGGGGGGCTGTTATATACTGTGGGTCTACTTTGGGGGCTCTCATACAGTGCAAGGGACTACTATTGAAGCCATTATACAATCTGCAGGTTATTGTGTGTTGGCTACTGTGGTGTCTATTCTACACTGTGTGGACAATTATTTTGGGGGAGCTGTGGATACATCATACTATGTATACGGGAGGTGTAGAGGTGTCAGTGTGTATAGGCGAGCTATGGGAACTTTACACTGTGTATAGGTGTGCAGCAGGGGCTTCGTGCTGTATGTTGTAGACTAGCTGTAATTGGGGGGGGGGGCATTATTAAATGTTAAGTTGACACTTTATTGACCATTATTGCTATAGGGGCAATCAGGCTATTGTGACCATGAAAAGCACGCTGGGGGAATTATTACTTTCTAGGACTAAAATGTGGACACTTTTCTAGGGCATTACACAGCGCATTCATATTTTTTAGAGGACAGTTTTACCATCTAGAGGGCACAAAGGAGGCATTATTTCCATGTAAGGAGCACAGTGGTGGCATTACTATGTGGGGCAATTAAGGAAAACATTTTTTTGTGCCACAGAGCATGTACAGTAGTACGGACACATACAGCAGCAGCAGTGGCTCAGTATTGGGGTATCAGCAGGGTGAGGAGTTTTTGCAGGTTGGGAATAGATGAGGATGGTGCTGGAAATGTGTGGAGTCAGATATGTCTGTTATAATCATTGCTGGAAGAAGTTGTCATGTTGGTCTGGGGCAGATGGAAAAGACAGTAAAAGTGAACGACTCCACCGGAAATAACATCAGCCATAAGTCACCATCTATAACCGTACTGTAATCTCTTGTATGCCTTGCAAGACTGATATCTACCACTATATAGTCACGATACAGCGGTAATATCTGTCATCTGCTGAGGTTCCCCTATACCCACGATTAGTCTGCACCACTATACTTATCATGGTTACTTGGCTTAGGCGCCCACTCAGATGTGTGCCCCCCCCCGAGCTGAACCCCTAGCTACCCCTCTGGAGTTTCCATCTAAATCTCTGAAAAACATGATTCAAACAAAACCCAGATGGAAGATTCACTATAATGAAGCAACTACTGTTCACTACAGTTCTGTGCAGCACTGAAAGGTTGGACATTGCTGAGGATAGACAGCGGCCAGAGTAACTCTGCCTGCCTTATTATAGTGAATGGTTCAATCGGGGATTTCATCTGAATCCTGTATTTCAGAGATTTAATGGAAACTGCAATTTAACTGCAAACGAGATGGAGGAAAGTTTGACACGCCCAATGGAATAGGTCACCACACATCCACGGAGTGCAACGATATGGAATCCGCCAGGTGGATTATAACTGGAATAGAAGGAAAAGATATCAGCACATCCAACGTAAAATGATTTGTTTTATTCTTTGTATTTTTCTCTCTCACCAATGTGTTCAGTCACACAGTTCATTGCAATTACAATGACATTAAATAAGACTTGCTCTATGTCGTTGTTGAAATATTATTAATGGTACTTTATATATGAGATACTTTATGCTTTATATCACAATCCCTTCCCCCTTCTTTTTGCGCAATCCTACTTTTTTGTTTTTAGTGTGTGATTTTAATCATGTGTTACTTATTGTCTCTAACTCTATTGTTGATCTTTGCCTATAAGTGTCTAGAGCTTGCTAAAAAAAAGTTAGCCTATGATTAAGGACGCTCTTTTGCGTCAGAAACGCGCCAGGGTCATCTAAATATGGATGGACTTTTTTAATACTATGTGACAATAAAGAAAGAAATCATTTTATGTTGGATGTGCCGATATCTTTTCCTTCTATGCAATTTAACTGCTCATAGAGCAAACGATAAAGGTGAACTGATCCAAAATGTTATGTTCCCCAAAATGACACCAATTAAAGCTTCAACGCAACCCATAAAAAAAAACAAGTCCCCACTCAGGTCCATCATCTGTTACCTGAAATATAGGGAATTTCTCCATTATTGTTAACACAAAATCTCTGGAAAGAAACATGGCTCCATCCAAAGGAAATCCAGTAAAATGTGTGCTCCTAAATTCAAAAGCCCCCTTCCTGTTGAGCACCACAATGTTCCTAAACTGCTTTACAAACAATTAGCAATTTTTAAGGGGGCATATCGCCAGAGGTACAAGCTGTGCACAATGTACTGGGCACTACAATGTACTGGGCACTACAATGGCATATTTGCAATTTTCACTCTACAGCATCCAATGTGTGCTTAGTTTCTGGATAACACCCATGGGAGTCAAAATCATCACCACATCCATAGATGAATTCCCAGTGGGTTATAATTTTAAAAAGAAAGCCACCCGAGGGAGGTTTCTGCTGTTCTGGCACTTAGGGCTTCTATATATGAATGCAGTGTAGCCAAAAAGCATATTCCTCTTATAGAAATTCCACACACGTGTGCACCACCAAACTGAATAGCAGTAATTAGGGAAAGGAGAAGGGATGAGGTGTGTGGATAAAATGTAACTTGTTATATAATAAAATAAAAATTGTATTTATAAAATAGTCCCAACGTTTGTAATCTAATTGATTGGAGTGGACTTATACCCCATTTTAAGCCCTGATGTAAATTATTGCTAACCAGTAGTTGTATGATACTTATATAACTTTCTTAAAGGGTATTGCCACTATCAGTGCTTCTGTTATAATGCTATCACTGATAGAGTACTATACCATGGTCAGATGTATGGATGCATTGCTATTATATCGTTTATTATTAAGTGCTACATATTAGTAGTAGGGAATAAGCACTGATAGATTGTGATATGCATGCCCATACTTTCCACTGCATTAATTATCAAAGACCACTTATTTGTACTGCAATCTCCTCCAATCTAAGAATAATCAGGACAAATAGCCCTCCCAACGTGTGTTTCGACAGGTGTACTGTCTCCTTCTAGGGGCGAGGGCCACTAGCAAACAAGATCTTTTATATTATCTGTGTTACGTCACCACCGGAGTCCGCTCCAGCGACTTCTGCTCCGATCGCCAGGCGACGCCGTGTTCCTGCCGTGGATGGCGCTGGCGATGGGAGAGGAGTCGATGCCAGCGGCACCGGTGGGCGTAGGCTCCGATCATCCACTGGGCTGGGTTATCTTGGGATCTGCAGTACCACTGGTTGTCTGTAGGTGGCGTGTGTCTTCCAGCTGAAGTTGCCAGCGTTCAGCTACAGCCAATGGGAAGACATCACACCCTTCTTATTCCCCCTCCTGTCTGCTGACCTCTGCCAGAGATAGTTCTGATTTCCTGGCTCCTGGTCCGCCCTATTCTGTTTTGTGATTCCTGTGTACTGAATTCTGCGTGTTTTCTGACTACCCTTCCACCTGCTGTTTTTGTACCTCGCTGCCCAAACCGGATTTGACCTCTGCTACGTTTTCTGATTCCGTCCTTGCCTGCCGATTCTGTCCCTCTTCTGCTATTCCTGGTTTTACCCTACCTGACGACTACTCTCATCGGACTGCAGACTTCCACAGGTAGTGATCTCCAGGGCCCTGTGTAATTCCAAATCCCTGTATAGGGGTTAAAGGGTTTCAGGATTCTGGGGGTCCTGCTTGCTGAGTGGCTTCCCTCTAGCCTGTCCATTACATCCCATCTGAGTCTGTTGATCCAGGCAGGCATTACAATCTGTCAAGAATGACAGAAGAACCTGCCAATCATAGCAGGGTACAGATTAACTATTGACATTCCTGACTGCATCAATATCAGTATAGTGTGAAGTAAAACCATTGATGTTTAATTATTTGACTTCATATAGATCAGTAATTAAGGATTGGCTCCACAAAATGTCACTTAATTACAAAGTATTCTTAAAATATTAATATATCATATAATGTTTTATTAAGTCATAAGATTGTGGTGCAGTCTCAGTAATAGAGCTTTTTTAATATTTATACAGGTAGAATAAAGAGAAATTAACCATTTTACAGTATCTCAAATAAAGATGACAAATGTCTTTCTATATACAGTACAGACCAAAAGTTTGGACACGCCTTCTCATCTCTACAACAACTGTTAAGAGGAGACTTTGTGCAGCAGGCCTTCATTGTAAAATAGCTGCTAGGAAACCACTGCTTATGACAGGCAACAAGAAGAGACATGTTTAGGCTAAAGAACACAAGGAATGGACATTACACCAGTGGAAATCAGTACTTTGGTCTGATGAGTTCAAATTTGAGATCTTTGGATCCAACCACCGTGTCTTTGTAGAAAAGGTTAATGGATGGACTCTACATGCTTGGTTCCCACCGTGAAGCATGGAGGAGGAGGTGTGATGGTGTGGGGGTGCATTGCTGGTGACACTTGGGAATTTATTCAAAATTGAAGGTATAATGAACCAGTATGGCTACCACAGCATCTTGTAGCGGTGTGCTTTTCCATCCGGTGCGTTTAGTTGGACCATCAATTATTTTTCAACAGGACAATGACCCCAAACACACCTCCAGGCTGTGTAAGGGCTATTTGACTAAGAAGGAGAGTGATGGGGTGCTACGCCAGATGACCTGGTCTCCACAGTCACCAGACTTGAACCCAATCGAGATGGTTTGGGGTGAGCTGGACTGCAGAGTGAAGGCAAAAGGGCCAACAAGTGCTAAGCATCTCTGGGAACTCCTTCAAGACTGTTGGAAGACCATTTCTGGTGACTACCTCTTGAATCTCATCAAGAGAATGCCAAGAGTGTGCAAAGCAGTAATCAAAGCAAAAGGTGGCTACTTTGAAGAACCTAGAATATAAGACATTTTCAGATGTTTCACACTTTAAGTATTTCATTCCACATGTTTTAATTCATAGTTTTGATGCCTTTAATGTGAATCTACAATTTTCAGAGTCCTGAAAATAAAGAAAACTCTTTGAATGAGAAGGTGTGTCTAGACTTTTGGTCTGTACTGTGTGTTATACAGTATCTAGTATTGTTTCATATATTAGTGGTCATTGATGCGGATCAGATAGAGAAAGGGAATTCAGGTAAATCATATTTTGTGCTTTATATTTTTCTTAAAAACAGCCAAATTTGTAGTTTTTCTTAAAGGGAACCAACCATCAGGATTTTCGTGTATAAGCTGCAGCCAGTGCAGTACTGGCACTATCATGCACAGTGTGTACATACCATTAGGGTGCAGCTCGGGTGATTAGTCAGTGAAATCCAACTTTATAAAGTTTGAAATTTCGTGCACTTTTTGATTGACGTGTGCACCTCTCTGTTAATGTCCGGGCGGGTTATGCAGGAGTTCTCCGCCCACCCGCGCCGCCTGTTCCTCCCTCCCTCCGGCTGTATGTAAAATGCTAATCTTCAGAAACATGGCGCCGGAGTGGGCCTCTGCGCATAGCGCTTATCCCCGGCGCCATGTTTCTGAAGCCCGCATTACACAGCTTGGTGTCTGCAGAACAGCTGATCGGAGGACGCGATCAGCTGTAGCTATGATGACGTGCCGCCTCAGGACACCGGGCCAGGACAGGAGCCTGCCAGCGACATCGGGGGTCAGGTGAGGTAAGTTCACAATGGACTCACATGACCCCGTGACGGCAGTGCTGCGAGACCCGGTCACGGTAGTGATATCGGGCGGCACTGTCTTCACGGGGTCAGGTGAATGAAATTACTAGCACCTGCGATGTCATTGCCCCAGCAGGCACCCACACATTATACACACACATACACACACTATATATATACACACACACTGCTGTGTGTGCGCCCCTGCGTTGACCTGGGCTCACCTTCTAGGTTCCAGGTCACTGCAGGAAAGCACTCACAGCTGTGTGTGTGTATAATGTGTGTATGCGCGTGTGTATAATGTGTGTATAATGTGTGTATGCGCGTGTGTATAATGTGTGTATGCGCGTGTGTATAATGTGTGTATAATGTGTGTATAATGTGTGTATGCGCGTGTGTATAATGTGTGTATGCGCGTGTGTGTATAATGTGTGTATGCGCGTGTGTATAATGTGTGTATGCGCGTGTGTATAATGTGTGTATGTGTGTATGCGCGTGTGTATAATGTGTGTATGCACGTGTATAATGTGTGTATGCATGTGTATAATGTGTGTATGCACGTGTATAATGTGTGTATGCATGTGTATAATGTGTGTATGCACGTGTATAATGTGTGTATGTGCGTGTGTATAATGTGTGTATGCGCGTGTGTATAATGTGTGTATGCGCGTGTATAATGTGTGTATGCGCGTGTATAATGTGTGTATGCGCGCGTGTATAATGTGTGTATGCGCGCGTGTGTATAATGTGTGTATGCGCGCGTGTGTATAATGTGTGTGTGCGCGCGCGTATAATGTGTGTGTGCGCGCGCGTATGTGTGTATGTGCGCGTGTATAATGTGTGTATGCGCGTGTGTATGCGCGTGTATGCGCGTGTGTATAATGTGTGTATGAGCGTGTGTATAATGTGTGTATGCGCGTGTGTATAATGTGTGCATGCGCGTGTGTATAATGTGCGCGTGTGTATAATGTGTGTGTGCGCGTGTGTATAATGTGTATAATGTGTGTGTGCGCGTGTGTGTGCGCACGCGTGTGTGTGCGTGCGCGTGTGTATAATGTGTGTGTGTGCGCGTGTGTATGTGTGTGCTCGCGCGCGCGTGTATAATGTGTGTGCGCGTGTATAATGTCCGCGCGCGTATGTGTGTGCGCGCGCGCATGTATAATGTGCGCGCGCGTATAATGTGTGTGTGCGCGCGCGTATAATGTGTGTGTGCGCGCGCGTATAATGTGTGTGTGCGCGCGCGTATAATGTGTTTGTGCGCGCGCGCGTATAATGTGTGTGTGCGCGTGTGTATAATGTGTGTGTGCGCGCGTGTATAATGTGTGTGTGTGCGCGCGTGTATAATGTGTGTGCGCGCGTGTATAATGTGTGTGCGCGCGTGCGTGTATAATGTGTGTGTGTGTGTATAGTGTGTGTATAATAGGATAATAATGATGGAGGAGGAGGAGGATAATAATGATGGAGGAGGAGGAGAATGATGATGGAGAAGTAGGAGGAGGTGGAGTATTCATAGAGCTTACCTATCCCCGCTGCCTGCCGCGTCCTCGCCACCTATGCTGCTGCTACTTGCGGTTGTATAATGAATTTTTCATCGATATGTATGTTGTAAGGTAGCTTGTGCAACCAACGCACCAAAACCGCAGGAAAAACGCATGCGCTTTTCCTGCAGTTTTCGCGCGGTTTTTCCACAGGTTGGTTCCTGCGGTTTTTTTATGCTGAACTGCAATAAATAATATAGATAATCGATAGACAGATAATGGATAGAGGGAAAGATGGATAGATAGATAGATGAGAAAGACCTATATAATGTCCCACCCCCTGCATATTCTAAGCTGGCACCCTTTAGTGACTTTCATGTGACACTAAAGGGTGCCTAGCCTTGTAATTAGCCAAAAAATAAATAAATATTTAAAAAAAACGATGTGGGGTCCCCCCTATTTTTTGTAGCCAGCTAGGGTAAAGCAGACGGCTGCAGCCTGCAGACCACAGCTGGCAGCTTTACCTTGGCTGGTAATCCAAAACAGAGGGCACCCCACGCTGTTATTTTACATTAAATAAATAATTTAAAACAAAAAACGTGGGGTCCCCCCCAAATTGGATCACCAGCCAAGGTAAAGCGGACAGCTGGGGTCTGATATTCTCAGACTAGGGAGGTCCACTGTTATTGGACACTCCCAGCCTAAAAATAGCAGGCTGCAGCCGCCCCAGAAGTGGCGCATCCATCAGACGTGCCAATACTGGCGCTTCGCCCCAACTCATCCCGTTGCCCTGGTGCGGTGGCAAACGAGGTAATATATGGGGTTGATAACAGCTGTGAATTGCCAGCTGACATCAAGTCCTGGTATTAGTAATGGGTGGGCATCTAGTAGACACCCCCATTACGAATTCCTTTATTTCAAAGTAATACTTTTTATTAGAACAAAAAAAACCCCAACGCCATCCCTCGTTGACCAATTTATTAAAGAAGTTGTCCAGTTACCAAAACTGATTTTTTTTTTTTTCTGAAAAATCTTGCTAATATGTGCCCCTCAACACATCTATTATGTTTTCTTTGTCGCTCCTAATTGGGAGACCCAGACAATTGGGTGTATAGCTACTGCCTCCGGAGGCCACACAAAGTACTACACTTAAAAGTGTAAGGCCCCTCCCCTTCTGGCTATACACCCCCCCGTGGGATCACGGGCTCCTCAGTTTTATGCTTTGTGCGAAGGAGGCCAGACATCCACGCATAGCTCCACTGTTTAGTCAGCAGCAGCTGCTGACCATGTCGGATGGAAGAAAAGAGGGCCCATACGAGGGCCCCCAGCATGCTCCCTTCTCACCCCACTTTCTGTCGGCGGTGTTTGTTAAGGTTGAGGTACCCATTGTGGGTACGGAGGCTGGAGCCCACTTGCTGATTCCTTCCCCATCCCCATTAGGGCTCTGGGTGAAGTGGGACTTTACCGGTCTCCGGGCACTGAGGCCGTGCTCCATCCACAGCCCCTGGAGGATCTGCTGGATACGGAGCGGAGTTTCCTCAGGGACAGGACCCTGCTCCATCAAGGTACTCCGTGTCCCCGTGCTTATCGCACGCACACTGCAGCATTGCTGGGTGTGTTAGTGCGCCGGGGTAAACAGCGCTGCTGCGCTTGTGCCGTTACTCACTACAGCTCTGCTGAGTGAGGTGACTTAGTACGATCGGCCGTTCCGGCCGCGGGGGTCAGTTTTTACTGCGTCGCGGCTGGGATTTGTGGTGCGCCGGGGACTTCCGCGCTGGCCGTGCATATATGACGGCCGCGCTAGATTACTACAGTCCCCGGCTTTTGCGGCCTAGTTCGTATCGTTCCCGCCCCCAGACCTGCCAGTCAGGAGGAGGGCGGGACGCTGTACAGACCAGCAGCGCTAAGAGCTGGAGTCTGTTTTACATACTCCAGCCCTCACACTAGGCACAGTGGGACGCAGTTTCCCGCACTTTTGTTTGTGACGCCCACGGTCCGCCCCTCTTCACAGGACGCCGGCAGCCATTCCTGCCTGCACGCTGAGCTGCAGAGGGGAGACGGGGAGACTCAGACAAGGGATTCTACGACCTCACACCCGCTTTTCAGCGGGCGGTAAGCAGCCCTCAAGGGCTCTCCCCCACTTGTGCCATAGTGTACTTTGTATTTTGTGCTGGCAATACTTTGCACTGTACAGTCGCTGGTGATTTTCTGCTATATACCCTCCTTAGATTTCTCAAGGAGACAACAGCATGTCGTCCGCAAAAAGCAAAAGTGCCAAGGCACGGACTTTTTATGCTGCTTGTACCGCATGTGGGGCTACTCTACCGGCAGGTTCCACTGACCCCCATTGTGTGCAGTGCTCGGCCCCTGTGGCAATTGCTCAGCCGGGGCCGCTGCTAGAGGTGACCCAGGGAGAACCACCTGTGAATGCTGTCCAGGTGACAGGGACGGAGTTTGCAGCTTTTGCTGACAGATTGTCTATGACTATGTCTAAAATTCTTGAAACATTGCAGTCTAGACCAGTAACTCAGACCATGGGCACTGTTGATTCATTGCCACCTTGTCCCCCTCAGCTGGACCACTTCCTAGCTCCGGGGGTGTCACATGCACCCCAGGGTGACGGCTCTGACTCGGACGACAGTCCCAGACAACCTAAGCGGGCTCGCTATGAGCGACCCTCAACTTCATCACACTGGTCAGGGTCCCAGCGGGACGACTCTCTGTGTGATGAGGCGGATGTAACTGATCAGGAGTCTGATGCTGGGGCCGCTCTCAATCTAGATACCCCGGATGGTGACGCCATAGTGAATGATCTTATAGCGTCCATCAATAAGATGTTAGATATTTCTCCACCAGCTCCTCTTGCGGAGGAGGCAGCTTCACAGCAGGAGAAATTCCATTTCAGGTATCCCAAGCGTAAATTAAGCACTTTTCTGGACCACTCTGACTTTAGAGACGCAATCCAGAAACACCACGCTTATCCAGATAAGCGTTTTTCCAAACGGCTTAAAGATACACGCTATCCTTTTCCCCCTGACGTGGTCAAGGGCTGGACACAGTGTCCCAAGGTGGACCCTCCAATCTCCAGGCTTGCAGCCAGATCTCTAGTTGCAGTGGAAGATGGGGCGGCACTTAAAGATGCCACTGACAGACAGATGGAGCTCTGGTTAAAATCCATCTATGAAGCGATTGGAGCGTCGTTGGCGCCAGCATTCGCAGCCGTATGGGCACTCCAAGCTATTTCAGCTGGGCTTACACAGGTCGACACGGTCACACGTACATCTGCTCCGCAGGTGACACCCTTGACCTCTCAAATGTCTGCATTCGCGTCTTACGCGATTAATGCTGTCCTAGACTCTACGAGCCGTACGGCGGTGGCGTCAGCCAACTCTGTGGTTTTACGCAGAGCCCTGTGGTTGAGAGAATGGAAGGCAGATTTTTCTTCCAAGAAGTGCTTAACCAGTTTGCCTTTTTCTCGTGACCGATTGTTTGGTGAGCGTTTGGATGAAATCATTAAACACTCCAAGGGTAAGGATTCATCCTTACCTCAGCCCAGACAAAACAAACCCCAACAGAGGAGGGGACAGTCTGGTTTTCGGTCCTTTCGAGGCTCAGGCAGGTCCCAATTCTACTCGTCCAAAAGGACTCAAAAGGATCAGAGGGGCTCAGATTCTTGGCGGACTCAATCACGCCCAAAAAAGCCAGCCGGAAGAACCGTTACCAAGACGGCTTCCTCATGACTCTCAGCCTCCTCTCTCCGCATCCTTGGTCGGTGGCAGGCTCTCCCACTTTGGCGACATTTGGCTGTCACAGGTCAAAGACCGTTGGGTGAGAGACATTCTGTCTCACGGGTACAGGATAGAGTTCAGCTCTCGTCCTCCAACTCGCTTCTTCAGAACTTCCCCACCGCCCGACCGAGCCGATGCTCTGCTACAAGCGGTGTCCGCTCTAAAGGCGGAAGGAGTGGTGACTTCTGTTCCTCTTCAGGAACAAGGTCACGGTTTTTACTCCAATTTGTTTGTGGTGCCAAAGAAAGACGGGTCGTTCCGTCCCGTCCTGGATCTAAAGCTGCTCAACAAACACGTAAAAACCAGGAGGTTCCGGATGGAATCTCTCCGCTCCGTTATCGCCTCAATGTCTCAAGGAGATTTCCTAGCATCAATAGACATCAAGGATGCTTATCTCCACGTGCCAATTGCGCCAGAGCATCAGCGTTTTCTACGCTTCGTTATAGGAAGCGAACACCTGCAGTTCGTAGCTCTACCTTTCGGGCTGGCGACAGCCCCTCGGGTCTTCACCAAGGTCATGGCAGCAGTAGTAGCAGTCCTGCACTCGCAAGGTCACTCCGTGATCCCGTATTTGGACGATCTACTTATCAAGGCACCCTCTCAAGAGGCATGCCAACACAGCCTGAACGTGGCACTGAAGACTCTCCAGAGTTTCGGGTGGATTATCAACTTTTCAAAGTCAAATCTAACCCCGACCCAATCACTAACATATCTTGGCATGGAGTTTCATACTCTCTCAGCGATAGTGAAACTTCCACTGGACAAACAGTGCTCGCTACAGACAGGGGTGCAATCTCTCCTGCAGGGCCAGTCGCACCCCTTGAGGCGCCTCATGCGCTTCCTAGGGAAGATGGTAGCAGCAATGGAAGCAGTTCCTTTTGCGCAGTTTCATCTGCGTCCACTACAATGGGACATTCTCCGCCAATGGGACGGGAAGTCGACGTCCCTCGACAGGGAGGTCTCCCTCTCTCAGGCAGCCAAGGAATCTCTCCGGTGGTGGCTTCTTCCCACCTCATTGTCAAAAGGAAAGTCGTTCCTACCCCCATCCTGGGCGGTGGTCACGACAGATGCGAGTCTATCAGGGTGGGGAGCAGTGTTTCTCCACCACAGGGCTCAAGGTACGTGGACTCGGAAAGAGTCCACCCTTCAGATCAATGTTCTGGAGATCAGAGCAGTCTATCTTGCCCTACAAGCCTTCCAACAGTGGCTGGAAGGCAAGCAGATCCGAATTCAGTCGGACAACTCCACAGCGGTGGCATACATCAACCACCAAGGGGGAACACGCAGTCGGCAAGCCTTCCAGGAAGTCCGGCGGATTCTGACGTGGGTGGAAGACACGGCATCCACCATATCCGCAGTTCACATCCCAGGCGTAGAAAACTGGGAAGCAGACTTTCTCAGTCGCCAGGGCATGGACGCAGGGGAATGGTCTCTTCACCCGGACGTGTTTCAGGAGATCTGTCGCCGCTGGGGGATGCCGGACGTCGACCTGATGGCGTCACGGCACAACAACAAGGTCCCGGTTTTCATGGCACGGTCTCACGATCACCGAGCTCTGGCGGCAGACGCCTTAGTTCAAGATTGGTCGCAGTTCTGGCTACCGTATGTGTTCCCACCTCTGGCATTGTTGCCCAGAGTGCTCCGCAAAATCAGGTCCGACTGCCGCCGCGCCATTCTCGTCGCTCCAGACTGGCCAAGGAGGTCGTGGTACCCGGATCTGTGGCACCTCACGGTAGGCCATCCGTGGGCACTACCAGACCGTCCAGACTTGCTGTCTCAAGGGCCGTTTTTCCATCTGAATTCTGCGGCCCTGAACCTGACTGTGTGGCCATTGAGTCCTGGATCCTAGCGGCCTCAGGTTTATCTCATGAAGTGGTTGCCACCATGAGACAGGCTAGGAAGCCATCCTCCGCCAAGATCTACCACAGGACGTGGAGGATATTCCTATCTTGGTGCTCTGCTCAGGGAGTTTCTCCCTGGCCTTTTGCATTGCCTACTTTTCTTTCCTTCCTGCAGTCTGGGTTGGAAAAAGGTTTGTCGCTTGGCTCCCTTAAGGGTCAAGTCTCCGCGCTATCCGTATTTTTTCAGAAACGCCTGGCGCGACTTCCTCAGGTACGCACGTTCCTGCAAGGGGTTTGTCATATCGTCCCCCCTTACAAGCGGCCATTGGAGCCCTGGGACCTGAACAAGGTTCTAATTGCTCTCCAAAAGCCGCCTTTCGAGCCTATGAAGGAGGTTTCCCTTTCTCGTCTTTCACAGAAAGTGGCCTTTCTAGTAGCGGTCACGTCTCTTCGGAGAGTGTCCGAGCTGGCGGCGTTATCATGCAGATCTCCATTCCTGGTGTTTCACCAGGACAAGGTAGTTCTGCGTCCAATTCCAGAATTTCTTCCCAAGGTGGTATCTTCCTTTCATCTCAATCAAGATATCACTTTACCGTCTTTGTGTCCGCATCCAGTTCACCAATTTGAAAAAGGTTTGCATTTATTGGATCTGGTGAGAGCACTCAGGATCTACATTTCCCGCACGGCGCCTCTGCGCCGCTCGGATGCACTCTTTGTCCTTGTCGCTGGTCAGCGTAAAGGGTCGCAAGCTTCCAAATCCACCCTTGCGCGTTGGATCAAGGAACCAATTCTTCACACCTACCGTTCTGCTGGGCTTCCGATTCCATCAGGACTGAAGGCCCATTCTACCAGAGCCGTGGGTGCGTCCTGGGCATTACGGCACCAGGCTACGGCTCAGCAGGTGTGCCAGGCGGCTACCTGGTCGAGTCTGCACACTTTTACCAAGCATTATCAGGTGCATACCTACGCTTCGGCGGATGCCGGCCTAGGTAGACAAGTCCTTCAGGCGGCGGTGGCTCACCTGTAGGAAAGGGCTGTTTGACGGCCCTATCACGAGGTATTCTTTTACCCACCCAGGGACTGCGTTTGGACGTCCCAATTGTCTGGGTCTCCCAATTAGGAGCGACAAAGAAGAAGGGAATTTTGTTTACTTACCGTAAATTCCTTTTCTTCTAGCTCCAATTGGGAGACCCAGCACCCGCCCTGTTTTCTTAGGAAGTTTGTTTTTTTCGGGTGCACATGTTGTTCATGTTGAACAGTTCAGTTCTCCGAGGTTGTTTCTCGGGTTGAATTTGTATTTAAAACAGTTATTGGCTTTCCTCCTTCTTGCTTTTGCACTAAAACTGAGGAGCCCGTGATCCCACGGGGGGGTGTATAGCCAGAAGGGGAGGGGCCTTACACTTTTAAGTGTAGTACTTTGTGTGGCCTCCGGAGGCAGTAGCTATACACCCAATTGTCTGGGTCTCCCAATTGGAGCTAGAAGAAAAGGAATTTACGGTAAGTAAACAAAATTCCCTTCTTTTCAGCAAAATTAGCTTTTATTGTGCACTAGCAGCACATGCTCATTGCTGGCTCCAGCTCTGATGGGGTTAATCTCTCCTCTGACTTCCTGTGTTCAGTTCCTACAAGTCCCAGAATTCTTTGTGGCTCTAGGGCGGTGTCTGGCTTATCTAACACACCCATTGTGTCTAATACACCCACTCTGCTCCCACCCAAACCCTCCTCCCTGCCTCTTCCCAGTGGATGTGCACAGCCAGGGGAAGAAAGTGTGTGTGCGCGTATATACAGTGTATGTGTGTGCGTATATACAGTGTGTGTGCGTATATACAGTGTGTGTGCGTATATACAGTGTGTGTGCGTATATACAGTGTGTGTATATACAGTGTGTGTGCATATATACAGTGTGTGTGCGCGTATATACAGTGTATGTGTATGTGTGCGCGTATATACAGTGTGTGTGTGTATATACAGTGTGTGTGTGAGTGTGTATGTGTGTATGTCATACTCACCTGTCTGCAGGGTCCCGGTGCCATGCCCGCTTCCAGCCCCTGTCTCGGTCCCGCCGCTTCGGCTGTGTGCAGTCTCCCCGGTGCATGCACGAAGCTTGCAGGACCTGGCCGTGGATCACCTGATGCGGTCACCTGACGCATCAGCTGATCGTAATTCTCGCGGTGTTGCCCGGCCGGCTATCAGCTGATCCTGCCGTCAGGGGACTTCATCAGCTGATTACCGGCAGCTCCTGCAGTGATGGGCCAGGATCATACTCCCCTGCAGGAGCTGCCGGTAATCAGCACAGACGTGAGTATTTATTTATTTATTTATTTATTTATTATTTTTTTTTGCACTGATGCATCAGCTGATTGTATAATCGGCTTTTATACAATCAGCTGATGTATGATGTGATTCACGTAGTTTAACCTGACACATCATCCCTTCACTGTGGATTCCAATCCCCAGCTGCCTAGTTGTACCCGGCTGGACACCAAAATTAGGCGAAGCTCACGTCATTTTTTTTTTAAAATTATTTCATGAAATTCATGAAATAATTAAAAAAAAAAAGGGCTGCTCTATATTTTTGGTTCCCAGCCGGGTACAAATAGGCAGCTGGGGGTTGGGGGCAGCCCGTACCTGCCTGCTGTACCCGGCTAGCATACAAAAATATGGCGAAGCCCATGTCATTTTTTTTTCTTTTTGGATAAAAAACTGCATACAGTCCTGGATGGAGGATGCTGAGCCTTGTAGTTCTGCAGCTTCTGTCTGCTCTCCTACATACACTAGTGAATGGAGGATGCTGAGCCTTGTAGTCCTGCAGCTGCTGTCTGCTCTCCTGCATACACTAGTGAATGGAGGATGCTGAGCCTTGTAGTCCTGCAGCTGCTGTCTGCTCTGCTGCATACACTAGTGAATGGAGGATGCTGAGCCTTGTAGTCCTGCAGCTGCTGTCTGCTCTCCTGCATACACTAGTGAATGGAGGATGCTGAGCCTTGTAGTCCTGCAGCTGCTGTCTGCTCTCCTGCATACACTAGTGAATGGAGGATGCTGAGCCTTGTAGTTCTGCAGCTGCTGTCTGCTCTCCTCCATTCACTAGTGTATGTAGGAGAGCAGACAGCAGCTGCAGAACTACAAGGCTCAGCATCCTCCATTCACTAGTGTAAGCAGGAGAGAAGACAGCAGCTGCAGAACTACAAGGCTCAGCATACTCCATCCCGGACTGTATGCAGTTTTTTGCCAAAAAAGAAAAAAAAAATGAAGTGGGCTTCGCCATATTTTTGTATGCTAGCCGGGTACAGCAGGCAGGTACGGGCTGCCCCCAACCCCCAGCTGCCTATTTGTACCCGGCTGGGAACCAAAAATATAGAGAAGCCCTTTTTTTTTTTTTTAAATTATTTCATGAATTTCATGAAATAATTTAAAAAAAAAAATGACGTGAGCTTCGCCTAATTTTTGTGTCCAGCCGGGTACAACTAGGCAGCCGGGGATTGGAATCCACAGTGCAGGGTGCCCAAGCTTTCTGGGCACCCCCACTGCGAATTGCAGTCCGAAGCCACCCCAGAAAATGGCGCTTTCATAGAAGCGCCATCTTCTGGCGCTGTATCCAACTCTTCCAGCTGCCCTGATGCCGGGTGGCTAGCCAGGTAATAATGGAGTTAGGGCTAGCTGTATATTATCAGCTAGCCCTAAGCCTGAAATTCATGGTGTCACGCCAATATTAGACATGGCCACCATGAATTTCTAGTAATGATAAAAAACAAAACACAACACACAGAAAAATATTTTTCTTCGGCGCTCCATTGGGAGACCCAGACGATTGGGTGTATAGCTACTGCCTCCGGAGGCCACACAAAGCATTACACTAAAAAGTGTAAGGCCCCTCCCCTTCTGGCTATACACCCCCCGTGGGATCACGGGCTGCTCAGTTTTCAAGCTTTGTGCGAAGGAGGTCAGACATCCACGCATAGCTCCACTGTTTAGTCAGCAGTAGCTGCTGACTATATCGGATGGAAGAAAAGAGGGCCCATATAGGGCCCCCAGCATGCTCCCTTCTCACCCCATTCCTATTGGCGGTGTTTGTTAAGGTTGAGGTACCCATTGCGGGTACGGAGGCTGGAGCCCACATGCTGCTTTCCTTCCCCATCCCCCTGAGGGGCTCTGAGGAAGTGGGATCTTACCGGCCCCCAAGCCCTGAGGCCGGGCTCCATCCACAGACCCATGGAACCTGCTGGATACGGAGCTGGGTACCGTTCAGGGACAAGGCCCTGCAACATTCAGGTACTCTGTGTCCCCGTATGGACAGGCCGCGCACACTCCAGACTTGCTGGGTGTGCTAGTGCGCCGGGGACAGTAGCGCTGCGCGCGGGGGTTACAGTCACTGCAGCTTCTCTGAGGGACTTTATGTGTTGGGGACCGCCGCGCCGGCCGCCCCTGGAGCGGCGGCGCGGCTGAGACTTGTGGTGCGCCGGGGACTTCGCGCCGACCGGACGGCGGCGCTTATAAATCTAGTCCCCGGCTTTTGCGGCCTAGCTCCGCTTCGTTCCCGCCCCCACCCTGTCAATCAGGGAAAGGGAGAGACGCTGTTCTATAGTCAGCGCCGAGGGCTGGAGTCTTATTTACATACTCCAGCCCTCTCACTGGGCACAGTGGGACGCAAGTTTCCCGCTTTTCGTCTGAACACACCCAGGGCCCGCCCCTCTCCACAGGACGCCGGCAGCCATTCCTGCATGCAGTCTGGCTGGGGAACGGACACAGGCTCTGGGAGACCCAGACAAGGGATTCGGGCGACCACACACCCGCGTTAAGCGGGCGGTAAGCAGCACATTAGTGCTGGCCCCACTAGTGCCACAGTGTTATATTGGTGTACTTTTTTCTCTGTACCATATATATATATATTTTGCACTGTAAGGTCGCTTCTTGGCTGTATACCCTATATTGCTCTGAGGAGACAACAACATGTCATCCGCAAAACGCAGGGGTGCCAAGACAAAGGCTGTATACGCTGCTTGTGCCGCTTGTGGGGCTGATCTACCGGCAGGTTCCAATGACCCCCATTGTGTGCAATGTTCGGTCCCTGTGCCACTTCGTCAGCCGGAGTCTATGGTGGTAGTGGCCCAGGCAGAGTCACCGGTGAACCCTGTTCCGGTGACGGGGACAGAGTTTGCAGTTTTTGCTGACAAGATGTCTGTGACTATGACAAAAATCCTAGAGACCTTGCAGGCCAGGCCAGTTACTCAGACCATGGACACTGCTGTGTCAATGTTCCCCGGTCCCCCTCAGTTGGAGCTAATCCGTGCTTCTAGGGGGTCCCAGGCATCTCAGGCTGAAGGCTCTGACTCGGATGACAGTCCCAGGCAGCCTAAGCGAGCTCGCTGGGAGAGACCCTCCACGTCATCACGCTGGTCAGGGTCTCAGCGAGACGAGTTTCTGTTTGATGAGACAGAGGAGGGTGGTCAGGAGTCTAATCCTGAGACCGCTCTCAATCTGGATACTCCTGATGGTGACGCCATGGTAAATGACCTTATAGCGGCCATCAATAGACTGTTGGATATTTCTCCCCCAGCCCCTTCAGCAGAAGAGGCAGCTGCACAGCAGGAGAAGTTCCATTTCAGGTATCCCAATCGTAAACTGAGTACTTTTCTGGACCACGCTGACTTCAGAGAATCAGTCCAGAAACACCATGCTTATCCAGACAAGCGTTTCTCCAAACGTCTTAAGGATACACGTTATCCCTTTCCCCCTGACGTGGTCAAACGCTGGACCCAGTGTCCAAAGGTGGATCCCCCAATCTCCAGGCTTGCGGCTAGATCCATAGTTGCAGTGGAGGATGGGGCTTCACTTAAAGATGTCAACGACAGACAGATGGACCTTTGGTTGAAATCTGTCTATGAAGCTATCGGCGCGTCGTTTGCTCCAGCATTCGCAGCCGTGTGGGCACTCCAAGCTATTTCAGCTGGTCTGGCGCAGGTGGACTCTGTCATACGTCCATCAGTGCCGCACGTGGCGTCCTTGACCTCGCAAATGTCTGCGTTTGCGACTTACGCTATCAACGCTGTCCTGGACTCTACGAGCCGTACCTCAATGGCGTCCGCCAACTCTGTGGTTTTGCGCAGAGCCTTGTGGTTAAAGGAATGGAAAGCGGATTCTGCTTCCAAAAAATGTTTAACCAGCTTGCCATTATCTGTAGACAGACTGTTTGGTGAGCAATTGGCGGAAATCATTAAACAGTCCAAGGGTAAAGACTCCTCCTTACCCCAGCCCAGATCAAGCAAACCTCAACAGAGGAGGTGGCAGTCGAGGTTTCGGTCCTTTCGAGGCTCGGGCAAGGCCCAATTCTCCTCGTCCAAAGGGACTCAGAAGGAGCAAAGGAGCTCAGATTCCTGGCGGGCTCACTCACGCCCCAAGAAAGCAACCGGAGGAACCGCTTCCAAGGCGGCTGCCTCATGACTTTCGGCCTCCTCCCTCCGCATCCTCGGTCGGTGGCAGGCTCTCCCGCTTTGGCGACATTTGGCTGCCACAGGTCAAGGACCGGTGGGTAACAGACATTTTGTCTCACGGGTACAGGATAGAGTTCAGTTCTCGTCCTCCGCCTCGGTTCTTCAGAACTTCCCCACATCCCGACCGAGCAGATGCCCTTCTGCAGGCGGTGGGCTCTCTAAGAGCAGAAGGAGTGGTGATCCCTGTTCCTCTTCAGGAACAAGGGCAAGGTTTTTACTCCAATCTCTTTGTGGTTCCAAAAAAGGACGGCTCGTTCCGTCCTGTTCTGGACCTAAAACTGCTCAACAAGCATGTGAACGCCAGGCGGTTCCGGATGGAATCCCTCCGCTCCGTCATTGCCTCAATGTCTCAAGGAGATTTCCTTGCATCAATAGACATCAAAGATGCTTATCTCCACGTGCCGATTGCTACAGAACACCAACGTTTTCTACGTTTCGTGATAGGGGACGACCATCTTCAGTTCGTAGCTCTGCCATTTGGTCTGGCGACAGCCCCACGGGTTTTCACCAAGGTCATGGCGGCAGTGGTAGCAGTCTTGCACTCTCAGGGACACTCGGTGATCCCTTACTTGGACGATCTACTTGTCAAAGCACCCTCTCAAGAGGCATGCCAACTCAGCCTGAATGTTGCGCTGGAGACTCTCCAGACTTTCGGGTGGATCATCAACTTTTCAAAGTCAAATCTGTCACCGACTCAATCACTAACGTATCTTGGCATGGAGTTTCATACTCTCTCAGCGATAGTGAAGCTTCCGCTGGACAAGCAGCGGTCACTACAGACAGGGGTGCAGTCTCTCCTTCATGGTCAGTCGCACCCCTTAAGGCGCCTCATGCACTTCCTAGGGAAGATGGTGGCAGCAATGGAGGCAGTCCCGTTTGCGCAGTTTCATCTGCGCCCACTTCAATGGGACATTCTCCGCCAATGGGACGGGAAGTCAACTTCCCTGGACAGGAAAGTCTCCCTTTCCCAGACGGCCAAGGACTCTCTGCAATGGTGGCTTCTTCCCACCTCATTATCACAGGGAAGATCCTTCCTACCCCCATCCTGGGCGGTGGTCACGACAGACGCGAGTCTGTCAGGGTGGGGAGCAGTTTTTCTCCACCACAGGGCTCAGGGTACGTGGACTCAGCAGGAGTCCACCCTTCAGATCAATGTTCTGGAAATCAGGGCAGTGTATCTGGCCCTACTAGCCTTCCGGCAGTGGCTGGAAGGGAAGCAGATCCGAATTCAGTCGGACAACTCCACAGCGGTGGCATACATCAACCACCAAGGAGGGACACGCAGTCGGCAAGCCTTCCAGGAAGTCCGGCGGATTCTAATGTGGGTGGAAGACACGGCATCCACCATATCCGCAGTTCACATCCCGGGCGTAGAAAACTGGGAAGCAGACTTCCTCAGTCGCCAGGGTATGGACGCAGGGGAATGGTCCCTTCACCCGGACGTGTTTCAGGAAATCTGTCGCCGCTGGGGGGTGCCGGACGTCGACCTAATGGCGTCCCGGCACAACAACAAGGTCCCGGCCTTCATGGCGCGGTCTCGCGATCAAAGAGCTCTGGCGGCAGACGCCTTAGTGCAAGATTGGTCGCAGTTCCGGCTCCCTTATGTGTTTCCACCTCTGGCACTCTTGCCCAGAGTGCTACGCAAGATCAGATCCGATTGCAGCCGCGTCATACTCGTCTCTCCAGACTGGCCGAGGAGGTCGTGGTACCCGGATCTGTGGCATCTCACGGTCGGCCAACCTTGGACACTACCAGACCGACCAGACTTACTGTCCCAAGGGCCGTTTTTCCATCGGAATTCTGCGGCCCTGAACCTGACTGTGTGGCCATTGAGTCCTGGATCCTAGCGTCTTCAGGATTATCCCAAGGGGTCGTTGCCACCATGAGACAGGCTAGGAAGTCCACTTCTGCTAAGATCTACCACAGAACGTGGAGGATTTTCTTATCCTGGTGCTCTGCACAAGGAGTATCCCCCTGGCCATTCGCGTTACCTACTTTTCTTTCCTTCCTGCAATCTGGGTTGGAAAAGGGCTTGTCGCTCGGCTCCCTTAAAGGGCAAGTCTCGGCACTATCCGTGTTTTTTCAGAAGCGTCTAGCACGACTTTCTCAGGTGCGCACGTTCCTGCAGGGGGTTTGTCATATCGTCCCTCCGTACAGACGGCCGTTAGATCCATGGGATCTAAACAGGGTACTAGTTGCTCTCCAGAAGACTCCTTTCGAGCCTCTGAAGGATGTTTCACTTTCACGACTCTCACAGAAAGTGGCCTTTCTGGTAGCGGTCACGTCTCTTCGGAGAGTGTCTGAGCTAGCAGCGCTGTCATCCAAGGCTCCCTTCCTGGTGTTCCACCAGGACAAGGTAGTGCTGCGCCCCATTCAGGAGTTTCTCCCTAAGGTGGTATCCTTTTTTCATCTTAATCAGGATATTTCCTTACCTTCCTTTTATCCTCATCCAGTTCATCGGTATGAAAAGGATTTGCATTTGCTAGATCTGGTGAGAGCACTCAGAATCTACATTTCCCGCACGGCGCCCCTGCGCCGCTCGGATGCACTCTTTGTCCTTGTCGCTGGTAAGCGCAAAGGGTCGCAGGCTTCCAAAGCCACCCTGGCTCGATGGATCAAAGAACCAATTCTTGAAGCCTACCGTTCTGCTGGGCTTCCGGTTCCATCAGGGCTGAAGGCCCACTCAACCAGAGCCGTGGGTGCGTCCTGGGCATTACGACACCAGGCTACGGCTCAACAGGTGTGCCAGGCAGCTACCTGGTCGAGTCTGCACACTTTCACCAAACATTATCAGGTGCATACCTATGCTTCGGCGGACGCCAGCCTAGGTAGAAGAGTCCTGCAGGCGGCAGTTGCCTCCCCGTAGGGGAGGGCTGTCTTTGCAGCTCTAACTTGAGGTATTTCTTTACCCACCCAGGGACTGCTTTTGGACGTCCCAATCGTCTGGGTCTCCCAATGGAGCGCCGAAGAAGAAGGGAATTTTGTTACTTACCGTAAATTCCTTTTCTTCTAGCTCCTATTGGGAGACCCAGCACCCGCCCTGTTGTCCTTCGGGATTTTTGGTTGTTTTCGGGTACACATGTTGTTCATGTTGAATGGTTTCAGTTCTCCGATGTTCCTTCGGAGTGAAATTTGTTTGAACCAGTTATTGGCTTTCCTCCTTCTTGCTTTAGCACTAAAACTGAGCAGCCCGTGATCCCACGGGGGGTGTATAGCCAGAAGGGGAGGGGCCTTACACTTTTTAGTGTAATGCTTTGTGTGGCCTCCGGAGGCAGTAGCTATACACCCAATCGTCTGGGTCTCCCAATAGGAGCTAGAAGAAAAGGAATTTACGGTAAGTAACAAAATTCCCTTCTTATTAGAAATAAAACACAACACAATTAGTGACTCCATCTTTATTGAAATAAACCCCCCTCCGCAGTAATCCTGGGTTAGGGTCCCGCGCCGTCCAATCCGGATCCAATATCATCTGATCGGTTTGCTGGAAGGCAAAGCGATCAGATGATGTGTCAGGTTAAACTACGTGAATCACATGACACATCAGCTGATTGTATAATCGGCTTTTATACAATCAGCTGATGCATCAGTCGAAAAAAATAAAAAATAAATACATACTCACTTATGTGCTGATTACCGGCAGCTCCTGCAGCGATCGATTGGACAGGAGTATGATCCTGTCCCATCGCTACAGGAGCTGCCGGTAATCAGCTGATGAAGTCCCCTGACGGCAGGAGCAGCTGATAGCCGGCCGGGCGCAAAAAAGCCGGCAACACCGCGAGAATCGATGAGCTGATCCACCGCCAGGTCCTGCAAGCTTCGTACGTGCCCCGGGGAGACTGCACACAGCCAGAGCGGCGGTACCGAGACAGGGGCTGGGAGCGGACATGGCACCGTGACCCTGCAGACAGGTGAGTATGACATTTTTTTTTTTCTACTGTTCACTTTGGTTTTCGCCGCTGCCTCCACCTCCCGCCCAGACATGGCGCCGCACGGAGCTGACATGGCACCGGGCGGGTTGTGGAGGCAGCGGTGACGGTACCGGGAGGATTCATGCTTCTGTGTTTACCAACAGAAGGAATCCTCTTCCTGTACACGTCACTGTAGTACCCACCCCTTGCGTTTATAGCTGCGTTTTTAGTCATAGAAACGCAGCTATATGCGTTTTTCATTGCGTTGTTGAACATCTCATTGAACTCAATGGGTGAAAAACGCAGTGAAAAACGCAGTGAAAAACGCAGAAATAATTGACATGCTGCATTTTTGTGGTCAACACAAAAACGCAGCTACAAAAAAATGCTGTCTGCGGACAGCACTTCTGAAAACCCATAGACATTGCTGGGGAAGCAATGTCACTGCGTTTTCAGCACAAAAATGTGGTAAAAAACGCCGCAAAAAACGCAGCAAAAACACCTAGTGCGCACAATGGCATAGACTTTACTCGGGAAGCAAAGTCATGCAGTTTTCTGAGTAAAAACGCACCAGAAAAACGCGCAAAAACGCCACGAAAAACGCACTGTGTGAACTTACCCTTAGTTGGTGACATGCAGCATCGCAGGTGACAGAGCAGAGCAAGTTGGTGACATGCTCTGCTCTGACACATAGTGTGCTGCATGTCACTGTATCCACTCTGGGACTTGTTGTGCAGGTGACCGGATGCTACATGTCACTAACTGTCGCCACTCTGGGACTTTTTGTGCAGGTGACCGGATGCTACATGTCACTAACTGTCTCCACTGTGGTACTTGTTCTGCAGGTGAGAGTGTATACAGTTGGTACTATGCAGCAGAAATCACAGAGTGGAGACAGATAGTGACATGTAGCATCCGGTCACCTGCACAACAAGTCCCAGAATGGAGACAGTGACATGCAGCACACTATGTGTCAGAGCAGAGCATGTCACTGTCTCCATTCTGGGACTTGTTGTGCAGGTGACCGGATGCTACATGTCACTGTCTCCACTGTGGGACTTGTGCAGGTGACAGAGTGGAGCAGATTGGTCCCATGCAGCGTCCGGTCACCTGTGCTGCTGGTGGGAGTATATGATCACACTGCCGACACCGCCCGCTCTCCTGACAGCTGAGCACAGCGGGCGGGTGGACAGTGTGATCACATACTTGCGTGACAGGGGGGATTTCAGTGGAGGAAACCTCCCTGTACTCCACACTGGCGCCCCATACCTCCCACAGCTGACCGATGGTAAGCGGCGCGCACTGCCTTCACCGCTCCACACTGGCGTCCTCCGGATTCTCCCCTCGATGCTGGGCTGTGACGTGCGGTAGTCACCGCCCACAGCCCAGTCAATCACTGTGAGTGGCGCCGGCATCCTGTGACGTACCCGTCTTGTTTGAGAGCCCGGAAATGCCGGGACGTCAGAGGATGCCGGCGGCCACAGCTCCAGGGGGTCATGTGACTGACACTGAGCGTGCAGGATAGCGCCGCTCAGTGCCAGAAATGGAAACAGAAGCCAATGCAGAAGCTGCAGACAATGGTAAGTGAGAATCATTGGGGGAAAAAAAAAATGGGTGAACCACCCCTTTAACAAAATTATTAAAACGCTAAAGGTCCGCCGTAATCCATTTAGATGTCCCCCGACGTTCTCCAAAGTTGACCCTGAAAAGACATAAAAATAGAAATTAGAACACAATAGACGCCATATTTTCAAATTTAATTCCCTGTGACATCCATAATCCAGGTCCACCGAGATCCAAATCTGGGGTTGATCTCATACTCCCTGGCACATTCAATGCAGAACTAAAAGTCCCCCATTGATTGTGAGAGCAGCCCCTCACTTCCACCTGTGACGTCATTGCCCCAGCAGAGAGGCGCGCGCGCGCACACACACACACACACACACACACTATACGCGCGCACACACATTATACACACATGCGCGCACACACATTATACACACACACGCGCGCACACACATTATACACACACGCGCGCACACACATTATACACACACGCGCGCACACACATTATACACACACGTGCGCACACACATTATACACACGCGCACACACATTATACACACGCGCACACACATTATACACACGCGCGCACACACATTATACACGTGCGCGCACACACATTATACACGTGCGCGCACACACATTATACACGTGCGCGCACACACATTATACACACACGCGCGCACACACATTATACACACGCGCACACACACATTATACAGGCGCGCGCACACACATTATACAGGCGCGCGCACACACATTATATACACACACGCGCGCGCGTGCGCACACACATATACACACACACACATTTATACACACATATATATACACACACTATACACACACACACACACTATATACACACACACACACACACACACTATATACACACACTATACACACAGTATACACACTGTATACACACACACACACTATATACACACACTGTATACACACACACTATACACACACTGTATACACACACACACTATATACACACTATACACACACACACACACACACACACACTATATACACACACACACACTATATACACACACTGTATACACACACACACACTATACACACACACACTATATACACACACTATATACACACTATACACACACACATTATATACACACACACACACTATATACACACACACTATACACTACACACACACACTATACACACACACTATACACACACACTATATACACACACACACACACACTATACACACACACACACTACACACACACTATACACACTATACACACTACACACACACACACTATGCACACACACACACTATACACACACACTATACACACACACACACTCTATACACACACACACACACACTATACACACACACACTATACACACACACACTATACACATACTATACACACACACACGTGCGCACACACATTATACACACACGCGCACGCACACATTATACACACGCGCACGCACACATTATACACACGCGCACGCACACATTATACACACGCGCACGCACACATTATACACACGCGCATGCACACATTATACACACGCGCATACACACATTATACACACGCGCATGCACACATTATACACACGCGCATACACACATTATACACACGCGTGCACACACATTATACACACGCACGCACACACACATTATACACACGCGCACACACTATATACAGGCGCGCGCGCACACACTATATACACACGCGCGCACACACATTATATACACACGCGCACACACATTATATACACACACACACATTTATACACACATATATATACACACACTATACACACACACACACACTATATACACACACACTATATACACACACACACACACTATATACACACACTATACACACAGTATACACACTGTATACACACACACACACTACATACACACACTGTATACACACACACTATACACACACTGTATACACACACACTATATACACACTATACACACACACACACACTATATACACACACACTATACACACAGTATACACACTGTATACACACACACACACACACACTGTATACACACACACTATATACACACACTATATACACACACTATATACACACACTATATACACACTATACACACACTATACACACACATTATATACACACACACAC
Source organism: Anomaloglossus baeobatrachus (assembly GCF_048569485.1). Taxonomy (NCBI): domain Eukaryota; kingdom Metazoa; phylum Chordata; class Amphibia; order Anura; family Aromobatidae; genus Anomaloglossus; species Anomaloglossus baeobatrachus. The sequence goes on along the minus strand of NC_134354.1, from coordinate 272,265,917 downwards.
ACTATATACACACACACACACACACTATATACACACACACACACTATATACACACACACTACACTACACACACACTATACACACACACACTATACACACACACACTATACACACACACACACACACACACACACTATACACACACACACTATACACACACACACTATACACACACACTACACACTATACACACACACACTATACACACACACACACACACACACTCTATATACACACACTATACACACACACACTATACACACACACACTATACACACACTATACACACACTATACACACACACACGTGCGCACACATTATACACACACACACGCACGCACACATTATACACACGCGCACGCACACATTATACACACGCGCACGCACACATTATACACACGCGCATACACACATTATACACACGCGCATACACACATTACACACGCGCATACATACACACGCGCGCACACACATTATACACACGCGCACACACACATACACACGCGCACACACATTATACACACGCGCACACACACATTATACAGGCGCGCGCGCGCACACACACTATATACACACGCGCGCACACACATTATATACACACGCGCGCACACACATATACACACACACATTTATACACACATATATACACACACACACTATATACACACACACACACTATATACACACACTATACACACAGTATACACACAGTATACACACTGTATACACACACACACACTATATACACACACACTATACACACACTGTATACACACACACACACTATATACACACTATACACACACACACACTATATACACACACACACTATATACACACACACACACACACACTATATACACACACTATACACACAGTATACACACTGTATACACACACACACACTATATACACACACTGTATACACACACACTATACACACACTGTATACACACACTGTATACACACACACTATACACACACTATACACACACTATACACACTATACACACACACACATTATATACACACACACACACACACTATATACACACACACACACTATATACACACACACTATACTATACACACACACTATACACACACACTATACACACACTATACACACACACTATATACACACACACACACACACTATACACACACACACACACACACACTATACACACACACACACACTATACACACACACACTATACACACACACACTATACACACACACACACTATACACACACACTATACACACACTCTATACACACACACACACACTATACACACACACACACACTATACACACACACTATACACACACACACACTATACACACACACACACACTATACACACACACACGCACACATTATACGCACGCACACATTATACACGCGCGCATACACACATTATACACACGCGCGCATACACACATTATACACACGCGCGCATACACACATTATACACACGCGCGCATACACACATTATACACACGCGCGCATACACACATTATACACACGCGCGCATACACACATTATACACACATTATACACACATTATACACACATTATACACACATTATACACACATTATACACGCGCATACACACATTATACACGCGCATACACACATTATACACGCGCATACACACATACACGCGCATACACACGCGCATACACACATACACACATTATACACACGCGCATACACACATTATACACACGCGCATACACACATTATACACACGCGCATACTCACATTATACACACGCGCATACACACATTATACACACGCGCATACACACATTATACACACGCGCATACACACATTATACATACACACAGCTGTGAGTGCTTTCCTGCAGTGACCTGGAACCTAGAAGGTGAGCCCAGGTCAACGCAGGGGCGCACACACAGTGTGTGTGTGTGTGTGTGTGTGTATATATATATATAGTGTGTGTATGTGTGTGTATAATGTGTGTGTGCCTGCTGGGGCAATGACATCGCAGGTGCTAGTAATTTCATTCACCTGACCCCGTGAAGACAGTGCCGCCCGATATCACTACCGTGACCGGGTCTCGCAGCACTGCCGTCACGGGGTCATGTGAGTCCATTGTGAACTTACCACACCTGACCCCCGATGTCGCTGGCAGGCTCCTGTCCTGGCCCGGTGTCCTGAGGCGGCACGTCATCATAGCTACAGCTGATCGTGTCCTCCGATCAGCTGTTCTGCAGACACCAAGCTGTGTAATGCGGGCTTCAGAAACATGGCGCCGGAGATAAGCGCTATGCGCAGAGGCCCACTCCGGCGCCATGTTTCTGAAGATTAGCATTTTACATACAGCCGGAGGGAGGGAGGAACAGTCGGCGCGGGGGGGCGGGGAACTCCTGCATAACCCGCCCGGACATCAGGAGAGAGGGAGGAACAGGCTGGTGGGGGGGGCGGGGAACTCCTGCATAACCCGCCCGGACATTAACAGAGAGGTGCACACGTCAATCAAAAAGTGCACGAAATTTCAAACTTTATAAAGTTGGATTTCACTGACTAATCACCCGAGCTGCACCCTAATGGTATGTACACACTGTGCATGATAGTGCCAGTACTGCACTGGCTGCAGCTTATACACGAAAATCCTGATGGTTGGTTCCCTTTAAGAAAAACTACAAATTTGGCTGTTTTTAAGAAAAATATAAAGCACAAAATATGATTTACCTGAATTCCCTTTCTCTATCTGATCCGCATCAATGACCACTAATATATGAAACAATACTAGATACTGTATAACACACAGTACAGACCAAAAGTCTAGACACACCTTCTCATTCAAAGAGTTTTCTTTATTTTCAGGACTCTGAAAATTGTAGATTCACATTAAAGGCATCAAAACTATGAATTAAAACATGTGGAATGAAATACTTAAAGTGTGAAACATCTGAAAATGTCTTATATTCTAGGTTCTTCAAAGTAGCCACCTTTTGCTTTGATTACTGCTTTGCACACTCTTGGCATTCTCTTGATGAGATTCAAGAGGTAGTCACCAGAAATGGTCTTCCAACAGTCTTGAAGGAGTTCCCAGAGATGCTTAGCACTTGTTGGCCATTTTGCCTTCACTCTGCAGTCCAGCTCACCCCAAACCATCTCGATTGGGTTCAAGTCTGGTGACTGTGGAGACCAGGTCATCTGGCGTAGCACCCCATCACTCTCCTTCTTAGTCAAATAGCCCTTACACAGCCTGGAGGTGTGTTTGGGGTCATTGTCCTGTTGAAAAATAATTGATGGTCCAACTAAACGCACCGGATGGAAAAGCACACCGCTACAAGATGCTGTGGTAGCCATACTGGTTCATTATACCTTCAATTTTGAATAAATTCCCAAGTGTCACCAGCAATGCACCCCCACACCATCACACCTCCTCCTCCATGCTTCACGGTGGGAACCAAGCATGTAGAGTCCATCCATTAACCTTTTCTACAAAGACACGGTGGTTGGATCCAAAGATCTCAAATTTGAACTCATCAGACCAAAGTACTGATTTCCACTGGTGTAATGTCCATTCCTTGTGTTCTTTAGCCTAAACATGTCTCTTCTTGTTGCCTGTCATAAGCAGTGGTTTCCTAGCAGCTATTTTACAATGAAGGCCTGCTGCACAAAGTCTCCTCTTAACAGTTGTTGTAGAGATGAGAAGGCGTGTCCAAACTTTTGGTCTGTACTGTATATAGAAAGACATTTGTCATCTTTATTTGAGATACTGTAAAATGGTTAATTTCTCTTTATTCTACCTGTATAAATATTAAAAAAGCTCTATTACTGAGACTGCACCACAATCTTATGACTTAATAAAACATTATATGATATATTAATATTTTAAGAATACTTTGTAATTAAGTGACATTTTGTGGAGCCAATCCTTAATTACTGATCTATATGAAGTCAAATAATTAAACATCAATGGTTTTACTTCACACTATACTGATATTGATGCAGTCAGGAATGTCAATAGTTAATCTGTACCCTGCTATGATTGGCAGGTTCTTCTGTCATTCTTGACAGATTGTAATGCCTGCCTGGATCAACAGACTCAGATGGGATGTAATGGACAGGCTAGAGGGAAGCCACTCAGCAAGCAGGACCCCCAGAATCCTGAAACCCTTTAACCCCTATACAGGGATTTGGAATTACACAGGGCCCTGGAGATCACTACCTGTGGAAGTCTGCAGTCCGATGAGAGTAGTCGTCAGGTAGGGTAAAACCAGGAATAGCAGAAGAGGGACAGAATCGGCAGGCAAGGACGGAATCAGAAAACGTAGCAGAGGTCAAATCCGGTTTGGGCAGCGAGGTACAAAAACAGCAGGTGGAAGGGTAGTCAGAAAACACGCAGAATTCAGTACACAGGAATCACAAAACAGAATAGGGCGGACCAGGAGCCAGGAAATCAGAACTATCTCTGGCAGAGGTCAGCAGACAGGAGGGGGAATAAGAAGGGTGTGATGTCTTCCCATTGGCTGTAGCTGAACGCTGGCAACTTCAGCTGGAAGACACACGCCACCTACAGACAACCAGTGGTACTGCAGATCCCAAGATAACCCAGCCCAGTGGATGATCGGAGCCTACGCCCACCGGTGCCGCTGGCATCGACTCCTCTCCCATCGCCAGCGCCATCCACGGCAGGAACACGGCGTCGCCTGGCGATCGGAGCAGAAGTCGCTGGAGCGGACTCCGGTGGTGACGTAACACAGATAATATAAAAGATCTTGTTTGCTAGTGGCCCTCGCCCCTAGAAGGAGACAGTACACCTGTCGAAACACACGTTGGGAGGGCTATTTGTCCTGATTATTCTTAGATTGGAGGAGATTGCAGTACAAATAAGTGGTCTTTGATAATTAATGCAGTGGAAAGTATGGGCATGCATATCACAATCTATCAGTGCTTATTCCCTACTACTAATATGTAGCACTTAATAATAAACGATATAATAGCAATGCATCCATACATCTGACCATGGTATAGTACTCTATCAGTGATAGCATTATAACAGAAGCACTGATAGTGGCAATACCCTTTAAGAAAGTTATATAAGTATCATACAACTACTGGTTAGCAATAATTTACATCAGGGCTTAAAATGGGGTATAAGTCCACTCCAATCAATTAGATTACAAACGTTGGGACTATTTTATAAATACAATTTTTATTTTATTATATAACAAGTTACATTTTATCCACACACCTCATCCCTTCTCCTTTCCCTAATTACTGCTATTCAGTTTGGTGGTGCACACGTGTGTGGAATTTCTATAAGAGGAATATGCTTTTTGGCTACACTGCATTCATATATAGAAGCCCTAAGTGCCAGAACAGCAGAAACCTCCCTCGGGTGGCTTTCTTTTTAAAATTATAACCCACTGGGAATTCATCTATGGATGTGGTGATGATTTTGACTCCCATGGGTGTTATCCAGAAACTAAGCACACATTGGATGCTGTAGAGTGAAAATTGCAAATATGCCATTGTAGTGCCCAGTACATTGTAGTGCCCAGTACATTGTGCACAGCTTGTACCTCTGGCGATATGCCCCCTTAAAAATTGCTAATTGTTTGTAAAGCAGTTTAGGAACATTGTGGTGCTCAACAGGAAGGGGGCTTTTGAATTTAGGAGCACACATTTTACTGGATTTCCTTTGGATGGAGCCATGTTTCTTTCCAGAGATTTTGTGTTAACAATAATGGAGAAATTCCCTATATTTCAGGTAACAGATGATGGACCTGAGTGGGGACTTGTTTTTTTTTATGGGTTGCGTTGAAGCTTTAATTGGTGTCATTTTGGGGAACATAACATTTTGGATCAGTTCACCTTTATCGTTTGCTCTATGAGCAGTTAAATTGCATAGAAGGAAAAGATATCGGCACATCCAACATAAAATGATTTCTTTCTTTATTGTCACATAGTATTAAAAAAGTCCATCCATATTTAGATGACCCTGGCGCGTTTCTGACGCAAAAGAGCGTCCTTAATCATAGGCTACCTTTTTTTTAGCAAGCTCTAGACACTTATAGGCAAAGATCAACAATAGAGTTAGAGACAATAAGTAACACATGATTAAAATCACACACTAAAAACAAAAAAGTAGGATTGCGCAAAAAGAAGGGGGAAGGGATTGTGATATAAAGCATAAAGTATTTCATATATAAAGTACCATTAATAATATTTCAACAACGACATAGAGCAAGTCTTATTTAATGTCATTGTAATTGCAATGAACTGTGTGACTGAACACATTGGTGAGAGAGAAAAATACAAAGAATAAAAGAAATCATTTTACGTTGGATGTGCTGATATCTTTTCCTTCTATTCCAGTTATAATCCACCTGGCGGATTCCATATCGTTGCACTCCGTGGATGTGTGGTGACCTATTCCATTGGGCGTGTCAAACTTTCCTCCATCTCGTTTGCAGTTAAATTGCAGTTTCCATTAAATCTCTGAAATACAGGATTCAGATGAAATCCCCGATTGAACCATTCACTATAATAAGGCAGGCAGAGTTACTCTGGCCGCTGTCTATCCTCAGCAATGTCCAACCTTTCAGTGCTGCACAGAACTGTAGTGAACAGTAGTTGCTTCATTATAGTGAATCTTCCATCTGGGTTTTGTTTGAATCATGTTTTTCAGAGATTTAGATGGAAACTCCAGAGGGGTAGCTAGGGGTTCAGCTCGGGGGGGGGGCACACATCTGAGTGGGCGCCTAAGCCAGGTAACCATGATAACTATAGTGGTGCAGACTAATCGTGGGTATAGGGGAACCTCAGCAGATGACAGATATTACCGCTGTATCGTGACTATATAGTGGTAGATATCAGTCTTGCAAGGCATACAAGAGATTACAGTACGGTTATAGATGGTGACTTATGGCTGATGTTATTTCCGGTGGAGTCGTTCACTTTTACTGTCTTTTCCATCTGCCCCAGACCAACATGACAACTTCTTCCAGCAATGATTATAACAGACATATCTGACTCCACACATTTCCAGCACCATCCTCATCTATTCCCAACCTGCAAAAACTCCTCACCCTGCTGATACCCCAATACTGAGCCACTGCTGCTGCTGTATGTGTCCGTACTACTGTACATGCTCTGTGGCACAAAAAAATGTTTTCCTTAATTGCCCCACATAGTAATGCCACCACTGTGCTCCTTACATGGAAATAATGCCTCCTTTGTGCCCTCTAGATGGTAAAACTGTCCTCTAAAAAATATGAATGCGCTGTGTAATGCCCTAGAAAAGTGTCCACATTTTAGTCCTAGAAAGTAATAATTCCCCCAGCGTGCTTTTCATGGTCACAATAGCCTGATTGCCCCTATAGCAATAATGGTCAATAAAGTGTCAACTTAACATTTAATAATGCCCCCCCCCCCAATTACAGCTAGTCTACAACATACAGCACGAAGCCCCTGCTGCACACCTATACACAGTGTAAAGTTCCCATAGCTCGCCTATACACACTGACACCTCTACACCTCCCGTATACATAGTATGATGTATCCACAGCTCCCCCAAAATAATTGTCCACACAGTGTAGAATAGACACCACAGTAGCCAACACACAATAACCTGCAGATTGTATAATGGCTTCAATAGTAGTCCCTTGCACTGTATGAGAGCCCCCAAAGTAGACCCACAGTATATAACAGCCCCCCACACTGTATCATGCCCCCTACAATGTATAAGTGTCCCCAACACCAGTGACATAACTAGAGTCCAATGGACATTGATGAAAGATTTGGATCTGGCTCCCCAAATTCCCACCTCCCTGCATCTTTATGTCAGATATACAGACCCTTGTAGCTTTCTAAATCCTATAAAAACATATATTTTGCTCCCCGTCCCCCTTCATTACGTAGCAATGCCCCCCACCCTGGTATATACAGTTCGGTCCAGAAATATTTGGACAGTGACACAATTTTCGCGAGTTGGGCTCTGCATGCCACCACATTGGATTTGAAATGAAACCTCTACAACAGAATTCAAGTGCAGATTGTAACGTTTAATTTGAAGGTTTGAACAAAAATATCTGATAGAAATTGTAGGAATTGTACACATTTCTTTACAAACACTCCACATTTTAGGAGGTCAAAAGTAATTGGACAAATAAACCAAACCTAAACAAAATATTTTTATTTTCAATATTTTGTTGCGAATCCTTTGGAGGCAATCACTGCCTTAAGTCTGGAACCCATGGACATCACCAAACGCTGGGTTTCCTCCTTCTTAATGCTTTGCCAGGCCTTTACAGCCGCAGCCTTCAGGTCTTGCTTGTTTGTGGGTCTTTCCGTCTTAAGTCTGGATTTGAGCAAGTGAAATGCATGCTCAATTGGGTTAAGATCTGGTGATTGACTTGGCCATTGCAGAATGTTCCACTTTTTTGCACTCATGAACTCCTGGGTAGCTTTGGCTGTATGCTTGGGGTCATTGTCCATCTGTACTATGAAGCGCCGTCCGATCAACTTTGCGGCATTTGGCTGAATCTGGGCTGAAAGTATATCCCGGTACACTTCAGAATTCATCCGGCTACTCTTGTCTGCTGTTATGTCATCAATAAACACAAGTGACCCAGTGCCATTGAAAGCCATGCATGCCCATGCCATCACGTTGCCTCCACCATGTTTTACAGAGGATGTGGTGTGCCTTGGATCATGTGCCGTTCCCTTTCTTCTCCAAACTTTTTTCTTCCCATCATTCTGGTACAGGTTGATCTTTGTCTCATCTGTCCATAGAATACTTTTCCAGAACTGAGCTGGCTTCATGAGGTGTTTTTCAGCAAATTTAACTCTGGCCTGTCTATTTTTGGAATTGATGAATGGTTTGCATCTAGATGTGAACCCTTTGTATTTACTTTCATGGAGTCTTCTCTTTACTGTTGACTTAGAGACAGATACACCTACTTCACTGAGAGTGTTCTGGACTTCAGTTGATGTTGTGAACGGGTTCTTCTTCACCAAAGAAAGTATGCGGCGATCATCCACCACTGTTGTCATCCGTGGACGCCCAGGCCTTTTTGAGTTCCCAAGCTCACCAGTCAATTCCTTTTTTCTCAGAATGTACCCGACTGTTGATTTTGCTACTCCAAGCATGTCTGCTATCTCTCTGATGGATTTTTTCTTTTTTTTCAGCTTCAGGATGTTCTGCTTCACCTCAATTGAGAGTTCCTTAGACCGCATGTTGTCTGGTCACAGCAACAGCTTCCAAATGCAAAACCACACACCTGTAATCAACCCCAGACCTTTTAACTACTTCATTGATTACAGGTTAATGAGGGAGACGCCTTCAGAGTTAATTGCAGCCCTTAGAGTCCCTTGTCCAATTACTTTTGGTCCCTTGAAAAAGAGGAGGCTATGCATTAGAGCTATCATTCCTAAACCCTTTCTCCGATTTGGATGTGAAAACTCTCATATTGCAGCTGGGAGTGTGCACTTTCAGCCCATATTATATATATAATTGTATTTCTGAACATGTTTTTGTAAACAGCTAAAATAACAAAACTTGTGTCACTGTCCAAATATTTCTGGACCTAACTGTATGTCCCTCATCCTGGTATATACAGCGCTGGCAAAAATTAAGAGACCACTGTAAAATTGTCAGTTTTTCTGATTTTTCTCTTTATAGATATATTTTGGAGTGAAATGTAAATTGTTCTTTTATTCTATAAACTATTGCCATGTCTCCGAATTTCCAAGTAATGCATTTTGTATTTATTTTCTGAAACTCAGAAATGGCCAAAATAACAAAACAATGCATAGTTCATAATCATTTAGAAACAACAATACTAATAATGTCAGGAAGAGATTAGAAATCAATATTTTGTGGAATAACCATGATTTTTAATCACAGCTTTCATGCATCTTGCCATGCTTTCCACCAGTCTTTCACACTGCTTTTGGGTGACCTTATGCCACTCCTGGTGCAAAAATGTAAGCAGTTCTTCATTGTTTGATGGCTTGTGACTATCCATCTTCCTCTTGATTACATTCCAGAGGTTTTCAATGGGGTTCAGGTCTGGAGATTGGGCTGGCCATGACAGGGTTTTGATATGGTGGTACTTCATCCACACATTGATTGACCTAGCAGTGTGGCATGGCTCATTTTCCTGCTGGTTAAATCAGTCCTCAGAGTTGGGGACCATTGCTTGAGCAGAAGGAAGCAACTTTTTCCAGGATAACCTTGAATGCGGCATGATTCATACGTCCTTCGCAAAGTTTAATCTGCTCAATTCCAGCATTGCTGAAGCATCCCCAGATCATCACTGATCCTGCACCAAATTTCACAGTGGGTACAAGACATTGTGGCTTGTACGCCTCTCCAGGTCTCCGTTTAACCATTAGACGACCAGGTGTTGGGCAAACCTGAAAATTAATGAAACCACTTATATCCTTAACCAAGAATATATGATGCCAAAATTCCTTAAAAAATACATTTTATTAATGAAACTTTAAGCATTAAAAATTACACATACAAACAAAGAAGGCACAACAGGGTAGGAAGAAGTACAACTGTGACTCCCATACATTGGGGAGAAGGTGGGTTAGGACCAGCAAAATCCCTCATAAAGGTAATAATAATGAGTAAACAGGGATTATTGGCCTGTATAGCAATAATTGTGCTGTACTAAAGATCACAGTATTGATAGACGAAACGCTCAGAATTCGTACATAGAGTGTGAGGGGAGACTTATGGATCACACCTGACTTCATACATTTATTATCCAAATAGTTTAAACAGATGACGACGAATAAGTGTTAGCATATTGGTCACCAGATCTCCCTGCCGCATACAGCCAGCAGAATTACCCTCACATGCAGAAAAAGTACAATTACACAGATGCTGCCTCACTGTGTCACATAATTATGGGTCACAGTGAGAGACATACGGGGGCACACTCTAACCATATATCATATTATGTAATTGATAGAGTTCCTCAGCCTCTAGATTATAGTATCTGGGCCAGAAGACATAGGCAGACCGTTGCTCCCCCAAATCTCCTATTGATCAAGCACTGTAACTTGGCGGGTATTACACATCCCCACCCTAAATTAGGGCAGAGAGGCGTGCACCCACAAATCACTAGCCTCTGTAGTACACAGACTGAGCAAAGCGTCTACCACACTATACAGCAGTGTTACTATACTATAATCTATGTCTCTCATTATTATTACCTTTATGAGGGATTTTGCTGGTCCTAACCCACCTTCTCCCCAATGTATGGGAGTCACAGTTGTACTTCTTCCTACCCTGTTGTGCCTTCTTTGTTTGTATGTGCAATTTTTAATGCTTAAAGTTTCATTAATAAAAATGTATTTTTTAAGGAATTTTGACATCATATATTCTTGGTTAAGGATATAAGTGGTTTCATTGTTGAATAGATGCAATTCTGATCACGGTAAGACAAAATATGTGGAGTGTGTGGTTAAACCTGAAAATTAGACTCATCAGAGAAGATTACCTTACTGTAGAAATTGGTCAGATTGAAGTTTGCGAAGGACGTATGAATCAAGGAGCATACAAGGTTATCCTGGAAAAACAGTTGCTTCCTTCTGCTCAGGCAATGTTCCCCAACTCTGAGGACTGTTTTTTCCAGCAGGACAATGCTAAAGTGACGCATCAGATTTGAAAAATGAGGCTTGGTCATGAAAGCCAAAAGTGGCTTAGTCCTTAAAGGGGTGGTTCACTACCCTGCATTAGTGGCCACATCTCTGTAAAACTGATAGGGAAGGCTTTTTCTAAATACTTTGTTCAGCTAATTATGCCTATGATCGGTGCTATTGCGGTCCGCACATCCCCATGAAGTGACCACTCAACCCCCCCCCCGGGCTCTGTGACCTCTGGGATCCGGTGATGTCATGTCAATTTTCAGTTGACCTGACACCACCGAGGCAGGCCCTAGTCTTCCTGAGTGACTGGGTTGTGCGTGGCGTTTCACCGCTCATCACAACCCAGCGTCATAGCCCAGCATCTTGCGCGCACTCACCTTCACTAAAGAAACGCCCAAGCAGGAGCGATGCTGGGCTGTGACGAGCGACTCTGCCCACCGCCCAGTCACTCAGGGAGACTGGGGCCGGGCTTGGTGATGTCAGGTCAACTGGAACTTGACGTAACCTCACCAGATCCAAGAGGTCACAGAGCCCGGGGGTCACTTCATAAAGATGAGTGGACCGTGATAGCACCACTCACAGCAGAATTGGCTAAACAAGGTATTTAGAAAAAGCCTTCCCTATCCGTTTTACAGAGATGCGGCCACTATTGCAGAGTAGTGAAACACCTCTTTATGGGGTAAGGAGTTGCCCGCTTTTTTCAACATTGTTAAATGTGGAGAAATACGTGTTAAAGACCAGCTACAGGCAAGCACATGAAAGCTCAATCGTGTTTTAGAAAACATGGACAATTTTTTTTTTCCAACGTAGATCATATTTTCATCAGTGTGACGTCCATGTTTGATCCGTTTTCGTACTACATTAAAAAGTACATGATCTTTTACAGTTTCTGATGTATATAATAAAAATCCATCCATAAAAATTGGATGTCACTTGGGAACTGTTTTTTTTTTTTTTTTTTTGTACACACAAAGATTTTAAATAAAGTAGAGCATGCTGCGATTATTTTATTTTTTTCTTTGTCGCTCTATTGGGAGACCCAGACAATTGGGTTGTATAGGCTATGCCTCCGGAGGCCGCACAAAGTACTACACTTAAAAGTGTTAAGCCCCTCCCCTTCTGCCTATACACCCCCCGTGCTCCCACGGGCTCCTCAGTTTTTTGCTTTGTGCGAAGGAGGTCAGACACGCACAGCACAGCTCCACAGATTGGTCAGCAGCAGCTGCTGACCATGTCGGATGGAAGAAAAGTGGGCCCATATAGGGCCCCCAGCATGCTCCCTTCTCACCCCACTCTTGTCGGCGGTGTTGTTAAGGTTGAGGTATCCATTGCGGGTACGGAGGCTGGAGCCCACATGCTGCTTTCCTTCCCCATCCCCCTCAGGGCTCTGGTGGAAGTGGGATCTTATCGGTCTCCAGGCACTGAGACCGTGCTTCATCCACAACTCCTGTGGAGACTGCTGGATAGGAGCCGGGTATCGTTCAGGGACATGGCCCTGCTACGTGAAGGTACTCTGTATCCCTGTGGGGACCGCGCACGGCAACACCTCAGCTTTGCTGGGTGTGCTAGTGCACCGGGGACAGCGGCGCTGACCGGGTTAATATGTGCCATTACACACTCAGCGTCGCTGAGTGTGTTTATATGTAGGGGCTACCGCGCTAACCGCCGCTGCCTTGGGAAACTGCGGCGCGGCTGGGACTTGTAGTTCGCCGGGGACTTCGGCGCCGGCCGCGCTTTTACGGCGGCAGGCTTATACCCGAGTCCCCAGGCTTTCTTGCGGCCTAGTCTCCTCTTCTCCCGCCCCCAGCCCTGACAGGCAGGGGCAGGGCGGGACGCTGCACGGAACGAGCAGCACTGAGGGCTGGAGTATGATTTGCATACTCCACCCCCCTCACTGTGCACAGTGTGAGCACCAGTTCCCGCACTTTCTCGGCCACGCCCACGGCTCCCTCCTCTCGTCAGGATGCCGCAGCCATTCCTGTCAGCTCCTCCGACGCTGCAGAGAGGGACAAACCCTGGGAGACCCAGACACGGTCTCTGGTGGCCTCACAACCGCTTTAGGCGGCTGGTAAGCAGCACCTGTGGTGCTAGCCCCATGGTGCTGTAGTGTATTGCTACATTATTTGTTATAGTATATACTCTACACTGTATGAGCACAGTTCATTCTGACTATATACCCTATTGTGTTACTCAGGGAAAACAATAGCATGGCGCTTACAAAAGGCAGGGGTGCCAAAACACAGGCTTATTATGCTGCCTGCGCCGCATGTACGACCCCGCTACCGGCAGGTTCCACTGACCCTCATTGCGTGCAATGTTCGGCCCCGGTGACACCTCTTCAGCCGGAGACTCTGCTAAGAGGGGCCCAGGGGGAGCCACCTGTTGACACTGTCCAGGTGACGGGGACTGAGTTTGCAAAACTCTCTGAGACTATGGCTAAGATACTAGAAGCCTTGCAGTCCAGGCCGGTATCTCAGCAAAGGGACTCTGTTGAATCATTGTTCCCTGACCCCCCTCAGTCGGTACAGCATTGTCCTCCCGGGGTATCTCATACATCCCAGGCTGAGGGTTATGACTTAGACCCCAGCCCCAGACCGCATAAGCGGGCTCGCTTAGAATTTCCCTCGACATCATATGGTTTAGGGTCTCAGCGGGGGGAATCTCTGGTTGATGATGCGGAGACAGATGATCAGGATTCTGATCCTGAGGGCGCTCTCAATCTTAATACTCCAGACGGGGACGCCATAGTGAACGATCTTATTGCGTCCATCAATCAAATGCTGGATATCTTTCCCTCAGCTCCTCCGGCGGAGGAGTCAGTGTCTCAGCAGGAGAAATTCCGTTTCAGGTTCCCCAAGCGTACACCGAGTATGTTTCTAGACCACTCTGATTTCAGAGAGGCAGTCCAGAATCACCATGCTTGTCCAGATAAGCGTTTTTCTAAGCGCCTTAAGGATACACGTTATCCTTTTCCCCCTGACGTGGTTAAAGGTTGGACTCAGTGTCCCAAAGTGGATCCTCCAATCTCCAGACTGGCGGCTAGATCCATACTTGCAGTGGAAGATGGGGCCTCGCTCAAAGATGCCACTGACAGGCAGATGGAGCTCTGGTTGAAATCCATCTATGAAGCTATCGGAGCTTCTTTTGCCCCAGCATTCGCAGCCGTATGGGCGCTACAAGCTATCTCAGCAGGTCAGGCGCAAATTGAAGCGGCCGCGCCACAAGTGGCATCCATTACCACCCAGACCTCGGCAATTGCGTCTTACGCTATTAATGCTGTCCTGGATTCTGCGAGCCGTACGGCGGTTGCGGCCGCCAATTCGGTGGTACTCCGCAGGGCCTTGTGGCTACGGGAATGGAAGGCAGATTCTGCTTCCAAAAAGCGCTTAACCAGTTTGCCAATTTCTGGCGACAGGCTGTTTGGCGAGCGTCTGGATGAAATCATCAAACAATCCAAGGGAAAGGATACATCCTTACCCCAGCCCAAACAGAACATACCCCAACAGAGGAGAGGGCAGTCGAGGTTTCGGTCCTTTCGGAGCGCGGGCAGGTCCCAATTCTCCTCGTCCAAAGGGTCTCAGAAGCAACAAAGGAACTCTGATGCATGGCGGTCTAAGTCACGTCCTAAAAAGACCACCGGAGGCGCCGCTAACAAAGCGGCTTCTTCATGACTTTCGACCTCCTCTAGTAGCATCCTCGGTCGGTGGCAGGCTCTCCCGCTTTTGCGACACCTGGCTGCCACAAATAAAAGACCGCTGGGTGAGAGACATTCTGTCTCACGGTTACAAGATAGAGTTCACCTCTCGTCCCCCGACTCGATTCTTCAGGTCATCCCCGCCTCCCGAGCGAGCCGAGGCTCTTCTGCAGGCGCTGGGCACTCTGAAGGCGGAAGGAGTGGTGGTCCCTGTTCCTCTTCAGCAACAGAGCCACGGTTTTTACTCCAATTTGTTTGCGGTCCCAAAGAAGGACGGGTCTTTCCGCCCGGTCCTGGACCTGAAACTGCTCAACAAACACGTAAAAACCCGACGGTTCAGGATGGAATCCCTCCGCTCCGTCATCGCCTCAATGTCCCAAGGAGATTTCCTTGCATCGATCGATATCAAAGATGCTTATCTCCACGTACCGATTGCTCCAGAGCACCAGCGCTTCTTGCGCTTCGCCATAGGAAACGAACACCTGCAATTTGTGGCACTGCCGTTCGGCCTGTCAACAGCCCCACGGGTTTTTACCAAGGTGATGGCTACTGTAGTAGCGCTCCTACACTCGCAGGGTCACTCGGTGATTCCGTATTTGGACGATCTGCTGATCAAGGCACCCTCTCAAGAGGCATGCCAACGCAGCCTCGACGCTACCCTGGAGACTCTCCAGGGTTTCGGGTGGATCATCAATTTTCCAACGTCAAATCTGACACCGGCCCAATCGCTGACATATCTTGGCATGGAGTTTCATACCCTCTCAGCGATAGTGAAGCTTCCGCTGATCAAACAGCAGTCACTACAGAAAGGGGTACAATCTCTCCTTCAAGGCCAGTCACACCCCTTGAGGCGCCTCATGCACTTCCTGGGGAAGATGGTGGCAGCAATGGAGGCAGTCCCTTTCGCGCAGTTTCACCTGCGTCCCCTTCAATGGGACATCTTACGCAAATGGGACAGGAAGCCGACGTCCCTCGACAGGACCGTCTCCCTCTCTCAGGCGACCAAAGCTTCCCTTCGGTGGTGGCTTCTTCCCACTTCATTATCGAAGGGGAAATCCTTCCTACCCCCATCCTGGGAAGTAGTCACGACGGACGCGAGTCTGTCAGGGTGGGGAGCGGTTTTTCTCCACCACAGGGCTCAGGGTACGTGGACCCAGCAAGAGTCCTCGCTTCAGATCAATGTTCTGGAAATACGGGCAGTGTATCTTGCCCTGAAAGCGTTCCAGCAGTGGTTGAAGGGCAAGCAGATCCGAATTCAGTCGGACAACTCCACAGCGGTGGCATACATCAACCACCAAGGCGGCACACGCAGCCGGCAAGCCTTCCAGGAAGTCCGGCGGATTTTGATGTGGGTGGAAGCCACGGCCTCCACCATATCCGCAGTTCACATTCCAGGCGTGGAAAACTGGGAAGCAGATTATCTCAGTCGCCAGGGCATGGACGCAGGGGAATGGTCCCTTCACCCGGACGTGTTCCAGGAGATCTGTTGCCGCTGGGGGGTGCCGGACGTCGACCTCATGGCGTCCCGGCACAACAACAAGGTACCGGCGTTCATGGCACGGTCTCAAGATCCCAGAGCTCTGGCGGCAGACGCCTTAGTTCAGGATTGGTCGCAGTTTCAGCTCCCTTATGTGTTTCCTCCGCTGGCACTGTTGCCCAGAGTGTTACGCAAGATCAGGGCCGACTGCCGCCGCGTCATCCTCGTCGCTCCAGACTGGCCGAGGCGGTCGTGGTACCCGGATCTGTGGCATCTCACGGTCGGCCAACCGTGGGCACTACCAGACCGACCAGACTTGCTATCTCAAGGGCCGTTTTTCCATCTGAATTCAGCGGCCCTCAACCTGACTGTGTGGCCATTGAGTCCTGGATCCTAGCGTCTTCAGGGTTATCTGAAGACGTCATTGCCACTATGAGACAAGCTAGGAAACCAACGTCCGCTAAAATCTACCACAGGACGTGGAAAATTTTCCTGTCGTGGTGTTCTGCTCAGGGTATTTCTCCCTGGCCTTTTGCCTTGCCCACTTTTCTGTCCTTCCTTCAATCTGGACTGGAAAAGGGTTTGTCGCTCGGCTCTCTTAAGGGACAAGTCTCAGCGCTCTCTGTGTTTTTCCAGAAGCGCCTAGCCAGACTTCCACAGGTACGCACGTTCCTGCAAGGGGTTTGTCACATCGTCCCTCCTTACAAGCGGCCGTTAGAACCCTGGGATCTGAACAGGGTGCTGATGGTTCTTCAGAAACCACCATTCGAGCCAATGAGGGATATTCCTCTCTCACGCCTTTCGCAGAAGGTGGTTTTTCTAGTAGCAGTCACTTCACTTCGGAGAGTGTCTGAGCTAGCAGCGCTTTCATGCAAAACCCCTTTCCTGGTGTTTCACAAGGACAAGGTGGTTCTACGTCCGGTTCCGGAATTTCTCCCTAAGGTGGTATCCCCCTTTCATCTCAATCAGGATATTTCCTTACCTTCTTTTTGTCCTCATCCAGTTCACCAATGTGAAAAGGATTTGCACTTGTTAGATCTGGTGAGAGCACTCAGAATCTACATTTCTCGTACGGCGCCCCTGCGCCGCTCGGATGCACTCTTTGTCCTTGTCGCTGGCCAGCGTAAAGGGTCACAGGCTTCCAAATCAACCCTGGCTCGGTGGATCAAGGAGCCAATTATCGAAGCTTACCGTTCGGCTGGGCTTCCGGTTCCCTCAGGGCTGAAGGCCCATTCTACCAGAGCCGTGGGCGCGTCCTGGGCTTTGAGGCACCAGGCTACGGCTCAGCAGGTGTGTCAGGCGGCTACCTGGTCGAGTCTGCACACTTTCACGAAGCACTATCAAGTGCATACCTATGCTTCGGCGGATGCCAGCCTAGGTAGACGAGTCCTTCAGGCGGCGGTTGCCCACCTGTAGGAAGAGGCCGTTTTACGGCTCTCTTACGAGGTATTATTTTACCCACCCAGGGACTGCTTTTGGACGTCCCAATTGTCTGGGTCTCCCAATAGAGCGACAAAGAAGAAGGGAATTTTGTTTACTTACCGTAAATTCCTTTTCTTTGTCGCTCCTAATTGGGAGACCCAGACAATTGGGGTGTATAGCCACTGCCTCCGGAGGCCACACAAAGCACTACACTAAAAAGTGTAAGGCCCCTCCCCTTCTGGCTATACACCCCCCCGTGGGATCACGGGCTCCTCAGTTTTATGCTTTGTGCGAAGGAGGTCAGACATCCACGCATAGCTCCACTGTTTAGTCAGCAGCAGCTGCTGACTATGTCGGATGGAAGAAAAGAGGGCCCATACTAGGGCCCCCCAGCATGCTCCCTTCTCACCCCACTTTCTGTCGGCGGTGTTTGTTAAGGTTGAGGTACCCATTGCGGGTACGGAGGCTGGAGCCCACATGCTGATTCCTTCCCCATTCCCATTAGGGCTCTGGGTGAAGTGGGACTTTACCGGTCTCCAGGCACTGAGACCGTGCTCCTTCCACAGCCCCCGGAGAATCGGCTGGATATGGAGCTGAGTATCGTCAGGGACAGGGCCCTGCTTCGTTAAGGTACTCTGTGTCCCCGGGCATACCGCGCGCACACCGCAGCATGCTGGGCGTGTTAGTGCGCCGGGGACATCAGCGCTGCTGCGCTTGTGCCATTCCTCACTACAGCGCTGCTGAGTGAGTAGACTTAGTACGAACGGCCGCGCCGGCCGCTGGGGTCAGTTTTCACTGCGACGCGGCTGGGACTTGTGGTGCGCCGGGGACTTCCGCGCTAGCCGTGCATGTATGACGGCCGCGCTTATTACTACAGTCCCCGGCTTTTGCGGCCTAGTTCGTTTCGTTCCCGCCCCCAGACCTGCCAGTCAGGGGGAGGGCGGGACGCGGTACAGACCATCAGCGCTGAGGGCTGGAGTCTGCTTTACATACTCCAGCCCTCACACTGGGCACAGTGAGACGCCAGTTTCCCGCACTTTGTTTGTGGCACGCCCACGGTCCGCCCCTCCTCACAGGACGCCGGCAGCCATTCCTGTCTGCACGCTGAGCTGGAGAGGGGAGACTGGGAGACCCAGACACGGGATTCTGCGACCTCACACCCGCTTTTCAGCGGGCGGTAAGCAGCCCTCAAGGGCTCACCCCCACTTGTGCCGAAGTGTACTTTGTATTTTTGTGCTTGCATGCTATACATTACACTGTACGGTCGCTGGTGACTCTCTGCTATATACCCTCCTAGGTTACTCAAGGCAGACAACAGCATGTCGTCCGCAAAAAGCAAACGTGCCAAGGCACAGACTTTATATGCTGCTTGTACCGCATGTGGGGCTGCTCTACCGGCAGGTTCCACTGACCCCCATTGTGTGCAGTGCTCGGCCCCTGTGGCACTTGCTCAGCCGGGGCCGCTGCTAGAGGTGACCCAGGGAGAACCACCTGTGAATGCTGTCCAGGTGACAGGGACGGAGTTTGCAGTTTTTGCTGACAGATTGTCTATGACTATGTCTAAAATTCTTGAAACATTGCAGTCTAGACCAGTAACTCAGACCATGGGCACTGTTGAATCATTGCTCCCTGGTCCCCCTCAGCTGGAACACTCCCGAGCTCAGGAGGTGTCGCATGCACCCCAGGGTGACGACTCTGACTCGGACGACAGTCCCAGACGGCCTAAGCGGGCTCGCTATGAGCGGCCCTCAACTTCATCACACTGGTCAGGGTCCCAGCTGGACGACTCTCTGTGTGATGAGGCGGATGTGGCTGATCAGGATTCTGATCCTGGGACCGTTCTCAATCTGGATACACCTGATGGTGACGCCATAGTGAATGATCTTATAGCGTCCATCAATAGAATGTTAGATATTTCTCCACCAGCTCCCCCTGCAGAGGAGTCAGCCTCACAGCAGGAGAAATTCCATTTCAGGTATCCCAAGCGTAAATTGAGCACTTTTCTGGACCACTCTGACTTTAGAGACGCTATCCAGAAACACCACGCTTATCCAGATAAGCGTTTCTCCAAACGGCTTAAAGATACACGATATCCTTTTCCCCCTGACGTGGTCAAGGGCTGGACCCAGTGTCCCAAGGTGGACCCTCCAATCTCCAGGCTTGCAGCTAGATCCTTAGTTGCAGTGGAAGATGGGGCGGCACTTAAAGATGCCACTGACAGACAGATGGAGCTCTGGTTGAAATCCATCTATGAAGCTATTGGAGCGTCGTTGGCGCCAGCATTCGCAGCCGTATGGGCACTCCAAGCTATTTCAGCTGGGCTTACACAGGTCGACACGGTCACACGTACATCTGCTCCGCAGGTGGCGCCCTTGACCTCTCAAATGTCTGCATTCGCGTCTTACGCGATTAATGCTGTCCTAGACTCTACGAGCCGTACGGCAGTGGCGTCTGCCAACTCCGTGGTTTTACGTAGAGCCTTGTGGTTGAGAGAATGGAAGGCAGATTCTGCTTCCAAGAAGTGCTTAACCAGTTTGCCTTTTTCTCGTGACCGACTGTTTGGTGAGCGTTTGGATGAAATCATTAAACACTCCAAGGGTAAGGATTCATCCTTACCTCAACCCAGACAAAACAAACCCCAACAGAGGAGGGGACAGTCTGGTTTTCGGTCCTTTCGAGGCTCAGGCAGGTCCCAATTCTCCTCGTCCAAAAGGACTCAAAAGGATCAGAGGGGCTCAGATTCTTGGCGGACTCAATCACGACCAAAAAAGACAGCCGGAAGAACCGTTACCAAGACGGCTTCCTCATGACTTTCAGCCTCCTCTCTCCGCATCCTCGGTCGGTGGCAGGCTCTCCCGCTTTGGCGACATTTGGCTGTCACAGGTCAAAGACCGTTGGGTGAGAGACATTCTGTCTCACGGGTACAGGATAGAGTTCAGTTCTCGTCCTCCAACTCGCTTCTTCAGAACTTCTCCACCTCCCGACCGAGCAGATGCTCTTCTGCAAGCGGTGTCCGCCCTAAAGGCGGAAGGAGTGGTGACTCCCGTTCCTCTTCAGGGACGAGGTCGCGGTTTTTACTCCAATTTGTTTGTGGTGCCAAAGAAGGACGGGTCGTTCCGTCCCGTCCTGGATCTAAAGCTGCTCAACAAACACGTGAAAACCAGGCGGTTCCGGATGGAATCCCTCCGCTCCGTCATCGCCTCAATGTCTCAAGGAGATTTCCTAGCATCAATAGACATCAAGGATGCTTATCTCCACGTGCCGATTGCGCCAGAGCATCAGCATTTTCTACGCTTCGTTATAGGAAGCGAACACCTGCAGTTCGTAGCTCTACCTTTCGGGCTGGCGACAGCCCCTCGGGTCTTTACCAAGGTTATGGCAGCAGTAGTGGCAGTCCTGCACTCGCAAGGTCACTCTGTGATTCCGTATTTGGACGATCTACTTATCAAGGCACCCTCTCAAGAGGCATGCCAGCACAGCCTGAACGTGGCACTGAAGACTCTCCAGGGTTTCGGGTGGATTATCAACTTTTCAAAGTCAAATCTAACCCCGACCCAATCACTAACATATCTTGGCATGGAGTTTCATACTCTCTCAGCGATAGTGAAACTTCCACTGGACAAACAGTGTTCACTACAGACAGGGGTGCAATCTCTCCTTCAGGGCCAGTCGCACCCCTTGAGGCGCCTCATGCTCTTCCTAGGGAAGATGGTAGCAGCAATGGAAGCAGTTCCTTTCGCGCAGTTTCATCTGCGTCCACTTCAATGGGACATTCTCCGCCAATGGGACGGGAAGTCGACATCCCTCGACAGGGATGTCTCCCTCTCTCAGACAGCCAAGGACTCTCTCCGGTGGTGGCTTCTTCCCACCTCATTGTCGAAAGGAAAGTCGTTCCTACCCCCATCCTGGGCGGTGGTCACGACAGACGCGAGCCTGTCAGGGTGGGGAGCAGTGTTTCTCCACCACAGGGCTCACGGTACGTGGACTCGGAAAGAGTCCACCCTTCAAATCAATGTTCTGGAAATCAGAGCAGTCTATCTTGCCCTACAAGCCTTCCAGCAGTGGCTAGCAGGCAAGCAGATCCGAATTCAGGAGATCTGTAGCCGCTGGGGGATGCCGGACGTCGACCTGATGGCGTCACGGCACAACAACAAGGTCCCGGTTTTCATGGCGCGATCCCACGATTACCGAGCTCTGGCGGCAGACGCCCTAGTTCAGAATTGGTCGCAGTTCAGGCTACCTTATGTGTTCCCACCTCTGGCGTTGTTGCCCAGGGTGCTGCGCAAGATCAGGGCCGACTGCCGCCGCGCCATCCTCGTCGCTCCAGACTGGCCAAGGAGGTCGTGGTACCCGGATCTGTGGCACCTCACGGTAGGCCAACCGTGGGCTCTGCCAGACCGTCCAGACTTGCTGTCTCAAGGGCCGCTTTTCCATCTGAATTCTGCGGCCTTGAACCTGACTGTGTGGCCATTGAGTCCTGGATCCTAGCGGCCTCAGGTTTATCTCATGAAGTGGTTGCCACCATGAGACAGGCTAGGAAACCATCCTCCGCCAAGATCTACCACAGGACGTGGAAGATATTCTTATCTTGGTGCTCTGCTCAGGGAGTTTCTCCCTGGCCATTTGCATTGCCTATTTTTCTTTCCTTCCTGCAGTCTGGGTTGGAAAAAGGTTTGTCGCTCGGCTCCCTTAAAGGTCAAGTCTCCGCGCTATCCGTATTTTTTCAGAAGCGCCTAGCGCGACTTCCTCAGGTACGCACGTTCCTGCAAGGGGTTTGTCATATCGTCCCCCCTTACAAGCGGCCGTTGGAGCCCTGGGATCTGAACAAGGTCCTAATTGCTCTCCAGAAGCCGCCTTTCGAGCCTTTGAAGGATGTTTCCCTTTCTCGTCTTTCACAGAAAGTGGCCTTTCTAGTGGCGGTCACGTCTCTTCGGAGAGTGTCCGAGCTGGCGGCGTTATCATGCAGATCTCCCTTCCTAGTATTTCACCAGGACAAGGTAGTTCTGCGTCCAATTCCAGAATTTCTTCCTAAGGTGGTATCCTCCTTTCATCTCAACCAGGATATCACTTTACCGTCTTTGTGTCCGCATCCAGTTCACCAATTTGAAAAAGGTTTGCATTTATTGGATCTGGTGAGAGCACTCAGGATCTACATTTCCCGCACGGCGCCCCTGCGCCGCTCGGATGCACTCTTTATCCTTGTCGCTGGTCAGCGTAAGGGGTCGCAAGCTTCCAAATCCACCCTGGCGCGGTGGATCAAGGAACCAATTCTTCACACCTACCGTTCTGCTGGGCTTCCGATTCCATCAGGACTGAAGGCCATTCTACCAGAGCCGTGGGTGCGTCCTGGGCATTACGGCACCAGGCTACGGCTCAGCAGGTGTGCCAGGCGGCTACCTGGTTGAGTCTGCACACTTTTACCAAGCATTATCAGGTGCATACCTACGCTTCGGCGGATGCCAGCCTAGGTAGACAAGTCCTTCAGGCGGCGGTGGCCCACCTGTAGGAAAGGGCTGTTTGACGGCCCTATCACGAGGTATTCTTTTACCCACCCAGGGACTGCTTTTGGACGTCCCAATTGTCTGGGTCTCCCAATTAGGAGCGACAAAGAAGAAGGGAATTTTGTTTACTTACCGTAAATTCCTTTTCTTCTAGCTCCAATTGGGAGACCCAGCACCCGCCCTGTTTTCTTAGGGATTTTGTTTTTTCGGGTGCACATGTTGTTCATGTTGAAGAGTTCAGTTCTCCGATGTTGTTCCTCGGATTGAATTTGTCTTTAAAACAGTTATTGGCTTTCCTCCTTCTTGCTTTTGCACTAAAACTGAGGAGCCCGTGATCCCACGGGGGGGTGTATAGCCAGAAGGGGAGGGGCCTTACACTTTTTAGTGTAGTGCTTTGTGTGGCCTCCGGAGGCAGTGGCTATACACCCCAATTGTCTGGGTCTCCCAATTGGAGCTAGAAGAAAAGGAATTTACGGTAAGTAAACAAAATTCCCTTCTTCTTCTAGCTCTAATTGGGAGACCCAGCACCCGCCCCTGTTTTTTTGTGTACACATGTTGTTCATGTTGAATGGTTTCAGTTCTCCGATATACCTTCGGATTGAAGTTACTTTAAACCAGTTTATAATTCTTTTTCCTCCTTCTTGCTTTTGCACCAAAACTGAGGAGCCAGCCCGTGGGAGCACGGGGGGTGTATAGGCAGAAGGGGAGGGGCTTAACACTTTTAAGTGTAGTACTTTGTGCGGCCTCCGGAGGCATAGCCTATACAACCCAATTGTCTGGGTCTCCCAATTAGAGCTAGAAGAAAAGGAATTTACGGTAAGTAAACAAAATTCCCTTCTTTCTCAAGAAACTGTCTGCTTGATTCTCCCCTGCTCTGTTCTTTTGTGTGTGTGTGTGTGTGTGTGTGTGTGTGTGTGTGTGTGTTACTAACTCCTCCCCAGGCTAGAATTCACATGGAAGCTCCCCTTAAGGCTAAGTTCACACACTGCATTTTTTTGACGCTGCGTTTTTGGCCGCTAAAAGCGCAGCAAAAAACGCATGCGTTTTTACCGCGATTTGGTGCGTTTTTGGCTGCGTTTTGCTGCTGTTTTGCAATGCATTGCACGGGGGGAAAACGCAGAAAAACGCAGGAAAGAATTGACATGTCCATTTTTTTTTTAAGCTCAAAAACGCAGCTTAAAAAAAGTTGTGTGCGGACAGCAAAATTAAAAACTCAGACTTTGCTGGGGAAGCAAAGTCATGCAGTTTTGAGGCCAAAAACGCACTCGAAAAACGCGCAAAAACGCCACGAAAAACGCACTGTGCGCACATAGCCATAACCTGTTTTTTTAGCTCCCCCTTCTGGTCTGGAGTTAAGTGTTGACTGCTGGTGCTGCCTAGCATGGAAGACCCCCTTCTTGCTTCCAGGCATAGCATCACCCCCTGTGAGGAGGGCAACACTACTGTGGCAACCGGACCACTGGGGTGCCACATATTATATTAAACTGAGATAATGAAAATGCATATATTATAGGTGAAACTTATCTTTCTACAATAAGGGGAAATAATGACTATGCAATCGCCTTACAAATTAGTGTAAAAGTGAGTGCTGAATACAATAGCTACAGTGTGAATGTGTGCACTAAAAAGTGAATAGCTTAATATAAAAAAGAAGAATAAATATGGATAGATAGAAAAATAAATACATATTAGTGTATGTATAATTACAGATACCCTCTCCCCCACAAACTATACACGAAAATGACAAATTTTATAAATATGGATATATTATAAATATAGACGTGCACATAAAAATGTGTATTCGGCAGAATACATATATATTCAAATACACATATATACACACACTTTTTGGGGGCAAAATATAGTATAAGAGCCATTATTGTTAACAGTATAAAATAGTAAAAGATAGATATAAATAAATGTAGTCTAGCCCAATACAATTTAAATATAAAACATTTCTTTACAAAAGTATTTGTCTGTTGTTCTTGTTCCAGGGGCGGGGGGACAAACATGCCGCGTCGTCGGAAAATCCAGATACCGGCCGTCACCAGAAGACCACCAAATCCCTCAGCATCAAACTCCATGATCAACCAAGGTTAGTACATTAGGATATGAGAATACTAAAGAAAAATAATAAAAACAAGTGTTAGGCCCTGTGCGCACACTGCGTTTTTTGCCGCGGTTTTTGCTGCAGAAATGCTGCAAAAAATGTTTATAACCTTCCTGCAGTCCTTCCCCAGCAAAACCTATGGGAAAAAATTGCATAAATGCATCTTTTTATCTACAAGAATAAGCATGTCACTTCTTTTCCACAGGTACCTGCGTTTTTGGCATGGATAATGGTAAAAACCGCAGGTACCAACCCGCGGAAAAATGCAGGTGTGTTATTACTGCGTTTTTTGCTGCGGCTACGGTATTCTGCCAGAGGGTGCCGATTTATCTTAAGAAAAAGTTATTTCTTTGTCGCTCTATTGGGAGACCCAGACAATTGGGGTGTATAGGCTATGCCTCCGGAGGCCGCACAAAGTATTACACTTAAAAGTGTTAAGCCCCTCCCCTTCTGCCTATACACCCCCCGTGCTCCCACGGGCTCCTCAGTTTTTTGCTTTGTGCGAAGGAGGTCAGACACGCACGTACAGCTCCACAGATTGGTCAGCAGCAGCTGCTGACCATGTCGGATGGAAGAAAAGTGGGCCCATATAGGGCCCCCAGCATGCTCCCTTCTCACCCCACTCTTGTCGGTGGTGTTGTAAGGTTGAGGTATCCATTGCGGGTACGGAGGCTGGAGCCCACATGCTGTTTTCCTTCCCCATCCCCCTCAGGGCTCTGGTGGAAGTGGGATCCTATCGGTCTCCAGGCACTGAGACCGTGCTTCATCCACAACTTCTGTGGAGCCTGCTGGATAGGAGCCGGGTATCGTTCAGGGACATGGCCCTGCTACTTGGAGGTACTCTGTATCCCGGTGGGGACCGCACACAGCAACACTCCAGCTTTGCTGGGTGTGCTAGTGCACCGGGGACCGCGGCGCTGACCGGGTTAATATGTGCCATTACACACTCAGCGTTGCTGAGTGTGTTTATGTATAGGGACTGCCGCACTGACCGCCGCTGCCATGGAAACACTGCGGCGCGGCTGGGACTTGTAGTGCGCCGGGGACTTCCACGCCGGCCGCGCTTTTACGGCGGCCGCGTTTATTACTAGAGTCCCCGGCTTTTTGCGGCCTAGTTCCTTTCCTCCCGCCCCCAGCCCTGACAGGCAGGGGAAGGGCGGGACGCTGCTCAGAACGAGCAGCACTGAGGGCTGGAGCATGCTTTGCATACTCCACTCCCCTCACTGTGCACAGTGCAGGCACCAGTTCCCGCTCTTTCTGGGTCACGCCCACGGCTCCCTCCTCTCCTCAGGACGCATTCCTGTCAGCTCCTCGGACGCTGCAGAGGGGGACAAAGTCTGGGAGACCCAGGCAGGGACTCTGGTGGCCTCACAACCGCTTTAAGCGGGTGGTAAGCAGCACCTGTGGTGCTAGCCCCATTGTGCAGTAGTGTAACATTATATGTTTATTTTACACTGTATAGTGCACAGTTGATTTCTGGCTATATACCCTATTGTGTTGCTCAGGGAAGATAATAGCATGGCGCCCACGAAAGGCAGGGGTGCCAAAACACAGGCTTATTATGTTGCCGGCGCCGCATGTACGACCCCGCTACCGACAGGGTCCACTGACCCTCATTGTGTGCACTGTTCGGCCCCTGTGGCACTTGCTCAGCCAGAGCCTCTGCTAGGGGGGGCCCAGGGGGAGCCACCTGCTAACACTGTTCAGGTGACAGGGACGGAGTTTGCAAAACTCTCTGAGACTATGGCTAAGATACTAGAAGCCTTGCAGTCCAGGCCGGTATCTCAGCACAGGGACTCTGTTGAATCTTTGTTCCCTGGCCCACCTCAGCTGGACCAACAATGTCCTCCCGGGGTATCTCATGGATCCCAAGCTGAGGGTTCTGACACAGACCCCAGCCCCAGACCGACTAAGCGAGCTCGCTTAGATTTTCCCTCGACATCATCATATTGTGCAGGGTCTCAGAGGGGGGAAGCTCTGGTTGATGATGCGGAGACAGCTGATCAGGATTCTGATCCTGAGGCCGCTCTCAATCTTGATACTCCGGACGGGGACGCCATAGTGAACGACCTTATTGCGTCCATCAATCGTATGTTGGATATTTCTCCCTCAGCTCCTCCGGTGGAGGAGTCAGCTTCCCAGCAGGAGAAATTCCGTTTCAGGTTTCCCAAGCGTACACCGAGTATGTTTCTGGACCACTCTGATTTCAGAGAGGCAGTCCAGAATCACCATGCTTGTCCAGATAAGCGTTTTTCTAAGCGCCTTAAGGATACACGTTATCCCTTTCCCCCTGACGTGGTCAAAAGTTGGGCTCAGTGTCCCAAAGTGGATCCTCCAATCTCCAGACTGGCAGCTAGATCCATACTTGCAGTGGAAGATGGGGCTTCACTCAAAGATGCCACTGACAGGCAGATGGAGCTCTGGTTGAAATCCATCTATGAAGCTATCGGCGCTTCTTTTGCCCCAGCATTCGCAGCCGTATGGGCGCTACAAGCTATCTCAGCAGGTCAAGCGCAAATTGACGCAGCCACACGCACGTCCGCGCCACAGGTGGCGTCCATAACCACTCAGACGTCGGCATTTGCGTCTTACGCTATTAATGCTGTCCTGGACTCTGCGAGCCGTACGGCGGTTGCAGCCGCCAATTCGGTGGTACTCCGCAGGGCCTTGTGGCTACGGGAATGGAAGGCAGATTCTGTTTCCAAAAAGCGCTTAACCAGTTTGCCAATTTCTGGCGACCGATTGTTTGGCGAGCGTTTGGATGAAATCATCAAACAATCCAAGGGAAAGGATACATCCTTACCCCAGCCCAAACCGAACATACCCCAACAGAGGAAGGGGCAGTCGAGGTTTCGGTCCTTTCCGGGCGCGGGCAGGTCCCAATTCTCCTCGTCCAAAAGGCCTCAGAAAGATCAAAGGAACTCTGATGCATGGCGGTCTAAGTCACGTCCTAAAAAGACCACCGGAGGTGCCGCTACCAAAGCGGCTTCCTCATGACTTTCGGCATCCTCACTCCGCATCCTCGGTCGGTGGCAGGCTCTCCCGCTTCTGCGACACCTGGCTGCCACGGGTAAAAGACCGCTGGGTGAGAGACATTCTGTCTCACGGTTACAAGATAGAGTTCACCTCTCGTCCCCCGACTCGATTCTTCAGGTCATCCCCGCCTCCCGAGCGAGCCGAGGCTCTTCTGCAGGCGCTGGGCATTCTGAAGGCAGAAGGAGTGGTGGTCCCTGTTCCTCTTCAGCAACAGGGCCACGGTTTTTACTCCAACTTGTTTGTGGTCCCAAAGAAGGACGGGTCTTTCCGACCTGTCCTGGACCTGAAACTTCTCAACAAACACGTAAAGACCAGGCGGTTCCGGATGGAATCCCTCCGCTCCGTCATCGCCTCAATGTCCCAGGGAGATTTCCTTGCATCGATCGATATCAAAGATGCTTATCTCCACGTACCGATTGCTCCAGAGCACCAGCGCTTCTTGCGCTTCGCCATAGGAAACGAACACCTGCAGTTCGTGGCACTGCCGTTCGGCCTGGCAACAGCCCCACGGGTTTTCACCAAGGTTATGGCTACTGTAGTAGCGGTCCTCCACTCTCAGGGTCACTCGGTGATCCCGTACTTGGACGATCTGTTGATCAAGGCACCCTCTCTAGAGGCATGCCAACACAGCCTCGACGCTACCCTGGAGACTCTCCAGAGTTTCGGGTGGATCATCAATTTTCCAAAGTCAAATCTGACACCGGCCCAATCGCTGACATACCTTGGCATGGAGTTTCATACCCTCTCAGCGATAGTGAAGCTTCCGCTGATCAAGCAGCGGTCACTACAGACAGGGGTACAATCTCTCCTTCAAGGTCGGTCACACACCTTGAGGCGCCTCATGCACTTCCTGGGGAAGATGGTGGCAGCAATGGAGGCAGTTCCTTTCGCGCAGTTTCACCTGCGTCCTCTTCAATGGGACATCCTACGCAAATGGGACAGGAAGCCGACGTCCCTCGACAGGAACGTCTCCCTCTCGCAGGCGACCAAAGCTTCCCTTCGGTGGTGGCTTCTTCCCACTTCATTATCGAAAGGGAAATCCTTCCTACCCCCATCCTGGGAGGTGGTCACGACGGACGCGAGTCTGTCAGGGTGGGGAGCGGTTTTTCTCCACCACAGGGCTCAGGGTACGTGGACCCAGCAAGAGTCCTCGCTTCAGATCAATGTTCTGGAAATACGGGCAGTGTATCTTGCCCTGAAAGCGTTCCAGCAGTGGCTGGAAGGCAAGCAGATCAGAATTCAGTCGGACAATTCCACAGCGGTGGCATACATCAACCACCAAGGCGGCACACGCAGTCGGCAAGCCTTCCAGGAAGTCCGGCGGATTTTGATGTGGGTGGAAGCCACGGCCTCCACCATCTCTGCAGTTCACATTCCAGGCGTGGAAAACTGGGAAGCAGATTATCTCAGTCGCCAGGGCATGGACGCAGGGGAATGGTCCCTTCACCCGGACGTGTTTCAGGAGATCTGTTGCCGCTGGGGGGTGCCGGACGTCGACCTCATGGCGTCCCGGCACAACAACAAGGTACCGGCGTTCATGGCACGGTCTCAAGATCCCAGAGCTCTGGCGGCAGACGCCTTAGTTCAGGATTGGTCGCAGTTTCAGCTCCCTTATGTGTTTCCTCCGCTGGCACTGTTGCCCAGAGTGTTACGCAAGATCAGGGCCGACTGCCGCCGCGTCATCCTCGTCGCTCCAGACTGGCCGAGGCGGTCGTGGTACCCGGATCTGTGGCATCTCACGGTCGGCCAACCGTGGGCACTACCAGACCGACCAGACTTGCTATCTCAAGGGCCGTTTTTCCATCTGAATTCTGCGGCCCTCAACCTGACTGTGTGGCCATTGAGTCCTGGATCCTAGCGTCTTCAGGGTTATCTCAAGACGTCATTGCCACTATGAGACAAGCTAGGAAACCAACGTCCGCCAAGATCTACCACAGGACGTGGAAAATTTTCCTGTCGTGGTGCTCTGCTCAGGGTATTTCTCCCTGGCCTTTTGCCTTGCCCACTTTTCTGTCCTTCCTTCAATCTGGACTGGAAAAGGGTTTGTCGCTCGGCTCCCTTAAGGGACAAGTCTCAGCGCTCTCTGTGTTTTTCCAGAAGCGCCTAGCCAGACTTCCACAGGTACGCACTTTCCTGCAGGGGGTTTGTCACATCGTCCCTCCTTACAAGCGGCCGTTAGAACCCTGGGATCTGAACAGGGTGCTGATGGTTCTTCAGAAACCACCATTCGAGCCAATGAGGGATATTTCTCTCTCACGCCTTTCGCAGAAAGTGGTTTTTCTAGTAGCAGTCACTTCACTTCGGAGAGTGTCTGAGCTAGCAGCGCTGTCATGCAAAACCCCTTTCCTGGTGTTTCACCAGGACAAGGTGGTTCTGCGTCCGGTTCCGGAATTTCTCCCTAAGGTGGTATCCCCCTTTCATCTCAATCAGGATATCTCCTTACCTTCTTTTTGTCCTCATCCAGTTCACCAATGTGAAAAGGATTTGCACTTGTTAGATCTGGTGAGAGCACTCAGACTCTACATTCTCGTACGGCGCCCCTGCGCCGCTCGGATGCACTCTTTGTCCTTGTCGCTGGCCAGCGTAAAGGGTCACAGGCTTCCAAATCAACCCTGGCTCGGTGGATCAAGGAGCCAATTATCGAAGCTTACCGTTCGGCTGGGCTTCCGGTTCCCTCAGGGCTGAAGGCCCATTCTACCAGAGCCGTGGGCGCGTCCTGGGCTTTGAGGCACCAGGCTACGGCTCAGCAGGTGTGTCAGGCGGCTACCTGGTCGAGCCTGCACACTTTCACGAAGCACTATCAGGTGCATACCTATGCTTCGGCGGATGCCAGCCTAGGTAGGCGAGTCCTTCAGGCGGCGGTTGCCCACCTGTAGGAAGAGGCCGTTTTACGGCTCTCTTACGAGGTATTATTTTACCCACCCAGGGACTGCTTTTGGACGTCCCAATTGTCTGGGTCTCCCAATAGAGCGACAAAGAAGAAGGGAATTTTGTTTACTTACCGTAAATTCCTTTTCTTCTAGCTCTAATTGGGAGACCCAGCACCCGCCCCTGTTTTTTTGTGTACACATGTTGTTCATGTTGAATGGTTTCAGTTCTCCGATATTCCTTCGGATTGAAGTTACTTTAAACCAGTTTATAATTCTTTTTCCTCCTTCTTGCTTTTGCACCAAAACTGAGGAGCCCGTGGGAGCACGGGGGGTGTATAGGCAGAAGGGGAGGGGCTTAACACTTCTAAGTGTAATACTTTGTGCGGCCTCCGGAGGCATAGCCTATACACCCCAATTGTCTGGGTCTCCCAATTAGAGCTAGAAGAAAAGGAATTTACGGTAAGTAAACAAAATTCCCTTCTTCTAAGTGTGCACAGGGCCCAAGGCCTTGTGCCCACGCTGCGGATTTTGACGCGAATATTTAGAAATCTGCAGCAAAATCTGCATGTCCATTGTGAAGCCAGCAAAGTATGAGAATTCAGAAGTGCTGTGCCCACGTTGAGTATTTTTCCCTTGTGTATTTGGTGCAGATTTCTTTTTTTCTGCACCAAATTTGCACCAAATACGCAAGGGAAAAATAAGCAACATGGGCACAGCACTTCTGAATTATTTTATTTTATTTATTTATTATTATTCTTAATTCTCATACTTTGCTGGCTTCACAATGGACATGCAGATTTTCTTCGGCGCTCCATTGGGAGACCCAGACGATTGGGTGTATAGCTACTGCCTCCGGAGGCCACACAAAGCATTACACTAAAAAGTGTAAGGCCCCTCCCCTTCTGGCTATACACCCCCCGTGGGATCACGGGCTGCTCAGTTTTCAAGCTTTGTGCGAAGGAGGTCAGACATCCACGCATAGCTCCACTGTTTAGTCAGCAGTAGCTGCTGACTATATCGGATGGAAGAAAAGAGGGCCCATATTACAGGGCCTCCAGCATGCTCCCTTCTCACCCCACTTATGGCGGTGTTTGTTAAGGTTGAGGTACCCATTGCGGGTACGGAGGCTGGAGCCCACATGCTGTTTTCCTTCTCCATCCCCCTGAGGGCTCTGGTGAAGTGGGATCTTACCGGCCTCCAGACTCTGAGGCCGGGCTCCGTCCACAGACCCGGAGATCCTGCTGGATACGGAGCTGGGTACCGTCAGGGACACCTGCAACATTCAGGTACTCTGTGTCCCCGTACAGACAGGCACAGACACACGCCAGCGTTGCTGGGTGTTCTAGTGCGCCGGGGACAGTAGCGCTGTGCGCCTGGGTTTTACTCACTGCAGCTTAGCTGAGTGAGTTTATGTTTGGGGAACTGCCGCGCCGCGGACACTGCGGCGCGGCTGAGACTTGTGGTGCGCCGGGGACTTCACGCTGACCGCGCTTTTACGACGGCAGCGCTGATAAATCTAGTCCCCGGCTTCTGCGGCCTAGTTACGTTCGTTCCCGCCCCCAGCCCTGTCACTCAGGGAAGGGGAGAGACGCTGTACAATCGTCAGCGCCGAGGGCTGGAGTCTTATTTACATACTCCAGCCCTCTCACTGGGCACAGTGGGACGCCAGTTTCCCGCTCGTTGTCTGCACACGCCCACGGCCCGCCCCTCTTCACAGGACGCCGGCAGCCATTCCTGCACGCAGTCTGAGCTGGAGAACGGACATAGCCCTGGGAGACCCAGACAGGGGATTCTGGCGACCACACACCCGCTATTAAGCGGGCGGTAAGCAGCACCTAAGTGCTGACCCCACTAGTGCCACAGTGTTGTTTTGTTGTGTACTTTTGTTTGTACATATATATATATATATTGCACTGTACGGTCGCTTCTTGGCTTATACCCCTATATTGCTCTGAGGAGACAACAGCATGTCATCCGCAAAACGCAAGGGTGCCAAGGCACAGGCTTTATATGATGCATGTACCGCATGTGGGGCTGATCTACCGGCAGGTTCCACTGACCCCCATTGTGTGCAATGTTCGGTCCCTGTGCCACTTCGTCAGCCGGAGTCTATGCTAGTAGTGGCCCAGGCAGAGACGCCTGTGAACCCTGCCCCGGTGACGGGGACAGAGTTTGCAATTTTTGCTGATAAGATGTCTGTGACTATGACAAAAATTTTAGAAACCTTGCAGTCCAGGCCGGTCACTCAGACCATGGACACTGCTGGTTCAATGTTCCCCGGTCCCCCTCAGTTGGAACTAATCCGTGCTCCAAGGGGGTCCCAGGCATCACAGGCTGAAGGCTCTGACTCGGACGACAGTCCCAGGCAGCCTAAGCGAGCTCGCTGGGAGAGACACTCGGCGTCATCACGCTGGTCAGGGTCTCAGCGAGAGGATTCTCTGTATGATGAGACAGAACTAGGTGATCAGGAGTCTAATCCTGAGACCGCTCTAAACCTGGATACCCCTGATGGTGACGCCATGGTGAATGATCTTATAGCGGCCATCAATAGACTGCTGGATATTTCTCCTCCAGCGGAGGAGGCAGCATCACAGCAGGAGAAATTCCATTTTAGGTATCCTAAACGTAAATTGAGCTCTTTTCTGGACCACGCGGACTTCAGAGAAGCAGTCCAGAAACACAATGCTTATCCAGATAAGCGTTTCTCCAAACGTCTTAAGGATACACGTTATCCCTTTCCCCCTGACGTGGTCAAACGCTGGACCCAGTGTCCAAAGGTGGACCCCCCAATCTCCAGGCTTGCGGCTAGATCCATAGTTGCAGTGGAAGATGGGGCTTCACTTAAAGATGCCAATGACAGACAGATGGACCTTTGGTTGAAATCTGTCTATGAAGCTATTGGCGCGTCGTTTGCTCCAGCATTCGCAGCCGTGTGGGCACTCCAAGCTATTTCAGCTGGTCTGGCGCAGGTGGACTCGATCATACGTCCATCAGTGCCAAAAGTGACGTCTTTGACCTCACAAATGTCTGCGTTTGCGACTTACGCTATCAATGCGGTCTTGGACTCTACCAGCCGTACGTCAATGGCGTCCGCCAACTCGGTGGTTTTACGCAGAGCCTTATGGTTAAAGGAATGGAAAGCAGATTCTGCTTCCAAAAAATGCTTAACCAGTTTGCCATTATCTCAAGACAGGCTGTTTGGTGAGCAATTGGCGGAAATCATTAAACAGTCCAAGGGTAAGGACTCTTCCTTACCCCAGCCCAGATCAACCAAACCTCAGCAGTGGAAGGGACAGTCGAGGTTTCGGTCCTTTCGAGGTTCGGGCAGGACCCAATTCTCCTCGTCCAAAAGGACTCAGAAGGAGCAGAGGAGCTCAGATTCCTGGCGGACTCACTCACGTCCAAAGAAAGCAGCCGGAGGAACCACTTCCAAGCCGGCTGCCTCATGACTTTCGGCCTCCTCTCTCCGCATCCTCGGTCGGTGGCAGGCTCTCCCGCTTTTGCGGCATTTGGCTGCCACAGGTCAAAGACCGGTGGGTAGCAGACATTTTGGCTCACGGGTACCGGATAGAGTTCAATTCTCGTCCTCCACCTCGGTTTTTCAGAACTTCCCCACATCCCGACCGAGCCGATGCTCTTCTGCAAGCGGTGTGCTCTCTAAGGGCAGAGGGAGTGGTGATCCCTGTTCCTCTTCAGGAAAGAGGTCAGGGTTTTTACTCCAATCTATTTGTGGTGCCAAAAAAGGACGGCTCTTTCCGTCCTGTTCTGGACCTAAAACTGCTCAACAAGCACGTGAAAACCAGGCGGTTCCGGATGGAATCCCTCCGCTCCGTCATTGCCTCGATGTCTCAAGGAGACTTCCTAGCATCAATAGACATCAAAGATGCTTATCTCCACGTGCCGATTGCTCCAGAGCACCAGCGTTTTCTACGCTTCGTTATAGGAGACGACCATCTTCAGTTCGTAGCTCTGCCATTCGGTCTGGCGACAGCCCCACGGGTGTTCACCAAGGTCATGGCAGCAGTGGTAGCAGTCTTGCACTCTCAGGGACACTCGGTGATCCCTTACTTGGACGATCTACTTGTCAAGGCACCCTCTCAAGAGGCATGCCAACACAGCCTGAACGTTGCGCTGGAGACTCTCCAGACTTTCGGGTGGATCATCAACTTTTCAAAGTCAAATCTGTCTCCGACCCAATCACTGACATATCTTGGCATGGAGTTTCATACTCTCTCAGCGACAGTGAAGCTTCCGATGGACAAGCAGCGTTCACTACAGACAGGGGTGCACTCTCTCCTTCAAGGCCAGTCGCACCCCTTAAGACGCCTCATGCACTTCCTCGGGAAGATGGTGGCAGCAATGGAGGCAGTCCCGTTTGCGCAGTTTCATTTGCGTCCACTTCAATGGGACATTCTCCGCCAATGGGACGGGAAGTCGACGTCCTTGGACAGGAAAGTCTCCCTTTCCCAGACGGCCAAGGACTCTCTTCAATGGTGGCTTCTTCCCACCTCATTATCACAAGGAAGGTCCTTCCTACCCCCATCCTGGGCGGTGGTCACGACAGACGCGAGTCTGTCAGGGTGGGGAGCAGTTTTTCTCCACCACAGGGCTCAGGGTACGTGGACTCAGCAGGAGTCCACCCTTCAGATCAATGTTCTGGAAATCAGGGCAGTGTATCTTGCCCTACAAGCCTTTCAGCAGTGGCTGGAAGGAAAGCAGATCCGAATTCAGTCGGACAACTCCACAGCGGTGGCATACATCAACCACCAAGGCGGGACACGCAGTCGGCAAGCCTTCCAGGAGGTCCGGCGGATTCTGATGTGGGTGGAGGCCACGGCCTCCACCATATCCGCAGTTCACATCCCCGGCGTCGAAAACTGGGAAGCAGACTTCCTCAGTCGCCAGGGTATGGACGCAGGGGAATGGTCCCTTCACCCGGACGTGTTTCAGGAAATCTGTCGCCGCTGGGGAAGGCCGGACGTCGACCTAATGGCGTCCCGGCACAACAACAAGGTTCCAACTTTCATGGCACGGTCTCGCGATCACAGAGCTCTGGCGGCAGACGCCTTAGTGCAAGATTGGTCGCAGTTCCAACTGCCCTATGTGTTTCCCCCTCTGGCACTCTTGCCCAGAGTGCTACGCAAGATCAGGTCCGATTGCCGCCGCGTCATACTCGTCGCCCCAGACTGGCCGAGAAGGTCGTGGTATCCGGATCTGTGGCATCTCACGGTCGGCCTACTGTGGGCGCTACCAGACCGGCCAGACTTACTGTCACAAGGGCCGTTTTTCCATCTGAATTCTGCGGCCCTGAACCTGACTGTGTGGCCATTGAGTCCTGGATACTAGCATCTTCAGGATTATCTCAAGGGGTCGTGGCCACCATGAGACAGGCTAGGAAGCCCACGTCTGCTAAGATCTACCACAGAACGTGGAAGATTTTCTTATCCTGGTGCTCGGCACAGGGAGTGTCCCCCTGGCCATTTGCATTGCCTACTTTTCTTTCCTTCCTGCAATCTGGTTTGGAAAAAGGCTTGTCGCTCGGCTCCCTTAAAGGGCAAGTCTCAGCGCTATCGGTATTTTTTCAAAAGCGTCTAGCACGACTTCCTCAGGTACGCACGTTCCTGCAGGGGGTTTGTCACATCGTCCCTCCGTACAAACGGCCGTTAGATCCATGGGATCTGAACAGGGTACTAGTTACTCTCCAGAAGCCGCCCTTCGAGCCTCTGAAGGATGTTTCACTTTCTCGGCTCTCACAGAAAGTGGCCTTTCTGGTTGCGGTCACGTCTCTTCGGAGGGTATCCGAACTGGCAGCGCTGTCATCCAAAGCTCCCTTCCTGGTTTTTCACCAGGACAAGGTGGTGCTGCGCCCGATTCAGGAGTTTCTCCCTAGAGTGGTATCCTCTTTTCATCTCAATCAGGATATCTCCTTACCTTCCTTTTGTCCTCATCCGGTTCATCGGTATGAAAAGGATTTGCATTTGTTGGATCTCGTGAGAGCACTCAGGATCTACATTTCCCGCACGGCGCCCTTGCGCCGCTCGGATGCACTCTTTGTCCTTGTCGCTGGTAAGCGCAAAGGATCGCAGGCTTCAAAATCCACCCTGGCTCGATGGATTAAGGAACCAATTCTTGAAGCCTACCGTTCTGCTGGGCTTCCGGTTCCATCAGGGCTGAAGGCCCATTCTACCAGAGCCGTGGGTGCGTCCTGGGCATTACGACACCAGGCTACGGCTCAACAGGTGTGCCAGGCAGCTACCTGGTCGAGTCTGCACACTTTCACCAAACATTATCAGGTGCATACCTACGCTTCGGCGGACGCCAGCCTAGGTAGAAGAGTCCTGCAGGCGGCGGTTGCCTCCTCGTAGGAGAGGGCTGTTTTGCAGCTCTAACTTGAGGTATTCCTTTACCCACCCAGGGACTGCTTTTGGACGTCCCAATCGTCTGGGTCTCCCAATGGAGCGCCGAAGAAGAAGGGAATTTTGTTACTTACCGTAAATTCCTTTTCTTCTAGCTCCAATTGGGAGACCCAGCACCCGCCCTGTTTCCTTCGGGATTTTTGGTTTTTTCGGGTACACATGTTGTTCATGTTGAACGGTTTCAGTTCTCCGATGTTTTCTTCGGATTGAATTTGTTTAAACCAGTTATTGGCTTTCCTCCTTCTTGCTTTAGCACTAAAACTGAGCAGCCCGTGATCCCACGGGGGGTGTATAGCCAGAAGGGGAGGGGCCTTACACTTTTTAGTGTAATGCTTTGTGTGGCCTCCGGAGGCAGTAGCTATACACCCAATCGTCTGGGTCTCCCAATTGGAGCTAGAAGAAAAGGAATTTACGTTAAGTAACAAAATTCCCTTCTTCCTGCAGATCTCTGAAAATATGCGTCAAAACCACACAGCGTATGGACTTAGGGACAAAATGTAGATTTGGAGGAAGATTGAACTACCAGATGGACCTAGGTTTTATTCAACCTATGTATAACTATGTTCTCTAACCCTGATCTTCATTGCATGTAGTCATTGCGATATAGAGCTTACCGCACGGGCATGTAACATGGTACAGCACACCTTTAGAGGCACATGTTATGAGGAATTTTGTAAGTTCGAGTCCCATCAGCACTTGTAAATTCCTTACATTTGATCAAGTTGCTGCCGGCCTTGCAAAGACCGCATGGGAAGAAACCAGGTAGAATTGATGCACTGTTAGATTTTTGTGCTGGCTGATAATGGCTCTTTACGATGAGGTTTCGCAAATTCTTTGCCCTTTTAGCAGTTATTAGCAGTCTTTTTTTTTCTTTAGAAAAACGTGCAATTATACAATAAACATGGGTAGCTACAACCTTGACCCATAGGGGTATAGGTTTTTTTCTTCGGCGCTCCATTGGGAGACCCAGACGATTGGGTGTATAGCACTGCCTCCGGAGGCCACACAAAGCATTACACTAAAAAGTGTAAGGCCCCTCCCCTTCTGGCTATACACCCCCAGTGGGATCACTGGCAGCTCAGTTTTCAAGCTTTGTGCGAAGGAGGCTCACATCCACGCATAGCTCCACTGTTTAGTCAGCAGTAGCTGCTGACTATTTCGGATGGAAGAAAAGAGGGCCCATATAGGGCCCCCAGCATGCTCCCTTCTCACCCCATTTCCATTGGAGGTGTTTGTTAAGGTTGAGGTACCCATTGCGGGTACGGAGGCTGGAGCCCACATGCTGTTTTCCTTCCCCATCCCCCTGAGGGGCTCTGAGGAAGTGGGATCTTACCGGCCCCCAAGCCCTGAGGCCGGGCTCCATCCACAGACCCATAGAACCTGCTGGATATGGAGCTGGGTACCATTCAGGGACAAGGCCCTGCAACATTCAGGTACTCTGTGTCCCCGTTTGGACGGCCGTGCACATTCCAGACTTGCTGGGTGTGCTAGTGCGCCGGGGACTGTAGCGCTGCGCGCTGGGGTTACAGTCACTCTGAGTGACTTTATGTATGGGGGACTGCCGCGCCGGCCGCCCCTGGAGCGGCGGCGCGGCTGAGACTTGTAGTGCGCCGGGGACTTAGCGACGACCGTGCTTTTACGACGGCGTCACTTATAAATTTAGTCCCCGGCTTTTGCGGCCTAGCTCCGCTTCGTTCCCGCCCCCTCCCTGTCAATCAGGGAAGGGGAGAGACGCCGAGGGCTGGAGTCTTATTTACATGCTCCAGCCCTCTCACTGAGCACAGTGGGGCGCAGGTTTCCCGCTCTTTGTCTGCACACGCCCAGGGCCCGCCCCCCTCCATAGGACGCCGGCAGCCATTTCTACATGCAGTCTGGCTGGAGAACGGACACAGGCTCTGGGAGACCCAGACAGGGGATTTCTGGCGACCACACACCCGCGTTAAGCGGGCGGTAAGCAGCACATTAGTGCTGGCCCCACTAGTGCCACAGTGTTATATTGGTGTACTTTTTTCTCTGTACCATATATATATATATTGCACTGTAAGGTCGCTTCTTGGCTTACCCTATCTTGCTCTGAGGAGACGACAACATGTCATCCGCAAAACGCAAGGGTGCCAAGACACAGGCTGTATACGCTGCTTGTGCTGCTTGTGGGGCTGATCTACCGGCAGGTTCCAAAGACCCCCATTGTGTGCAATGTTCAGTCCCTGTGCCACTTCGTCAGCCGGAGTCTGTGGAGGTAGTGACCCAGGCAGAGTCACCGGTGAACCCTGTCCCGGTGACGGGGACAGAGTTCGCAGTTTTTGCTGACAAGATGTCTGTCACTATGACAAAGATCCTAGAGACCTTGCAGGCCAGGCCAGTTACTCAGACCATGGACACTGCTGCGGCAACGTTCCCCGGTCCCCCTCAGCTGGAGTTAATCCGTGCTTCAAGGGGGTCCCAGGCATCTCAGGCTGAAGGCTCTGACTCAGATGACAGTCCCAGGCTGCCTAAGCGAGCTCGCTGGGAGAGACCCTCCACGTCATCACGCGGATCAGGGTCTCAGCGAGAAGAGTCTCTGCATGATGACACAGAGGAGGGTGATCAGGAGTCTAATCCTGACACCGCTCTCAATCTGGATACTCCTGATGGTGACGCCATGGTAAATGACCTTATAGCGGCCATCAATAGCCTATTGGATATTTCTCCTCCTGCCCCTTCAGCAGAGGAGGCAGCTGCACAGCAGGAGAAGTTCCATTTCAGGTATCCCAAGCCTAAACTGAGTACTTTTCTGGACCACGCTGACTTCAGAGAATCAGTCCAGAAACACCATGCTTATCCAGACAAGCGTTTCTCCAAACGTCTTAAGGATACACGTTATCCCTTTCCCCCTGACGTGGTCAAACGCTGGACCCAGTGTCCAAAGGTGGACCCCCCAATCTCCAGGCTTGCGGCTAGATCCATAGTTGCAGTGGAGGATGGGGCTTCACTTAAAGATGCCAATGACAGACAGATGGACCTTTGGTTAAAGTCTGTTTATGAAGCTATCGGCGCGTCGTTTGCTCCAGCATTCGCGGCCGTGTGGGCACTCCAAGCTATTTCGGCTGGTCTGGCACAGGTGGACTCTATCATACGTCCAGCAGTGCCGCGAGTGGCGTCCCTAACCTCGCAAATGTCTGCGTTTGCGACTTACGCTATCAACGCTGTCCTGGACTCTACGAGCCGTACCGCAATGGCGTCTGCTAACTCTGTGGTTTTGCGCAGAGCCTTGTGGTTAAAGGAATGGAAAGCGGATTCTGCTTCCAAAAAATGTTTAACCAGCTTGCCACTATCTGTAGACAGACTGTTTGGTGAGCAATTGGCTGAAATCATCAAACAATCCAAGGGTAAAGACTACCTCCTTACCCCAGCCCAGATCAAGCAAACCTCAACAGAGGAAGTGGCAGTCGAGGTTTCGGTCCTTTCGAGGCTCCGGAAAGACCCAATTCTCCTCGTCCAAAGGGACTCAGAAGGAGCAAAGGGGCTCAGATTCCTGGCGGGCTCACTCACGCCCCAAGAAGGCAACCGGAGGCACCGCTTCCAAGGCGGCTGCCTCATGACTTTCGGCCTCCTCCCTCCGCATCCTCGGTCGGTGGCAGGCGGGAGACGCTTTTGCGACATTTGGCTGCCACAGGTCAAAGACCGGTGGGTAACAGACATTTCTTCGGCGCTCCATTGGGAGACCCAGACGATTGGGTGTATAGCACTGCCTCCGGAGGCCACACAAAGCATTACACTAAAAAGTGTAAGGCCCCTCCCCTTCTGGCTATACACCCCCAGTGGGATCACTGGCTCACCAGTTTTCTGCTTTGTGCGAAGGAGGTCAGACA
This sequence comes from Anomaloglossus baeobatrachus, assembly GCF_048569485.1. Lineage (NCBI taxonomy): Eukaryota > Metazoa > Chordata > Amphibia > Anura > Aromobatidae > Anomaloglossus > Anomaloglossus baeobatrachus. The sequence goes on along the minus strand of NC_134354.1, from coordinate 272,223,884 downwards.
TCCACGCATAGCTCCACTGTTTAGTCAGCAGTAGCTGCTGACTATGTCGGATGGAAGAAAAGAGGGCCCATATAGGGCCCCCAGCATGCTCCCTTCTTACCCCACTTGTGGTTTGTAAGGTTGAGGTACCCATTGCGGGTACGGAGGCTGGAGCCCACATGCTGTTTTCCTTCCCCATCCCCCTGAGGGGCTCTGAGGAAGTGGGATCTTACCGGCCCCCAAGCCCTGAGGCCGGGCTCCATCCACAGACCCAGTGAACCTGCTGGATACGGAGCTGGGTACCGTTCAGGGACAAGGCCCTGCAACTTTCAGGTACTCTGTGTCCCCGTACAGACAGGCACGCACACGCCAGACTTGCTGGGTGTGTTAGTACGCCGGGGACAGTAGCGCTGCACGCTGGGGTTTGAGTCACAGCAGCTTAGCTGTGTGACTTCATGTGCTGGGAACTACCGCGCCGGCCACTCTCGGAGCGGCGGCGCGGCTGGGACTTGTAGTGCGCCGGGGACTTAGCGCCGACCGCGCTTTTACGGCGGCGGCGCTTATAAATTTAGTCCCCGGCTTTTGCGGCCTAGCTCCGCTTCGTTCCCGCCCCCCTCCCTGTCAATCAGGGAATGGGACAGACGCTGTGCAATCGTCAGCGCCGAGGGCTGGAGCCTTATTTACATGCTCCAGCCCTCTCACTAGGCACAGTGGGACGCAGGTTTCCCGCTTTTAGTCTGAGCACGCCCAGGGCCCGCCCCCCCCTCCACAGGACGCCGGCAGCCATTCCTGCATGCAGTCTGGCTGGAGGACGGACACAGGCTCTGGGAGACCCAGACTAGGGATTTCTGGCGACCACACACCCGCGTTTAGCGGGCGGTAAGCATCACATTAGTGCTGGCCCCACTAGTGCCACAGTGTTGTATTGGTGTACTTTCTTCGGCGCTCCATTGGGAGACCCAGACGATTGGGTGTATAGCACTGCCTCCGGAGGCCACACAAAGCATTACACTAAAAAGTGTAAGGCCCCTCCCCTTCTGGCTATACACCCCCAGTGGGATCACTGGCTCACCAGTTTTCTGCTTTGTGCGAAGGAGGTCAGACATCCACGCATAGCTCCACTGTTTAGTCAGCAGCAGCTGCTGACTATGTCGGATGGAAGAAAAGAGGGCCCATATAGGGTCCCCAGCATGCTCCCTTCTTACCCCACTTGTGGTTTGTAAGGTTGAGGTACCCATTGCGGGTACGGAGGCTGGAGCCCACATGCTGTTTTCCTTCCCCATCCCCCTGAGGGGCTCTGAGGAAGTGGGATCTTACCGGCCCCCAAGCCCTGAGGCCGGGCTCCATCCACAGACCCAGTGAACCTGCTGGATACGGAGCTGGGTACCGTTCAGGGACAAGGCCCTGCAACTTTCAGGTACTCTGTGTCCCCGTACAGACAGGCACGCACACGCCAGACTTGCTGGGTGTGTTAGTACGCCGGGGACAGTAGCGCTGCACGCTGGGGTTTGAGTCACAGCAGCTTAGCTGTGTGACTTCATGTGCTGGGAACTACCGCGCCGGCCACTCTCGGAGCGGCGGCGCGGCTGGGACTTGTAGTGCGCCGGGGACTTAGCGCCGACCGCGCTTTTACGGCGGCGGCGCTTAAAAATTTAGTCCCCGGCTTTTGCGGCCTAGCTCCGCTTCGTTCCCGCCCCCTCCCTGTCAATCAGGGAATGGGACAGACGCTGTGCAATCGTCAGCGCCGAGGGCTGGAGCCTTATTTACATGCTCCAGCCCTCTCACTAGGCACAGTGGGACGCAGGTTTCCCGCTTTTAGTCTGAGCACGCCCAGGGCCCGCCCCCCCCCTCCACAGGACGCCGGCAGCCATTCCTGCATGCAGTCTGGCTGGAGGACGGACACAGGCTCTGGGAGACCCAGACTAGGGATTTCTGGCGACCACACACCCGCGTTTAGCGGGCGGTAAGCAGCACATTAGTGCTGGCCCCACTAGTGCCACAGTGTTGTATTGGTGTACTTTTTCCTGTACCAGATATATATATATATATACTGCACTGTACGGTCGCTTCTTGGCTGTATACCCTATATTGCTCTGAGGAGACAGCAACATGTCATCCACAAAACGCAAGGGTGCCAAGGCACGGGCTGTATACACTGCTTGTACAGCATGTGGGGCTAATCTACCAGCAGGCTCCAACGACTCTCATTGTGTGCAATGTTCAGTCCCAGTGGCACTTCGTCAGCCAGAGCCTATGGTGGTGGTAGCCCAGGCAGAGACGCCTGTGAACCCTGCCCCGGTGACGGGGACAGAATTTGCAGTCTTTGCTGATAAAATGTCTGTGACTATGACAAAAATCCTGGAGACCTTGCAGTCCAGGCCAGTTGCTCAGACCATGGACACTGCTGTGTCTATGTTCCCCGGTCCCCCCTCAGTTGGAACTAATCCGTACTTCAAGGGGGTCCCAGGCGTCACAGGCTGAGGGCTCTGACTCTGATGACAGTCCCAGGCCGCCTAAGCGAGCTCGCTGGGAGAGACCCTCCACGTCATCACGCGGGTCAGGGTCTCAGCGAGAAGGGTCTCTATATGATGAGACAGAGGTGGGTGATCAGGAGTCTGGTCCTGACACCGCACTCAATTTGGATACGCCAGATGGTGACGCCATGGTAAATGACCTTATAGCGGCCATCAATAGGCTGTTGGATATTTCTCCCCCAGCCCCTTCAGCAGAGGAGGCAGCTGCCCAGCAGGAGAAATTCCATTTCCTGTATCCCAAGCGTAAATTGAGTACTTTCTTCGTCGCTCCATTGGGAGACCCAGACGATTGGGTGTATAGCTACTGCCTCCGGAGGCCACACAAAGCATTACACTAAAAAGTGTAAGGCCCCTCCCCTTCTGGCTATACACCCCCAGTGGGATCACTGGCTCACCAGTTTTCGGCTTTGTGCGAAGGAGGTCAGACATCCACGCATAGCTCCACTGTATAGTCAGCAGTAGCTGCTGACTATATCGGATGGAAGAAAAGAGGGCCCATATGGGGCCCCCAGCATGCTCCCTTCTCACCCCACTGGTGGTTTGTAAGGTTGAGGTACCTATTGCTGGTACGGCGGCTGGAGCCCACATGCTGTTTTCCTTCCCCATCCCCCTGAGGGGCTCTGAGGAAGTGGGATCTTACCGGCCCCAAAGCCCTGAGGCCGGGCTCCATCCACAGACCCATTGAACCTGCTGGATGTGGAGCGGGAGTGCCGTTCAGGGACATGGCCCTGCACCATTCAGGTACTCTGTGTCCCCGTACACACAGGCACAGCACACTCCAGACTTGCTGGGTGTGCTAGTGCGCCGGGGACAGTAAAGGGTTACAGTCACTGCAGCCTAGCTGAGTGACTTTATTTATTGGGAACTACCGCGCCGGACGCTCCGGGAGCGGCGGCGCGGCTGGGACTTGTAGTGCGCCGGGGACTTAGCGCCGACCGCGCTTTTACGGCGGCGGCGCTTATAAATCCAGTCCCCGGCTTTTGCGGCCTAGCTCAGCTTCGTTCCCGCCCCCACCCTGTCAATCAGGGTAGGGGAGAGACGCTGTACAATCAGCAGCGCCGAGGGCTGGAGCCTTATTTACATGCTCCAGCCCTCTCACTGGACACTGTGGGACGCCGGTTTCCCGCTCTGACTAGGGGCACGCCCACGGCCCGCCCCTACTCACACGAGCTGGAGAAGGACGCCGGCAGCCATTCCTGCAGTCCGAGCTGAGAGATCGGACTCTGGGCGACCAGGCACAGGACTAGGGCGACCACACACCCGCTTATAGGCGGGCGGTAAGCGGCACCTGAAGTGCTGACACTAAATACCGCAGTTTGTCTATTTGTATTTAAGTACACTGCATAGGTCGCTATTTTGGGCTATATGCCCTCTTAGATGGCGACACATCAGCAGCAGGAAAGCATGGGTGCTAAGGCACAGGCTTTCTATGCTGCTTGTATTGCACGTACTGAAGTGTTCATGTGTATTTATGCTTGTATGCTATACACTGCACTGTACGGTCACTAGTCTTGGCTATATTCGCCATAGAATGGCTAGACTACAGCAGCAGAAAAGCAAGGGTGCTGAGGCACAGGTTTTTTTTCTATGCTGCTTGTATTGCAGGTGTTGCAGTGTTCATTTGTACTTATGCTTGTATGCTATACATTGCACTGTATGGTCGCTATTCTGGGCTATATTCCCCTAGATGGCTAGTCTACAGCAGCAGAAAAGCAGGCTTTCTATGCTGCTTGTATTGCATGTGCTGCAGTGTTCATTTGTACTTTATGCTTGTATGATATACATTGCACTGTACGGTCGCCATTCTTGGCTCTATAAGTCGGCAGCAGCATATAAGCAACACAGGCTTTCGATGCTGTTTTTGCTGCATGTGATACTGTTCCACGGCACTGCTCCCCATTGGGTGCAATGCTCCCCTGTAGCACTTGGTCAGCCGGGGTCTCTACTTGACGTGGCCAAAAGAACCACCTCTCAACCCTGTCCAAGGACAGGGACGGAGTTGCAATGGGATAGAGACTTGCAGTCCGGACAGGCCATGGGCAATCTGGATCATTGCTCCCTGGCCACCCTCACTTGGATTAAAAATCGGTGCTCCGGGGGGGTCCCAGGAGGCTCTCTGTATGATGAGGCAGACGTAGCTCATCAGGACTTTGATCCTGACACCGCTCTCACTCCGGATACACCGGATGGTGACGCCATAAGGAATGATCCTATAGCGTCCATCAATGGAATGTTGGATCTTTTCTCCCTCAGCTCCCCCAGCGGAGGAGTCAGCTTCACAGCAGGAGAAGTCCCATTTCAAGCTCAAACGTATATTGAGTATTGTTCTGGCCACGCTGACTGCAGAGAAGCAGTCCAGGAACACCACGCTTCCCAGATAAGCGTTTTCTCCAAACGTATTAAGGATACACGTTATCACTTTCCCCCTGACGTGGTCAGGCGTTGGACCCAGGGTCCAAAGGTGGATTCTCCAATCTCCAGGCTTGCGGCTAGAGCCATAGTTGCAGTGGAGATGGGACTTCACTTACAGATGCCATTGACAGACAGATGGACTCTGGTTGAAATCTGTCTGTGAGGCTATCGGCGTGTCGGTTGCTCCGGCATTCACAGCCGTATGGGCACCCTAAGCTTTTCAGCTGTTCTTGCGCAGCTGGTCTTGAGCACAAGTACATCTGTGCCGCAGGGGCGTCCGTAACCTCGCAATGTCTGCATTGCGACTTACCCTATTAATGCTGTCCTGGAAGGACAGCCGAGGTTTCGGTCCTTCCCAGGCTCGGGCAGGTCCCAATTGTCCTCGTCCAAAAGGGCTGAAAAGCCTCAGAGGGGCTCAGCTGCCGGCCGGGCTCAATCACGCCCAAGGAAGGCAGCCGGAGGAACCGCTACCAAGGCGGTCTCCTCATGACTCTCAGCTCTCTCATCTTTCCGCATCCGCGGTTGATGGCAGACTCGCTCGCCTTTGGCGACATTTAGCTGCCACAGGTCACAGACCGGTGGGTGAGGGACAGTGTGCCCACGTGCACAGGACAGAGTTCTGTTCTCGTCCTCCGACTCGATTCTTCAGAACGTCCCCACCTCCCCACCGAGCAGATGCTCTTCTGCAGGCAGAAGGAGTGGTAATCCCGGTTCCTCTTCAGGAACAAGACACGGTTTTCCTCCAATCTGGTTGTGGTGCCAAACAAGGATGGCTCTTTCCGTTCCGTTCTGGACCTAAAACTGCTCAACAAGCACGTGGAGGCCAGGCGGTTCCGGATGATACCCTCCGCTCCGTCCTTGCCTCAATGTCTCAAGGAAATTTCCTAGCATCAATAGACATCTAAGATGCTTATCTCCACGTGCCGATTGCTACAGAGCACCAATGTTTTTCTACATTTCGTGATAGGAAACGACCAGCTTCAGTTCGTAGCTCTGCCATTCGGGCTGGCGACAGCCCCACGGGTGTTCGCCAAGGTCATGACGGCAGTGGTAGCAGTCTTGCACTCACAGGGACACTCTGTGATCCCTTACTTGGACGATCCACTTGTCAAGGCACCCTCTCAAGAGGCATGCCAACTCAGCCTGAATGTTGCGCTGGAGACTCTCCAGACGTTCGGGTGGATCATCAACTTCTCAAAGTCAAACCTGTCACGACCCAATCACTAACGTATCTTGGCATGGAGTTTCATACCCTCTCAGCGGTAGTGAAGCTTCCGCTGGACAAGCAGCGGTCACTACAGACTGGGGTGCAGACTCTCCTTCAAGGTCAGTCGCACTTCTTAAGACGCCTCATGCACTTCCTCGGGAAGATAGTGGCGGCAATGGAGGCGGTTCCGTTTGCGCAGTTTCATCTGCGTTCACTTCAATGGGACATTCTCCGCCAATGAGACGGGAAGTCAACATCCCTGTACAGGAAAGTATCCCTTTCACAGACGGCAAGGACTCTCTGCAATGGTGGCTTCTTCCCACCTCATTATCACAGGGAAGATCCTTCCTACCACCGTCTTGGGCGGTGGTCACGACAGACGCGAGTCTGTCAGGGTGGGGAGCGTTTTTCTCCACCACAGGGCTCAGGGTCCGTGGACTCAGCAGGAGTCCACCCTTCAGATCAATGTTCTGGTAATCAGAGCAGTGTATCTTGCCCTACTAGCCTTCCAGCAGTGGCTGGAAAGAAAGCAGATCCGAATTCAATCGGACAACTCCACAGCGGTGGCATACATCAATCACCAAGGGGGGACACGCAGTCGGCAAGCCTTCCAGGAAGTCCGGCGGATTCTGATGTGGGTGGATGCCACGGCCTCCACCATATCCGCAGTTCACATCCCCGGCGTAGAAAACTGGGAGGCAGACTTCCTCAGTCGCCAGGGCATGGACGCAGGGGAATGGTCCCTTCACCCGGACGTGTTTCAGGAAATCTGTCGCCGCTGGGGAAGGCCGGACGTCGACCTAATGGCGTCCCGGCACAACAACAAGGTCCCAACCTTCATGGCACGGTCTCGCGATCAAAGAGCGCTGGCGGCAGACGCCCTAGCGCAAGATTGGTCGCAGTTCCGGCTCCCTTATGTGTTTCCACCTCTGGCACCCTTGCCCAGAGTGCTACGCAAGATCAGATCCGATTGCAGCCGCGTCATACTCGTCGCCCCAGACTGGCCGAGGAGGGCGTGGTATCCGGATCTGTGGCAGCTCACGGTCGGCCAACCGTGGGCACTACCAGACCGACCAGACTTACTGTCCCAAGGGCCGTTTTTCCATCGGAATTCTGCGGCCCTGAACCTGACTGTGTGGCCATTGAGTCCTGGATCCTAGCGTCTTCAGGATTATTCCACGGGGTCGTTGCCACCATGAGACAGGCTAGGAAGCCCACGTCCGCTAAGAACCACAGAACGTGGAGGATATTCTTATCCTGGTGCTCTGCTCAGGGAGTGTCTCCCTGGCCATTTGCATTGCCTACCTTTCTTTCTTTCCTGCTATCTGGGTTAGAAAAAGGTTTGGCGCTCGGCTCCCTTAAAGGTCAGGTATCGGCGCTATCCGTCTTTTTTCAGAGGCGTTTGGCACGCCTTCCTATGGTGCGCACGTTCCTACAGGGGGTTTGCCATATCGTTCCCCCGTGCAAGCGGCCGTTAGATCCATGGGATCTGAACAGGGTACTAGTTGCCCTCCAGAAGCCGCCCTTCGAGCCTCTGAGGGAGGTTTCACTTTCTAGACTATCCCAGAACGTGGCTTTTCTGGTAGCGATCACATCTCTTCGGAGAGTGTCTGAGCTGGCAGCACTATCATCCAAGGCTCCCTTCCTGGTCTTCCACCAGGACAAGGTAGTGCTGCGCCCCATTCAGGAGTTTCTCCCGAAGGTGGTATCCTCTTTTCATCTTAATCAGGATATCTCCTTGCCTTCGTTTTGTCCTCATGCAGTTCATCGGTATGAGAAGGATTTACAGTTGTTAGATCTGGTGAGAGCACTCAGAATCTACATTTCCCGCACGGCGCCCTTGCGCCGTTCGGATGCACTTTTTGTCCTTGTCGCTGGTCAGCGCAAAGGGTCGCAGGCTTCTAAGGCCGCCCTGGCTCGATGGATCAAGGAACCAATTCTTGAAGCCTACCGTTCTGCTGGGCTTCCGGTTCCATCAGGGCTGAAGGCCCATTCAACCAGAGCCGTGGGTGCTTCCTGGGTATTACGTCACCAGGCTACGGCTCAACAGGTGTGCCAGGCAGCTACCTGGTCGAGTCTGCACACTTTCACCAAACATTATCAGGTGCATACCTATGCTTCGGCGGACGCCAGCCTAGGTAGAAGAGTCCTGCAGGCGGCAGTTGCCTCCCCGTAGGGGAAGGCTGTCTTCGCAGCTCTAACATGAGGTATTTCTTTACCCACCCAGGGACAGCTTTTGGACGTCCCAATCGTCTGGGTCTCCCAATGGAGCGACGAAGAAGAAGGGAATTTTGTTACTTACCGTAAATTCCTTTTCTTCTAGCTCCTATTGGGAGACCTAGCACCCGCCCTGTTGTCCTTCGGGATTTTTGGGTTGTTTCGGGTACACATGTTGCTCATGTTGAACGGTTTTTCAGTTCTCCGATGTTACTCGGAGTGAATTTGTTTAAACCAGTTATTGGCTTTCCTCCTTCTTGCTTTTGCACTAAAACTGGTGAGCCAGTGATCCCACTGGGGGTGTATAGCCAGAAGGGGAGGGGCCTTACACTTTTTAGTGTAATGCTTTGTGTGGCCTCCGGAGGCAGTAGCTATACACCCAATCGTCTGGGTCTCCCAATAGGAGCTAGAAGAAAAGGAATTTACGGTAAGTAACAAAATTCCCTTCTTTTCCTGTACCAGATATATATATATATACTGCACTGTACGGTCGCTTCTTGGCTGTATACCCTATATTGCTCTGAGGAGACAGCAACATGTCATCCACAAAACGCAAGGGTGCCAAGGCACGGGCTGTATACACTGCTTGTACAGCATGTGGGGCTAATCTACCAGCAGGCTCCAACGACTCTCATTGTGTGCAATGTTCAGTCCCAGTGGCACTTCGTCAGCCAGAGCCTATGGTGGTGGTAGCCCAGGCAGAGACGCCTGTGAACCCTGCCCCGGTGACGGGGACAGAATTTGCAGTCTTTGCTGATAAAATGTCTGTGACTATGACAAAAATCCTGGAGACCTTGCAGTCCAGGCCAGTTGCTCAGACCATGGACACTGCTGTGTCTATGTTCCCCGGTCCCCCTCAGTTGGAACTAATCCGTACTTCAAGGGGGTCCCAGGCGTCACAGGCTGAGGGCTCTGACTCTGATGACAGTCCCAGGCCGCCTAAGCGAGCTCGCTGGGAGAGACCCTCCACGTCATCACGCGGGTCAGGGTCTCAGCGAGAAGGGTCTCTATATGATGAGACAGAGGTGGGTGATCAGGAGTCTGGTCCTGACACCGCACTCAATTTGGATACGCCAGATGGTGACGCCATGGTAAATGACCTTATAGCGGCCATCAATAGGCTGTTGGATATTTCTCCCCCAGCCCCTTCAGCAGAGGAGGCAGCTGCCCAGCAGGAGAAATTCCATTTCTTCGGCGCTCCATTGGGAGACCCAGACGATTGGGTGTATAGCTACTGCCTCCGGAGGCCACACAAAGCATTACACTAAAAAGTGTAAGGCCCCTCCCCTTCTGGCTATACACCCCCAGTGGGATCACTGGCTCACCAGTTTTCTGCTTTGTGCGAAGGAGGTCAGACATCCACGCATAGCTCCACTGTTTAGTCAGCAGTAGCTGCTGACTATATCGGATGGAAGAAAAGAGGGCCCATATAGGGCCCCCAGCATGCTCCCTTCTCACCCCGCTTGTGGTTTGTAAGGTTGAGGTACCTATTGCTGGTACGGAGGCTGGAGCCCACATGCTGCTTTCCTTCCCCATCCCCCTGAGGGGCTCTGAGGAAGTGGGATCTTACCGGCCCCAAAGCCCTGAGGCCGGGCTCCATCCACAGACCCATTGAACCTGCTGGATACGGAGCTGGGTACCGTTCAGGGACATGGCCCTGCACCATTCAGGTACTCTGTGTCCCCGTACACACAGGCACAGCACACTCCAGACTTGCTGGGTGTGTTAGTGCGCCGGGGACAGTAAAGGGTTACAGTCACTGCAGCCTAGCTGAGTGACTTTATTTATTGGGAACTACCGCGCCGGACGCTCCGGGAGCGGCGGCGCGGCTGGGACTTGTAGTGCGCCGGGGACTTAGCGCCGACCGCGCTTTTACGGCGGCGGCGCTTATAAATCCAGTCCCCGGCTTTTGCGGCCTAGCTCCGCTTCGTTCCCGCCCCCACCCTGTCAATCAGGGTAGGGGAGAGACGCTGTACAATCAGCAGCGCCGAGGGCTGGAGCCTTATTTACATGCTCCAGCCCTCTCACTGGACACTGTGGGACGCCGGTTTCCCGCTCTGACTTGGGGCACGCCCACGGCCCGCCCCTACTCACACGAGCTGGAGAAGGACGCCGGCAGCCATTCCTGCAGTCCGAGCTGAGAGAACGGACTCTGGGCAACCAGGCACAGGACTAGGGCGACCACACACCCGCTTATAGGCGGGCGGTAAGCGGCACCTGAAGTGCTGACCCCACTAAATACCGCATTTGTCCATTTGTATTTTATGCTTACACTGCATAGGTCGCTATTTTTGGCTATATGCCCTCTTAGATGGCGACACATCAGCAGCAGGAAAGCAGGGGTGCTAAGGCACAGGCTTTCTATGCTGCTTGTATTGCATGTACTGAGGTGTTCATGTGTATTTATGCTTGTATGCTATACACTGCACTGTACGGTCGCTAGTCTTGGCTATATTCGCCTAGAATGGCTAGACTACAGCAGCAGAAAAGCAAGGGTGCTGAGGCACAGGTTTTTTCTATGCTGCTTGTATTGCAGGTGTTGCAGTGTTCATTTGTACTTATGCTTGTATGCTATACATTGCACTGTATGGTCGCTATTCTGGGCTATATTCCCCTAGATGGCTAGTCTACAGCAGCAGAAAAGCAGGGGTGCCAAGGCACAGGCTTTCTATGCGGCTTGTACTGCATGTGCTGCAGTGTTCATTTGTACTTTATGCTTGTATGCTATACATTGCACTGTACGGTCGCCATTCTTGGCTCTATACTCCTAGATGGCTAGTCGGCAGCAGCATATAAGCAACACAGGCTTTCGATGCTGTTTTTACTGCATGTGATACTGTTCCACGGCACTGAACCCCATTGTGTGCAATGCTCCCCTGTAGCACTTGGTCAGCCGGGGGTCTCTACTAGACGTGGCCAAAGGAACCATCTGTCAACCCTGTCCAAGGACAGGGACGGAGTTGCAATGGGATAGAGACTTGCAGTCCGGACAGGCCATGGGCAATCTGGATCATTGCTCCCTGGCCACCCTCATTTGGAATAAAATCGGTGCTCCGGGGGGGTCCCAGGAAGACTCTCTGTATGATGAGGCAGACGTAGCTCATCAGGACTTTGATCCTGACACCGCTCTCAATCCGGATACACCGGATGGTGACGCCATAAGGAATGATCCTATAGCGTCCATCAATGGAATGTTGGATCTTTCTCCCTCAGCTCCCCCAGCGGAGGAGTCAGCTTCACAGCAGGAGAAGTCTCATTTCAGTAGCTCAAACGTATATTGAGTTTTTTTCTGGCCACGCTGACTTCAGAGAAGCAGTCCAGGAACACCACGCTTACCAGATAAGCGTTTTCTCCAAACGTATTAAGGATACACGTTATCCCTTTCCCCCTGACGTGATCAAGCGCTGGACCCAGGGTCCAAAGGTGGATTCTCCAATCTCCAGGCTTGCGGCTAGAGCCATAGTTGCAGTAGAGATGGGACTTCACTTAAAGATGCCATTGACAGACAGATGGACTCTGGTTGAAATCTGTCTATGAGGCTATCGGCGTGTCGGTTGCTCTGGCATTCACAGCCGTATGGGCACCCTAAGCTTTTCAGCTGTTCTTGCGCAGCTGGTCTTGAGCACATGTACATCTGTGCCGCAGGGGCGTCCGTAACCTCGCAATGTCTGCATTGCGACTTACCCTATGAATGCTGTCCTGGAAGGACAGTCGAGGTTTCGGTCCTTCCCAAGCTCGGGCAGGTCCCAATTGTCCTCGTCCAAAAGGGCTGAAAAGCCTCAGAGGGGCTCAGCTTCCGGCCGGCCTCAATCACGCCCAAGGAAGGCAGCCGGAGAAACCGCTCCCAAGGCGGTCTCCTCATGACTCTCAGCTCTCTCATCTCTCCGCATCCGCGGTTGATGGCAGACTTGCTCGCCTTTGGCGACATTTAGCTTCCACAGGTCACAGACCGGTGGGTGAGGGACATTGTGCCCACGTGCACAGGACAGAGTTCTGTTCTCGTCCTCCGACTCGATTCTTCAGAACGTCCCCACCTCCCCACCGAGCCGATGCTCTTCTGCAGGCAGAAGGAGTGGTAATCCCTGTTCCTCTTCAGGAACAAGACACCGTTTTCCTCCAATCTGGTTGTGGTGCCAAAAAAGGATGGCTCTTTCCGTTCCGTTCTGGACCTAAAACTGCTCAACAAGCACGTGGAGGCCAGGCGGTTCCGGATGAAACCCTCCGCTCCGTCATTGCCTCAATGTCTCAAGGAAATTTCCTATCATCAATAGACATCAAACATGCTTATCTCCACGTGCCGTTTGCTACAGAGCACCACTGTTTTCTACGTTTCGTGATAGGAGACGACCATCTTCAGTTCGTAGCTCTGCCATTCGGTCTGGCGACAGCCCCACGGGTGTTCACCAAGGTCATGGCGGCAGTGGTAGCAGTCTGGCACTCACAGGGACACTCTGTGATCCCTTACTTGGACGATCTACTTGTCAAGGCACCCTCTCAAGAGGCATGCCAACTCAGCCTGAATGTTGCGCTGGAGACTCTCCAGAGGTTCGGGTGGATCATCAACTTCTCAAAGTCAAACCTGTCACCGACCCAATCACTAACGTATCTTGGCATGGAGTTTCACCCCCTCTCAGCGATAGTGAAGCTTCCGCTGGACAAGCAGCGGTCACTACAGACTGGGGTGCAGACTCTCCTTCAAGGTCAGTCGCACTCCTTAAGACGCCTCATGCACTTCCTCGGGAAGATGGTGGCGGCAATGGAGGCGGTTCCGTTTGCGCAGTTTCATCTGCGTCCACTTCAATGGGACATTCTCCGCCAATGGGACGGGAAGTCAACATCCCTGAACAGGAAAGTATCCCTTTCACAGACGGCCAAGGACTCTCTGCAATGGTGGCTTCTTCCCACCTCATTATCACAGGGAAGATCCTTCCTACCACCGTCTTGGGCGGTGGTCACGACAGACGCGAGTCTGTCAGGGTGGGGAGCAGTTTTTCTCCACCACAGGGCTCAGGGTACGTGGACTCAGCAGGAGTCCACCCTTCAGATCAATGTTCTGGAAATCAGAGCAGTGTATCTTGCCCTACTAGCCTTCCAGCAGTGGCTGGAAGGAAAGCAGATCCGAATTCAGTCGGATAACTCCACCATATCCGCAGTTCACATCCCGGGCGTAGAAAACTGGGAAGCAGACTTCCTCAGTCGCCAGGGCATGGACGCAGGGGAATGGTCCCTTCACCCGGACGTGTTTCAGGAAATCTGTCGCCGCTGGGGGGTGCCGGACGTCGATCTAATGGCGTCTCGGCACAACAACAAAGTTCCGGCCTTCATGGCGCGGTCTCGCGATCAAAGAGCTCTAGCGGCAGACGCCCTAGTACAAGATTGGTCGCAGTTCCGGCTCCCTTATGTGTTTCCACCTCTGGCACTCTTACCCAGAGTGCTACGCAAGATCAGATCCGATTGCAGCCGCGTCATACTCGTCGCCCCAGACTGGCCGAGGAGGGCGTGGTATCCGGATCTGTGGCATCTCACGGTCGGCAAACCGTGGGCACTACCAGACCGACCAGACTTACTGTCCCAAGGGCCGTTTTTCCATCGGAATTCTGCGGCCCTGAACCTGACTGTGTGGCCATTGAATCCTGGATCCTAGCGTCTTCAGGATTATCCCAAGGGGTTGTGGCCACCATGAGACAGGCTAGGAAGTCCACGTCTGCTAAGATCTACCATAGAACGTGGAAGATTTTCTTATCCTGGTGCTCTGCACAAGGAGTATCCCCCTGGCCATTCCAGTTACCTAATCTTCTTTCCTTCCTGCAAGCCGGGTTGGAAAAGGGCTTGTCGCTCGGCTCCCTTAAAGGGCGAGTCTCAGCACTATCCGTGTTTTTTTCAGAAGCGTCTGGCACGACTGTCTAAAGTGCGTACGTTCCTGCAGGGCGTTTTGTCATATCGTCCCTCCGTACAGGCGGCCATTAGATCCATGGGATCTAAACAGAGTACTAGTTGCTCTCCAGAAGCCGCCCTTCGAACCTCTGAAGGAGGTTTCCCTTTCACGACTATCACAGAAAGTGGCCTTTCTGGTAGCGATCACGTCTCTTCGGAGAGTGTCTGAGCTGGCAGCGCTGTCATCCAAGGCTCCCTTCCTGGTGTTCCACCAGGACAAGGTAGTGCTGCGCCCCATTCAGGAGTTTTCTCCCTAAGGTGGTATCCTCTTTTCATCTTAATCAGGATATCTCTTTGCCTTCTCTTTGTCCTCATGCAGTTCATAGGTATGAGAAGGATTTACATTTGTTAGATCTGGTGAGAGCACTCAGAATCTACATTTCCCGCAAGGCGCCCCTGCGCCGTTCGGATGCACTCTTTGTCCTTGTCGCTGGTAAGCGCAAAGGGTCGCAGGCTTCTAAGGCCACCCTGGCTCGATGGATCAAAGAACCAATTCTTGAAGCCTACCGTTCTGCTGGGCTTCCGGTTCCATCAGGGCTGAAGGCCCATTCTACCTGAGCCGTGGGTGCGTCCTGGGCATTACGACACCAGGCTACGGCTCAACAGGTGTGCCAGGCAGCTACCTGGTCGAGTCTGCACACTTTCACCAAACATTATCAGGTGCATACCTATGCTTCGGCGGACGCCAGCCTAGGTAGAAGAGTCCTGCAGGCGGCAGTTGCCTCCCCGTAGGGGAGGGCTGTCTTCGCAGCTCTAACATGAGGTATTCTTTACCCACCCAGGGACAGCTTTTGGACGTCCCAATCGTCTGGGTCTCCCAATGGAGCGCCGAAGAAGAAGGGAATTTTGTTACTTACCGTAAATTCCTTTTCTTCTAGCTCCTATTGGGAGACCCAGCACCCGCCCTGTTGTCCTTCGGGATTTTTGGGTTTTTTCGGGTACACATGTTGTTCATGTTGAACGGTTTTTCAGTTCTCCGATGTTACTCGGAGTGAATTTGTTTAAACCAGTTCTTGGCTTTCCTCCTTCTTGCTTTTGCACTAAAACTGGTGAGCCAGTGATCCCACTGGGGGTGTATAGCCAGAAGGGGAGGGGCCTTACACTTTTTAGTGTAATGCTTTGTGTGGCCTCCGGAGGCAGTAGCTATACACCCAATCGTCTGGGTCTCCCAATAGGAGCTAGAAGAAAAGGAATTTACGGTAAGTAACAAAATTCCCTTCTTCCTGTATCCCAAGCGTAAATTGAGTACTTTTCTGGACCACTCTGACTTCAGAGAATCAATCCAGAAACACCATGCTTATCCGGACAAGCGTTTTTCCAAACGTCTTAAGGATACACGTTATCCCTTTCCCCCTGACGTGGTCAAACGCTGGACCCAGTGTCCAAAAGTGGACCCTCCAATATCCAGGCTTGCAGCTAGATCCATAGTTGCAGTGGAGGATGGGGCTTCACTTAAAGATGCCAATGACAGACAGATGGACCTTTGGTTGAAATCTGTCTATGAAGCTATTGGCGCGTCGTTTGCTCCTGCATTCGCGGCCGTGTGGGCGCTCCAAGCTATTTCAGCTGGTCTGGCACAGGTGGACTCTTTCATACGTCCAGCAGTGCCGCAAGTGGCGTCCTTAACTACGCAAATGACTGCGTTTGCGACCTACGCTATCAATGCGGTACTGGACTCTACGAGCCGTACCTCAATGGCATCCGCCAACTCTGTAGTTTTGCGCAGAGCCTTGTGGTTAAAAGAATGGAAAGCAGATTCTGCTTCTAAAAAATGTTTAACCAGCTTGCCATTATCTGGAGACAGACTGTTTGGTGAGCAATTGGCAGAAATCATTAAACAGTCCAAAGGTAAGGACTCTTCCTTACCCCAGCCCAGATCAAGCAAACCTCAACAGAGGAAGTGGCAGTCAAAGTTTCGGTCCTTTCGAGGCTCGGGCAAGCCCCAATTCTCCTCGTCCAAAGGGACTCAGAAAGAGCAAAGGAGCTCTGATTCCTGGCGGACTCACTCACGCCCCAAGAAAGCAACCGGAGGTACCGCTTCCAAGGCGGCTGCCTCATGACTTTCGGCCGCCTCCCTCCGCATCCTCGGTCGGTGGCAGGCTCTCCCGCTTTTGCGACATTTGGCTGCCACAGGTCAAAGACCGGTGGGTAACAGACATTTTGTCTCACGGGTACAGGATAGAGTTCAGTTCTCGTCCTCCGCCTCGGTTCTTCAGAACTTCCCCACATCCCGACCGAGCAGATGCCCTTCTGCAGGCGGTGCATTCTCTAAGAGCAGAAGGAGTGGTGGTCCCTGTTCCTCTTCGGGAACAAGGACAAGGTTTTTACTCCAATCTCTTTGTGGTGCCAAAAAAGGACGGCTCATTCCGTCCTGTTCTGGACCTAAAACTGCTCAACAAGCATGTGAACGCCAGGCGGTTCCGGATGGAATCCCTCCGCTCAGTCATTGCCTCAATGTCTCAAGGAGATTTCCTAGCATCAATAGACATCAAAGATGCTTATCTCCACGTGCTGATTGCTACAGAGCACCAACGCTTTCTACGCTTCGTGATAGGAGACGACCATCTTCAGTTCGTAGCTCTGCCATTTGGTCTGGCGACAGCCCCACGGGTGTTCACCAAGGTCATGGCGGCAGTGGTAGCAGTCTTGCACTCTCAGGGACACTCTGTGATCCCTTACTTGGACGATCTACTTGTCAAGGCACCCTCTCAGGAGGCATGCCAACTCAGCCTGAATGTTGCACTGGAGACTCTCCAGACGTTCGGGTGGATCATCAACTTCTCAAAGTCAACTCTGTCACCGACCCAATCACTGACGTATCTTGGCATGGAGTTTCATACTCTCTCAGCGATAGTGAAGCTTCCGCTGGACAAGCAGCGGTCACTACAGACTGGGGTGCAGGCTCTCCTTCAAAGTCAGTCGCACTCCTTAAGACGCCTCATGCACTTCCTCGGGAAGATGGTGGCGGCAATGGAGGCGGTTCCGTTTGCGCAGTTTCATCTGCGCCCACTTCAATGGGACATTCTCCGCCAATGGGACGGGAAGTCAACATCCCTGGACAGGAAAGTCTCCCTTTCCCAGACGGCCAAGGACTCTCTGCAGTGGTGGCTTCTTCCCACCTCATTATCACAGGGAAGATCCTTCCTACCACCGTCCTGGGCGGTGGTCACGACAGACGCGAGTCTGTCAGGGTGGGGAGCAGTTTTTCTCCACCACAGGGCTCAGGGTACGTGGACTCAGCAGGAGTCCACCCTTCAGATCAATGTTCTGGAAATCAGAGCAGTGTATCTTGCCCTACTAGCCTTCCAGCAGTGGCTGGAAGGAAGGCAGATCCGAATTCAGTCGGACAACTCCACAGCGGTGGCATACATCAACCACCAAGGGGGGACACGCAGTCGGCAAGCCTTCCAGGAAGTCCGGCGGATTCTGATGTGGGTGGAAGCCACGGCCTCCACCATATCCGCAGTTCACATCCCCGGCGTAGAAAACTGGGAAGCAGACTTCCTCAGTCGCCAGGGCATGGACGCAGGGGAATGGTCCCTTCACCCGGACGTGTTTCAGGAAATCTGTCGCCGCTGGGGAAGGCCGGACGTCGACCTAATGGCGTCCCGGCACAACAACATGGTCCCAACCTTCATGGCACGGTCTCGCGATCACAGAGCTCTGGCGGCAGACGCCTTAGTGCAAGATTGGTCGCAGTTCCGGCTCCCTTATGTGTTTCCACCTCTGGCACTCTTGCCCAGAGTGCTACGCAAGATCAGATCCGACTGCAGCCGCGTCATACTCGTCGCCCCAGTCTGGCCAAGGAGGGCGTGGTATCCGGATCTGTGGCATCTCACGGTCGGCCAACCGTGGGCACTACCAGACCGACCAGACTTGCTGTCCCAAGGGCCGTTTTTCCATCGGAATTCTGCGGCCCTGAACCTGACTGTGTGGCCATTGAGTCCTGGATCCTAGCGTCTTCAGGATTATCCCAAGGGGTCGTTGCCACCATGAGACAGGCTAGGAAGCCCACGTCCGCTAAGATCTACCACAGAACGTGGAGGATATTCTTATCCTGGTGCTCTGCTCAGGGAGTGTCTCCCTGGCCATTTGCATTGCCTACATTTCTTTCTTTCCTGCAATCTGGATTAGAAAAAGGTTTGTCGCTCGGCTCCCTTAAAGGGCAAGTCTCGGCGCTATCCGTCTTTTTTCAGAAGCGCCTAGCACGACTTTCTAAGGTACGCACGTTCCTGCAGGGGGTTTGTCATATCGTACCCCCGTACAAGAGGCCGTTAGATCCATGGGATCTGAACAGGGTACTAGTTGCCCTCCAGAAGCCGCCCTTCGAGCCTCTGAGGGAGGTTTCACTTTCTAGACTATCACAGAAAGTGGCTTTTCTGGTAGCGATCACATCTCTTCGGAGAGTGTCTGAGCTAGCAGCGCTGTCATCCAAGGCTCCCTTCCTGGTCTTCCACCAGGACAAGGTAGTGCTGCGCCCCATTCAGGAGTTTCTCCCGAAGGTGGTATCCTCTTTTCATCTTAATCAGGATATCTCTTTGCCTTCTTTTTGTCCTCATGCAGTTCATCGGTATGAGAAGGATTTACATTTGTTAGATCTGGTGAGAGCACTCAGAATCTACATTTCCCGCACGGCGCCCCTGCGCCGTTCGGATGCACTCTTTGTACTTGTCGCTGGTAAGCGCAAAGGGTCGCAGGCTTCTAAGGCCACCCTGGCTCGATGGATCAAAGAACCAATTTTTGAAGCCTACCGTTCTGCTGGGCTTCCGGTTCCATCAGGGCTGAAGGCCCATTCTACCAGAGCCGTGGGTGCGTCCTGGGCATTACGACACCAGGCTACGGCTCAACAGGTGTGCCAGGCAGCTACCTGGTCGAGTCTGCACACTTTCACCAAACATTATCAGGTGCATACCTATGCTTCGGCGGACGCCAGCCTAGGTAGAAGAGTCCTGCAGGCGGCAGTTGCCTCCCCGTAGGGGAGGGCTGTCTTCGCAGCTCTAACATGAGGTATTCTTTACCCACCCAGGGACAGCTTTTGGACGTCCCAATCGTCTGGGTCTCCCAATGGAGCGCCGAAGAAGAAGGGAATTTTGTTACTTACCGTAAATTCCTTTTCTTCTAGCTCCTATTGGGAGACCCAGCACCCGCCCTGTTGTCCTTCGGGATTTTTGGTTGTTTTTCGGGTACACATGTTGTTCATGTTGAACGGTTTTCAGTTCTCCGACGTTACTTCGGAGTGAATTTGTTTAAACCAGTTCTTGGCTTTCCTCCTTCTTGCTTTTGCACTAAAACTGGTGAGCCAGTGATCCCACTGGGGGTGTATAGCCAGAAGGGGAGGGGCCTTACACTTTTTAGTGTAATGCTTTGTGTGGCCTCCGGAGGCAGTGCTATACACCCAATCGTCTGGGTCTCCCAATAGGAGCTAGAAGAAAAGGAATTTACGGTAAGTAACAAAATTCCCTTCTTCTCCGGTAGCCAGTCCACCGCTGGTTGCATAGCACTCACATAGCATTCGCATGTCATACGGATGCTATGTGAGAAAAAAAACAAACACCCCATACGCAGATCATACACAGGACACTCAACTCACTTTTCTGGCCGAGTATCGCAGGGATTTTTTACACGCAAGTGGACAAGAGTCCTTAAAGAAATACACAGGCATGTGATTTGCAAAGCTCCCCAAAGTCTTTGTTCCAAAAGTGAAATCCCACACCCCAAGAACTTTTTGACAGGTTTGAAGACGTACTCCTTTCTTTGTCGCTCCATTGGGAGACCCAGACAATTGGGTGTATAGCTACTGCCTCCGGAGGCCACACAAAGTATTACACTTAAAAGTGTAAACCCCTCCCCTCTGCTATACACCCTCCCATGCATCACGGGCTCCTCAGTTTTTATGCTTTGTGCGAAGGAGGCACACATCCACGCAAGCTCCACAATTTGGTCAGCAGCAGCTGCTGACTATATCGGATGGAAGAAAAGAGGGCCCATAACAGGGCCCCCAGCATGCTCCCTTCTCACCCCACTGAGTCGGCGGTGCTGTTAAGGTTGAGGTACCCATTGCGGGTACACAGGCAGGAGCCACATGCTGTTTTCCTTCCCCATCCCTTAGGGGCTCTGGGGAAGTGGGATCCTATCCGGTCATCCAGACACTGGGACCGGCCTCCCTCCGCAGCCCCTGTGGGATTCTGCCGGACAGGAGACGGAGTATCATCAGGGACAGGGCCCTGCATCTACAGGTACTCTGTGTCCCCTTGGGGACGGTGCATAGAGCACCTTGGCCTCAGACGCTGCAGCGCCTGAGGTGATTCGTATGACGCCGGGACTACCGCGCCGACCGTGCCTGCGGCCGGCCACGGTTTTTAACTTTAGTCCCCGGCTTTTGCGGCCTAGTGCCTTTTCACTCCCGCCCACGGCCCTGCCAAGGGGGAAGGGCGGGACGGTCGGTCTAACGCCGACAGTGAGAGCTGGAGCACACTTGCTGTCCTCCGTCCCCCTCACTAAGCACTCTACGGCACAGAGGTACTCAGTGTCCCCGTGGGGACGGTGCATGGAGCACCTTAACAGATTTGGCAGCGACTGCGGGGTTGGTACGGTACTACCGCGCCTGCCGGCCGGCCGCAGTGTTTAACTTTAGCACCCGGCTTTCGCGGCCTAGTGCCTTGAACTCCCGCCCCCGGACCTGCCAGTCAGGGGGAAGGGCGGGACAGTCGGGCTGACGCTGACAGTGAGGGCCGGAGCACACTTCGCTGTCCTCCGCCCCCCTCACTAATCACGCTACGGAGCTGATCCCCGCAAGGTACTCAGTGTCCCCTTGGGGACGGTGCAGGGAGCATCTTGGCCTCAGACTTGGCGACTACCGCGCCGACCGCGCCTGCTTGCCGGCCGCGGTTTGTAACTTTAGCTCCCGGCTTTTGCGGCCTAGCGCCTTAAACTCCCGCCCCGGCCCTGCCAGTCAGGGGGAAGGGCGGGACGGTCAGTCGGAGGCTGACAGTGAGGGCTGGAGCACACTCGGCTGTCCTCCGCCCCCCTCACGTTTCACTCGGGGCACCAGATTCCCGCACTTTCGGGGTTACGCCCACGGCTCCCCCCTCCACTGTAGACGCCGACAGCCATGTTTTTAAGCAGCACATACTGCTTCAGGGTCGGTACGCCAGGGGGCTTCTTCTCGGTGCTGGGCCCCCTAGAGTGCTGAACTGTATATATGGATATATAATGTTTGTATGCAGTTTCACAGTTCGACTGTACACTGTGAGCATTGCTCGGGCCATGTGGCACTCGCTCAGCCGGAGCCGGGGGACTGGTTGAGCTCCGCTGGCGTTCCCTGTCCAGACAGGGACAGAGTTGCAGCTTTTGCTGGGAAACTCTCTGAGTCATTTTCACTATCCATGGCTCAGGCTAT
The DNA here is from genome assembly GCF_048569485.1 of Anomaloglossus baeobatrachus. NCBI lineage: Eukaryota > Metazoa > Chordata > Amphibia > Anura > Aromobatidae > Anomaloglossus > Anomaloglossus baeobatrachus. The sequence goes on along the minus strand of NC_134354.1, from coordinate 272,202,202 downwards.
GGACAAATGGTCTGCTAAGAGACTAGGAGTTTACAGTCCAGACCGGCCCCTTACACAGGCCCCCGGGCACTGCGGGATCACCCCCTATCGGTCTGCGACGAAGCGTGCTCCTGGGGTGGCCTCGAGTTATTACAGGTGGACTCCAGCACGAACCGCAGTCCCAGTCCGGCTAAGCAGCCTTGCTTAGAATCTGCCCCCGACTTCTTCAAGGGTCTCAGCTTGAGGACTCTCTAGAGGATGGGGCGGAGGTCGCAACCCAGGACTCTGTCCGGAAGTGGCTCTCAAGGCTTCACAGATGCTGTCCAGAAGCACACCTTCCCGGACAAGCGTTTTACTGAACGCCTTATAACACACGTTGTCCCTTCCCCTCTGACGTTGTTAAGGGTTGGCCTCAATGTCACAAGGTGCCCTCCAGTCCATTGACTGGCGGCTAGATCAGTTGTAGCAGTGGCTGACGGTTCCACGCTCAAGAATGCCACGGACAGACAGAACTCCTAATGAGATTCATCGATGAAGCCATAGGCGCGTCCGTTGCCCCAGCCTTTGCAGGGGTGGGCACTCCAGGCTATCTCAGCTGCTCTGTCTGAGAGTAATGCGGTCATACTCTGCTCCGCAATTAGCGTCTTTGACGCCTCAGGCGGTGGTATTTTCATCCTCCGCCGTGCATGCTGTCCTGGATTCGGCCAGCCGCACAGCGGTAGCATCCGCCTCTCTGGTGGTAGTCCGCAAGGACTCGTGCCTACCCAGCCCAAACCAAAGGGACCTCAGCACCCTCAGCTAGGTCCAATTCCTCATCGTCCAACGGGCCACAGAAGAGCCTGAGAACCTCTTCTGCATGGCGGTCCAGGTCAGGGGAGTGGTCCCCACATGTCCAAGACCGATGAAAGAGACTTTCTGTCTTACGGTCACAGGATAGAGCTCAGTTCTCGTCCTCCGACTCGTTTCTTCAGAGCATCTCCGTCCCCCGAGGCAGGAGGAGTTGCGATCCTCGTTCCCCTTCAAGAACGTAGTCGCGGCTTTTTACTCCAGCTTGTTCGTGGTACCAGATAGGACGGATCACTCCGCCCAGTTCTGGACTTCACTCTGCTCAACGGACAGAGAACCTGACGGTTCCGGAAGGAATCTCTCCGCTTTGCCATCGCCTTGATGGCCCAAGGAGACTTCCTAGCATCAATCGACATCAGGGATGCCTATCTCCACGTGCCGATTGCACCAGAGCATCAGCGCTTCCTGCGATTCGCCATAGGGGACGAACACCTTCAGTTTGTGGCACTGGCGGCAGCCCCACGGGTCTTCACCAAGGTCATGCCAATGGTGGTAGCAGTCCTACACTCTCAGGGACACTCGGTGATCCCTTACTTAGACAATCTGCTGGTCAAGGCTCCCTCTCGGGTGGCATGCCAACACAGCCTCAACATTACTCTGGAGACTCTCCAGAGATTCGGGTGGATCATCAATTGCCCAAAGTCAAAATTGACACCGATATCTGGACTCAGCCAGAGTCCTCCCTCCAGATCAATGTTCTGGAGGTAAGGGCAGTGTATCTAGCCCTAACGGCGTTCCAGCCATGGCTGGAAGGCAAGCAGATCCGACTTCAGTTGGACAACGCCACGGCGGTGGCATACATCAACCACCAAGGCGGCACACGCAGTCGGCAAGCCTTCCAGGAAGTCCGGCGGATTCTGCTGTGGGTGTAAGCCACAGCCTCCACCATCTCCGCAGTTCACATCCCGGGCGTAGAAAACTGGGATGCAGTCTTTCTCAGTCGCCAGGGCATGGACGCAGGGGAATGGTCTCTTCATCCGGACGTGTTTCAAGAGAATTGTTGCCGCTGGGGGAAGCCGGACGTCGACCTAATGGCGTCCCGGCACAACAACAAGGTCCCGGCATTCATGGCACGTTCTCAAGATCAGAGCTCTGGCGGCAGACGCATTAGTTCAGGATTGGTCGCAGTTTCAACTGCCTTATGTATTTCCTCCTCTGGCGATGCTGCCCAGAGTGTTACGCAAGATCAGATCCGACTGCCGCCGCGCCATCCTCGTCGCTCCAGACTGGCCGAGGAGGTCGTGGTACCCGGATCTGTGGCATCTCACGGTAGGCCAACCGTGGACACCACCAGACCGGCCAGACTTGCTGTCTCAAGGGCCATTTTTCCATCTGAATTCGGCCCTCAACCTGACTGCGTGGCCATTGAGTCCTGGATCCTAGCGTCTTCAGGGTTATCTCAAGAGGTCATTGCCACTATGAGACAGGCCAGGAAACCAACGTCCGCCAAGATCTACCACAGGACGTGGAAGATCTTCTTATCCTGGTGCTCTGATCAGGGTTTTACTCTCTGGCCATTCACCTTGCCCACTTTTCTGTCCTTCCTTCAATCCGGAATGGAAAAGGGGTTGTCTCTCGGTTCCCTTAAGGGACAAGTTTCGGCGCTTTCTGTGTTTCTTCAAAAGCGTCTAGCCAGGCTTCCTCAGGTACGCACGTTCCTGCAGGGGGTTTGCCACATAGTCCCTCCTTACAAGCGTCAGCTAGAACCCTGGGATCTGAACAGGGTGATACCGGCTCTTCAGAAACCACTCTTTGAGCCAATGAGGGATATATTCTCTCTCACGCCTTTCGAGAAGGTGGTCTTCCTAGTGGCAGTCACGTCACTTCACAGAGTGTCTGACATAGCAGCGCTGTCATGCTAAGCCCCCCTTCCTGGTGTTTCGCCAGGACAAGGTGGTTCTGCGTCCGGTTCCGGAATTTCTCCCGAAGGTGGTATCCTCTTTTCATCTCAATCAGGATATCTTCTTACCTTCTTTTTGTCCTCATCCGGTTCACCAACGTGAAAAGGATTTGCACTTGTTAGATCTGGTGAGAGCACTCACACTCTACATTTCTCCTACGGCGCCCCTGCGCCGCTCGGATGTGCTCTTGGCCCTGTCGCTGGCCAGCGTAAAGAGTCGCAGGCGTCCAAGTCAACCTTGGCTCGGTGGATCAAGGAACCAATTCTTGAAGCCTACCGTTCTGCTGGGCTTCCGGTTCCTTCAGGGCTGAAGGCCCATTCTGCCAGAACCGTGGGTGCGTCCTGGGCGTTGCTGCACCAGGCTACGGCTCAGCTGGTGTGTCAGGCGGCTACCTGGTCGAGTCTGCACACCTTCACGAAGCACTATCAAGTGCATACCTACGCTTCGGCAGATGCCAGCTTAGGTAGGCGAGTCCTTCAGGCGGCGGTTGCCCACCTGTAAGGAAGGAGCCGTTTTACGGCTCTTTTACCGAGGTATTCTTTTACCCACCCAGGGACTGCTTTTGGACGTCCCAATTGTCTGGGTCTCCCAATGGAGCGACAAAGAAGAAGGGAATTTTGTTTACTTACGGTAAATTCCTTTTCTTCTAGCTCCAATTGGGAGACCCAGCACCCGCCCCTGTTCCCTTCGGGCTGTTGTTTTTTTGTGTACACATGTGGTTCATGTTGAATTGTTCTTGGTTATGGTTTTCAGTTCTCCGAACATCCTTCGGATTGAATTTACCTTAGACCAATTTATAAGTTTCCTCCTTCCTGCTTTTGCACCAAAACTGAGGAGCCCGTGATGCACGGGAGGGTGTATAGCAGAGGGGAGGGGTTTACACTTTTAAGTGTAATACTTTGTGTGGCCTCCGGAGGCAGTAGCTATACACCCAATTGTCTGGGTCTCCCAATTGGAGCTAGAAGAAAAGGAATTTACGGTAAGTAAACAAAATTCCCTTCTCTTTACTTGAACTGGGAGCAATGGAGACATTAAATTCTACTCTAGGAGCTTTATTTGATGTATACAGTCGGCTATGTGTCTTAGCACACTCCCACACTGCGTATAATGTCGTATTTTTTTTTTCATTTTTTTTATCGCCTAGCATCCTTATGACATCAGTTTTTTTTTTCTCGGCAACTAATCATCTACAGTCAATTACAGGACCATTTACAGAGTTCAATGCTGCAATTTTTTTCTTCAGTCCGATTTGAGAGGAGGAAAAACTTGCAGATTTGCTCTGCTTCATTAACTAACATTGGTCCGAATGTAATGCTATTTTTTTCTTCAGTCCGATTTAAGCTGATGGGAAACTTGCAGATTTGCTCTGCCTCTTTACCTAGCATCGGTCTGAATGTAATGCGATTTTTATTTTTTCTTTCTCACATTGCACTTGTCCGTTTTATACACCAGTGTGAGAGTACCCTAGCTCCAGTCTTCAGGTTCCCTGAACAGGACATGATTTATGGATTTTCTTTAGTTGTTCACAGCATATGCATGCATTTCTCATAGCCCTTCTCAGATTACATTTCTGCAGCAAAACTGCAGTTTAATATAGAGTGCATCATGAGGGATTGCAAAATCAGGGTAGAGGACACCTGCAAATCATCCCACATTGTTTAATTGGAGATCCACATCTTGGTTCATAAGGCGCATTTTTTTAAAAAAAAAAAATTTGTAATGCGGATTTGTAATTTCTGTTTCTAAAGAAATAAGTGACGTTTTTTATTCATGTGGATCGGCAAGAAAACCATATCTGGTAGCCAAGTGAAAATTAGCTGGGGCAGAAATCCGTAGCCACAGATTTTCAGTTTGAACGTAGAATAAAAACAACAAATGGATTCTCTGCAGTAAGTACCGTATTTTTCGGACCATAAGACGCACTTTTTTCCCCCCCAAATGTTGGGGGAAAGTTGGGGGTGCGTCTTATGGTCTGACTATAGGGCTGCGGCCGGGAACGAGGGTGCTGCGGTGGAGCGGGTCATCGGGGGCACGAGCAGGCAGCAGCAGCGCCTGCCGTGACCACGTGGGCCCGCTCATTACATATGCACGCCCATCCTCCCGCCCATTTCTCAGTGCAGAAGCCGGCACTGACAGGTGGGCGGGAGGACGAGCGGGGACGCGCACATAGTAAAGAGCCGGTCCGCATGATCACCCCTGGCAATTACAGCCTGGAGTGATCATGTGCGGCTGTTTTCACTGCTCCCCGCGCGGTCATCAGCACGGGGTGCAGTGAATCGGTGCACTCACCCGTCCCCGTGTGTGGAGCCGTTCCCCCGCAAAACGCGATGTCTTCCTGTCTGTGCCGGTCAGCTGATCTGTGCTGATCAGCTAATCAGCACACAGGAAGACATCGCGTGCTGCAGGGGAACGGCTCCACACACACAGATCAGCGTGCCAGAGAGGAAGATGTGATCGGTGCTGCAGGGAGTGAGGAAAAGGTGAGTATAAATATTTATTTTTTTGCTCTGTGCTATAGGATACAGGCCATATACCAGGATGGTATATGAGCACGATGGGGGCATATAGCAGGATGGGAGTATATGAGCAGGATGGGGGAATATGAGCAGGATGGGGGTATATGAACAGGATGGGAGTATATGAGCAGGATGGATGGGGGGGTATATGAACAGGATGGGAGTATATGAGCAGGATGGATGGGGGGTGTATATGAACAGGATGGGGGTATATGAGCAGGATGGGGGAATATGAGCAGGATGGGGGTATATGAACAGGATGGGAGTATATGAGCAGGATGGATGGGGGGGGTATATGAACAGGATGGGAGTATATGAGCAGGATGGATGGGGGGTATATGAACAGGATGGGGGTATATGAACAGGATGGGGGTATATGAACAGGATGGGGGTATATGAACAGGATGGGGTATATGAACAGGATAGGAGTATATGATCAGGATGGATGGGGGGTATATCAATAGAATGGGGGTATATGAACAGGATGGGAGTATATGAGCAGGATGGGGGAATATGAGCAGGATGGGGGTATATGAACAGGATGGATGGGGGAATATGAGCAGGATAGGGGTATATGAGCAGGATGGGGGTTTGTAGCGGGATCATATACAAGGCAGAAGGATCATTACCAGGATGGGGTACCTTAGTAGAGAATTTGGGGACATTACCCCCATAACAGTATCAGCAGCAGATCTCGCCCCATAACAGTGTGTCATGACCACATTTTTTTGCCTAAAGTTTTATTTTCCTATTTTCCTCCTCTAAAACCAGGGTGCGTCTTATAGTCCGGTGCGTCTTATAGTCCGAAAAATACGGTAAATAAGTGATAGAAATGCATAGGTTACAATATCATTCCACCATGATAAGACTTAGTGGACAACTCCTTTAATAAACACTACAAGTGGATATAAATGTTTCTTGACTAAGATGCCCATGTAACGCACACTAATTGTAAACAGATATTTCTCTGACGCCTCATTGAGGGACACAGGACCATGGGTGTTATGCTGCCTATCCATAGGAGGACACTAAGTAGATGCAAAAGCATAGCTCCTCCTCTGCAGTATACACCCCCTGGCCGGGCCAGGCAGTCTCAGTTTTAGCTTAGTGTCTGTAGGAGGCACTTCCTTTCAAGGTTTGTTTTTTTTTGATGGCGACGGTTTCCTTTTGGGACCGATCTCCCACTACCATCAACGGGCGGGAACGTGAAGTGTTGCCTACACGTACCCCCTCCCGCGACGCTGGATCCTGGGCTGGACGACGGGTTCCATAGACACAGATTTTCCAAAGCCCAGGGCAGAGGCACAATTCCTCAGCCCCTCTTTGCAGGCTCTGAGTTGAATATGGCATCAATTCCTCAGCCCCTCTTTTCAGGCTCTGAGTTGAATATGGCACCGTTGTGACCGGATACAGCAAGCTAACTCTGCTATTGTCATTGCCTGGATTGAAGCAGTGTTTAAGGTGAGATCCCCCCTGACTGATTTCCCAGACAAAGGGAGAAAAGGCTGTGCAGGAAAGGCTCCCAGGGCTGAATATACAGTATTTATTATGAGAAAGTCCCTGGCTAATGCAAGGAAGAGAGCCCCAGGAATCCTGAACACACAGTGTTAACTTTTCCCTAGCTTGCTGGCTGGAGGAGGGGGGGGGGGGAGTCCCTTCTGTTTGCAAACTCCTGCACAGATAATTGGTGGGAGGGGGTGGCTAGAGAATCACAGAGCTCAGGGACTCATGCTGTTTATTATCTGCTCTGTTTATTTGATCTAGCAGAAAAGCCGGCTGATGACCACCAGTGACACACTGTGTGCTGACTAGAGGGAGGGGGAGGAAAACTATCAGAAGCTCCTTTCCCGACGTTTTTTTACTACCCACAGCGAGGGGGGCACACTGACTACTTTGCGCTCTCTTAGCGCTAAGTCCTGCCCCCCCGCGGCCGCGATAAGTCCCTTCCCCCTCCAGGAAAGCGTGGGAAGATCTCCAGCCATCGGCTGATTCTGATAAGGTGCTGCTCACTGTAGCTCTGCTGAGCATTGCTCCCCCTCCTAGCATACTCCTATCAGGAACATGCAGAATTCAAAAGGCACTAAGAGGGCTAAGGCTCACATAGTCTATTATTCAGCCTGCACTGCCTGCCACGTTGAGCTACCACGTAAACACACCTCTTCTCTCTGAGAGTCCTGTGCCCCTATAGCCCTCCAAGACCCCCCTGCCACCACCGCCGCAACCGTCAGCCCAGAGCTTAGGGCTCCCAACCCACCGGAATGGGCACAGTTTCTGTCCCAATCCATGGAAAAACTGTCACAGAACCTGATGCTGGCTATGCAATGTCATCCTCCACACCCTTCTGGGTCCCTGGACAGAACGCAGCCTGAGGATACCCCTATGAAGGATCCTTCTGAGGTAATCCGGGCACATGCTTCACCGGTTGCAAGGATCAGGAAAAGAGCACACGGCCGGGTGTCTCCAGCGGGCTCTCCCTCGGGAGCACACAGGGCAGGCTCTCCCACACGCTCCATGGCTTATGAAGAGCTGGAGGAGGGAGAATGCTGTTTGTACTAGGAGGATTCCTTGGTTTCAGCCTCCCCAGATGATCAAACTGCAATAGACTCCCTTATAGCAGCAATCAACCAAACTCTGCATGTGGAGGATCCTCCATCCACTACCACTGACCATGCGGTCTCCTTTAAGAGGGCAAGGAAACCCCAAAAGGTTTTCGCTGATCACCCTGAGTTTCAGGATATACTCACAAAGCAAAGGGAGAAGCCTGACAGGCGCTTCGGTAAGCGAAAACCCATGGAGTCCCGGTACCCTTTTGCCTCACCTGCCCCTAAGGGCTGGGCCGATCCGCCCTCGGTCGACCCCCCGGTCTCCCGCCTTACCACAAAGATGCTCCTGTCTTTACCCGATGGTTCCTCCATCAAGGACCCGACAGACAGACAGGTGGAGCACCTCGCCCGCTCTGCTTTTGAGGCTGCGGGTTCCTCCCTCTCGCCCTCCTTTGCCTCTGTGTGGGTCACAAAGGCGATCTCGGTCTGGGCAGGATCCCTTAACACTTCGCTTGAGGAATCCCAGTTCACTCATACCTTCACACAGGTAACAGCTCAAATTGCCGCTGCGGCGGAGTACCTCATGCAGGCCTCCATGGACGCTGCTACCTGCGCAGCGTTTGCCGCCTCAAATACCATAGCCATCCGTAGAGCTCATTGGCTCCGACAATGGCGAGCGGACTCTGCCTCCAAGAAGTCTCTCACGGGCCTCCCCTTTTTTCCAAGACCGATTGTTTGGCGAACGTCTGGACAAGATCATTTCTGACGCCACGGGAGGAAAGAGTACCTCCCTCCCCCAGCTGAAGTCCAGGACGTCCTTCACCAGACGTCCACAGTTCTCGTTCCGCTCCTTTCGGAACTCATTTGGTTGGTCGACACCCCGTGCTGTCCACGCCACCAGCCGCGGAGTACACAGGGACCGACCTCAGCTCTCCCCGAAACCTACTTCGTCATGGCAGCCTAGACCGAAACAGTCCTGGACTAGGGAGACTCCTCCACGACGTTTTCCCCCCTCATGACTCCTTCGGCGCCCCGGAAGACACACTCATTGTAGGAGGTCGACTGCGGCTCTTCCAACACATCTGGGCTGCCGCCTCAGATGACAAATGGGTGCGAGACCTTGTGTCTTCCGGTTACCACATAGAATTTCGGACCCGACCCCCGAGTCGGTTCTAACAGCAGGAGGGATTATACCTGTCCCAGACGACGAGAAGTTCGGGGTTTTTATTCCAACCTGTTTGTGGTCCACAAAAAGGATGGGTCAGTTCGACCCATCCTGGACCTCAAACACCTAAACAAGCATGTGCACGTACGAAGATTCAGAATGGAGTCCCTAAGGTCCATTATTGCATCCATGGTCGAAGGGGAATTCCTCGCATCCATAGACATCAAGGACGCGTACCTGCACATACCCATCGCCCCAGATCACCAAAAGTTCCTCAGCTTTGCAACTCAGGACTCCCACTTTCAATTCATAGCTCTACCCTTCGGCCTTGCCACCGCACCAAGGGTCTTCACCAAAGTCATGGCGGCCGCCATGAGCGTCCTTCACGCCATGGGAGTGGTCGTTCTCCCTTACTTAGACGACCTCCTCATCAAGGCCCCTCCTTCCGCGACTGCTCAACCAGCGTACAGATCACTGTGGACACCCTATCCCGCTTAGGGTGGCTAGTGAATCTGGACAAATCATCATCCCCGGTCCCATCACGATCCATCACCTTCCTGGGCATGTCCGTGGACACCCGTCGGGGCTTGATCCTTCTCCCTCAGGACAAGGCGATCACTCTTCAACGAGCGGTACGCTGCCTTCTACGTCCTCCGTCTCGCTCCATTCGATTCAGCATGACAATGCTCGGCAGGATGGTGGCGGCTATGGAAGCAGTACCCTTTGCTCAACTGCACCTCCGCCCACTGCAGCTAGCCCTTCTAGCGACCTGGGACAAGAGCCCCTTCTCCCTGGACAGACATCTTCACCTGACGCCTTCAGTCAGGTACGCACTCCGCTGGTGGCTTTGGTCCTCATCCCTATCGAAGGGGAGATCCTTTCTCCCAGTGAACTGGCTGGTCCTGACCACGGACGCCAGCCTCCTAGGCTGGGGAGCAGTGTACCGGCACCACACTGCTCAAGGACGTTGGACGCCCCAGGAGTCTTCCCTACCCATGAACACCCTGGAACTCCGCGCGATCTTCCTCGCGCTCAGAGCGTTCTGCCCCCTGCTAGCGGGTCGTCAGATTCGAGTCCAATCGGACAATGCGACAGCTGTAGCCTATATCAATCGGCAGGGGGGCACCCGCAGCAAAGCGGCTTATCTCAAGGCCCACAAGATCCTCAGCTGGGCCGAATCGACGGGATCAGTGATATCAGTGGTACACATACCGGGGGTAGAGAACTGGGCAGCAGACTTTCTAAGTCGCCAAGGCCTGGCCGCCGGAGAATGGTCTCTCCACCCAGATGTGTTTCTACACATCTGCACTCGCTGGGGCACACCAGATGTGGACTTAATGGCCTCAAGGTTGAATGCAAAGGTACCCGCGTTCATAGCCAGGTCACGCGACACGCAGTCCATCGGCGCGGATGCTCTAGTCTGCTCCTGGCACCACTTCCGCCTGCCTTACATATTTCCACCTCTACCCCTGCTGCCGCGGGTGATCAGGAAGATCAAGGCAGAGGGAGTCCCGGTGATACCGATAGCACCGGACTGGCCCAGGCGCGCCTGGTACGCCGAATTAGTACAAATGCTCACAGACGCACCGTGGCGCCTTCCATACATCCCAGACTTGCTGACCCATGGGCCCATTTCCCATCAGAACTCCAGAGCCCTGAAGCTGACGGCATGGCCATTGAGACCTGGGTATTAACAAGAGCGTGATTCTCCCCCGTGGTTATTTCCACCATGATCAGCGCCCGAAAGCCTGCTTCATCCCGCATTTACCACCGTACGTGGAAAATCTTCCTTTCATGGTGCAGGGAAACTAACGTCCAGCCTATGCCTCTGGCCATCCCCAGAATTCTCAACTTTCTACAGTCTGGCTTGCAAGCGGGGTTGGCTCTCAGTTCCCTTAAAGGGCAGGTCTCAGCGCTCTCAATCTTCTACCAATGCCGCCTGGCTCAAAAACCGCAAGTCAAGACCTTCCTCCAGGGCGTTTCCCATCTAGTTCCCCCGTACAAATGGCCGCTGGACCCATGGGACCTCAACCTCGTTCTCGACGGACTCCAGAGGTCTCCCTTTGAACCCCTCAAGGAATCCTCCCTTGCTCTTCTGTCCTGGAAGGTAACATTCCTGGTGGCAATTACGTCCATCAGACGGGTTTCGGAGCTAGCAGCACTCTCTTGCCGCGAGCCTTTCCTGATCTTTCACCAGGACAAGGTGGTTCTGCGCCCCCTTCCGGATTTCCTTCCAAAGATTCTTACCCCGTTTCATTTGAACGAGGACATTGTTCTGCCTTCATTTTGTCTACACCCTGTTCATAGGGTGGAAAGGTCTCTGCATTCGTTAGACCTCGTCAGAACTCTCAGATATTACATATCCAGGAAAGCCCCCTTTAGTAAAACGGACTCTTTGTTCGTCATTCCTGAGGGGCCTAAGAAGGGACAGGCAGCTTCAAAGGCGACTCTGGCTCGCTGGATTCGCTCTGCGAACTAGGAAGTCTACCGCCTGCAACTCAAGCCCATTCCTAGTGGGCTGCGGGCTCATTCCACGCGAGCAGTTGGCGCTTCGTGGGCCATTCGGCATCAGGCTTCAGTGGAACAGGTGTGTAAGGCTGCGACCTGGTCTAGCCTACATACTTTTTCAAAGCATTACAGAGTCCATACCCAGGTTTCAACTGAGGCAAATCTGGGTAGGAAAATTCTGCAAACGGCAGTGGAGCACCTCTCTCAGTAGGCGCTCCAGGCTGTCTGGGACTGGTTCCTAGTCCTTGGGTTGTGTTGTCTTCTTTTGTTTCCCACCCATGGACTGCTTTAGGACGTCCCATGGTCCTGTGTCCCCCAATGAGGCATCAGAGAAAAACGGATTTTTGTGTACTCACCGTAAAATCGTTTTCTCTTAGCCATCATTGGGGGACACAGCACCCACCCTGTTGCTCTGTTGGGCCTTGGTTCTCTCAGTACCTAATTTGGTTTGACTCTTCTTTTCTCATGTTCCTCTGTTGAGAAGTTTTTTACTGCTTTTTTCTCCTACTGCTTGTGTACTAAAACTGAGACTGCCTGGCCCGGCCAGGTGGTGTATACTGCAGAGGAGGAGCTATGCTTTTGCATCTACTTAGGGTCCTCCTATGGATAGGCAGCATAACACCCATGGTCCTGTGTCACCCAATGATGGCTAAGAGAAAAAGATTTTACGGTGAGTACACAAAAATCCGTTTTTTCACCTAATCTGTTGTTCATATTATTATATTTTGTAATATTTTATTTATTTTGTAGGAAAAAAAAGGATTGGCAGATCCAACCGGATTTTAAAAAAAACAAACAAAAAACCCCTGTTCGGAACCGTAATTCCGGATATCTGCCCATGCACCGATCCCCATATAAATCCATGGGGACCCAAATATTGTCCTTTAAAATGATGGTAGAAAGGGCTTGGTGTAACAGTGTGTCTGACTGCTTGGAATCACACACTGTCTGCGTGTCTATAGTGGTGTAAAAATAAATATAAAATAAATTGGCGTAGGTTCCCCCCATAGTATGATACCTAGCACATATAAAGCATACAGCTACATGCTGCAGCCCCCACCCATGTACTTAACTTGGCTGTGTATCAAAATAAGAGGGCCCCCCAGGACTTTTTTAAAATTATTTGAATAAATAATTAAAAAAAAAAAAAAATGGCATGCTGCCCCCCCCCCCCAGTGTTGATACTCAGCCATATTAACCCCTTCAGCCCCCGGGCGTTTTCCGTTTTTGTTATTTGCTCCCCTTCTTCTGAGAGCCATAACTTTTTTATTTTTCTGTCAATCTTGCCATTTGAGGGCTTGTTTTTTGCGGGAGGAGTTGTACTTTTAAATGAAACCATAGGTTTTACCATATAGTGTACTGAAAAACTGCAAAAAAAGTGTGATCGCACAATAGTTTTTGGGATGTTTTAGTCACCATGTTCACTATATTGTAAAACTGATGTGTCATTGTGATGCAAGAGGTCGGTGTGAGTTTGAAGACACCAAACATGTATAGTTTTACTTGTATCTAAGGGGTAAAAAAAAAATTCACAAGCTTGTCCAATAAAAGTGGCGTACGTTTTGCGCCATTTTCCGAAACCCGTAGCGTTCTCATTTATTGGGATCTATGGCTCAATGACGCCTTATTTTTTGCGTTTCGAGCTGACATTTTTAATGGTACAATTTTTGCGCAGAATCTACGTTTTGATCGCCTGTTATTGCATTTTGTGTTAAACTTACGGCGAGCAAAAAAATTTAATTTTGGCGTTTGGTAAATGGCGTAGCGGCAAAAAAATTCCAATCAGATTAATTGATTTTATATTTTGATAGATCTGGCATTTCTGACCGCGGCGATACCAAATATGTGTATATTTTTTATTTTTTGACCCCTTTAATTTTCAATGGGGTGAAAGGGGGGGGTGATTTGAACTTTGGGGTTTTTTTTTCTTTTTCAAAACTTTTTTTTTTTACTTTTTTATTTCTTCGGCGCTCCATTGGGAGACCCAGACGATTGGGTGTATAGCACTGCCTCCGGAGGCCACACAAAGCAATTACACTAAAAAGTGTAAGGCCCCTCCCCTTCTGGCTATACACCCCCAGTGGGATCACTGGCTCACCAGTTTTCTGCTTTGTGCGAAGGAGGTCAGACATCCACGCATAGCTCCACTGTTTAGTCAGCAGTAGCTGCTGACTATATCGGATGGAAGAAAAGAGGGCCCATATGGGACCCCCAGCATGCTCCCTTCTTACCCCACTTGTGGTTTGTAAGGTTGAGGTACCTATTGCTGGTACGGAGGCTGGAGCCCACATGCTGTTTTCCTTCCCCATCCCCCTGAGGGGCTCTGAGGAAGTGGGATCTTACCGGCCACCAAGCCCTGAGGCCGGGCTCCATCCACAGACCCATAGAACCTGCTGGATGTGGAGCGGGAGTGCCGTTCAGGGACAAGGCCCTGCAACTTTCAGGTACTCTGTGTCCCCGTATGACAGGCCACGCACATCCCAGACTTGCTGGGTGTGCTAGTGCGCCGGGGACTGTAGCGCTGTGCGCTGGGCTTATAGTCCCCGCAGATTACTGGGGGACTTTATGTGTGTGGATCGCCGCGCCGACCGCCCCTGGAGCGGCGGCGCAGCTGCGACTTGTAGTGCGCCGGGGACGCGCCGACCGCGCTTTTACGGCGGCGGCGCTTCTAACTTTAGTTCCCGGTTTGTTCTGCGGCCTAGCTCCGCTTCGTTAACGCCCCCCACCCTGTCAATCAGGGTAGGGGAGAGACGTTGTTCAATCGGCAGCGCCGAGGGCTGGAGCACGATTTACATGCTCCAGCCCTCTCACTGAGCACAGTAGGACACAGGCTTCGCGCTTTTTCTCTGTGCACGCCCTAGGCCCGCCCCCAGGCTTGCAGCTCCCCAGGACGCCGGCAGCCATTATACACATGCAGTCTGGCTGGAGAACGGACGCAGGCTCTGGGGGACCCAGGCTAGGGATTTCTGGCGACCACACACCCGCGCTAAGCGGGCGGTAAGCAGCACATACGTGCGGCCCCACTAGTGCCACAGTGTTATATTTGTGTACTGTTTTTCGCTGTACCAGATATATTTATATATATATATACTGCACTGTTTGGTCGCTTCTTGGCTGTATACCCTATATTACTCTGGGGAGACAACAACATGTCATCCACAAAACGCAAGGGTGCCAAGGCAAGGGCTGCTTACACTGCTTGTACAGCATGTGGGGCTAATCTACCAGCAGGCTCCAACGACTCTCATTGTGTGCAATGTTCAGTCCCAGTGGCACTTCGTCAGCCAGAGCCTATGGTGGTGGTAGCCCAGGCAGAGTCGCCTGCGAACCCTGCCCCGGTGACGGGGTCAGAATTTGCAGTTTTTGCTGATAAAATGTCTGTGACTATGGCAAAAATCCTGGAAACCTTGCAGTCCAGGCCAGTTGCTCAGACCATGGACACTGCGGTGTCTATGTTCCCCGGTCCCCCTCAGTTGGATCTAATCCGTAATTCAAGGGGGTCCCAGGCATCACAGGCTGAGGGCTCTGACTCCGATGACAGTCCCAGTCCGCCTAAGCGAGCTCGCTGGGAGAGACCCTCCACGTCATCACGCGGCTCAGGGTCTCAGCGAGAAGGGTCTCTATATGATGACTCAGAGGTGGGTGATCAGGAGTCTTGTCCTGACGCCGCACTCAATTTGGATACGCCAGATGGTGACGCCATGGTAAATGACCTTATAGCGGCCATCAATAGGCTGTTGGATATTTCTCCCCCAGCCCCTTCTGCAGAGGAGGCAGCTGCACAGCAGGAGAAATTCCATTTCCTGTATCCCAAGCGTAAATTGAGTACTTTTCTGGACCACTCTGACTTCAGAGAATCCATCCAGAAACACAATACTTATCCGGACAAGCGTTTTTCTAAACGCCTTAAGGATACTCGTTATCCTTTTCCCTCTGACGTGGTCAAACGCTGGACCCAGTGTCCAAAAGTGGACCCTCCAATATCCAGGCTTGCAGCTAGATCCATAGTTGCAGTGGAGGATGGGGCTTCTCTTAAAGATGCCAATGACAGACAGATGGACCTTTGGTTGAAATCTGTCTATGAAGCTATCGGCGCGTCGTTTGCTCCAGCATTCGCGGCCGTGTGGGCGCTCCAAGCTATTTCAGCTGGTCTGGCACAGGTGGACTCTCTCATACGTCCAGCAGTGCCGCAAGTGGCGTCCCTAACTACACAAATGTCTGCGTTTGCGACCTACGCTATCAATGCGGTACTGGACTCTACGAGCCGTACCTCAATGGCATCCGCCAACTCTGTAGTTTTGCGCAGAGCCTTGTGGTTAAAAGAATGGAAAGCAGATTCTGCTTCTAAAAAATGTTTAACCAGCTTGCCATTATCTGGAGACAGACTGTTTGGTGAGCAATTGGCGGAAATCATTAAACAGTCCAAAGGTAAGGACTCCTCCTTACCCCAGCCCAGATCAAGCAAACCTCCACAGAGGAAGTTGCAGTCAAAGTTTCGGTCCTTTCGAGGCTCGGGCAAGCCCCAATTCTCCTCGTCCAAAGGGACTCAGAAAGAGCAAAGGAGCTCTGATTCCTGGCGGGCTCACTCACGCCCCAAGAAAGCAACCGGAGGTACCGCTTCCAAGGCGGCTGCCTCATGACTTTCGGCCGCCTCCCTCCGCATCCTCGGTCGGTGGCAGGCTCTCCCGCTTTTGCGACATTTGGCTGCCACAGGTCAAAGACCGGTGGGTAACAGACATTTTGTCTCACGGGTACAGGATAGAGTTCAGTTCTCGTCCTCCGCCTCGGTTCTTCAGAACTTCCCCACATCCCGACCGAGCAGATGCCCTTCTGCAGGCGGTGAATTCTCTAAGAGCAGGAGTGGTGGTCCCTGTTCCTCTTCAGGAACGAGGTCAAGGTTTTTACTCCAATCTCTTTGTGGTGCCAAAAAAGGACGGCTCATTCCGTCCTGTTCTGGACCTAAAACTGCTCAACAAGCATGTGAACGCCAGGCGGTTCCGGATGGAATCCCTCCGCTCAGTCATTGCCTCAATGTCTCAAGGAGATTTCCTAGCATCAATAGACATCAAGGATGCTTATCTCCACGTGCCGATTGCTACAGAGCACCGACGCTTTCTACGCTTCGTGATAGGAGACGACCATCTTCAGTTCGTAGCTCTGCCATTTGGTCTGGCGACAGCCCCACGGGTGTTCACCAAGATCATGGCGGCAGTGGTAGCAGTCTTGCACTCTCAGGGACACTCTGTGATCCCTTACTTGGACGATCTACTGGTCAAGGCACCCTCTCAAGAGGCATGCCAACTCAGCTTGACTGTTGCACTGGAGACTCTCCAGACGTTCGGGTGGATCATCAACTTCTCAAAGTCAAATCTGTCACCGACCCAATCACTAACGTATCTTGGCATGGAGTTTCATACTCTCTCAGCGATAGTGAAGCTTCCGCTGGACAAGCAGCGGTCTCTACAGACTGGGGTGCAGGCTCTCCTTCAAAGTCAGTCGCACTCCTTAAGACGCCTCATGCACTTCCTCGGGAAGATGGTGGCGGCAATGGAGGCGGTTCCGTTTGCGCAGTTTCATCTGCGCCCACTTCAATGGGACATTCTCCGCCAATGGGACGGGAAGTCAACATCCCTGGACAGGAAAGTCTCCCTTTCCCAGACGGCCAAGGACTCTCTGCAGTGGTGGCTTCTTCCCACCTCATTATCACAGGGAAGATCCTTCCTACCACCGTCTTGGGCGGTGGTCACGACAGACGCGAGTCTGTCAGGGTGGGGAGCAGTTTTTCTCCACCACAGGGCTCAGGGTACGTGGACTCAGCAGGAGTCCACCCTTCAGATCAATGTTCTGGAAATCAGAGCAGTGTATCTTGCCCTACTAGCCTTCCAGCAGTGGCTGGAAGGGAGGCAGATCCGAATTCAGTCGGACAACTCCACAGCGGTGGCATACATCAACCACCAAGGGGGGACACGCAGTCGGCAAGCCTTCCAGGAAGTCCGGCGGATTCTGATGTGGGTGGAAGCCACGGCCTCCACCATATCCGCAGTTCACATCCCCGGCGTAGAAAACTGGGAAGCAGACTTCCTCAGTCGCCAGGGCATGGACGCAGGGGAATGGTCCCTTCACCCAGACGTGTTTCAGGAAATCTGTCGCCGATGGGGAAGGCCGGACGTTGACCTAATGGCGTCCCGGCACAACAACAAGGTCCCAACCTTCATGGCACGGTCTCGCGATCAAAGAGCGCTGGCGGCAGACGCCCTAGTGCAAGATTGGTCGCAGTTCCGGCTCCCTTATGTGTTTCCACCTCTGGCACTCTTGCCCAGAGTGCTACGCAAGATCAGATCCGATTGCAGCCGCGTCATACTCGTCGCCCCAGACTGGCCGAGGAGGGCGTGGTATCCGGATCTGTGGCAGCTCACGGTCGACCAACCGTGGGCACTACCAGACCGACCAGACTTACTGTCCCAAGGGCCGTTTTTCCATCGGAATTCTGCGGCCCTGAACCTGACTGTGTGGCCATTGAGTCCTGGATCCTAGCGTCTTCAGGATTATCCCAAGGGGTCGTTGCCACCATGAGACAGGCTAGGAAGCCCACGTCCGCTAAGATCTACCACAGAACGTGGAGGATATTCTTATCCTGGTGCTCTGCTCAGGGAGTGTCTCCCTGGCCATTTGCATTGCCTACCTTTCTTTCTTTCCTGCAATCTGGGTTAGAAAAAGGTTTGTCGCTCGGCTCCCTTAAAGGTCAGGTCTCGGCGCTATCCGTCTTTTTTCAGAGGCGTTTGGCACGCCTTCCTAAGGTGCGCACGTTCCTACAGGGGGTTTGCCATATCGTACCCCCGTACAAGCGGCCGTTAGATCCATGGGATCTGAACAGGGTACTAGTTGCCCTCCAGAAGCCGCCCTTCGAGCCTCTCAGGGAGGTTTTGCTTTCTAGACTATCACAGAAAGTGGCTTTTCTGGTAGCGATCACATCTCTTCGGAGAGTGTCTGAGCTGGCAGCGCTGTCATCCAAGGCTCCCTTCCTGGTCTTCCACCAGGACAAGGTAGTGCTGCGCCCCATTCAGGAGTTTCTCCCGAAGGTGGTATCCTCTTTTCATCTTAATCAGGATATCTCTTTGCCTTCGTTTTGTCCTCATGCAGTTCATCAGTATGAGAAGAATTTACATTTGTTAGATCTGGTGAGAGCACTCAGAATCTACATTTCCCGCACGGCGCCCTTGCGCCGTTCAGATGCACTCTTCGTCCTTGTCGCGGGTAAGCGCAAAGGGTCGCAGGCTTCTAAGGCCACCCTGGCTCGATGGATCAAAGAACCAATTCTTGAAGCCTACCGTTCTGCTGGGCTTACGGTTCCATCAGGGCTGAAGGCCCATTCTACCAGAGCCGTGGGTGCGTCCTGGGCATTGCGACACCAGGCTACGGCTCAACAAGTGTGCCAGGCAGCTACCTGGTCGAGTCTGCACACTTTCACCAAACATTATCAGGTGCATACCTATGCTTCGGCGGACGCCAGCCTAGGTAGAAGAGTCCTGCAGGCGGCAGTTGCCTCCCTATAGGGGAGGGCTGTCTTGCAGCTCTAACATGAGGTATTCTTTACCCACCCAGGGACAGCTTTTGGACGTCCCAATCGTCTGGGTCTCCCAATGGAGCGCCGAAGAAGAAGGGAATTTTGTTACTTACCGTAAATTCCTTTTCTTCTAGCTCCTATTGGGAGACCCAGCACCCGCCCTGTTGTCCTTCGGGATTTTTGGTTTGTTTGCGGGTACACATGTTGTTCATGTTGAACGGTTTTCAGTTCTCCGATGTTACTCGGAGTGAATTTGTTTAAACCAGTTATTGGCTTTCCTCCTTCTTGCTTTTGCACTAAAACTGGTGAGCCAGTGATCCCACTGGGGGTGTATAGCCAGAAGGGGAGGGGCCTTACACTTTTTAGTGTAATTGCTTTGTGTGGCCTCCGGAGGCAGTGCTATACACCCAATCGTCTGGGTCTCCCAATAGGAGCTAGAAGAAAAGGAATTTACGGTAAGTAACAAAATTCCCTTCTTTACTAGTCCCCCTAGTGGGCTATATGGATCAACAATGCAATTCTGCCCTATCTGCTGATCACCGCAACACAGCTGTAAAAAGCAGATATGGTCACTTCCTGATTCATTCGGCTCCGGGCCGAGTGAAACCGAAAGTGACTCATGATAGCTATAGGCGTCATCACATGATGTAAGAAGAAAGGATGTCCAGCTCTTCAGGCTTCTTCTCTGTTTAACTTGCGTTTTTTCATATCCATGATGCTAGATTCGATTTTGTCGACCGATGTTTGTATGCGATTAATCGTTTCCAGAAAATCTTCTTCAGAAGTGATTGTTTTCAATGTGGATCAATGTGGATCTTCAACAGTGCACTGTGAATTTTCTGGATTTGCGAATGACGGACCTCAGTACTGGGCAAATTGAAACACGTACTCACAGAAAAAAGTATCGGGAAATACGATTTTGCATGCAGCAAGCCATCATCCGCTAACACTATTAAGGCCATACCAGTAGGGGAAACGCAACGTGCATATAGAAATTGTAAGGGTATGTGCGCACTAGGCGTTTTTACCGCGTTTTTGTGCTGAAAATGCAGTGACATTGCTTCCCCAGCAATGTCAATGGGTTTTCATAAGTGCTGTCCGCACACAGCGTTTTTTTTTAGCTGCGTTTTTGTGGTGACCACAAAAACGCAGCATGTCAATTATTTCTGCGTTTTCCACTGCGTTTTTCACCCATTGAGTTCAATGAGATGTTAAAAACGCAATGAAAAACGCATTAAGCCGCGTTTCTATGACTAAAAACGCAGCTATAAACGCAAGGGGTGGGTACTACAGTGACGTGTACAGGAAGAGGATTCCTTCTGTTGGTAAACACAGAAGCATGAATCCTCCCGGTACCGTCACCGCTGCGTCCACCTCCCGTCCTGTGCATGTCAGCTCCGTGCGGCGCCATGTCTGGGCGGGAGGTGGAGGCAGCGGCGAAAACCAAAGTGAACAGTAGAAAAAAAAAAAATGTCATATATACTCACCTGTCTGCAGGGTCCCGGTGCCATGCCCGCTCCCAGCTCCTGTCCCGGTACCGCCGCTCTGGCTGTGTGCAGTCTCCCCGGGGCAGGACCTGGCCGTGGATCACCTGATGCAGTCACCTGACGCATCAGCTGATCGTAGTGTCGCCGGCTTTTTCGCGCCCGGCTGGCTATCAGCTGATCCTGCCGTCAGGGGACTTCATCAGCTGATTACCGGCAGCTCCTGCAGCGATCGGACAGGATCAGACTCCTGTCCAATCGATCGCTGCAGGAGCTGCCGGTAATCAGCACAGCACATAAGTGAGTATTATTTTTTTTTTTTTCTACTGATGCATCAGCTGATTGTATAACCGGCTTTTATACAATAAGCTGATGTGTGATGGGATTCAGGCACTTGATCCTGACACATCATCTGATCGCTTTGCCTTCCAGCAAACCGATCAGATGATATTGGATCCGGATTGGACGGCGCGGGACCCAGGATTACTGTGGAGGGGGGTTCTTTATTTCAATAAAGATGGAGTCACTAATTGTGTTGTGTTTTATTTCTAATAAAAATATTTTTCTGTGTGTTGTTGTTTTTTTTTATTTTTTTTATCATTACTAGAAATTCATGGTGGCCATGTCTAATATTGGCGTGACACCATGAATTTCGGGCTTAGGGCTAGCTGATAATATATACAGCTAGCCCCAACTCCATTATTACCTAGCTAGCCACCCGGCTTCAGGGCAGCTGGAAGAGTTGGATACAGCGCCAGAAGATGGCGCTTCTATGAAAGCGCCATTTTCTGGGGTGGCTGCGGACTGCAATTCGCAGTGGGGGTGCCCAGAAATCTTGGGCACCCTGCACTGTGGATTCCAATCCCCAGCTGCCTAGTTGTACCCGGCTGGACTCAAAAATTAGGCGAAGCCCACGTCATTTTTTTTTTTTAATTATTTCATGAAATTCATGAAATAATTAAAAAAAAAGGGCTTCTCTATATTTTTGGTTCCCAGCCGGGTACAAATAGGCAGCTGGGGGTTGGGGGCAGCCCGTACCTGCCTGCTGTACCCGGCTAGCATACAAAAATATGGCGAAGCCCATGTCATTTTTTTTTTCTTTTTGGGCAAAAAACTGCATACAGTCCTGGATGGAGGATGCTGAGCCTTGTAGTTCTGCAGCTGCTGTCTGCTCTCCTGCATACACTAGTGAATGGAGGATGCTGAGCCTTGTAGTTCTGCAGCTGCTGTCTGCTCTCCTGCATACAATGAACATTTTGAAGAAGGAAATGACATCAGACTTTTTTTTTTTTTTTTTTTCATCAACAATCTTTAATAGCATTGTGCACTGATTAAAAACGCAGCAAAAAACGCACCAAATCGCGGCAAAAACGCATGCGTTTTTGCTGCGCTTTTTAGTCACGGGTGCGTTTTTGAGACAAAAACGCACATAAAAACGCAGCGTGAAAAAAACGCCTAGTGCACACATACCCTAACTCTCAAAAAATTCTACAAACTGAAGTAAACACCATTAATTCAAGACTTAAAAAAAGAGGTTATAAAAACTGGATGCTTAGTAGAGCACAAAAAATTGTAAAATCCAAAAACACCAATAAAAACTGCCACCCAGATCTTACCTAAAGATCAATCTACTGCCAACTCAATCATTACTTTAGCATTACAATACAGTAATCAGTTTGCGGATATACGAAAAATTTTCTTCCGCAATCTGAGTATTTTAAAAACAGATACAACTTTAAAAAAAATTCTTAACAACAATTGCAGAGTAGTTGCCAAAAGAGCAAAATCACTGGGTGACAAATTATCCCCGAGTGACATTAACAATAAAAAACCAAATCTCCCAGGCACCAATTGGTTGTCTTTAAAGGGTTCTTACCAATGTGCGAGAAAACAGTGTAAACTATGTCCACTGACTCCTAGAAAAACCACATCTTTTGTTAACAGCAACGCTAGTAGCAGCTATGTAATAAAAACTTTCATTAACTGCAGAAGTACATACATAGTTTACCTGGCAGAATGCACAACCTGCAAATTAAAATATATTGGAAGCACAAAACGGGAACTTCACATACGCATGAAAGAACATTTATATGATATAACACACAAAAAAACTTCTAGAGGTACATCCCAGTTATCTAAACATTTCATTAATAAACATCAGGGCACGATTGACACCCTGCAGGTATATGGCATAGAGAGGGTACATAGGTCGCATAGAGGGGGTAACATGGAAAAACTTTTGCGTAAAAGAGAGGCCTGGTGGATATTCAAACTGGGAACCACTTTTCCCCATGGTTTGGATCTCCGCAGAGATCTCATGATTTTTTATTAATAATAAACAGTGAAGGTCTGTTTTGGTGCTACACTGTGACGAAAAATCTTTGCACCTCATAATATTCACTGGTAATTACAAATTTATCAATACTGATTTGATGCATGCGCATTAAATCTGAAAAATATCTATTGATAATTAACCATCTGCAATATAAGAACTCATCCCCAAACATTGTGACCTATAACTTCAGCTCACATTATGTGCGGCTCATGTGATTTCTATTTGCTTTGTTCATTCAGCCATGATGCGATTTTCTTTGCCTTGTCTGTGGCGCATGGATTCTCTCATATTGATTGGAATGCATGTTAGCCGCAGAATGCGTTTGTTCCCTTTTAAAATTACTTGAATTTAATTCTAAAATGCCGAAATTAGAAATGAATGTATTGCAAATTCAACTGTGGCACTTTTAGAGTTTGGTCATTCTGCCAGTATTAACAAGCAGATAGCCATAACTCACAACATGATTTGGTGGCCTCCGCTTTAATATAACATATATCTCAATTTGTTCACTTGAGTATAGCCTAATTAATAAACCGGGGGGAAGAGGAAAGAAAGTTTCATTAAACAAATAAAGAAATTTTTTTCCTATAAAATTAAAAATTAGTCTTTCTATTTGGAATATAAATTCATGAGAGTATAGTATTGGCATAAAATGCGGGTTATTTTAGGTAACTGGTCACTTGCACCTAAAATTTTGCTCAAAGGTAGCATGAATTTTTTAATAGCACATGGGGGGAATATGAACATATAATTCTAAATAAACTTTCATGTTTAATTGGAAAAATTGCATGTTGTGTTACAATCGAGCATTAATGAAGAAGGAAAATGTATGCATATATGCACACACATATGTGCATGTATGCATATAATAAAAAAATAATTAAAAAAAATAAAAATATAACAATAAAAAAATAATAATAATAAAAAAATTCTTGTGTGCATCCTCATATATGTGCAGATTTATTTATGCATGTAAAGTAATGTACTTGCGCATATTTTATGCATATTCACTTGTAAATGCTATACCTGCACATTCACATTGGCGCACCATAACTAATGTATCAGAATTTATACACATTCTTAATCTAGTCCAGAAAACCATTGATATTTGTATTGTATTTTATCTTATATGTATGTAATAATTTTCATGGTAACTTTATTCTCAAGTATGTAAGGTGCTCAAGTGATTTAAACATCTGTTCCACTAATCAGCATTTGCATATAAACTCTGTAGCGCCGTCTTCCCAGCATCATGATTGAGGGTGAGTGTTTTCACCTGAAACGCGTAGTGCTGGTCATGTTATTCTCTGTGTCTGCATGATGAAATAAAGACGTGATTCTTTGCCTGAAGAGCTGGACATCCTTTCTTCTTACATTATACCGGGCCGTGGCAGTGCCTGTCCGCGCTCCAGGACGGAATCTGGATTGAGCCTCTGCACGGTGAGCTGATTCACACAATTGAGTCATCACATGACCCTGTGCTACCATGTCAATTACCGAAAGTCACGTGATTACACACGTGACTTCCGGTGGGGGCGGCAGTAAGTGAAAATAATGGCCGCGCGCATATACATCTCGCTGCCAGACATTGGCAGCGCGATGTAAGGGGTTAAATGTTCCGGGTGGAATGCGATTCCACTCGGAACATGCAGGCACACATGTCAGCTGTTGAAAACAGCGGGATTAACCTCACACAATCCATGACGGATATATCCATCAAGGGTCGTGAAGGGGTTAAAGCTGACAGCTGGGGGCTAGTATTCTCAGGCTGGGGAGACCCATTGTTATTAGGCCCCCTTCCAGTCTAAAAATAGCAGCCTGCAGCCGCCCAGAATTGAGCATCCATTAGATACGACAATCCCGGCACTTTACCAGGCTCTTCTCGATTGCCCTGGTGTTGTGGTAATCGGGGAAATATAAGGGGGTATTGACAGTTCACAGCTGCCACTAAGTCCTACATTAGTAATTGAGGGGTCTCATAGATGCCTCCTATTACTAATCTGTAAGTGAAAAGAAATAAACACAAACAATGAAAAAATCCTTTATTTGAAATAAAAGACAACCCCCCCACACTCTTTCTCCAATTTATTAACCCCAAACACCCAGTTCCAACGTAATCTATATGAGGTCCCATGATGCTTCCAGTTCTTTTAATGGAGTCACAACTTGAGGGCATAGAACATGTCTGCATGCTACAGCTTCACGCAGAGACTAATAGAGCTGCAGCTGTGAAAGGTGACGTCACTCAGTTTATCTATCGTCACAGCTGCAGGTTCCCATGGTACCCCACCTGTGACCGCAGGTAAACTGACCTCAGGGGACTTAATTTAACTCAGTGACCTCACTTCAGGTGAACTGATTTCACAGACCTGAATCTCCTGACAGAAAACTTTTTTTTTTGGTCAAGAGATGAAGATTTGGTGCTGAAATTTATACAACATATTCCTGCACCAATAACGCATTAAAACCGCATCGTGTTGTATTGATAGAACATTTTGCCAGGAGATTCAGATTTGGTGCAGGAATATGGTGTATAAATTTCAGTATCAAATCTGCATCTCTTGGCAAAAAAAAACAAACGCGCAAAACTGTACTCCTGTGAAAAACAGCCTATAATTGCTGTGCATAGGAGACTGTGATTTCTGCTGTATACAATACTGTGGTATTTCTGTGTATATAAAATGAGAAGTAAAATAAAGGTGGAAAAAAAGGTTTTACAAAAATAATGAATTATATATATATATATATATATATATATATATATATATATATATATATATATATGATAAAACTTCAGATCACCTCCCTTACACCCCATTGAAAATTAAGAAAGGATAAAATACACATCCGACATCGCTGCATTCGTAAAAGTACGATCTATCAAATATAAAATCAGCATAATGAGAAAATAATTAAAAATGCCAGAATTGTGGATTCCCCAAAATTTTAAACCATTAAGACTCTTGGAAAAGTGAAAAAAGGTTTTTTGTTTTTTTTTGTTTTTTTTTTAACAAATTTCATATTTTTTTTTTCACCACTTCCAGAAACCAAAACTTATGCATGTTTGGTATCTCTGTAATCAAAGTAACCTAGAGAATCATACCGCTAGGTCATTTTCACTGTAAAATGCTGTATATAAAACAAAAATAGAATTGCGGGTTTTTGCGATTTCGCCATATGATAAAATAGATGGTTGTGTTCAAAACTTGTCCAGCAATAAACAAACCATCACATGGCTATGTCGACCCAAAAAAAGTTATGGCTCTTATAATTAGGGGGAGGAAAAAAGGAAAGCCTAAAAACAAAATAAAAAAAAAACGGAAAATCGCTGGCCTCACTCAATACAATTGTATTGCGCAAGGCCAGAAACATTTAGTTGGAATGTGACCGGAAATATGTGACTGCCTTCTCCCGGCATCAGAGAATCCTGACAGTGCGAGGATTCACAAGTGTGCAGCCACATACAGTAACTGCAGACTTGTGAGACGTTGGTCTTCTGGCTTAAATGGCGTGTTATTGCTGAAGCCATAACTGCGGCCACTCATTGGGTGAAGCAGTTACATTATGTCCCCCACCGAAAGCGGCATTAAGGGGACTAAGCTGTGGAAACAGGCGCTGTACCCAGGAAAGTGAGGAAGGGAACTCAGTAGGGGAGCACATGATTATTTAAAAAAAAAAGAAAAAACTACATTGGCTCATTTATTAAAATAAAAGTGGTAACAATTTATTTTATTAACCTGTTATTTTATATTATTGCTTCTTTTCTCACTTTATTTCTCTTGTTTGTTTTTTTTGCAGAATGCACATCCAGGAGTGAAGGCCGCAGCTTTGTGGGCGATGAAGCCTGCAAATACTTTCCAAGCATAAAAAAGAACCTATTTTCTTCTGGAAAAATGGTGATTGCCCCAGAAAAAGTGACTGAAAGCCATACTTTCTTGTCTACTATAGTGAGTAAAGATTTTTAAATAAACTTAATATGAGGTAGAGAGGACTGACATGTCATATTTGGTCAGTGCTTCAATGCTGACCAAGAGCCATAGATGTGCAAAATACTGTACTTTATCAGCCATTTACCTGGTAAGAAGCAATGGAACATTTCAGTGTGTAATACAAGTGCCATGCATTTTGTACTATTAAAAAGGGAATTGCTTAAAGAGAACCTCTTATGTGAAAAAATGTTATTATCCTGCAGAAATGGGGTTATTCTGCAGGTTATTAGCATTTAGAACCTGCCCAGCACATCAAACCCCACTGCCGGGAGGAAATTAACTTTATTTTCCTTATGGCAGTGTTCGGGTTTCAGTCATCAGGGACGCGCCGGCGCAGGTTCAGTCACCGCTCTGTGTATCAAAGGTGGCTGCTGTAACCACCACACTGACTGATAGCCGGGTCTAATTCTGAGCGGCTGTCAGTCTGTGCCGGCGGCGTGGTTACAGCCGCTGCTCTCGATACACAGAGCGGTGACTGACCCACACCGGCGCCACTCTGATGACTGAAACTCAAAAGAATGAAGTTCTTTTCCTTCTGGCAGCAGGTTCCAAATGCTATTAACCTGCAGGTTAACCCTATATCTGCAGGTTAGCAGTATTTTTACCACGTAACAGGTTCCCTTTTAGAATGGACCTCGTCAGGTTCTCAAGAAATATATTAATAAACAGACAACTCCTTTACAGAAACCTGCTGACAGATTCTCTTTAAACCCATTGACCTCCTTTGTTCCAAAAGGAGAGCACATTGTTTTCTTTATCGTTCCTTTGGGAGACCCAGACCTTGGGTGTTTAGCTTCTGCCTCCGGAGGACACACAAAGTACTACACTTAAAAGTGTAGCTCCTCCCTCTGAGCTTATACACCCCCTGGTGAGCCAGTCCCAGCCAGTTTATCACTTTGTGTTCAGGAGGCATACATCCACACATGCATTCTCATATGATTATTTCCTTTTTGGAACGAGATTGAAGAAATGCGGGTCCACGTCTGGACCCACGACATGTCCCTTCTCACCCCACTGTGTCAGTGGTGTTGTAAGGTTGATTCCAAGGCTGGAGCCTTACATGCCGTGCTCCTTCACCATCCCTCCTGGGCTCTGGCTTGAAGTGGGAGCCAGCGCGGTCTCCATGCCTGGCAGGAGACCGGTCTCCATCCGCAGCCCTTTAGGATCCTGCTGGACCGGAGCACTCATCCCCAGGGACCTGGCCCTGCGTCTCAGCAGCTAAGTACCTGAGATGTTTATATGTTGGTCCCTGTGCTTTATTGTATGAGGAGAGTGTGCTTACTGTATTTATCTTGGCATTTCTGGCGGGTTCTCTAGCTGTCGCCCGAGAACCGCGCCGATGGTGCCTGTGCGTCGGCCTCGCCGCTCAAATTTAGGCCCCGGCTTTGCCGGAGGCCTAGTTTCTGTTCACTGCCCTCACATGTCACTCATGCAGAGGGACAAGTTCGGTTCCTCCCGGCGGCCGTCCTGCACAGGGGAGGGACACTCCCCACTGCTGTGCGTGTCTCCTCCCCTGTAGGTCTCTATGGCCCTCCAGATCCCGCTCTCCTACAGGAACGCCCCCTCTCTTCGCTCCGGCGGCCATTTTCTCAGACAGGGTTCACTCTGCACTGGCCTGCACTCTGCATCCCTGCTGAGGTGCTGTGCATTGGGGGTCCGGGCTTCGGGATCTGGAGGGCACACAACACCGCTGCCAGCGGTCTGGTGGTAAGCCACAACCGGTCTCTGGTTGTGGACCTCTGTATATACTCTCTGGGGTTCATTCTCTTGTAGAAGCTGTCCCCACTCCAGCAGCATGTCTCACACGAGGAGCAAGGCTCCAAAGCTTTATACTGTATGCGCTGCATGTAAGCTCCTGCTGCCTGAACCGAGCACCTATCCACATTGTGATGTCTGCTCTAACTTGGCGGTGCCACAGCCTGGAGTCTCACCCCCAGTGGTCTCTCCGGCTGCCTCTGCACCTGTGGCTGAACCCCCGGCTTGGGTAGAATCCTTTTCTAGGTCTATCTCCCAGTCTTTTGCTGAGTCCATGGGACTTCTGTCCAGGACTTTGTTGAATATGCATCAGCCCCCTTCACAGGGTGCCTCTACTGCTAAGGGTCCCTTAGGATCTCTATCATCTGACCTCCGTCCACCGGAGCTCACAGAGGATTCATCATCAGGGCCCAGACCCCGTCGTCCTAAGAGGAGACGCAGGGTTTCCTCTCCCTCCTCATCCCGTGGCTCTGATTCAAGAGCTGACTCGCAGGATGAGGAGGATGCCTTTACAGGGGGCTCGGAGGCTAACTCCATGTACCCCATTGATCTTTCCGAGGGTGACTCAGATCTTAGTGACTTGATTGCTTCCATTAATTCTGTACTGGATCTCAATCCGCCAGTATCAGAGGAGCAACCCTCTCTGGCAGAAAAGCACCAGTTTACCTCGCCTAAGAGAGTAAAGAGTGTGTTCTTTAACCACTCCAGTTTTCAGGCCGCTGTGACCAAACCCAGGGCCTGTCCTGACAAACGCTTCCCAAAGCGTGGTTCTGATGACCGTTTTCCCTTTCCACCTGAGGTGGTCAAGGAGTGGGCTCATTCCCCAAAGGTAGACCCTCCGGTGTCTAGGCTCTCAGCCCGGACCGTTGTGTTGGTGGCTGATGGCACCTCCCTTAAGGATTCCACTGACCGTCAGATTGACCTTCTGGCCAAATCCGTGTATGAAGCGGCGGGGGCCGCGTTTTCCCCAACTTTTGCAGCAGTGTGGGCTCTCAAAGCCATCTCTGCTAGTCTGGAGGAGATGCATTCCCTCACCAGGGAATCTATGCCCGAGATGGTTGCCTTAATTTCTCAAGCTTCAGCTTTTTCATCTTATACCATGTCTGCCATGCTGGAGGCTTCTCACCGCACTGCGGTGGCTTCGGCTAATTCCCTCGTTATCCGCAGGATCTTGTGGCTTCGAGAGTGGAAGGCAGATGCTTCTTCTAA
The DNA here is from genome assembly GCF_048569485.1 of Anomaloglossus baeobatrachus. Taxonomy (NCBI): domain Eukaryota; kingdom Metazoa; phylum Chordata; class Amphibia; order Anura; family Aromobatidae; genus Anomaloglossus; species Anomaloglossus baeobatrachus. Next base: position 272,172,408 of record NC_134354.1, on the reverse strand, counting down.
GAAATACCTTGCTGGGCTCCCTTTTGCTGGGTCCCGGCTGTTCGGAGAACAGCTGGATGTAATTATCAAAGAAGCTACTGGCGGGAAGAGTACTTCATGCCACAAACCAAAACCAGGAAACCTGCCCAGGGTAGGAATCAGTCGAGGTTTCGCTCCTTTCGTTCCTCCAACTGGTCGTCCTCTAAGCCCTTCGCCTCGTCCGCTAACTCAGCTAAGGACCAGAAATCCAACTGGCGTCCAAAAGCGCGTCCACAGAAGACCGCAGGAGGTGCTCCCACTAAGGCAGCCTCCTCGTGACTCTCTGCCCGCTCCGGCAACGTCCTTAGTCGGTGGCAGGCTCTCCCACTTTGGCGACGCTTGGTTTCAACACGTCTCCGATCAGTGGGTGAGAGATATCATCTCCCACGGCTACAGGATAGAATTCTCTTCCAGCCCGCCAGACAGATTTTTTCTCTCAACTCCCCCCTGCTCCAAGGCCGCCGCCTTCTCACAGGCCGTGGCAGCCTTGCAGGCCAACGGAGTAATTATACCAGTTCCCGCCCGGGAACGGTTCAGAGGTTTCTACTCAAATCTCTTCCTAGTTCCCAAAAAGGACGGTACCTTCCGGCCCATCCTGGATCTCAAGCTTCTCAACAAGCATGTTCAGGTGCGGCACTTTCGCATGGAGTCTCTGCGATCAGTCATTGCCTCAATGACCCAAGGGGATTTCCTGGTGTCCATCGACATCAGAGATGCCTATCTGCATGTGCCAATTGCAGTTTCACACCAGCGTTGGCTACGTTTTGCAATAGGAGAAGATCATTTCCAATTCGTGGCTCTCCCCTTCGGGTTAGCCACGGCCCCTCGGGTATTCACCAAGGTCATGGCAGCAGTGATTGCGGTTCTGCACCTCCAGGGGTTGGCAGTGATTCCTTACCTGGACGACCTTCTAGTCAAGGCTTCATCCAGCGCAGACTGTCAGCGGAGTGTCTCGCTCACTCTCGCCACTCTAGCCCAATTCGGGTGGCTTGTCAATCTTCCCAAGTCCACTCTGACTCCGACCCAGAGTCTCACGTACCTAGGGATGCAGTTCGAGACTTTGTCGGCTCTAGTGAAGTTGCCCTTAAGCAAACAGCTGTCACTCCAGCTGGCGGTGCGCTCTCTTCTGAGGCCCCGCCGTTATACTCTCAGGCGTCTGATGCAGGTGCTGGGTCAAATGGTGGCGTCCATGGAGGCTGTTCCCTTTGCCCAGTTCCATCTGCGCCCCCTGCAGCTGGACATTCTCCGCTGTTGGGACAAGCGGCCTTCCTCCTTACACAAGTTATTGGCTCTGTCGCCACGGACCAGGAGCTCCCTTCAGTGGTGGCTTCGGCCCCTCTCCCTGTCCCAAGGGCGCTCCTTCCTGGCCCCGTCCTGGGTGATTCTCACCACGGATGCCAGTCTATCCGGCTGGGGAGCGGTATGTCTCCACCACAGAGCGCAGGGCACTTGGACTCCGTCTGAGTCAGCCCTTTCAATCAATGTGCTGGAAACCAGAGCCGTGCTTCTAGCTCTCCTAGCTTTTCACCACCTGTTGGCGGGCAGGCACATTCGAGTCCAGTCAGACAACGCGACAGCGGTTGCCTACGTCAATCACCAAGGCGGGACACGCAGCCGCCTGGCAATGATGGAGGTACAACGCATCCTCCAATGGGCGGAGGACTCCATGTCCACCATATGCGCAGTCCACATCCCAGGCGTGGAAAACTGGGAGGCAGATTATCTCAGCCGTCAAAGCGTGGACGGTGGCGAGTGGTCCCTGCACCCGGCAGTGTTTTAGTCAATCTTCCGCAAATGGGGCACTCCGGACGTGGACCTAATGGCATCCCGTCACAACAACAAAGTTCCTGTTTACGTGCCTTGCTCCCACGATCCTCAGGCCTTCGCCGCGGATGCTCTGGTTCAAGACTGGTCCCAGTTTCATCTGTCTTACGTGTTTCCCCCTCTAGCTCTCTTGCCCAGAGTCCTGCGCAAGATCAGAATGGAGGGCCGTCGAGTCATCCTCATTGCACCGGACTGGCCCAGGCGAGCTTGGTATCCGGACCTGCTCCACCTGTCCGCAGAGATGCCGTGGCATCTCCCGGACCGTCCAGACCTACTCTCGCAAGGTCCGTTTTTCTGCCAGAATTCTGCGGCTCTCAAATTGACGGCGTGGCTCTTGAGTCCTGGATTTTGACGGCTTCTGGTATTCTCCTGAAGTCATCTCCACTATGACTCGGGCCCGTAAGGCTTCCTCCGCTAAGATCTATCACAGGACTTGGAAAATTTTCCTGTCCTGGTGTCGCTCTACCGGCCATCCTCCTTGGCCATTCTCTTTGCCGACCCTTCTGTCTTTTCTACAGTCCGGTCTGCAGCTAGGACTGTCCCTCAACTCTCTCAAGGGACAAGTCTCAGCTCTGTCAGTTCTGTTCCAGCGGCGTCTCGCTCGGCTGGCTCAGGTCCGCACCTTCATGCAAGGCGCGTCTCACATCATTCCGCCGTATCGGCGGCCCTTGGATCCCTGGGACCTTAACTTGGTCCTCACGGTATTGCAGAAACCCCCTTTTGAGCCTCTTAGGGAGGTTTCTTTGTATCGTCTTTCTCAGAAAGTGGCCTTTCTGGTTGCCATAACTTCTCTCAGGAGAGTCTCTGATTTGGCTGCGCTCTCTTCGGTGTCACCTTTTTTTAGTCTTTCATCAAGACAAGGTGGTTCTCCGTCCGACTCCGGACTTTCTTCCTAAGGTGGTCTCTCCTTTCCACCTTAACCAGGACATTACCCTACCTTCCTTCTGTCTGGCTCCTGTTCATCGCTTTGAGAAAGCGCTGCATACTCTAGATCTGGTGCGTGCTCTCCGGATCTGTGTGTCTCGCACCGCTGCGCTTAGGCGGTGCACCTCTCTTTTTGTGCTAACCACAGGTCGGCGCAAGGGCCTCCCTGCTTCTAAGCCGACCTTAGCCCGTTGGATTAGATCGACCATTTCGGACGCCTACCAGAGTACTCAGGTGCCTCCCCCGCCGGGGATCAAGGCACACTCGACCAGAGCTGTCGGTGCCTCTTGGGCTTTTAGGCACCAGGCTACGGCTCAACAAGTCTGTCAGGCTGCCACTTGGACTAGCCTGCATACCTTCTCGAAGCACTACCAAGTGCATGCTCATGCTTCGGCAGATGCGAGCTTGGGCAGACGCATCCTTCAGGCGGCTGTCGCCCATTTGTGAAGTTAGGTTCTGCCTACTTGTTAGTTTTTCTGTTTATTCCCACCCAGGGACTGCTTTGGAACGTCCCAAGGTCTGGGTCTCCCAAAGGAACGATAAAGAAGAAGAGAATTTTGTTTACTTACCGTAAATTCTTTTTCTTATAGTTCCGTATTGGGAGACCCAGCACCCTCCCTGTTGCCTGTTGGCAATTTCTTGTTCCGCGTGTTATCACCGGCTGTTGTTGTGGACAGAGTCTCCGGTTGTTCCGGCTCCTGCTCTGTTCTACTTGTGGGTGGCTATTCTCCTTCAGCTTTTGCACTAAACTGGCTGGGACTGGCTCACCAGGGGGTGTATAAGCTCAGAGGGAGGAGCTACACTTTTAAGTGTAGTACTTTGTGTGTCCTCTGGAGGCAGAAGCTAAACACCCAAGGTCTGGGTCTCCCAATACGGAACTATAAAAAAAAGAATTTACGGTAAGTAAACAAAATTCTCTTTTTCCTCTCTTATTGCTTATCTCTTGTTCATTCTGGGAGAATTCTCTTCACTAGCTGGATTTGGTTAGAGCCATTAACACCTACTTTTCTATTATTAAGGCCTTTCAACCTTGCAGTTCTCACTTTCTGATCTCTTGGAAACAGCTATTTCCATTGGGCTATTGTGAAAGCATTCAAGGCTAAGGGTAAACTTCCACTCCTTTGGGTACTGCTAATTCCATACATTTGGTTGGGGTCTCCTTGACAGTCGGGCCTGTAGGTCTCAGGTATCCAAGGCAACCACCTGTGCGTCTGTCCAGAAAGTAGTAATATTTTACCACATTCATGGTATAAAACGTGCTGCTTTATATTGAAAGCAATCAATGAAATGTAGCTTCCGGACACTGGTAGCACTCATGCAGCCTCATATAAGGACACTGTCACCACCATGTTTCACTGTATTGCACATCTGTTGCATTTCTGAAGAAGAACATAGTGAAAGTGATTAGTGGCCAGGTATGTGTTCCGCCCACGGTAGACCTGTGATATCATGAGGGTGGTTCTGAGTGACGATGTGGCCGTACCGGGTGCTTTCGACAGGCTTTTGTGATGGAGGTTAAAAATATTAAAAAGGGAAGAGAAAAATAAAATAAATAAAGAGTTTGTGACTCTAGTTGGGATGTTCTGCTTCGGTATGGCCGGGCACTGCTGAAGGTCCCCAAGAGTTAGGTGGTGATGCACAGTGCCAAAGGGTTATCCCCTCACCCCTCCCCTCCCACCCGACTAGGGCTGGTTCTGGGGGATATTGAAGTAGGGATAGCGCAGCAGAGAATAATTCAGCCAGATACAGGACAGGGAGCTTTTTGTAACAAATGTTTTATTTGTATTTCTTATACAACAGTACATACATGCTTTAACCTTCCCTGTTAACAAAATTCTGTTGACATATTACTAATGATCATAGAAACCAAAATAACTATTAAGGATACTTAGATAATTGAAATATATTTGAAAAGTTAGAAGGTCGTGTGCACCTGGAACCCACAGACACAGCTACTCATAATAATACATGTGGTTGACTCTCCATCTCTCCATTATTGCTAGTTCCCCCTGTATCAATCCCTGTCCCTCCTGAAATATCTTCTCAGTTTCGGTATATGTCACATTAAACATGGCTCTGGTTTGTAGGTTGACCACAACAATAAATAGCTATTGGCATGAGAGTTTAGAAAAGGCCAACCATTTCCCCCAGTTTATTTCAAATTAGTAACCTTTGTCCATCCTACTTGCGACCATATGTTCCATGATACAATTGTACTGCATTTTCATAATGATTTCTTGTATTGACGGTACCAACGATTGTTTCTATTTATTCGCAATGCGAGCTGTAGCTACCGTGAAAAGATGAGTGGTGATCATTGCATCATCATGAGTCAATGTTTCTAACTAGGGATGATCGAATACCTCAAATATTCGGCTTCGCGAATATTTGCCGAATAGGTCGCCGCTATTCGACTATTCGCGATTATTCAATGCGCAATGCAAGTCTATGGGAAACTCGAATAACAACTATTCGGAACTATTCGGGCTTCCCATAGACTTACATTGCACATCGAATATTCGCATAGCGGCAACCTATTCGTCTGATATTCGCGAAGCCGAATATTTGAGGTATTCGATCATCCCTATTTCTAACCCTAATGACAAGTAGAGCTGCTCCCAGCCCCAGGTCAAAGGCATATCCCAGAACTTTACTCAGCAGCTGTTGCACCTCTCTCCATACTTGTTGAATTTTCCAGTAGTCCCACCATATGTGGATTAAAGAACCTGGGGAACTATTGCACCTCCAACATAGATTGGAAGAATGCAGGAAGATTTTATTTAATCTAACTGGCGTATAATATCACCTGTAAAGAAGTTTCCTGGAAATCTCCAGGTGATTAACGCAAAGTGACATTTTTTTTATGCAGTTTGAAAGCATGCAAACATTGCTCTTCCAAATATCGATTGTCTAGGTCTTTTTCCCAATTCTTTACAAATGGTAGAGTGTGTGGACTTTGTAATACCGTGTTTTTCCAAAAATAAGACCTCCCCCAAAAATAAGCCCTAGCAGGGATTTTCAGCATTTTCGGAGAAAGGCTTAAATATAAGCCCTCCCCCGAAAATAAGTCCTAGTCGCGGTTCAGTAATGAAGTGTCCGTGCAGCTAAAAAAGTTACAGATACTGCAGGACACTTCATTATAGACAGTGGTACCCGGCAATCACACTCACCAGACGCCGAGCAGCAGGACCTGCAGTGATCACACACCCGCACACATTAGCTCTCTCTCACACACACACACACACACACACACACACACACACACACACATCAGATCGCACTCAGTCAGATCGCACACACAAACATCGGCTCACACGCAAATATCAAATCACACACACACACACACAAACATCGGATCGCACACACATCGGATCGCATACACACTCACCTCATCCAGTGACACCGATCTCTTCTCGCCGGGAGAATCCTGAGAGGCGGTGCAGCGCGACGAACAGGACCTGCGGCGGGACACGTGACTTGCTCTCATTCCCTGCTGCCGTAAGTGCTGGATGTGATGTGATGTGCCTGTGATCGGCTGTGTTTTTCTGCGATCGGCTGTGTGTGTCTGTGATCGGATGTGTGTATCTGTGATCGGCTGTGTGTGCCTGCGATCGGATGTGTGTATCTGTGATCGGCTGTGTGTGCCTGCGATCGGATGTGTGGATGTGTGTATCTGTGATGGCTGTGCGTGCTTGCGATCTGTTGTGTGTGATCTGCTGTGTATATCTGCGATCTGCTGTGTGTGTGTGCCTGTGATCGGCTGTGTGTATCTGTGATCGGCTGTGTGTGCCTGCGATCTGCTGTTTATCTGTAATCTGCTGTGTGTGTGTATGTGTGTGTATGTGTGAGATCTGCTGTGTGTATCTGCGATCTGTGTGTGTGAGATCTGCTGTTTGTATCTGTGATCTGCTGTGTGTGTCAGTATGTCAGCTAGCAGCAGGATAGGATGGCGTGCAGCACCTACCGGAGATCACAGGAGGACCTGGGAACCACGCAGACGTCCTGGTCTGGTGAGTATGAGTCTCCTGGGAAGTGGGGGGGGGGGTGTCTGCTTTTTTAGGGGGTAAACTTACCCCCAACCGTGTTTCTCCAAGAATAAGACCTCCTCCAAAAATAAGCCCTAGCGCTTTTTTGCGGGGCAAAAAAAATATAAGACCGTGTCTTATTTTTGGAAAAACACGGTATATTGACGGCCTCATAGGCCATCGAGATTCCTTTGGCTCAATCCTTATTGACTACAAAAAAATTCTCATATTTGGATATTAGGGTGTCCAGTTCTGATGTCAAGCCAGCTACGAGATGCTGAATTTGCAGAAATTTATAGAAGTCTCTTTAATGGATGCCAAATTTATCAAAAATATCTGAAAAACTCATTAGGTCTGAGCCCCTCATAATGCATCCTGTCATGGATATACCTTTTAGTACCTACTCATATAAGTTAACATAAGGAATTGCTCTATGAAAGGCCAAAATTGGAATCTTGTTTATTCTTGTAGGGATCAACCTGTGCCCAGTCTGTGACAGCCATATGTTAGTTCTAGCCCTGATTGTTGGATAGTCTGGAATCTGCACATTTTTGGAGAGGTGAAGGTGCCACAAAAATGAAGCCATTCAGGGATATTTCACTAGGTGTGCTTCCAATTGCACCTAAGCTTTAGATGAGTCGCCCATCCACCAATATCTAAGCTGGTCCAACAATGTGGCTTGATAATATGCACGTATGTTTGGGCACCCCAAGCCCCTCCTGCTTCTACTGGCAAGAAAAGCAGTTTCATTGGTTCCATATGAAACTTTTGAGGGCTGACTGGATCTTGTTTAGGGTGCGTGCTGTTACTTTAATAGGTAGGTTGCGAAATTAATAGAGAACCCCCAGGGCAGGATCATCATTTTAACTATGGAGATGTGGTCTGTCCAGGACACTAATACTTTGGTATATGTTTGTAGCTCTTTTGTTATAGTTTGCTGTAAATTTGAGTAGTTAACTCTTTCCAAGTTCTTAATCGGGAATGTCAAGTGGATGCCCAGGTAGGAGATTTTATCTGTTACCCACACCAGTGGCAAATCTGCTTCTAAACTCCTCCTGACGTCATTGGGACAGTAACCCAGATGAGTAAACCTGGGCTGAAGGGGATGTATAAAGTGCCATAATAGATGACAAAATTGGCCTCGAAGATCCAAAGCACTTGAGTACTTCTTTCACGTAGCCCCAATGAACCCTATCGAAACCTAAACCTTCTCCGCATCCAAAGATAGAAGCAGAGAAGGCGTCCGACCCGCCTCCAACTCGGCGATAAGATCAATAAGGCGTCGAGTTTTATCACTAGCTTGTCTGTTTTTTACAAAGCCGACCTGGTCATTATGGATAAGCTTTGGTAGTATGTTAAGGAGTCTTAAAGATATTACCTTGGCGTATAGTTTAATATCTGTATTTAGTAAAGAGGTTGGCCGAAAGTTTGCCGGGGTGTCCGGATTTTTCCCTGGTTTGGATAATGTAATGTAATAATGTGAGCATTGAGCATTTCGGTAGGGAATGAGCTTTTCTGTGCTGCCTCATTAAACAGTCTTTCAAGATAGGGGGAAACCCTTTTTTTATATTTCTCATAATAATTGTTTGGGATGCCATCTGGGCCCGGGGCTTTATGCAGCTTCACAGAATCCAGAGCTTTTAGATTTCTGTCGTTGTAAACTTTTGGGAAAGGCTTTTCCTCTGTGTAGTAGACAGTTTTCTGAAAATAAGGAGCGCTGATAGTGTAACACCAAAGCGATCGGTGGGGTATACCTGAGAAATATACACTCACCTGGATCAGTTGTGATAGTCACAACCACTAGTACGCATGAGATAATGGCGTCTGCTGCAGCCCCACGTGGATGTGTACATCAACAACTTGTTGATTTACTGGTCCTGAAGAAGAGGTGTTCACCTCGAAACGCGTAGACCTATGAAATAAAAGAATTCTTATCTTCATCAACATTCTACATCTTCATTCGGCTGATGCGCGGCATTAACCCCTTCTCTACCCCATCTTGTATGCTAGTAAACAGTTTTGGGAGTTTCACTGCAATTAAAAATGCAAGTATCTCACCCCGTTCTTGTTGAGGGTTATGGGGTATCCTCCTTAAAGTTATACAGGGTGGCATAATATTTAGCAAAATTGTTTGTAATTTGCTGGGAGTCCATTATTTTCTCTGTATTTGAAGCTTTCAAGTAGGGTATGCAAAATTTTGCTGCTTGTACTTTAATCTCTGTCTGGCCAGTAAGGCCCCAGGCCTATTACCCTGCCAATAGTATGATAGTTTAAGCTTTTTAAGGGCATGTTCGTATTTGTGTAGGTTCAATTTGTGTAGCTGACTGTGCAGGGCTGATATCCCTGACGCTCTCTCAGCCGAATGTCTGTTTGTTTAATCTGTGTAGGCTAGCCAACTTGCTTTGAAGGAAGTGGTCAGTATTTGGGATACTTTTTTATGATGTGAGGCCTGCTTTATAAAATGACCTCTCATGGCCGCTTTATGTGCACACCACAATGTCGGTTCTGTGACTTCACCATTATCATTGATTTCAAAGCAATCCTGGATAGCTTGATGTGTTTAGGTCATATATGAAGGATGGTTCAGTATATATGTGTTTAGGTGCCATATCGGGGATGTGGAAGTCGCAAAGCTCTCCTCTATGTTTAGGGTAATAGGGGCATGATCACTCAGTTATGTTTGCTATTTTTGTATTAAGCACTTTAGGTATTACTGCCTTATCTACCAAAAAATAATCTATACTTGTGTATATCATATGGGGATGAGAAAGGAATGTATAATATCTTGCTGTTGGGTTTTGTTGTCTCCATTTGTTATATAGCTTGTGTAAATGAAGAAATTTTGTTAGTGGATTGGGGGTTGAGTTTGTGACTTGGACGTAGTGTCCATATTTGGCCATAACGGTAGCTAAAATCCCCTACTATGATGTAAGATCCTGTTTTCAACTTGCTGGTTTCGGCGATAATTTTCCAAATATATGTATACTGTTACTTGTTGGGAGCGTATAAATTGACTAACGTGTATGGGATATTGTTAACTAGGCATTTTAGTATTATGAATCTGCCTAGTGGGTCTATAATTTGTTCAACCTGGGAAAAAGCCACCATATCCTTTACTGCAATTGCCACCACGCCTTTTTTTGCAACATGCAGGTGTTACTATAATATGTGGAAATTTTTTTATGTCTAAGGGTATGTTCACATATCAGGTTTTTGCTTTGTGGCACAATCCGGCGATTGCGGGAAAAACGCATCTGTTGGTTTTTTTTTGCCGCCGGGTGCGGTTTTTCGTCAGACTTTTATTAACGCCGGATTGTGCCGCATGTACTTGCGTTTGATCCGGTTTTTGCCGGATGCGGAAAAAATCGTCACTCCGGTGGCCGCACAGGTCGCAGAGAGGAAAGTTTTTTTTCCTGCGGCAAACAACCGCGCGGCGCTGTGCGGCATGGTGCATAATCAAAGTCTATGCCCCCCGGATCTGGTGGCATACATCAAACGCCGGAAACATGTACCGGATCCGGGTTTTACTTCTGAGCATACCCAGAAGTGATAAAAAGTCATTGCTTGTCAGAAAATCAATCACTCACTCACTCTCTCTCAAACTCTCTCACTCACTGACTCACTGAGTGCACGGCACGGCTGTCACAAAGCTCTGGCGGCTTCTCCTGATTTGAAAATGCCGGCCGCCCATTATTCAATCTCGTATTCACTGCTTCCCCCGCCCACCGATGCCTATGATTGGTTGCAGTCAGACACACCCCGACGCTGAGTTACAGCTGTCTCACCTGAAACCAATCACAGCCGACGGTGGGCGGGTCTATATGTGCAGTAAAATAAATAAATAATTAAAAAAATACGGCGTGCAGTCCCCCCCCAATTTTGATACCAGCCAAGATAAAGCCACACGGCTGAGGGCTGGTATTCTCTGAATGGGGAGCCCCACGTTATGGGGAGCCCCACGTTATGGGGAGCCCCCCAGCCTAACGATATCAGCCAGCAGCTGCCCGGAATTGCCGCATCCATTAGATGCGACAGTCCCGAGACTCTACCCGGCTCGTCCCAAATTGCCCTGGTGCGGTGGCAATCGGGGTAATAAGGGGTTAATCACGGCAGGCGTCTGGGACACCCCCAATGATTAACCTGTAAGTGAAAGTAAATAAACACACACACACACACAAAAAAATACTTTATTTGGAATAAAAAGACAAAAAAACACCCTCTTTCATTATTTTCTGAAAATCCCCAAATACCCCTCCAGTTCCGACGTATTCCACAGAGGTCCCACGACGATTTCAGCTCTGTTACCTGAAGCTGACAGGAGCGGCAGTAGAACACTGCCGCTCCCAGGAGCTCCACGCAGCAACTGAAGGGAGTCGCGCTGTCAGCGGGACGTCACTGAGGTAATGCCTGCGTGTGCGGTGATGATGGGGGCTGTAGTGCCGGTGTTTGTGCGGTGATGGTGCGTGCGGGAGTGCCGGTGTATGTGCGGTGATGGTGCATGCAAGAGTGCTTGCGTGTGCGGTGATGATGGGGTCTCTCTCTCAGCATAAAAAAACAGAAAAAACAAAACAAAAAAAAAAACGGATCCAATTTTTTTTACCGGATCCGTTGCATCCGTTTTTACACAATCTGAGACTGATCCGTTGCATCATGCACAAACTGGATTGTGCTTGATTGGAAAAAACTGATGTGTGAACTTAGCCTAAGACTGAAGATGTCGGCGCTGTTTAGGTGTTTCTCCTGGACACATAACACATCTGTATTCTTTTGGAGGGCCTCCTTCCACAACTCCGACCTCTTAAATGGTGACTTCAACCCTTTAGCGTTAATGGACATAAATCTAACCACCATCGAGGAAACTTACATAGTTGCTGCTAGCTGCATTATCTTCATTATCCCTAACTGTGGAGAGAGATTCTGTAGAGAGAATAATTTCTGTTAGGCATATTAACTTACAAAACCTAGTGTGAGTAATTAGACCATATGTGCACACATCCAACTCATGAAAGTATTGTTTCGGGCTGCCGAGACATTGCTGAACACACAAGTCTGGGGGTCCGCATTCTGAAGGAAAAAAAAAAGGGAACTGGCAAACCTGAAACATACAACTAAACTCAATTCAGCAAAAATTCAGGGCTTCAACTGGGGCTTCCTGCGCCAAGCACCAAAATCCAGACATGGTGCTGGAAAAAAAACTGTCCAGAGCGCCGAAAAATCCAAAAAGGGGGAGCACAGAAAGGAAAAAGAAGAAAAATGTTCAGGGGAGTTCGATGGGGTAAAAAGGAAGGGTACATGTTCAGAACAAGAGCCGGGAATCCGTGCCAGGGTCGGCTCCAAGCTCCAGTAGTCCCTAAGGGAGAGATTGGAAAAAAATAGAAGGATGCTTTGGGTGAAGTATGAAGGAAAAAGTGACGAAATGGGCCAGGTGTAGTTTCTCTATATTCTTGGGCAGGCTCTTTCCATAATGAGCCATAGCCTGGACTTCTGGTGACTACCGTGTTTCCCCGAAAGTAGGACCCCCCCGAAAGTAAGGCAGGGTGGGGGTTTCGGGGGGGTCCGCCAATGTAGGGCACCCCCCGATTGTAAGGCAGGGTAGCGGGGGTGCCCGGGGAATGTAAGGCCGCCTATGGGTGGTGGTCGCGGCGTAATGTATACCTCCTCCGGTGAATGGCCCCCGCAATCTCGCCGGCCTGCGGCGCGTCCCGGGTCAACGCTCTTCCTGCTTGATGCTGATTGGCCGATTAGCCTGTTCGTCACAGGCTCCCTGCTGGCCATCAGCTCGAGCTGTGATTGGCCAGTCAGCCGGCTCGCAGCTGATTGGCCGAATCAGCCGCGACGTCACCGCCTGCAGGCTCGCTCCCATTGGTCCAGCGTCCCCGGCAGAAGGAAAGTAACGGTAAGTTCCGAAACTCTCTCTCTGTGTGTGTACGGTATGTGTATGGGGGCTGTATGTGTCAGAGTGTGTGTGTGTGTGTGTGTGTGTGTGTGTGTACGGTACCGGTACGATATGTGTGTGGGTGCCGTGTGGGTCTGTACCGGTACCGTATGTGTCAGTGTGTGTGGTGGCAGAGTGGGGGGCAGAACCACTGTATGGGGAGGCTGCAGGGGGGAGGATGGGGTGGATTCCGGACTCTCAAACAATGGGGAGGCTGCAGGGGGGAGGATGGGGTTGGTGGATTCCGGACTCTCAAACAATGGGGAGGCTGCAGGGGGGAGGATGGGGTGCATGCCGGACTCTCAAACAATGGGGAGGCTGCAGGGGGGAGGATGGGGTGGATGCCGGACTCTCAAACAATGGGGAGGCTGCAGGGGGGAGGGGGGAGGGGGAAATTGTTATTTTTTTTTTCCAATGTAAGGCCTCCCCCGAAAGTAAGGCAGGGTGGGACTTTTGGGGGTAAAATTAATGTAAGACAGGGCCTTACTTTCGGGGAAACACGGTAGTTCTCATCTATCTTTGACTTTAGACCACTCTTGTAGAATTTAGCATGGTGGGGAGATTCATTCTTGATTCTCCTTGATGGGGATGGGTAAGTTCCATTCCTTACACAAATGAAGGGCTTGTTCTGGATTATTTGCCACATGTTTGTGACCTGCTTTGGAGATAATTAACTTTACTGGAAATCCCCTCTTGTATGAGATGTTATAGAGCGCTCTCTAAGGATTCTTGTACTGGATGTAAAGGCTCTTTTGTGGGCTAAGGTGAATGCTGACAGGTCAGTAAATATGGTGATGCCGTTAAATCGGTCTGGAAGTGAGGGTTGACTGCGGGCTACTTCCAGTAGCTTCTCTTTTATGTGATAGAAGTGGATCCTCACTATGACATCTCTAGGGGCTGAGGCTGGCAGTTGCTTCGGTTTAGGCCTAAAACTCACTTCCGCAAAAAAACCGTCACGTGTGACATGGTCCGTTTTTCGGGTCCGTGTTCCCTTTTTTTGGGGCGTTTCTCCGGTACGTATGGCATCCGTGTGATGGCGTATGCGAGCCGTGTGTGCGTGTAAAATGTCCATATTTGTGTGTAAAATGCCCGTGTATGTGTACGTGGAATGTCCGCGTGGAATGTCAGTTTGTGTGTTGCACAATGTTGTTGATACATGTCGGCTGACAGCAGACAGAGTTGCGCGATGAGAATGAACTCGGGTGAACTTCACCCGACTTCATTGTCATGCCGCGGCTCTGTCTGTGTGCCGCGTACTGATTAGCGGTCACCTGTGAAGGACTCACCAGTGACCGCTAATCCCCCGAGTGACTGAAGTGAGCAGCCCTCTCTCATACTTACCACTCCCCGATCACCAGCGCGGCGAGGAAGAGCTGTGCAGAGAATGCGCGGCAACAATTACTTTGAAAATGCCGGCCGCTCATTAATCAATCTCGTATTCCCTGCTTTCCCCACCCACCGGCGCCTATGATTGGTTGCAGTCAGACACGCCCCCCACGCTGAGTGAAACCTTCCATGATTAATCTGTAAATTACAGTAAATAAACACACACACCCGAACAATCCTTTATTAGAAAAAAAAAACACTAACAAATTGCCTTGTTCACCACTTTAATAAGCCCGAAAAAGCCCTCCATGTCCAGCGTAATCCACGGACTTCCAGCATCGCTTCCAGCTTCTGCTCCTGTCAGCTCCACGCAGCTAATGAAGGCAATAGCTGAGCTGTCACTGAGGTTACTCGCGGCCAACGCTGAATACAGCTGATCGCGCTATTGCCTTCATTAGCTGCGTGGAGGTGACAGGAGCAGCGGTGTCTTCTGCAGCTCCGGTCACCTCCATGCAGCAGAGCTAGAAGCGACGCTGGAATATCCAGGATTACGCCGGACATGGAGGGCTTTTTGTGGCTGATTAAAGTGGTGAACCAAAAACACATGTTTGTGTTTTTTATTTCTAATAAAGGATTTTTTCGGGTGTGTGTGTTTATTTACTGTAATTTACAGATTAATCATGGAAGGAATCTCGGGGAGATGCCTGACATGATTAATCTAGGACTTATTGGCAGCTATGGGCTGCCAATAACTCCTTATTACCCCGATTTGCCAACGCACCAGGGCAAATCGGGAAGAGCAGGGTACAGTCCCAGAACTGTCCCATATAATGTATGCGGCAATTCTGGGCGGCTGCTGACTGATATTGTTAGGCTGGGGGGCTCCCCATAACGTGGGGCTCCCCATCCTGAGAATACCAGCCTTCAGCCGTATGGCTTTATCTGGCTGGTATTAAAATTGGGGGGACCGCACGCCGTTTTTTTTAATTAATTATTTATTTATTTTACTACACAGTATAGACACGCCCACTGACTGCTGTGATTGGGTGCAGTGACACAGCTGTCACTCAGCGTGGGGGGCGTGTCTGACTGCAACCAATCATAGGCGCCGGTGGGTGGGGAAAGCAGGGAATACGAGATTGATTAATGAGCGGCCGGCATTTTCAAAGTAATTGTTGTCGCGCATTCTCTGCACAGCTGTTCCTCGCCGCGCTGGTGATCGGGGAGCGGTATGAGCCGGGGGAAGAAAAAAACCGAGCGCCAATGTAAGTATGACTGAGAACATCATGAAAAAAGGTAAGTATACTGAATTTAATTTAAAAAAAAGATAAAAATAAGATCGCTAGTGTAAAAACGCACCCGCACGAAACGTGCTGAACACGGACATACTCCGTGTGCGGTACGTGCAGGCACAGACCCATAGACTTTAGCGGGTCCGTGCCTGCGTGCTGCCGGCCAAAAACGGACATGTCGTCCCGGTAGAAAAGCGCACACACGTACTTGCCTCACGGACACATGTTCCGTGCGATTTTAAGTGTGTGCCATCTACCATTGATTAACATGGGTCTCCGTGTGTACGTGTCTCCGGTACGTGCAAATACGTACCGCACACGTACAAATTAAACGGATGTGTGTTGCGCGTCTTAGGGAGTCTGTGTGCCCTGTCCAGCACCAGGTCCATCTGCGTTGGCTCTGGTATAAGGCAGGAGAAGTAGTCTGTGAGGAATTCCTTAAGGTCATCTGTTTTAATAGATTCTGCAATGCCCCTCAGTCTGACATTATTTCGTCGTGTCCTATCTTCCATGTCAGCTATTTTAAGCCTCATTGCGTCCAATTCACCATCCATAGGTGACACAGAGTCCACCACCTCATTGTGCGCAGTTGTAAGTTCTGCCATCTTGTTTTCTATATGGGATGTACAATCTCTTATTGCTGTGATCTCTGTTTGCATGGACCTAAGCACACTCTGCATGTCCCTTTTTAAATGAAGCCATTAGTTCCGCCATTAATTTTCTCATAGTATACTCAGTCAGTGGTTCTGAAGCTTTTCCTCCAGGGTCCTGATTTTTACTACCTGGGCTGCAGCCTGGGGTCTGCTGTGAGAGGAGAAGCCGGGGACTGGATTTCAAAGGCAGTGGAGAGCTCCTCCTCCCCCCTCCGCATCAGCTCCCTGGTGCTGTCAGAGTCCGACTCGTCGTCCTCCTGTGAGGGCGAGCCTTCCTGGGGCCTTCTCTGAGCCTGAGTCTTTCTGCCCGTGTCCCCTGACTCACCCAGCCTGCAGGGGGTTGTAGTCTTCGGCATTGTTAGGCTGTGTTGTGGCCTCCCAGCGCCATTTTGATGCAGTTCTACCCGGCGGCAGAAACCTGTCAGCTTTAGGCTATGTGCCCACGGGGAAGGTGTCCTGCGGTTATATCTGCAGGACATTCCGCAGGAGCTCCCAGAAATCCGCAGCACAACTTTGTCTGTTTCCCTGCTGCGGAATATCCTGCGGATATGGTGCGGGCATTCTGCATTGAGGATACAGTACCATGGCTTCGGCACTGCATCCTAAATGCAGAACAAGTGCTGAGTGATCGGGGAGTTCATACTTACCTCCATCACGCAGCACTTCACTTTCTCTCCGGCTGTGTCTGTCAGCGTCTGCACTGTCCAGGAGAAGGCGGGTGGGCCTGAACTAGCTCTGGCTGTCACATGACCGGAGCTTATGCAGGCCCCGCCCACCTCCTTCCTGCTTCTAGCTTCACTGCCGTCCTGACTTGGGTGTCTGCTATCAAGGCAGGTAAGTATGGGACCAAGGCAGGTAAGCCTCTATCTCCATAGTGGAGAGACGGGATTTCCGCAGGTAAATCCGCAGGAATAATTGACATGTGTACCGCCCCGCGGCCTCGGCTGAGGCCGCTGAGCTGCTCGGATCCGTGCTCGCGTTCTACGGGTAGGGGCTCGAGCCTCTCACGGACCCGGGGGTCACGTCGCTCTGCAGGGGGGGTTGGCGTTACACACGGAGGATGCGGGTATTTGGTTTTGGGATGATTGTTCGTGACGCCACCCACGGGTTGTGGTGATGGTGGACACCACCGCTGCAGTGAAGGTACAGGGTCTCCCGGGAGCAGTGTAGTGGCGCAGCTAGGTGTTGACCGCTCCGTGGGTAGGGGATGTTGGTCCCGGGGCCCGGTCGGGCTGTTGAGGGCCGGGGTGCAGGGCGCAGTGTTGTGCAGGGCGCAGTGTTGTGCAGGGCGCAGTGTTGTGCAGCGCGGTGCCGTGCCTGATGGCACTGTTGTACTCACGATTAAACCACACAGTCACTGGTAAACCAAACGGAGGAATGGACGGGGCCCGCAGCCGGCTGCAGCTTCCTAGTCGGGTTGGCAATGTCCGCCATTCTCCTGCACCTGTGTTTGTAGTGTGACCACTGTGCCTGGGCACTGTTAGTCCGCTCCCCGGCGTGTATGTGTCGTAGGAGCCCCTGTTGCCTGCAGACGCTGGCCCTTGGATCTCTGGCCTCTGGCGGTGGCTACTATCCGGACGGGTTGGGCTGTTGCCTTCAATCGGGACTTTGGTGGGAATGAACCCCTGAGGTCCAGACCGCAATCAGTTAATTTGACTATGGTGGTGGCATATAGCCTAGTTGGGGTCTGAGTACCTTGCCTGGTGCTCCGGTATCCAGTTAGCTCCCTGGTTTGGTTACGGCGGGCCACTACCCTGTCCCGGTCCCCTACAGTTCCGCTGGTCGTATTCCCGGTCTCCTGCAGGCGGCCACTGCCGTCTGCCTGCCTGACTTTTGCACTCCACTCCTTGAACTGTCTCAAACTGAACTGTCTTCCTGGCTCAGGCCAGCAGCCTCCTGGGGGGGCGTGTCTTTCCGCCTGACTCCGCCCACCTGGTATTTTCTGCGACCCTTAGCTTTCTCATATTTTGGAATGTATGGCTCAGTGATGGCTTATTCGTTGCGTCTCGAGCTGACGTTTTTAATGGTACCATTTTTGTGCAGATGCTACTTTTTGATCGCCTGATATTGCATTTTGCGCAAATGTTGTGGCAACCAAAAAACCTAATTTTAGTGTTTGGATTTTTTGCCCGCTACGCTGTCTACTGATCAGATTAATTGATTTTATATTTTGATAGATCAGGCATTTCTGAATACGGCGATACCAAATATGTGTATACTTTTTAGTTTTTTAACCTTTTAATTTTTAAGCGGCGAAAGGGGGGTGATTTGAACTTTTAGGGTTTTGGTTTTTTTTTATTTTTTATTTTTTTAAAACTGTTTTACTAGTCCCCCTAGGGGACTATAAGGATCAGCAGTGTGATGACTCATTTATTTCTGATAATCACAGCTACACAGCTGAGAACAACAGAAATACTTACCTCATGTCACTGACAGCAGCCGGCTGTGTGAAACAAAGTGACTCATGTTAGCTACTTGAGTCATCACATGACCCTGTGCTACGATGACAACCATCGGCTCACAGTGATCACTGTGGAGACACTGAGGTCAGTAGGTGCTCTCGTCCGCTGGCCCGGCCTTTAGACCGACCTCCTTAACCGTGAGCGGAACACTACTCAGACAACACAAAGTGAGGGAATCACAATATTAATACTTTATTGGATCCTCAAACAATTAACGGCATATGGCACATAACCAGCAAAACCACATAATATAACCGGCAACAGTTTCTCACCCTTCCGCTGGCTCACCAGGGATTTCGAATGTTCGTGCCTCAGAGCTTCCAGGGCTACTTACTCCAAGCCAGCAGCACCCCGCTTTCGACGGGCACCCACCAAGAATAGAATAACGCCAGATTTAGGAAGCTGGCTGAGGTCTGCAAAGTCTGTAGTCTGGTGACTGGATTGTCCCAAGCTGGATTCCTACCTTAGGTAGTCCTTGATATCACAGCCAAATCCTTGCATTTGATGCTGAATTTAATCTAGTGTTATAATCCAGGTTCAGCTATGGCTTGCCAATCGGATCCGCAGGTCCTAGATTGGTATCATGTATCAAGAGTCTACCTGGACAATGGACAGTCCTCCTCCTTATACCCCTGAGCTCTCCATTCAGACCATTGGGGTCTTCACGATTGGTGGATAAGACTGGGCTCTTATTGCCTAGATCTCAAGTCGCATATAAAATATCCCTATTAGTAATGGTCTCTGACAGTAACAAGGGAGACAGCCCAGCCACATTGCATCTAACAATACAATGGAGGTTCACACAATTGATTTGTCTGGGTATCTGATCCTCTCTGGTCAAGGTAATTACATGAGTCAACAAGAACTTTAACACTAGACTCAATGAAACGAAACAATAAGGGCTTATCCCCTGTTTATAATTAAAATATCTTCATGTCCGGCTGAATGTTAAGAAACTTTAACCCTTGCTAGGCACTGACAAAGTCCATGTCGTCACAATCACGTCATTGCAACGCCGATGGAGCCGGGTGAGTGAAAATTTTCCGCTATCAGCATTTAAATGGCGCTGTGACATTTTCACAGCACCATTCAAGGGGTTAACAGGCACGGGTGGAACATGGATCCACGCATGCCTGCGAGGCACACGTCAGCTGTACAAATCAGCTGACATGTGCACGGATCCCCGCCAGCTGCCGGCAGAAGCCGGTGTGGATTACAGTATGGTGGTTTAGGACTTAATATTAGGGCTGTGGAGTCGGAGTCGGAGCTCGTTTTGGTGGAGTCGGTATAAAATGCACCGACTCCGACTCCTAAAATATATAATATATAATAAATTGGGGACAGTAGTGCAATGCAGAATGTGCTGAATATTTTACTAAATAATATTTAGTATAATGCCTATATTTAAGTGTAAAATGTACTGTAGTACAATGTGAACATTAGACATTTAATTATCTTTATGATACAATAATCAAGATATTTAGATAGAACATAAAATATATTTATTGGAATACAACTTTAGAACACAAAAAACTAATTGTAAATATGTAATACAATATGTAAATATATATATATATATATTGTAACGATGTGGGGCCCCGAGTGTATGGGGGCCACACGTCAGGTATCGGGATTAACGCACACCGGAACAATTTGTCTCTTTAACAGACCATGTGGTTTATTAACAGCTCAAATAAACCATGCTAGGTCCCATAACAGAAAGATTCCATGCCTTGGCTTTATCCTCAAAGTCCAACACATAACGTAAAGTCCACACACTCTTGGACTTCCTCACACGTGTCACTGACCCTTGTCAGTACTTGGCTTTATCCTCAAAGTCCAACATATAATATACAGTCCACACACTCTTGGACTTCCTCACACGTGTCACTGACCCTTGTCATTACTTGGCTTTATCCTCAAAGTCCAACATATAATATACAGTCCACACACTCTTGGACTTCCTCACACGTGTCACTGACCCTTGTCAGTACTTGGCTTTATCCTTAAAGTCCAATCCGGGTTATCTTCCTCTGAAGGCGGCTAGTGTCCTTACCAAGTTCCCCCTGTCTCCAGCCATGCTTTGCACATGGACCTAAAAGCCCCTTCCTTCAGCAGAAGGTCTCTTGAGCAGAGCAAAACACCCTGCTTCTGCTCTCCCCGTCTCCAGTACACCGCTGGAAGTCTAGAGCCAGTCTCTATCTAGACTGCCCTAGACACACTCCACCTAGGTTCAGAGACAGGATTGCTTTAACCCCTGGAGCCACAGCCACAGGTGGTAAGGAGTGTGTAATCAGCATCACACACCCTTCCATGGCTCTGCATGTAATGCAATCCTGTGGAACCACTGGTCCCAGCCAACTTCACATTGCAGAGCACCCATGCTTCTGCAAAACATATCGGCCCTTTGTAATACAGCCGGTTGATACGTCACAATATATACACACACACACAAGATATATATGTAATCTACTGTATATTACATAGTGTATTACATATTTACAATTTATTACAGTTTGTGTTTTAAAGTTGTATTCCAATAAATATATTTTATGTTCTATCCAAATATCATGATTGTATCATAAAAATTATTAAATGTCTGATGTTCACATACACATGTTCATGTATTACAATAAATTTTTCACCTAACTATAAGCAATATATGTAGGAGTCGGAGTCAGTGCAAGAGAAATTGAGGAGTCGGAGTCGAAGGTTTGGTGTACAGACTCCACAGCCCTGCTTTAATATTCCTGCCCGCAGTCATTAAGTGTTTAAAACAACTAATAGCAGTCTCTGTTTGCCACTGACCTTGTCCCTTGAAAGTCCAGTATTCCTAGAGATGGATACCCTGCCCATTTGTAGCTGGCCCCTCCAGAGGTTTCAACAGTTACCTCAGGACAGGACCGTCTCCATATTACACTCCTCACAATAACTTCAACTGCCACTAGGGCATACACACAGGCTTTGTTATCAGCTCAGGTGAACAGCCCCAGTAAGGGACTGTAGGCAAATGTTTGTATGTAGTGAACGGCAGAGAAAAACAAATTTAATTAAAGCTGGCAATACATGTCATACATTTTGAAATAACCATGCAGCTATTATATGTGGTGACTCAGGCACAGCGCGCAACATTTGTCTCCTGATCTGAAGCCAACTGAAACACCAAAGGGGAATTCTAAAGGCTGCTTTACACGCAACGACATCGCAATCCTGTGGAACCACAGGTCCCAGCCAACTTCACATTGCAGAGCACCCATGCTTCTGCAAAACATACCGGCCCTTTGTAATACAGCCGGTTGATACGTCACATACCCTCCCCCTCTGTTCAAACCCGTAGGGGAGAACACTTGCCAACGACCTGGGGCCGCGAGACAGGGTATCCCCGCCGCCATGCCCCACCAGTCGAGAGGGCCGTCCAAGGTGCCCAAGAGCAAAAGTCCCTGAGACATCACCCGACACTGTCACCAAACCCTGTCGTGTCAACCTAGGGTTAACAGACGTCCCCTTTCCGGACCGTTCACTCCCTGACCCCCTCCCAGGGTCACCGTAGTAGAGAGACACGTCCTCAGTCAAACCTACAGTCTTGTCCGAACCTAGGCTTACTCGTGTACCCCCAGGGCTACTGTCGGGAACTCTAAGCTCATAGCGGCCACTATCTACAGTACGTCGTAGGTTTCTTCTTGGTCGGCGATTCCTTTTATCGCGTGTCTTAACTACTGGACCGACACGCCATCTTCCACTTCTTTTCCCCTGAACAACGGGGAGAAGACGGCTGCTGTCCCTCACACAGTTGGCGAAGCTGCTCCTCAATTTTCAGGTTTTCTTGCCTCAACCGCTCCATGTCACGTACATGGTGTACCCGATATCCAAGAAGGCTTCGAATGTTTCCAAGGCTCTCTACAGTCCCGACACAGACGTACGGAACCATACCAGCTTCCCTGGGTATCTTGCTCTCGTTAGCATCAGGGATTCTTAATCTCACTAATCCCGATTTATTCACCATGTCTTGCATGACTCGTCCGGTTTTTCCAATGACTCTCCCCACCAGAGCCCAGTTTACTTGGACAATATCTTCCGCCAGACTCTGCGCTTTCCTTTTATACTCTAGCTGTCTAGTGGCTTCCTCATTTCGCAGTTGGACCTGCCACTTCATACGAACACATCTGAAGTTCATGTCCTTTAGAATAGCCACCCGCTGCCCAGTAATTTCACTGGTGGACAATATCACTAACTGTTCAGCCTCTTGGGTACAATAGACCTCACACGCTTCCACAGCTCTCTTAAAGTCGTCATGCATGCACTCGATGGCACACGCTTCTCTAAAGTCCTCAGGTATAACCACCATGCACTTGACTACAGAAGTCTCATTCACCCCTGCCGCTTCCACTTGCTTGTCCAGTTTCGCTTCCAGAGTCATCTCTCTTTGGGCCTCCCCTGCTTCAACAAGTTTGGTCAGGATCGACACTCGCTGCTCCATCTGTTCCAAGGCTACCTGGGACCTGGACTGGTACTCTGCCAAGTGACTTCGGAGCTCAACCACTTCTTTCTTTTTCCCTTACTCGACTCTCAGTAGCCTGCCTAAGAAGTATCTCTTGTTGCAGATTGTCTTTGCTCATCCTCTTGAATGACTCTTCACTTGCGGACCTCTCTGGTCTATGACACCCTCTTTCCGAGACTTCTTCCACCTCTACACCTCTGGCTTTTTCCTGGGGTTCAACTTTGTCATAGTCACCCCTCTCTTGGGTCTCAGCTGCTTCCTCTTCAGCCGCCTCACAGATAGGTGGCTCGTCAGCTTGCTCAGAAGCGGGAGAGAATTCGGCTTTCAACTCTGGGGTCGACTCCTTCTCAATGGCTTCATCGCACGGACCACTGTTGTCCCAATGTATCGGTTTCTCTGGCAGCGGGTCATCTGTCATCACTTGCCAGTGTACCCGCCTCAGCTGCAGAACCTTTGGGTTTCTTACTCTTCTTACCCACGACCTTCTCTATATCCTCCATCTTGGTTTTACCAAGCAGGTCAGGCAGGATTTCAGTCCTAGATGAGAACTCTGGTCCAGACTTCACCTCTTCAGAGGCTCTCTTCACTTCAGCGCCAGCTGTTTCTTGGATTTTCACTGCATTACCTTCAACTTCCTCTGGGGTCTCTGCCGTGTCACCCTCAGGCTGCTTTACACGCAACGACATCGCTAATGAGATGTCATTGGGGTCACGGAATTCGTGACACACATCCGGCCTAGTTAGCGACGTCGTTGTGTTTGAAACGCACGAACGACCGTTAACGATCAAAATTATACTTAATTGTTGATCGTACGGACGCAGGTTGTTTGTCTTTCCTGCGGCAGCACACATCGCTACGTGTGTCACTGCAGGAACGAGGAACATCACCTTACCTGCGGCTGCCCGCAATGAGGAAGGAAGAAGGTGGGCGGGATTTTCGGCCCACTCATCTCCGCCCCTCCGCTTCTATTGGGCGGCCGCTTAGTGACGCCGCTATGACGCTGAATGAATCGCCCCCTTAGAAAGGAGGCGGTTCGCCGGCCACAGCGAAGTCGCTAGGCAGGTAAGTATGTGTGATGGGGACTAACGATATTGGGCGCCACGGGCAGCGATTTGCCCGTGATGCACAAACGACGGGGGCGGGTGCGATCGGCAGCGACATCGCTAGCGATGTCGCTGCGTGTAAAGCAGCCTTGAGAAACCCCTCACTCTCCATCCAAGCTCTAAAAAAGGTTGTTCTTGAAGAATGTAAAGATAGATGTTGCAATGTCGCTAGCATGTTCATTCCTACCTACAGGACTTGATGCTGTCCATAATATTCATAGGGAGAGGGGGGCGTGTATTCATTTTTCAGTTATAATATTAACTTTACTTTCATTTCATGGGTTAAATAAATGTTCTGTGAAATTGTCTTGTCAGTATTTTGAAAATTGTTCATATATTCAGAGAGATTAAAGTGTTACTTTTCTAAGTTGGTGAATTCATTTATGTTGAATACATTATTCTGCTGTATACTGCTCTTCAATTAATTGTATGTTCCTTGTAAGTAGTGGCATAGTGAAAACTGTATGCAAGCTTCTACGCCATGTTATAACTCATGCACATGCGTGTAGTATGTTACCTTCTAATTTTAAGTTAGCAAACTGCTTTAAATTGTTATTTCTAAAGTTTTTATATTTTAATTGTCTCTAGACTTACTATGTTGAAAAAGGAGAAGTGAAGCTTCAGTTACTCCAGTCTGAAGAACGATTGAAGGCTGGAAATTTCTTTTTTGTGCCACCAGGTAAGGAAAAAAATGTATTTGGTTGTTTTTGTTAAGGCCTAATAGTTGTAATATGAGACCTACCAAATAATAACAATGAAAACATCTGCCTAATATTGTATAGGTTCTCCTTGTGGAGGTAGAACTGTCTTAGCTAGTTGAAGCTTGTGCACCAAAAGACCTCTGAAGGCATAGTGTGGCCTTCCTGTACTGGATTTCCAAGCATATCCAATATCAGGTTGAGATCTGGGGGATTTGGAGATCAAATCAACACCTTGAAATGTTTACCATGTTCCTCCAAAATATTCCTGAACAATTCATGCTGTGCACAATTTTTTGCTAAAAAAAATCCACTTTTTTTTAGTGGTGCACAAATGTTTAGGTTGGTTGTCAACTTAACTTCAACCTAAATGGTAAAACCCTAGGTTTCCAAGCAGAGGATGGCCAAGAGCATAGCACTGCCTCCACAGGTTTGTCTTAAGGGGACTTTACACGCTACGACATCGCTAATGCGAACTCGTTGTGGTCACGGAATTGGTGACGCACACCCGCCGCATTAGCGATGCCGTTGCGTGTGACACCGATGAGCGATTTTGCATCGTTGCAAAAACGTGCAAAATCGCTCATCGGTGACATGGGGGTTCATTCTCAAAAATCGTTACTGCAGCAGTAACTAGGTTGTTCCTCGTTCCTGCGGCAGCACACATCGCTCCGTGTGACACCGCAGGAACGAGGAAGCTCTCCTTACCTGCCTCCCGGCCGCTATGCGGAAGGAAGGAGGTGGGCGGGATGTTACGTCCCGCTCATCTCCGCCCCTCCGCTGCTATTGGGCGACCGCTCAGTGACGTCGCTGTGACGCCGCACGGACCGCCCCCTTAGAAAGGAGGCGGTTCGCCGGTCACAGCGACGTCGCCGGGCAGGTAAGTATGTGTGACGGGTCTGGGCGATGTTGTGCGGCACGGGCAGCGATTTGCCCATGTCGCGCAACAGATGGGGGCGGGTACCCACACTAGCGATATCGGGGACCGATATCGCAGTGTGTAAAGTAGCCTTAATTTATATAGTGCCTCTATATGCCATTTGTTCTCCAGGCAAGTGGCACCCGGCCATCCTTATAATGTAAAAGAAAATCTAATTCATCAGACCAGGCCTCCTCATTCAGTTGCTCTTAGGTCCAATTCTTAGAATCTCCAGGAGTTTTTTTACATTTGCAAAGGTCAGCTTGACCATCACATATCTTCAGCTACGCAGCCCCATATTATGTATTTTGAGTTTCACTGTTTTATCATAGCCAGCATTAAAATTCAAGCAATTTGTGCTACAGTGCTCTTTTGTAAATTTGGACTCGCTGAGCTACCATTTGCTTCTCATGTACATTAGTGAGCTTTGTCCCCATTAACTTTTCTCAAGATCTGCTGTAATGACTAGTGATGGGCAAATTCGCAGATAACCGGGATTGACGGACCTAACCGGATTTTTTAAAAAAGAATCTAGCCCGGAATTGATCCCGAGCGTTTGTCCCCATTTATGTCTATGGGGACTAGAATCTGGCAATTAAAAATGGTGGTAGAAGGGATAGGAGCAAGCGGGCTGTACTTACCGCGGTTGTTACTGCTCCCACGGCCACCCATTCACTTCCGGGGCCGGTCATTAGGCTCATGAATATGCACTGCTTTCCCCGCCCACCGGTGTCTATCATTGGTTTTAGTCAGATGCGCCCACACCCAGAGTGGCAGCCTTTGACTGCTTCCAATCACAGACGCTATCCGTTATATTCCTTCCCCCTAATGTACACCACCTGGCAAAAAAATCCCACATCACTCACTACCACATGCGGTAGTGATGCTTATATTTTGTCAGGAGGTGTAGATTGGGTGCAGGAATATGGTTTAAAAATTTCAGCACCAAATATACATCTCTTTGCAGACAAATGCACGCTTTTCACTCCATGTGGGTGCAGTTTTCTGCCAGGAAGGGCAAATTTGATACTGAAATCTGATGCAGACATTTCAGCACCAACTTTGCATTTCCTGGAAGAAAACTGCATCGAAACGGCATCAAAACCGTTTTTGTGCATTTTTTTGCCAAGAGATGCAGATTTGGTGCTGAAATTGTTACACCATATTCCTGCATCGAATCTCACCTCCTGGCAAAAAACCACATCACTACTGCATCATACTGCATGCGGTAGTGATGCGTTTTTTTACCAGGAGTTGTAGATTTCGTGCAGGAATATGGTGTAAAGATTTCAATACCAAATCTGCATCTCTTGGGAAAAAAAAATGCAGTTTTCTGCCAGGAGATGCAGGTCTGTAAACTCCGTGAGACTTCATTGAGGTAATCCGAGGTCAGGTTACCTGTGATCACAGGTGGAGGACCGTGGGAGCTTCCACTTGTGACCGCAACTAACCTCAGTGATGTCACCGATCATCGCAGCTCAGTCTCTGCTTGAACCTCACAGTGTTCGCTCATGTTCTATAATCGCGCGCTGTGCCTTCAGTAATGTAGCAGAGCTGGAATCGTCATGGGTCCTCATGTGGATTACGTCGGACCTGCAGGGTGTTTTAGGGGTTAATAAAGTGGTGAAAGAGGGTGTTTTTTTGTCTTATTTCAAATAAAGGATTTTTTCTGTGTTTCAGTTTATTTACTTTCACTTCCAGATTTGTAATGGGGGCGTCTCATAGACGCCTTCCATTACTCATCTAGGGCTTAATGGCAGCTGTGGGCTGTGACTAACACCTTCCTGCACCAGGGCAATTGGTCAGAGCTGGGTAAAGTGCTGGGATTGTCAGATTTAATGAATGCGGCAATACTGGGAGGCTGTAGGTTGCTATTTTTAGACTGGGGAGCTCCATGGGTCTTCCCAGCCTTAGAATACCAGCCCCAAATTGTAGGGATTTATCATGGCTGAGTATCAAAATTGGGGGGGACTGCATGCCATATTTTAAAATAATTTATTTAAATAATTTTCAAAAAAGCACATGCAGTCTCTTATTTTGATACACAGTCAAGATAAGCGCACGGCTGCGGGCTGCAGCCTATAGCCATATGCTTTATCTGTGCTGATATAATATGGGGGGGACCCTATGCAAATTTTATTTACTTTTTTTTACTGTACAATAGACCCGCAGACCGGGTCTGTGATTGGAATCGTCAGACACGCTGTCAGTCAGCGTAGGGGTGCGTCTGACCAACCAATCACAGAAGAAAGATATGGTCTGCACACAGTCTAATGAAAGAGTGCTGGCGGTATAGGTCTATGTTCCAATAAATGCAGATAAATATCCACCACACTCAATAAATGATCTCAAATGTGGAACACTTTATTGAAAGCACTCAAGGGACAGAAAAAAATATTTTCTTTAAGTGACAAAAATAAAGTAACGTTTCAACCCTCCTGCAGCCATAGTGCGGGAGGGCTGGCATATCCTTGGTACATCTATCTGTACAGCCCTGGCCAGTCGAGCCTTTTCCTGATATCTTCTTCCTTTCACTACATATAAGTGACTGCATAACCTAGGAGAGTTGAAAAGTTACTCTATTTTTGTCGCTTAAAGAAAATTATTTTTTCTGTATTTTGAGTCCTTTCAATAAACTGTTTGACATTTGAATTAATTTATTGAGTGCGGTAGATATTTATCTGTAACCAATCACAGTCGCTGATGTTCCCTCAAAGCAGTATATATGTATGAGACTCATGCGCTGCCCCGGAAGTGAATGGGCGGTGCACAGGAGCAGTTACAGCCGCGCCGGAGGCTCAGTAAGTACAGCGCCGCTTGCTTTATAATATTTTTCCTTTATTTTTTTCTCCTTTTAATTTTTTTGTATTATCTGAGGATCATTAGCAGGAATTCCCTGTGAACTCTGGGCCCAGGTCCAGCACCCAGATCCAGACTTTTATGGTACGTGCTAACGATCAGGACCTGCTGCGTTCTGGACTTGTCTTTTGAGAAGATAAAAGCAGGTATATTTGATGGACCTCAAATTCTAACCGTCATACATGACGAAGAATTTGCCATAAAGATGAATAAGGAGGAGAAAGCAGCATGGCAGTCTTTTGTGGCAGTAACAAAGAACTTCCTTGGCAACAAAAAAGCAGAAAACTATGAACTTCTGGTTCAAAGGATGCTGTTGTCTTTCTGCGACATTGGATGTAACATGAGCGTTAAGATTAATTTCCTGAAACTTTGATAAGTTTCCCACAAATCTTGGTGCTGTTAGTGATGAGCAGGGAGAACGCTTTCATCAAGATCTGAAGACAATGGAAGAGCGTTATCAGGTGCGATAGGACAAAAATATGATGGCAGGTACACAAACTAAAGATATATAAAATGCAAATTTTTGCCTGAATAGAATTTAAATAAGTTTTGCACAAATTTTATGATTAAGTGTTTTAATATGTCCTATTTCGAAATTCTAGACAAATTCTGATGCAATCATATCTTTTAGTTTAGTAGTGTATTTACTGCATTACATTATTAAATTTTCACAAAGATGATGCCCAAGAAGACATTCTACTTCATTATGTTAACCCCTTCACGACCGCGGGCAGTAAAATCACGTCCTATTTTAACGTGACTTAACGACCAGGGACGTAATTTTACGGCCTAAAGTTCATTTGATTGCCGTGGCCATAGCAACGGCTTTCAAATGATGTCCCCTGCTGTTTCTTACAGCAGGGGACCTTTGCTTCACCCCAGGGGGGTGGCATCGCCACCCCCCATCGACGATCGATGTGATTGGCTGTTCAAATCTGAACCGCCAACCACATCTTTCGCACTGATTTCGGTAAAAATAATGCCGGAATTAGTGCGATACTATGAGATCCGGCTATGATGTGCTGTAGCAGGTACAGCAGATCATAGGTGGATCTCAAACATGCCGCCCCCAGCCCCTGCAGCACTGATTGGAGCGATCGTGCTATGACGTGCAATCGCTCCAATCAGTGTGCAGTGGGGCGGTCTGATCTGCCGGTGGCCGCCCTCCTCAGGCCTGTGCTGATCTGGGGACCCTCCCCCAACATGTCTGCAGCGTGCAGCACTGGCTGGTACTAGTGGTACCACGCCACCGCTGCAGCTGCCGCTGCTGTCACGTCACGGAGCAGGAGCGGGAGCGGTGAGTATTTTGCTCACCTTGCAGCCCCTGTGCGCTCTTGTGATTGCTCCTGCGCGCTTCCGTAATGGCCCCTGCTCGTGCCCCCCTGCGATCTGCCCCCCCCGACATCCCGATCTCCCCCCCCCGACATCTCGATCTGCCCCCCGCCATCTCTATTCTGCAGCTCCTCCGGTATCTCCCTCCTCCTCTGCTCTCCTTGCAGCCCCTGCGCGCTCTTGTGATTGCTCCTGCGCGCTCCCGTAATGGCCCCTGCCCGTGCCCCCCTGCGATCTGCCCCCCCCCGACATCCCGATCTGCCACCCCGACATCCCGATCTGCCCCCCGCCATCTCTATTCTGCAGCTCCTCCGGTATCTCCCTCCTCCTCTGCTCTCCTTGCAGCCCCTGCGCGCTCTTGTGATTGCTCCTGCGCGCTCCCGTAATGGCCCCTGCCCGTGCCCCCCTGCGATCTGCCCCCCCCACATCCCGATCTGCCCCCCCGACATCCCGATCTGCCCCCCCCGACATCCCGATCTGCCCCCCCCGACATCCCGATCTGCCCCCCCCGACATCCCGATCTGCCCCCCCGACATCCCGATCTGCCCCCCCCGACATCCCGATCTGCCCCCCCGACATCCCGATCTGCCCCCCCGACATCCCGATCTGCCCCCCCGACATCCCAATCTGCCGGCCTCCCCCGTGATCTCTATTCTGCAGCTCCTCCGGTATCTCCCTCCTCCTCTGCTCTCCCCCTCCCCCTCTGCTGTCCCCCCCCCTCTGCTGTCCCCCCGACGTCCTCTTACCTGTCTTCACCGGCCGATCACATCTGCCTCCATCGCTGGGTCCTTCTTCCTGGGTCTTCTGCTGAGCTGTCCAACTTCCTGCCTGCTGCTGCTGTAAAGCTGTTCCTCCTGCTAATCCTCTGGGTACTGTGAGTATAACTTTTTTTTTTTTTTCTTTTTTCTTTTTTTTCCTCTATCCCCTGTCCATTTTTACACCTTGTGCGTCCCGCCGAGCGCTGATCAGGGATGCAGATAACGTATCTGCATCCGTGGTCAGTTTTCGGCGGGACTTTTTTTTTCCCGTATCCCCGACGCTTTTTGTATCGCATCAGTCCGTGCGTCCCGCCGAGCGCTGATCAGGGATGCACATAACGGATCGGCATCCCTGCTCAATTTTTGGCATGACTTTTTTTTCCGTATCCCCGATGCTTTTTCTCACGCCAAAAATTGAGCAGGGATGCCAATCCGTTATGTGCATCCCTGATCAGCGCTCGGCGGGACGCACGGACTGATGCGATACAAAAAGCGTCGGGGATACGGAAAAAAAAGTATCGCATCTGTCCGTGCGTCCCGCTGAGCGCGGATCAGCATCCCTGCTCAATTTTTGGCGTGACTTTTTTTTTTTTTCCGTATCCCCAGCGCTTTTTGTATCTCATCTGACCGTGCCTCCTGCAGCGGCCGATCAGTGCACTGCGTCGGTGCGTTTGAAAAGTCAAATGGCGTTCCTTGTCTTCTGAGCCCCGCCATGCGCCCAAACAATTGATTTCCACCACATATGAGGTATCTGCGTACTTGGGAAAAATTGCACAATACGTTTTATGGTGCATTTTTTCCTGATACCGTTGTAAAAAGAATAAAAAAAGCTACCTTGTTGCTGCAAAAATTTAAAAAAAAAATAAATAATTTTCACGGTTCAACGTTATCAACTTTCAGTGGAGCCCCTGGGGGTACAAGGGGCTCACTAAACATCTAGATAAATTCCTTGAGGGGTCTAGTTCCAAAATGGGGTAATTTGTGGGGGAGCACCACTGTTTAGGCACCATAGGGGGGGTCTAAAAACGTGACATGGCGTCCGCTAATGATTCCAACCAATTTTGCTGTCAAATGGTGCCCTTCTCTTCTGAGCCACGCCATGCGCCCAACAATTACTTTCCACCACATGTGAGGTATCTGCGTACTCAGGAGAAATTGCACAATACGTTTTATGGTGCATTTTTTCCTGATACCCTTGTGATAAAAAAGCTACCTGGTTCAAGTAACAGTTCTGTGGTAAAACAAAAGAAAATTGTATTCATGGCTCAACATTATCGACTTCTGTGGAGCCCCTTCGGGCTCACCAAACATCTAGATAAACTCCTTGAGGGGTCTAGTTTCCAAAATGGGGTCACTTGTGGGGGAGCTCCACTGTTTAGGCACCTCAGGGGGGTCTCCAAACGTGACATGGTATCCGCTAATGATTCAAACAAATTTTGCTGTCAAATGGTGCTCCTTCTCTTCTGAGCCCCGCCATGCGCCCAAACAATTACTTTCCACCACATATGAGGTATCGTCGTACTCAGGAAAAAATGCATAATAAATTTCATGGTGTATTTTTTCCTGATACCCTTGTGGAAAAAAAAGCTACTTAGTTGAAGCAACAGTTTTGTGGTAAATAAAAAAAAATATTTTCACAGCTCAACTTTATAAACTTTTGTGAAGCCCCAGGTGTTCAAAGTGCTCACCAAACATCTAGAAAAATTATTTGAGGGCTCTAGTTTCCAAAATGGGGTCACTTGTGGGGGAGCTCCATTGTTTAGGCACCTCAGGGGGTCTTCAAACCTGACATGGCGTCCGCTAATGAGTGCAGCTAATTTCTTTGTCGCTCCTAATTGGGAGACCCAGACAATTGGGTGTATAGCTTCTGCCTCCGGAGGCCACACAAAGTATTACACTAAAAGTGTAAAGCCCCTCCCCTTCAGCCTATACACCCCCCGTACTGCTACGGGCTCATCAGTTTTTATGCTTTGTGCGAAGGAGGTCAGACATCCACGCATAGCTCCACAGCTTAGTCAGCAGCAGCTGCTGACTATGTCGGATGGAAGAAAAGAGGGCCCATAACAGGGCCCCCAGCATGCTCCCTTCTCACCCCACTCTTGTCGGCGGTGTTGTTAAGGTTGAGGTATCCATTGCGGGTACGGAGGCTGGAGCCCACATGCTGCTTTCCTTCCCCATCCCTCAATTAGGGCTCTGGGTGAAGTGGGATCCCATCGGTCTCCAGGCACAGGAGACCGTGCTCCATCCACAGCTCCTGAGGACCCTGCTGGATAGGAGCCGAGTATCGTTCAGGGACATGGCCCTGCTACTTTGAGGTACTCTGTGTCCCCGTGGGGACCGCGCACAGCAACACTCCAGCATTGCTGGGTGTGCTAGTGCACCGGGGACAGCAGCGCTGGCTGCATTTGTGCCACTATACACTTCAGCGTCGCTGAGTGTATTTGTGTAGGGGGACTGCCGCGCTGACCGCCGCTGCCATGGTTATCACTGCGGCGCGGCTGGGACTGTTAGTGCGCCGGGGACTTCGGCGCCGACCGCGCTTATACGGCGGCCGCGCTTATAACTATAGTCCCCGGCTTCTGCGGCCTAGTCTCATTCTTTTCCCGCCCCCAGCCCTGCCAGTCAGGGGAAGGGCGGGACGCTGTACAGGACGGCAGCACTGAGGGCTGGAGCATGCTTTGCATACTCCACCCCCCTCACTCTGCACAGTGGGGCACCAGTTCCCGCACTTTTCTGGGTCACGCCCATGGCTCCCTCCTCTCCCCAGGACGCTGGCAGCCATTCCTCTCAGCTCTGCTAACGCTGGAGAGGAGAGACAAGCTCAGGGAGACCCAGGCAGGATTTCTGGTGCCCACACAAACGCTTTGCGCAGGCGGTAAGCAGCACCTGTGGTGCTGGCCCCACTAGTGCAGAAGTGTATTTATAGTTTATATGATTATAGTCTATACTTTACACTGTAGGGTGCACTGTTGATTTGTGGCTATTTACCCTCCTGTATTGCTCAGAGGAGACAACATACTATGCTGCCTGTGCAGCATGTACGACTATACTGCCGGCAGGTTCCACTGACCCTCATTGTGTGCAATGCTCGGCCCCTGTGGCACTTTCTCAGCCGGAGCCTCTGCTAGGGG
The DNA here is from genome assembly GCF_048569485.1 of Anomaloglossus baeobatrachus. Classification (NCBI taxonomy): domain Eukaryota; kingdom Metazoa; phylum Chordata; class Amphibia; order Anura; family Aromobatidae; genus Anomaloglossus; species Anomaloglossus baeobatrachus. The sequence goes on along the minus strand of NC_134354.1, from coordinate 272,138,651 downwards.
TGGCCCAGGGAGAACCACCTGTTAACACTGTCCAGGTGACAGGGACGGAGTTTGCAGTTTTTACTGAAAGACTTTCTGAGACTATGGCTAAGATATTAGAAGCCTTGCAGTCCAGGCCGGCATCTCAAGCCAGGGGCACTGTGGTATCATTGTCCCCTGGTTCCCCTCAGTTGGAACAGCAATGTCCTCCCGGGGTGTCTCATGGATCCCAGGGTGAGGTCTCTGACACGGACCGCAGCCCCAGACCGACTAAGCGAGCTCGCTATGAAATTCCCTCGACATCATCACAATGTTCAGGGTCTCAGCGAGAGGACTCTCTGTATGATGAAGCGGAGGTAGCTGATCAGGATTCTGATCCTGAAGCCGCTCTCAACCTTGATACTCCTGATGGGGACGCCATAGTGAATGATCTTATAGCGTCCATCAATGAAATGTTGAATATTTCTCCCTCAGCTCCTCCAGTGGAGGAGTCAGCTTCTCAGCAGGAGAAATTCCGTTTCAGGTTTCCCAAGCGTACAAAGAGTATGTTTCTGGACCACTCTGACTTCAGAGAGGCAGTCCAGAAACACCGAGCTTATCCAGATAAGCGTTTTTCCAAGCGCCTTAAGGATACACGTTACCCTTTTCCCCCTGACGTGGTCAAGGGCTGGACTCAGTGTCCCAAGGTGGATCCTCCAATCTCCAGACTGGCGGCTAGATCCATAGTTGCAATGGAAGATGGAGCTTCACTCAAGGATGCCACTGACAGACAGATGGAGCTCTGGTTGAAATCCATCTATGAAGCTATCGGCGCGTCTTTTGCTCCAGCATTCGCAGCCGTATGGGCACTCCAAGCTATCTCAGCTGGTCAGGCGCAAATTGACGCACTCACGTACGTCTGCGCCGTAGGTGGCGTCCATAACCTCTCAAACGTCGGCATTCGCGTCCTACGCTATTAATGCTGTCCTGGACTCTGCGACCCGTACGGCGGTTGCAGCCGCCAATTCGGTGGTAATACGCAGGGCCTTGTGGCTGCGGGAATGGAAGGCAGATTCGGCTTCCAAAAAGTGCTTAACTGGATTGCCATTTTCTGGCGACCGTTTGTTTGGTGAGAGATTGGATGAAATCATCAAACAATCCAAGGGAAAGGAAACATCCTTACCCCAAGCCAAACCATAAACACCCCAACAGAGGAGGGGACAGTCGAGGTTTCGGTCCTTTCGGGGTGCGGGCAGGTCACAATTCTCCTCGTCCAAAAGGCCTCAGAAGGATCAGAGGAACGCCGACGCATGGCGGTCTAAATCACGCCCTAAAAAGACCGCCGGAGGTGCCGCTACCAAGGCGGCTTCCTCATGACTTACGGCCTCCTCACACCGCATCCTCGGTCGGTGGCAGGCTCTCCCGCTTTTGCGACACCTGGCTGCCACAAGTAAAAGACCGTTGGGTGAGAGACATTTTGTCTCACGGTTACAGGATAGAGTTCAGCTCTCGTCCTCCGACTCGATTCTTCAGAACATCTCCGCCTCCCGAGCGAGCCGAGGCTCTTCTGCAGGCGGTGGGCATTCTGAAGGCAGAAGGAGTGGTGGTCCCGGTTCCTCTTCAGCAACAGGGTCACAGTTTCTACTCCAACCTGTTTGTGGTTCCAAAGAAGGACGGGTCCTTCCGTCCTGTTTTGGACCTAAAACTGCTCAACAAACACGTAAGGACCAGGCGGTTCCGGATGGAATCCCTCCGCTCCGTCATCGCCTCAATGTCCCAAGGAGATTTCCTAGCATCGATCGATATCAAGGATGCTTGTCTCCACGTACCAATTGCTCCAGAGCATCAGCGCTTCTTGCGCTTCGCCATAGGAGACGAACACCTTTAGTTCGCGGCACTGCCGTTCGGCCTGGCGAGAGCCCCAAGGGTTTTCACCAAGGTCATGGCTACAGTAGTTGCGGTCCTCCACTCTCAGGGTCACTCAGTGATACCTTACTTAGACGATCTGCTGGTCAAGGCACCCTCTCAAGAGGCATGCCAACACAGCCTCAACGTTACTCTGGAGATTCTCCAGAGTTTCGGGTGGATCATCAATTTTCCAAAGTCAAATCTGACACCGGTCCAATCACTGACATATCTTGGCATGGAGTTTCATACTCTTCCAGCGATAGTGAAGCTTCCGCTGGACAAACAGCGTTCACTACACACAGGGGTACAATCTCTCCTTCAAGGTCGGTCACACCCCTTGAGGCACCTCATGCACTTCCTGGGGAAGATGGTGGCAGCAATGGAAGCAGTCCCTTTCGCGCAGTTTCACCTGCGTCCTCTTCAATGGGACATCCTACGCAAGTGGGACAGGAGGCCGACGTCCCTAGACAGGAACGTCTCCCTCTCTCAAGCAACCAAAGCTTCCCTTCGGTGGTGGCTTCTTCCCACCTCATTATCGAAAGGGAAATCCTTCCTACCCCCATCCTGGGCGGTGGTCACGACGGACGCGAGCCTGTCAGGGTGGGGAGCAGTTTTTCTCCACCACAGGGCTCAGGGTACGTGGACTCAGCAAGAGTCCTCACTTCAGATCAATGTTCTGGAGATCAGGGCAGTGTATCTTGCCCTAAAAGCGTTCCAGCAGTGGCTGGAAGGCAAGCAGATCCGAATTCAGTCGGACAACTCCACAGCGGTGGCTTACATCAACCACCAAGGTGGGACACGCAGTCGGCAAGCCTTCCAGGAAGTCCGGCGGATTCTGCTGTGGGTGGAAGCCACAGCATCCACCATATCCGCAGTTCACATCCTGGGCGTAGAAAACTGGGAAGCAGACTTTCTCAGTCGCCAGGGCATGGACGCAGGGGAATGGTCCCTTCACCCGGACGTGTTTCAGGAGATCTGTTGCCGCTGGGGGATGCCGGACGTCGACCTAATGGCGTCACGGCACAACAACAAGGTCCCAACATTCATGGCTCGATCTCAAGATCACAGAGCTCTGGCGGCAGACGCCTTAGTTCAGGATTGGTCGCAGTTTCAGCTTCCTTATGTGTTTCTTCCTCTGGCTCTGTTGCCCAGAGTGTTACGCAAGATAAGGGCCGACTGCCGCCGCGCCATCCTCGTCGCTCCAGACTGGCCGAGGAGGTCGTGGTACCCGGATCTGTGGCATCTCACGGTCGGCCAACCGTGGGCACTGCCAGACCGACCAGATTTGCTGTCTCAAGGGCCGTTTTTCCATCTGAATTCTGCGGCCCTCAACCTGACTGTGTGGCCATTGAGTCCTGGATCCTAGCGTCTTCAGGATTATCTCAAGAGGTCATTGCCACTATGAGACAGGCTAGGAAACCAACGTCCGCCAAGATCTACCACAGGACGTGGAAAATATTCCTGTCGTGGTGCTCTGCTCAGGCGTTTTCTCCCTGGCCATTTGCCTTGCCCACTTTTCATCTCAATCAGGACATCTCCTTACCCTCGTTTTGTCCTCATCCAGTTCACCAATGTGAAAAGGATTTGCACTTGTTAGATCTGGTGAGAGCACTCAGACTCTACATTTCTCGTACGGCGCCCCTGCGCCGCTCCGATGCTCTCTTTGTCCTTGTCGCTGGCCAGCGTAAAGGGACACAAGCTTCCAAATCAACCCTGGCTCGGTGGATCAAGGAACCAATTCTCGAAGCTTACCGTTCCTCGGGGCTTCCGGTTCCCTCAGGACTGAAGGCCCATTCTACCAGGGCCGTGGGAGCGTCCTGGGCCTTGCGACACCAGGCTACGGCTCAGCAGATGTGTCAGGCAGCTACCTGGTCGAGCCTGCACACTTTCACGAAACACTATCAGATGCATACCTATGCTTCGGCAGATGCCAGCCTAGGTAGGCGAGTCCTTCAGGCGGCAGTTGCCCACCTGTAGGACGGAGCCGTTACGGCTCTATTATGAGGTATTATTTACCCACCCAGGGACTGCTTTTGGACGTCCCAATTGTCTGGGTCTCCCAATTAGGAGCGACAAAGAAGAAGGGAATTTTGTTTACTTACCGTAAATTCCTTTTCTTCTAGCTCCAATTGGGAGACCCAGCACCCGCCCCTGTTTTTTGTATACACATGTTGTTCATGTTAAATGGTTTCAGTTCTCCGATATTCCTTCGGATTGAATTTACTTTAAACCAGTTTATAATTTTTTCCTCCTTCTGGCTTTTGCACCAAAACTGATGAGCCCGTAGCAGTACGGGGGGTGTATAGGCTGAAGGGGAGGGGCTTTACACTTTTAGTGTAATACTTTGTGTGGCCTCCGGAGGCAGAAGCTATACACCCGATTGTCTGGGTCTCCCAATTGGAGCTAGAAGAAAAGGAATTTACGGTAAGTAAACAAAATTCCCTTCTTTGCGTTCAAAAATTCAAATGGCGCTCCTTCCCTTTCGAGCTCTGTCGTGTGCCCAAACATTTGATTTCCACCACATATGAGGTATCTGCGTACTCAGGAGAAAATGGACAATACATATTATGTTGCATTTTTTTCCCGATACCCTTGTGAAAAAAAAGCTACCTAGTTGAAGCAACAGTTTTGTGGTAAAAAAAATATTTTTTCTTTTCACGGCTCAACGTTATAAACTTCTGTGAAGCCCCCAGGTGTTCAAAGTGCTCACCAAACATCTAGAAAAATTATTTGAGGGCTCTAGTTTCCAAAATGGGGTCACTTGTGGGGGAGCTCCATTGTTTAGGTACCTCAGGGGGTCTTCAAACCCGATATGGCGTCCGCTAATGAGTGCAGCTAATTTTGCGTTCAAAAATTCAAATGGCGCTCCTTGCCTTTCGACCTCTACGTGCACCCAAACAATTGATTTTTACCCCATATGGGGTATCAGCGTACTCAGGAGAAAATGCACAATAAATTGTAGGGTGCACTTTCTCTTTTCTCCCTTGTAAAAATGAAAATTTTATGGCTAAAGTAACATTTTTGTGTTAAGTAAAATTTTCATTTTTTCCTTCCACATTGCTTTGGTTCCTGTGAAGCACCTAAAGGGTTAATAAACTTCTTGGATGTGGTTTTGAACAGTGTGAGGGGTGCAGTTTTTACAATGGGGTCACTTTTGGGTATTTTCTGTCACCTCGGCCTCTCAAAGTCACTTAAAATGTGATGTGGTCCCTAAAAAAATTATTTTGTAAATTTTGTTGGAAAAATTAGAAATTGCTGATGAACTTTGACCCCTTCTAACTTCCTAACGAAAAAAAAAAATCTTTCGAAAATTGCGCTGATGTAAAGTAGACAAGTGGGAAATGTTATTTCGTAACTATTTTGTGTGACATATCTCTCAGATTTATGGGCATAAATTTTCAAAGTTTGAAAATTGCGAAATTTTCAAAATTTTCGCACAATTTCCTACATTTTCACAAATAAACGCAAAAAATATCGGCCTAAATTTACCACTGACATGCAGTACAATATGTCACGAAAAACAATCTCAGAATCGCCAGGATCCGTTGAAGCGTTCCAGAGTTATAACCTGTCAAAGTGACACTGGTCAGAATTGCAAAAAATGGCCCGGTCATTAGGGTGTTTTAGTGGCCGGGGGTGAAGGGGTTAAACTAAATGTTGAAATTTGTACAATAAGATGAAAACCTAAAATCTTGACTTGCAAAAAAACTAGCCTTCAGAGAAAAGCTAATCTCAGATTTGAGATCAGCACACTCGCATTAAGTAAGAACAAGTGGTTTTTGTAGATGCAACAAAAATTTTGTTCCCCAGTGATATGAATACAGTGGTGATCAGAAAAATACCCACAGGAAAATTGCCATCGTGGAAAATTGCCCACACGGAAAATTGCCCACACAGAAAATTGCCAATTGCAGCATCAGAAAGTTTCAGATCTATGATATTTGAGGTGCAAGTTGAGGATGTTCACATGATGTGTGAAAAATGTCCACAGAAAATTGTCAACAGACATAAATGCCCACTAGGATTGGGGACCAAGTAACCCAGGATGGGAACATATATACCAGGAAGGGGGCATATATACCAGGATGGAGGCAATGTGGACCATTCATACCAGGATGAGGACCTTATATACCAGCATTGGGACATATATACCATGATGAGGACATATTCCCCAGGATGATAGGCATATATACCAGGACGGGGGACATTACTACATAACGAAGGGGGAGAGGAGGCAGTTCATAAGTCTTGATAGAAGTTAGAACGCTACAAGGGTCCATACATGTGAAAAACTTGTGTGGGTGGTGGGGCAGGTCCAAATTTCACACTGGGGCCCATTGGACTTTAGTTATACCACTGCAAAAACACAGGGCCGCCAATAGGAATTTTAGGGCCCCATACTGGCAAAATTTCTGGGCCCCCTTGAGACTCCGCATAGGCTGCACCCCAGCTCTGCCTCCGCCCCTCAAACCTCCCACACTCTCGACGCCATGCTTGGAAAAACGTGTGTGTGCATATATAAGCTGTATGTATGTGTGTGTATATGTCCCCTAAAGGAATCCGCACCGTCACATCACGAAATTTTGCACAGACGCTTCATGTGACTCAGGGAACGTCAGACTATGGTTTGAGGAGAAAATTTAACCCCATGCTTTAGTTTTTCACTTTTTCACCAAAAATCCTGCCTCCATTAAAGTCAACGGAGCTGGGAGCTACAGGTCATTAATAGGAACTGTGATTGGCTGCTATAGGAACAAAGCACATTCTTAGTATAAGAAGCTTATGTGTGAGATAATATGATATCAGTGGGGAGACAGAGATAGAGACAGAAAGAGAAAGATAGAGACAGAGGCAGACAGGGAGGGAGGCAGACAGGGAGGGAGGCAAACAGGGAGGGAGGCAGACAGGGAGAGAGGCAGACAGGGAGAGAGGCAGACAGGGAGAGGGAAAGAGGCAGACAGGGAGAGGGAAAGAGGCGGACACACGGACAGAGGGAGACAGAGAGGGAGACAGAGTGAGGCTGGGAGAGAGGGACAGTGGGAGAGAAAGACAGAGACAGCTACCATCCCAGGCAACTCTGGATATTACAGCTAGTGTGTATGTGTATATATTATATAATATATATATATATGTGTGTGTGTGTGTGTGTGTGTGTATATATATATATATATATATATATAAAATATTATATATATATAATATATATTTTTATATATATATATATATATATATATATATATATATACATATACATATACACACATACACACGGCGCAAAAGTGTTAGCACCTTTGAAGTTGTTCTAGAAAAAGAAGTATTTCCCTAAAAATATTACATTACAGACATCACTGGGGGGGGCGCAGAGGCATCACTAGGGAGGCGCACAGACATCTATGGAGAGTTGCACACAGCACTAAGGGGCTGCACACAGCATTGGGGGGCTGCACACCGCACTGGGCCGCATGCACACAGCACTGGGGGGGCCTGCACACAGTGCTAGAGGGCTGCACACAACACTGGGGGGGCTGCACACAGCATTGGGTGGGCTGACCTCACTGGAGAGCAGGCACACAACAGAGGGGGGACTCCAGGCACACAGCTAAACCCGCTCACACAGTAAGTCCCGACCACATTTGTATGTAAGCACTGGATCACTGCGGCCCCCGAGAATCTGCCTGGGGGCTGCAGAAAAAGTCATTGCAGGCCCGCGGTTCCAACCCCACAGCTAAAGCAAGGCAGTGGCGCCCCCGCCCCACACCCCCGGTGGTGTTCATCTTACCGAGCGCCTACCTTTCCCCGCCGGATGCCGTGTCCTTGCCACCTCCGCGTTGCCCGCAGCACGGTGATAAGGCGCAAAGTGATTACCTCATCACATTGGGCTGCGGGATGACGCGCCGCCTCCCTGCTTTGCTCCACATGCCTTGTTTCCGGCCACATGGCTAATTTGCATGCGATTCCCTGGAAGGGCTTCGCCTGCAATTTAGCAGTGTGTGTGCAGTGGCGGAAAGGGTCGGGCCCCTGTGCTGCGGCTGTGGCCCGGTGAAGAGGGGAGGCCTGGTCTGCCCGGGGCTTAACAAAGCTAAGTAATTACCCTGGGCCTGTCCGGGCCCCCTCTCTTCACCGGGCCCCCTACACCAGTCACAGTAGTAATGCCCTGATGGCGGCCCTGCAAAAACATATCATACATTCCCAGCACGAACACAAGGTGGTACAAGCGACAGACTCGCCTTTCTGCTGTGCCTTTGGGGCTTTCAGGACCAACTATCTCTGCCAGCAGCACCCTGCTTTTGGTGGGCTCCCACTGAGATGATAATGTATTAGATGTGACCTGCAGTCACATGTAACTAAACAGATAATACAGTGATACTTTTGTGAGTACAGATAGTAGTGATTGCTCCTCTGGATCACACTGCTGCTGGTTCTGCATGTGCTGCTGTTTTGGGCTGGAGGGAGGAGTAAGGCAGAATCAGTGAGAGATGAGAGGAGACTGTATCTATCTATTGCTGATAATGACAGACTGCTACATACCACAAATTTTCAGCACTTTTGCAGTTTTGCACTAGGTAAACTGTAAATCACAAGTTGATGACCTATTATGTGAACATCCTCACCTTGCACCTCAAATATCATACATCTGTAACTTTGTGATGCTGCAATTAGCTATTTTCCATGTGGGCAATTTTCCTGTGGGCATTTTTCAGGGAACCGATTACAGTAGATAGTGTCCCGGAGCAGTAAATTCTCACCATTAGTGCATGTTCAGACAACCGTTTTCTCTCCATCCAAGAAAATTGATCCTAGTGTGATTAGCATAATCGGACCGAATGTTATCTGATTTTCTCAGAGATGACAAGAAAAAAATAGATTCTCTACCTTCTTCATTATGTCAGATCTGTGAAAATCAGATCACTCGCAATGTCATCCGTATGTGTTTTGATGTTTTGCACAGACCCAGAGTCCTAAAAGGGCAAGTGCCACACGGCTCTGAGGCAAAACATGCATGCTGCAATTTATATTTTTGCTCAGACCGAGCGGTTCGAGAAAGAAAGTGGATCATGCGCGCTGCTTCATTGAATAACATTAGTCCGACTTTTTTTTTTTTTGACGGATTACACTTGGACAGAAAATGTGGTTGTCTTTATAAGCCTAATCTGTTGTTTACAGCAGCTATTAATCACACAGTTCTGCAAGTGTAAAATTGTTTGAAAAGAGGTGATTTTTATATAGTCTCACTCCATAAAAATAGCAAAGAAATTACATCGCTTACAATTTTTTTTAATAAACACTGACTCCACAGGCTTCCAAAAGAATAGGATTCCAAAAGAAATTCCTTCCATACTTTTGTCAAGACAGTGCTCTAGTGCAGGGGTCTCAAACTCGGCTGGGTGTATGGGCCGCACAGAGGAAAACAAAAAATTGGGGGGGCCGCATTCTTTGCAGGACAAAGTGACATTTTTATTGGTACCATATATATATTTTTTTTACACACCTTTGGATCACTGATTTTGAACATTTTTCACTTGCTTATTATAATAAATGTGCACATTCTTTGTTTAAATATATATATATGTGTATGTATGTGTGTGTGTGTGTATATGTGTGTATGTATGTATATATATATATATATATATATATATATATATATATATATATATATATAATATATATGTGTGTATGTATAAAAAATGTGATGGTAAAGTAAGTCATGCCTTTTTTTTTTTTTTTTTTTTTTTTTTTTTTACATTTTATCCCTTTCTTGTAACTAATAGTGTTACAATTATCACTATATAGAAATTTTGGCCAACATCTTTTAGTAATGCTCCCCATCTTGTTGTAATGTGGCCATGCTTGCCCCCTTGTAGTATTGTGCCCCATCCTACAGTAATGTGCTCATCCTTGTCCCTATCCTATAGTAATGTCCCCAGCCTTGTCCCCATCTTATCGTAATGTGCAAATCTTGTAGTAATGTGTCCAGCCTTGTCCCCATCTTATAGTAATGTTCCCCATCTTTGTTCCCTTGTAGCAATCTCCCTATCCTGTAGTACTGTCCCCATCATATAGTTGTCCCATTCTATAGTAATGTGCCCATCCTACAGTAATGTCCCTATCCTATAGTAATGTGCCAACCTTGTCCCCATCCTATAGTACTGTCCAATCCTATAGTAATGTCCCCATCTTATCATAATGTGCCCATCCTATAGTAATGTGTCCACCCTTGTCCCCATCCTATAGTAATGTCCCCAGCCTTATCCCTATCCTATAGTAATGCTTCTCATCCTTGTCCCCTTGTAGTAATGTCCCTATCCTGTAGTACTGTGCCCATCCTAGTTCCCATCCTATAGTAATGTTTCCAGCCTTGTCCCCATTCTATAGTAATGTCCCCATCCAATAGTATTATGCCCATCGTTGTAATGTCCCCATCCTTTAGTAATGTGCCCACCTTGTCCCTATTCTATAGACATGTGCCCACCTTGTCCCCATCCTGTAGTCATGTGCCCACCTTGTTCCTATTCTATAATCCTGTGCCCACCTTGTCCCTATTCTATAGTAATGTCCCCATGCTGTAGTAATGGGTGGGGGGGCAGTGGTGGCGGCTGAAAGGGGGCAGGGGCGCTATAACTTACCGATCGGTCCCTTCACCTTCCACAGACGCCGGAGTGAAGCTGAGGGGGGCGGTCTCCGGCCCCAGATCCACAGTGATTGGAGAGATCGGTCACAAGGCCGGTCTCGCCATTCAGAGCTGGGGGCGGGTGAAACTGAGGTCACCCAGCTCCAGCCAATGATCGATGCTACAGCTGCACTGATATGGCTGGATTTTAATGTTTCAGCCATTTTCAACGGCTGAAACATTACAGTGGCTGTGATAGACGAACCCCGCTCAGCCAATCACAGCCTCCGTAGGTCAGGGGAGGAGACACCACCCCTCTGAGGTCCCCTCCTCCCCGAATCTAAGGTATTTGCAATGCGATCGCAGCCACCGGGGCTCCAGGGCTGCGATCTCACCATGACAAACTGGGTACGTCATGGGTCCTTAAGTACCAGGGAGCCATGACGTACCCAGTAAGTCATAGGTCGCTAAGGGGTTAATGTGCCGTCCTTCACGCACACACACACACACAAAACACCATTCTCACCTGTCCCGTGCTCCTTCGGCTGCCTCATCTCTGCTTCGTGCGGCCCCCAGGCCCGTGCCCCTGGTCACTATCGCGACAGGTGCAGGGGCGATTTATGTTAGATGATTTTTTTGCCGGCTCTGCACGCGCAGAGCCCTTGACTCTGAGAGCGCACACCGGCAAAACATTCATCTAACAAAGTGCAGACAGTGGCTGCGGCGCCTGCACCGGCCGCGATAGTTAACAGGGACACGGGCCTGGGGGCCGCACAAAGCAGCCTGAGGGGCCGCATGCGGGGCGCGTGTTTGAGACCCCTGCTCTAGTGTATTGTAGTGATGTTCCTGGGCTGATGGAAAATAATTAACATTAAAGGAGTTGTCCGACATAAACTCAAAAATTTTTGGTAAGCTAATCTGTGCTGTATTGTCATATAAATCACCCCTACATTGTTATTTTTTGTTTTCTAACTTTTGTTCCTCTTGAATTCACCCTTTATTCACACGCACCTCGGGCTCTGCACCGCACACGCACCTCGGGCTCTGCACCGCACACGCACCTCGGGCTCTGCACCGCACACGCACATCGGGCTCTGCACCGCACATGCACATCGGGCTCTGCACCGCACACGCACATCGGGCTCTGCACCGCACACGCACATCGGGCTCTGCACCGCACACGCACATCGGGCTCTGCACCGCACACGCACATCGGGCTCTGCACCGCACACGCACATCGGGCTCTGCACCGCACACGCACATCGGGCTCTGCACCGCACACGCACATAGGGCTCTGCACCCGCATATTAGGGCTCTGCACCGCACACACACAGGGCTCTGCACTGCACACACACACACACATGGCTCTGCACCGCACACACACACACATGGCTCTGTACCGACCTCCCCTACCCTCATAGGGAACACATGTAGGGAGTACATACTCACCCGTCCTCGGTCCCCGACGCTCCTGCACGTTCGCACGCTGTCTGTGCTCTGGACATATCAGCACAGTAGTGACGTCTCCGCTGTACTGAAGAGAGCACAGACAGCCGGGCAGTGATGAGAAGCAGCGCTCCCTCTCATCTGTGCTTTCAAATGTACCGGCATCTGTGATGCCGGTATATTTGAATGTGCGATCCTGAGCAGAGGCCCGGTGCTGGAGCTGACACCACGGCAGCCGCCGCCAGGCCCCTCCCCCAGGTGACGGACCCCACAGCAGTGCAGGGGGAGGTTGCGGGGAGAGTAAGGGGTGCGGGGGAATGTGTGGGAGGGTGCAGGGAAGGGGGGAAGGGGGCGGGGCTCATCGCACTGTAGTCACCCAGCAGGGAGGCGACAAGCTGTTCCAGATTTGAATGTCAACATGGCCCTGCCCATGTTGATATGAAATGACCGGAAGCAGCAAAATCGCGGCAGGAGCGGTCACATGACCACTCTGAGTCGTGGGAGAGGGGCTGACAGCAGGGCAGGTAAGTGGTCTCTATCTACTTACCTGCCCCAATGTAGCCCAATAGGGTAATAAAAAAAAAAGTCAAAAGAAGCCGGATAACCCCTTTAAGTACAATGGGAATGAATGTAGACTTTATTGATTAAAAAAAGTCTGAAAGCTTGGATACTGTTCAAGGAGTCCCCTGCATTCAGGAGCCTGTTCTAGTGACAGTGCATAAACAACCCCCGTCTTACCTCCCTCCTGCAACCCCTTGTATAAGTCCCTTCCTTTTCCTTCTCCCCTCTCTTTCTATTCTGCTATCTACTCACTCTATATCTTGACCACTTTTCTAGTAAGGTTCTTCATATAGACAGGCGGGTCTAGCCCTTTGGAAGTAAAAGGTGACAAACAGTAACCTATGAATATGGTATAGTCACAGATAATCTATCAAAACACGGGTGGAAATACATTCTTGTCAGTAATGTATTATGTAGATTGTATAAACACCAAGGGTACCGGCCCACCTACGGAACTTGAAGTGGCTAATATTCTCTTATTTTTCTTTCTGTATTCTTATGTTTAATCTGTTTCTGTTATGGAAATCTTTAATAAAATAAATCTTTAATAAAAACTGATTGGTTAAAAAAAAAAAAGTCTGAAAGCTGCTAGTGCACAATGGCAGCGAGTGTGTGCTTCAGTGCCTGTAGAGTATTCTGTGCACTTGAGGGAAAGCTATAAGAATTTTAATTTTCTACTCAAGAAATTTTAAAGGGAACCTGTCATCAGAAATTTCGCCCAAAAGCTAAAAGCTTCCCCCTCTGCAGCTCCTGGGCTGCATTCTAGGAAGGTCCCTGTTATTATTGTGCCCCATGTGAGACCAAAATAAAGCCTTTATAAAGTTCTACCTTTTTGTATGCAGCTTCTGTAAATCTGACACGGGGGCGGGCTCTCTGGCGTCCGTTATTTTGCCCCCTGGTCCTGTATGCCGCCCCCATCGCTCCTTTCCATATCTGATGCACCGCCCACTGCTCCAGCCATCCCCGCGCATGCCCAGTGCCAGTCTCACAGGACTGAGCAGTGTGACCGCTGGTGACGTGTGCGCAGGCAAGTGATTATGAGCGGGCCTGTGACTGTTATCAGCAAGTACCCGCCCATAATCTCGTGAGCGCGCAAACCTCTCCAGCGGTCACACTGAGCTCAGTGTAGATGCTAGACTGTATGGGCTGCTTCCAGGGATGACGTCCCTTTGTCATGTGATAGTATTTTGAACACGCCCCTATCACATGACAAAGGGACGTCATCCCTGGAAGCAGCCCATACAGTCTAGCATCTACTCTGAGCACAGTGTGACCGCTGGAGAGGTTTGCGCGCTCACGAGATTATGGGCGGGTACTTACTGATAACAGTCACAGTCCCGCCCATCATCACTTGCCTGCGCACACGTCACCAGCGGTCACACTGCTCAGTCCCGTGAGACTGGCACTGGGCATGCGCGGGGATGGCTGGAGCAGTGGGCGGTGCATCAGATATGGAAAGGAGCGATGGGGGCGGCATACAGGACCAGGGGGCAAAATAACGGACGGCAGAGAGCCCGCCCCCGTGTCAGATTTACAGAAGCTGCACACAAAAAGGTAGAACTTTATAAAGGCTTTATTTTGGTCTCACATGGGGCACAATAATAACAGGGACCTTCCTAGAATGCAGCCCAGGAGCTGCAGAGGGGGAATCTTTTAGCTTTTGGGCGAAATTTCTGATGACAGGTTCCCTTTAAACTACGAGGATCAAGGATGATCAGTATGTGGTGATATGAAAATTCTCTCTTTGCTCCTTGGGCAGCAAGGAGGATACACAAAGTACCCATGGTTGTTGTGTGAATCGAGAAAGACACAGATATGGGGGTCCAAAAATTATTTTTATTATAATTCTTCACTCATTTGCAAAATATCAAGTTGTAACCTTCATTTATTTCATGAACGTTGTCTGCATTAAATCGCTTTCATCAAAAAATTTAGGTCTGCATATACAAAATAACAGAATTAACAATCAGTATATATGTATTCTTAAGATCCATATATAACATCATTTTAATTACAATAACAGTCGCCACATAATAATGTAATAGAACGAAAAAGTATAGGTGTATCATGAAAACTCATTGCTGGAGCCAAGAAAGTTGGCCAATGAGAAGATCTATGCAACCTGGACTTAAGAACATAGTTGCAAAAAGTTTATTTGATCCTACTACAGTTTTCCTGACCCGTGCTGCACATTAAGCTTGGATTGATGAAGCAATCTGTGAAAGCTCTCAATCTAAATTCCCTGTCTGTATGTCTTTGGAGTGTGGGAGGAAACCCACGCAAACACAGGGAGAACATACAAAGAACATTCAGATGGTGTCCTTGGTGGGATATGAACCCAGGACCCCAGCTCTGTAAGACTGTAGTGCTAACCACTGAGCCACTGTGCCACCCAGAATGTATCTATTCGGGGATCCATTCATTATAATGAGGCAGAGTTACTCTAGACTCTGTCTTGCCTCTGTTCAGCTGTGTCCTTTTCAGACATACACAAAGCTGTGGTCGACTGCGCTTTTATGAACGTTTAGAAAAACTGACATCGCTGGATCATCTCCCGCTGCTTCATTATAGGGATTTTCTGTTAGGATTTCCTGCTGAATCACTTATTGCAGAGATGTACACCCAAAAGGTCCAGTCACACTAAGCAACTTACCAGCGATCCCAACAACGATAGGGATCGCTGGTAAGTTGCTAGGAGGTTGCTGGTGAGCTGTCACACTGCGACGCTCCAGCGATCCCACCAGCAACCTGACCTGGCAGGGATCGCTGGAGCGTGGCTACACGAGTTGCTGGTGAGCTCACCAGCAACCAGTGACCAGCCCCCAGTCTCCTAGTTACAGCACACATCAGGTTAATTAACCCGATGTGTGCTGCAGCTAAATGTGCACAGAGCAGGGAGCAGCGCACACTGAGCGCTGGCTCCTTGCTCTCCTAGTTACAGCACACATCGGGTTAATTGCCTGATGTGTGCTGCAGCTAAATGTGCACAGAGCAGGGAGCAGCGCACACTGAGCGCTGGCTCCTTGCTCTCCTAGTTACAGCACACATCGGGTTAATTGCCTGATGTGTGCTGCAGCTAAATGTGCACAGAGCAGGGAGCAGCGCACACTGAGCGCTGGCTCCTTGCTCTCCTAGTTACAGCACACATCGGGTTAATTACCTGATGTGTGCTGCAGCTACATGTGCACAGAGCAGGAGCCGGCAGCACAGGCAGTGAGAGCGGAGGAGGCTGGTATCAAAGGTAAATATCGGGTAACCAAGGACAGGGCTTCTTGGTTACCCGATGTTTACATTGGTTACCAGCCTCCGCAGAAGCTGGCTCCCTGCTCACTGCACATTAGTTGTTGCTGTCTCGCTGTCACACACAGCGATCTGTGCTTCACAGCAGGACAGCAACAACTAAAAAATGGCCCAGGACATTCAGCAACAACCAACGACCTCACAGCAGGGGCCAGGTTGTTGCTGGATGTCACACACAGCAACATCGCTAGCAACGTCACAAAAGTTGTTCGTTACCAGCGATGTTGCTAGCGATGTTGCTTAGTGTGACGGGGCCTAAACACTGGTGTAAGCGTTCAGCGTAGAGCCCAGGATAAATTTGGGCAGAGCCTTTTTGAGGTGTTTGGGAGCCAGAATGAACAAATCAACAACAGTTCCGTAATGGTTTTATTTATTTTCTACATCATTCGGTATAATTTATAAGACAGCTTTATTCTTTGTGTCAGTGCGCTTAAAGCGATACCAGATTTATATAGTTTTTTTTATGTTTCGCTACTATCACACATGCTTTTTTTTACATTTTGCATTGCCTTATTTTAAGAGCTATTCATTATCTATATCCCTGCCAGGCTTGTTTTTTTTTAGCAAAATAAGATGAAGTTTTTTATTGGTACCAGTTTTGGGCACATAACATTTTTGATCACTTTCTATTCCAATTTTTGGGAGGCAGAATGAACATACTAGCAATTCAGGAATTTTTCTTTTGTTGTTGGTTTTGTTTTGTTTTTGTTTTGTTTTGTTTTTTTTTTGTTTTTTTTTTAATACTGTTCATCCCTGTCATAAAAGTGATCAGACAGCTTTATTCTTCGTGTCACCACCATTACAGCAATACCAGATTCATATTTTTTTTTGTTTTTTTACTTTTACACAATTTTAGAAAAAAAATAATTGTTTGCCATCACTATATTCTGAGACCAATAGCTATTTTTTTTTTTTTTTATTTACTCCGATGGAGCTGTATAGCAGCTTGTGTTTTTGTGACACAAGATGACATTTTCAGCCATATTTTTTTTACTTGCGTTCAATTTTTTTATTGCATTTTATTACTTTTTTCCGGCATTATGATGAATAAGCGTCGTTTTTTGCCATGTTTCTTTTTCTTTAATGGTGTTCACTGAAGGGATTAGATAATGACGGTATTATAGATCGTGTTGGGCTCTGAATGCAGCAATACCAAATGTGTATTTTTTTGTTTATTTTTATTTTTTAGTTATAGCAGCACAAATATAATTCGTTTTTAATCAGTAGTCATATAATATCTCCAAATATAGAAAAAAAAGTTGTTTTTACATAAATATATGTAATGTTATGACTTTGTTCTATTCTTTCATTCTTTGTGTTTGTTTTTAAAGTTTTATTACTTTTTTTTACTTTTTTTAGTTAGTCTCTGTATGGGACTTTAGCATTATTACTCCTATCACTTGTATAATACATTGCAATGCATTACACCTGTTAGTGTTACACTAACAAAACGCCTTTTTGACCACACTCCTGGTATGGTTTAATAGGCCACCGTAGCTACCAGATCAGGAGATCGTTATTTGACATCTGGATGCCATGGCTACCCTCGGCAACACACAATAATGTTGTGTAGCTCAGATTGGGTGGGATTCTAACCTACTAAATGCTGCAATTGCTATTGATCTCGGCATTTAGGGGGTTAAACAGCCAGGTTGGTGTGGGAATCAGCCCATGCAGTGACGGCCAGAGTTTGGCAATCACTTAGTCCCGGCTCACGGTGGCACTCGTGCAGGCACAGCCCCTATGCCTGCATGATTCATGACATAATTGTACATCATCTTGCGGAAGCCCCTTCCCGATTATGATGTAAAGTTATATCAAATGTTGTGAAGTGGTTAATATATGTGCTTTTTCTAATAAATATCATATCAATGTTCTCATTTTCTACATTTGATGTCCGTGCACTTTTTTGAGAATTTGAGGTAACTGTGTTAAACCCTAGACCAAATATTAATAAAGAGTGTATTTTTCAGCAGCCACATACACACCATTATACTGACTATGACTCATTGACTTTTTATGAATAATTATTTTGGGTATGCTACAATCTGAGCAAAGATGCTTGTGACAGTTTTTGACGTTGGTGAGCTGAGAGTATCCTCTATTGTATATAAAGGAATTGTAATTTTGTCTGTAATGATAATGAGATTGCTGGAAAGTCATCTGTATAGGACAGGAAGCTTAATACTAGCACAGTATTAGCCTTACCAGCTAGTGTGTTTAGTTTTTTTAGTTAAATATAGATAGTGATATGGTAAATAGAGAACCTACACAGTTTTTCAAATTAAATTTTAACATAAAAAATGATTTAAGCAATAGGTCAATTTGTTCTAACACATTGTCTTTTAGCTTCACATTTACTAAGCATATAAAACAAGATTAATTTGTATTAAATATTGCTTGCTTGTACTCATAGCTAGTGTCATTCCACAGCAAATTCAATAAGAGTAACAATCTTCTAATGGTGCAGATCACAATCACGTGATCTTGTTATGTGTGTGTAAATTTGAACCCTGCAGTTTCAACATCAATACTGATTTATCATATCTTTATCCTAATAATGATCTAGAAGTTCACTATTTCTATTAAAATATACTTTGTGGGTAAACCCCATTAACTAATAGACCTTGGATTAATAATAGGCCTGGATGTGTTAAACAATAGTCCTGTGCTGTGATACTGTATAGTGTTATTTGCTGTGTCTGATCATGTAGAGCGGCTCCAGTTCATGGTCAGCACATACCACAATTCCTGGATTGGAGAGGAAGCAAAAGTCACTTATGATAAGTGAGTATACAGACAAATAGCAAAGGCTCACAGCTGCTACTTTCCCAGGTAGAAAAAATGCCATGCCGGTTTTATCATAGGAGTGAGTGCGTCTCCAGCAGTCTGAGCTCATCATAAATCAAGTCAGTGACATATCACAGAATTGATTTGTTGTTGTTGAAGCAGCAGAAATACTCCTGTGATAAAACAGACAGGCAGGGGAATGTGTTCCTTCACACAAACAGCTTTGAGCCCCTGCAGTCTCGTCTGTTTTCTCACTTATCCTAAGTGACTTATGCTTCCCTCCTGGAGCTGCTGTATGTGCGGACCATAAGGCTACATTCACATGACCGTTCCCTTTTTGCGGTCTGCAAAAAACAGTCAGTTTTTTTCACGGATGCATCCGTGTGACATCTGTTCCGTATACGGTCCGTGTGCCTTCCGTTTTTTTTTGCGGATCGCAAAAAACGGAAGCAGCTACAAAGAAAAATAGATGGGTAGATATAGAGATGGATAGATAGATATAGAAACAGAGAGATAGAGGGATTGAAGGATGAATGAATAGATAGATGAGAAAGACATATATAATGTCCTACCCCCTGCATATTGTAAGCTGGCACCCTTTAATTACTTTCATGTTCATTAATTTAAAAAAAAAAAAAAAAAGACGATGTGGGGTCCCCCTTATATCTTTTGTAGCCAGCTAGGGTAAAGCAGACGGCTGCAGCCTGCAGACCACAGCTGGCAGCTTCACCTTGGCTGGTAATCATACCATAGTCACTGTCCCAGTCAATGAAGAACAGAATGTTCCCCATTGGTTGGGAGAGCAGTGCAGTGACCTGAGCTAACATGAATAGGTCAGCCCAGGTCACTGCAGGGGATGACTAGCGCTGCTGTCAGCAGGTTGGATGAGATCATTACCTGCTGTGACTATCTCCTGCACTCCTGACGTCAGCGCTGTCACTGACTTCTATGCCCGCCGTGTTCTCAGCAGTATCGCAGGAGCCCGTGACGTCACCGCTAGTGACAGTCTCGGGCTGCCCGCGAGATTTGATGTGAGAACGCGGCAGGCAATGGAAGGCAGTGACAGCGCTGACGTCAGTAGTGCAGGATATCATCACAGCAGGTAAAGATCTCATCTAACCTCCTAACAGCAGCGCTCGTCATCTCCGTGGCTGCCCGCACTG
This sequence comes from Anomaloglossus baeobatrachus, assembly GCF_048569485.1. Lineage (NCBI taxonomy): Eukaryota > Metazoa > Chordata > Amphibia > Anura > Aromobatidae > Anomaloglossus > Anomaloglossus baeobatrachus. The sequence goes on along the minus strand of NC_134354.1, from coordinate 272,118,917 downwards.
CAGTGTGAGAAGCTGCTGATACTGCAGTGTGGGCAGACACTGATACACTGTTGTGTGGGCAACCGCGGTTCTGGCAGGGAGCGGGACACAGACTGCACGGGCACCCGACGGAGGTCACACGGAAGTGCTTCCGTGTGGCTTCCAGGGATTTTGCGGGCCCATTGACTTGTATTGAGTCACGGTCCGTTATTATGGAACACAATAGAACATGTTCCCTAATAACGGAACGGACATACGGCATCTGATGTGTTTCTTTGTAGTATCAGATGCACACGGAAGTTCTTCCGTGTGTCATCCGATCCTACACAGAAGACATTGAGAAGATGGTCCTTTCCGTAGGTCCGCAAAAAAACAGGAACTAACAGGACAGACAGAACGGTCATGTGAATGAGCCCTAAACTAGAGCATTTGTGCATGTTCAAATGTCGAACACCGCAAATAACACGAGAAGATTTTTTTTTTTAACAGCTTACTACTCCACGATCTGTTGATTTAAAATGTACTTTGTTTCTTTGGACAATCCCTTTAAGTCCTGCTAAAAAGTTCTTGATCAATTGGGCAATTCAAAATGCTTGTCTTTATAAAAATATTCACTCCAGTTCCCGCTTTAGATGTAGAAAAGTGGTTGTTTAACCCCATAACGACTGCGGGCAGTAATATTACGTCCTAGCGGTCATAGTTTTACTGCCTGCGGTCTGCTGCTGGCAGCCTGCAGCAATCGGCGCATATCTCAGCTGATTTTTACATCTGAGATGTGTACCTGCTAGGCACGAGCAAAATCGTTATCTACCCCTGCCGTTTAACCCCTTAAATGGCGCTCTCAATATGTGAGAGCGCCATTATTGTGGCATCAGCGGTAAACCTTTACTTACTGGCCGATACCGGAAGTCATGTGACGTGATCACGTGACGTGATCGCGACACTTCCGGTGGTTGTCATGGTAGGACAGGGTCATATGATGACTCCTGTAGCTCTCATGACTCAGTTTCACCTGGTCGAGAGCTGGGTGAGACATGAAAGGAGTATATTTGCTCTTCTCAGCTCTGTAGCTGTGATCAGCAGATAGGGCAGAGCGATCGGATTGCTGATCCATATAATCCCCTAGAGGGACTAGTAAAATAAAAAAAAGTAAAAAAAAAAGTTCAAATCACCCCCTTTTCGCCCCATTGAAAATTAAAGGGTTAAAAAAAATACACATATTTGGTATCGGCGCGTTCAAAAATGCCCGATCTATCAAAATATGAAATCAATTAATCTGATCGGTAAACGGCACAGTGGCAAAAAAAAATCCAAACACCAAAATTACGTTTTTGGTCATCACAAAATTTGCGCTAAATGCAATAACAGGCGATCAAAACGTAGCATCTGCGCAAAAATAGTACTGTTAAAAACGCCAGCCTGAGACACAAAAAATAAGTCATCACTGAGCCATAGATCCCGAAAAATGAGAACGCTACGGGTCACGGAATATGGCGCAAAACGTGTGCCACTTTTTTCGGACAAACTGCTGATTATTTTTAACCCCTTAGATAAAAGTAAACCTATACCTGTTTGGTGTCTTCAAACTCGCACTGACCTCAGGCATCACACCCACACATCAGTTTTACCATATAGTGAACACAGTGAATAACATATCTCAAAAACAATAGTGCTTTATTTTCAATTTTTCCGCATTTGGAATTTTGTTGCCGTTTTCCAGTACACTATATGGTAAAACTTCCGGTTTCATTTAGGCTATGTGCGCACGTTGCGGTTTTTTTTTTCGCAGAAACGCTGTGTTTTGAACTGCAGCGTAACTGCATGCGTTCAGCTTGCCCAGCAAAGTCATTGAGAAAGCTGAAAAATCAATGAACACGCTGCGTTTGTAAACGCAGCGTTTTGGATGCCCAAAATCGCTGCAGGAAAAAAAAAGCAGCATATCACTTCTTTTGTGCAATGTAGCTGCATTCTTTACCCATTGTAATCAATGATGTGGGTCAGAACGCAACCAAAATGCACTTGGACTGCATTTTTGTTGCGTTTTGCATGCTTTTTTGACAAGCAAAACGCAGGTCTTTTCAGTCTCTGTCAATGTCGGTCAATTTCTGTCTGTGGATGTCGGTGAATCTCCCTCTGTGGGTCGGTCTGTCTCTTTCTCTGTCTCTGTCCCTCTCTCTGTCCGTCGGTCAGTCTCTCCCCCTCTCTCATACTCACTGATCCCCGGCGTTCACACTGCTCCGGCGGCTTTTCCTCTTTTGAAAATGCCGGCCGCTCATTATTCAATCTCGTATTCCCTGCTTTCCCCGCCCACCGGCGCCTATGATTGGTTGCAGTCAGACATGCCCCCACGCTGAGTTGCAACCAATCACAGCCGCAGGTGGGCGGGTCTATATCTTCCAGTTAAATAAATAATTAAAAAAAACGACGTGCGGACCCCCCCAATTTTGATACCAGCCAAGATAAAGCCACACGGCTGAAGGCTGGTATTCTCAGGATGGGGAGCGCCACGTTATGGGGAGCCCCCCAGCCTAACAATATCAGCCAGGAGCCGCCCGGAATTGCCGCATCCATTAGATGCGACATTCCCGGGACTTTACCCGGCTCATCCCGAATTGCCCTGGTGCGGTTAATCATTACAGGCGTCTCCCCGAGATACCTTCCATAATTAACCTGTAAGTGAAAGTAAATAAACACATACACCCGAAAAAATCCTTTATTTGGAATAAAAGACGAAAAAAACACCCTCTTTCACCACTTTATTAAAATCCCCAAATACCCCTCCAGGTCCGGCGTAATCCACACGAGGTCCCGCATCCAGCTCTGCTACATGAAGCTGACAGGAGCGGCAGTAGAACATCGCCGCTCCTGTGAGCTCTCCGCAGCAACTGAAGTGAATCGCGCCATCAGTGGGAACGTCATTGAGGTAATGCCGGTGTGTGTGCGGTGATGATGAGGGCTGTAGTGTCAGGATGTGTGCGGTGATGTAGGCGGTAATGTCGGGATGTGTGTGGGGATGTAGGCGGTAATGTCAGGATGTGTGCGGGGATGTCGGCGGTAATGTCGGGATGTAGAGGGGTAATGTCGGGATGTGTGCGGGGATGTCGGCGGTAATGTCGGGATGTCGGTGGTAATGTCGGGATGTGTGCGAGGATGTAGGCGGTAATGTCGGGATGTGTGCGGGAATGTAGGCGGTAATGTCGGGATGTGTGCGGTGATGTCGGCGGTAATGTCGGGATTTGTGCGGTGATGTCGGCGGTATTGTCGGGATGTGTGCGGTGATGTCTGCGGTAATGTCGGGATGTGTGCGGGGATGTAGTTGTAGGCGGTAATGTCGGGATGTGTGCTGGGATGTAGGCGGTAATGTCGGGATGTGTGTGGTGATGTCGGCGGTAATGTCGGGATGTGTGCGGGGATGTCGGCGGTAATGTCGGGATGTGTGCTGGGATGTAGGCGGTAATGTCGGGATGTGTGTGGTGATGTCGGCGGTAATGTCGGGATGTGTGCGGGGATGTCGGCGGTAATGTCGGGATGTGTGTGGGGATGTAGGCGGTAATGTCGGGATGTAGAGGGGTAATGTCGGGATGTGTGCGGGGATTCGATGGTAATGTCGGGATGTCGACGGTAATGTGTGGATGTAGGCGGTAATGTCGGGATGTGTGCGGTAATGTCGGGATGTGTGCGGGGATGTCGACGGTAATGTCGGGATGTGTGCGGGGATCTAGGCGGTAATGTCGGGATGTGTGCGGTGATGTAGGTGGTAATGTCGGAATGTGTGCGGTGATGTTGGCGGTAATGTCGGGATGTGTGCGGTGATGTTGGCGGTAATGTCGGCGTTAATGTCGGGATGTGTGCGGTGATGTAGGTGGTAATGTCGGGATGTGTGCGGGGATGTCGGCGGTAATGTCGGGATGTGTGCGGGGATGTAGGCAGTAATGTCGGGATGTGTGTGGGGATGTAGGCGGTAATGTCAGGATGTGTGCGGGGATGTCGGCGGTAATGTCGGGATGTAGAGGGGTAATGTCGGGATGTCGGCGGTAATGTCGGGATGTCGGTGGTAATGTCGGGATGTGTGCGAGGATGTAGGCGGTAATGTCGGGATGTGTGCGGGAATGTAGGCGGTAATGTCGGGATGTGTGCGGTGATGTCGGCGGTAATGTCGGGATTTGTGCGGTGATGTCGGCGGTAATGTCGGGATGTGTGCGGGGATGTAGTTGTAGGCGGTAATGTCGGGATGTGTGCTGGGATGTAGGCGGTAATGTCGGGATGTGTGTGGTGATGTCGGCGGTAATGTCGGGATGTGTGCGGGGATGTCGGCGGTAATGTCGGGATGTGTGTGGGGATGTAGGCGGTAATGTCGGGATGTAGAGGGGTAATGTCGGGATGTGTGCGGGGATTCGATGGTAATGTCGGGATGTCGACGGTAATGTGTGGATGTAGGCGGTAATGTCGGGATGTGTGCGGTAATGTCGGGATGTGTGCGGGGATGTCGACGGTAATGTCGGGATGTGTGCGGGGATCTAGGCGGTAATGTCGGGATGTGTGCGGTGATGTAGGTGGTAATGTCGGAATGTGTGCGGTGATGTTGGCGGTAATGTCGGGATGTGTGCGGTGATGTTGGCGGTAATGTCGGCGTTAATGTCGGGATGTGTGCGGTGATGTAGGTGGTAATGTCGGGATGTGTGCGGGGATGTCGGCGGTAATGTCGGGATGTGTGCGGGGATGTAGGCAGTAATGTCGGGATGTGTGTGGGGATGTAGGCGGTAATGTCAGGATGTGTGCGGGGATGTCGGCGGTAATGTCGGGATGTAGAGGGGTAATGTCGGGATGTCGGCGGTAATGTCGGGATGTCGGTGGTAATGTCGGGATGTGTGCGAGGATGTAGGCGGTAATGTCGGGATGTGTGCGGGAATGTAGGCGGTAATGTCGGGATGTGTGCGGTGATGTCGGCGGTAATGTCGGGATTTGTGCGGTGATGTCGGCGGTAATGTCGGGATGTGTGCAGGGATGTAGTTGTAGGCGGTAATGTCGGGATGTGTGCTGGGATGTAGGCGGTAATGTCGGGATGTGTGTGGTGATGTCGGCGGTAATGTCGGGATGTGTGCGGGGATGTCGGCGGTAATGTCGGGATGTGTGCTGGGATGTAGGCGGTAATGTCGGGATGTGTGTGGTGATGTCGGCGGTAATGTCGGGATGTGTGCGGGGATGTTGGCGGTAATGTCGGGATGTGTGTGGGGATGTAGGCGGTAATGTCGGGATGTAGAGGGGTAATGTCGGGATGTGTGCGGGGATTCGATGGTAATGTCGGGATGTCGACGGTAATGTGTGGATGTAGGCGGTAATGTCGGGATGTGTGCGGTAATGTCTGGATGTGTGCGGGGATGTCGACGGTAATGTCGGGATGTGTGCGGGGATGTTGGCGGTAATGTCGGGATGTGTGCGGGGATCTAGGCGGTAATGTCGGGATGTGTGCGGTGATGTAGGTGGTAATGTCGGGATGTGTGCGGTGATGTTGGCGGTAATGTCGGGATGTGTGCGGTGATGTAGGTGGTAATGTCGGGATGTGTGCGGTGATGTAGGTGGTAATGTCGGGATGTGTGCGGTGATGTAAGTGGTAATGTCGGGATGTGTGCGGGGATGTCGGCGGTAATGTCGGGATGTGTGCGGGGATGTAGGCAGTAATGTCGGGATGTGTACGGGGATGTCGGCGGTAATGTCGGGATGTGTGCGGGAATGTTGGCGGTAATGTCGGGGTGTGGGTGGGGATGTGGGCGGTAATGTCGGGGTGTGGGCGGGGATGTAGGCAGTAATGTCGGGGTGTGGACGGGGATGTCGGCGGTAATGTCGGGATGTGTGCGGGGATGTCGGTGGTAATGTCGGGTTGTGTGTGGTGATGTCCGCGGTAATGTCGGGATGTGTGCGGTGATGTCGGCGGTAATGTCGGGATGTGTGTGGTGATGTTGGCGGTAATGTCGGGATGTGAGCGGAGATGTCTGCGGTAATGTCGGGATGTGTGCGGGGATGTAGTTGTAGGCGGTAATGTCGGGATGTGTGCTGGGATGTAGGTGGTAAAGTCGGGATGTGTGCGGGGATGTCGACGGTAATGTCGGGATGTCGACGGTAATGTGTGGATGTAGGCGGTAATGTCGGGATGTGTGCGGGGATGTTGGCGGTAATGTCGGGATGTGAGCGGAGATGTCTGCGGTAATGTCGGGATGTGTGCGGGGATGTAGTTGTAGGCGGTAATGTCGGGATGTGTGCTGGGATGTAGGTGGTAAAGTCGGGATGTGTGCGGGGATGTCGACGGTAATGTCGGGATGTCGACGGTAATGTGTGGATGTAGGCGGTAATGTCGGGATGTGTGCGGGGATGTCGGCGGTAATGTTGGGATGTGTGTGGGGATGTAGGCGGTAATGTCGAGATGTAGGCGGTTGTGCGGGGATGTCGACGGTAATGTCGGGATCTAGGCGGTAATGTCGGGATGTGTGCGGGGATCTAGGCGGTAATGTCGGGATGTGTGCGGGGATGTAGGCAGTAATGTCGGGATGTGTACGGGGATGTTGGCGGTAATGTCGGGGTGTGGGCGGGGATGTAGGCGGTAATGTCGGGGTGTGGACGGGGATGTCGGCGGTAATGTCGGGATGTGTGCGGTGATGTCGGGATGTGTGCGGGTATGTCGGTGGTAATATCGGGTTGTGTGTGGTGATGTCGGCGGTAATGTCGGGATGTGTGCGGTGATGTCGGGATGTGTGCGGTGATGTCGGCGGTAATGTCGGGATGTGTGCGGTGATGTTGGCGGTAATGTCGGGATGTGTGCAGGGATGTAGTTGTAGGTGGTAATGTCGGGATGTGTGCGGGGATGTGTGCGATAATTTCGGGATGTGTGCGGTGATGTCGGCGGTAATGTCGGGATGTGAGCGGAGATGTCTGCGGTAATGTCGGGATGTGTGTGGGGATGTAGGCGGTAATGTCGGGATGTGTGCGGGGATGTCGGCGGTAATGTCGGGATGTGTGCGGAGATGTAGGCGGTAATGTCGGGGTGTGTGCGGGGATGTAGTTGTAGGCGGTAATGTCGGGATGTGTGTGGTGATGTCGGCGGTAATGTCGGGATGTGTGTGGGGATGTCGGCGGTAATGTCGGGATGTGTGCGGGGATGTCGGCGGTAATGTCGGGATGTGTTTGGGGATGTCGGCGGTAATGTCGGGGTGTGTGCGGTGATGTCGGCGGCAATGTCGGGATGTGTGCGGTGATGTTGGCGATATTGTCGGCAGTAATGTCAGGATGTGTGCGGGGATGTAGTTGTAGGCGGTAATGTCGGGATGTGTGCGGGGATGTAGTTGTAGGCGGTAATGTCGGGATGTGTGTGATGATGTTGGCGGTAATGTCGGGATGTGTGCGGGGATGTAGGCAGTGATGTCGGCGGTAATGTCGGGATGTGTGCGGTAATGTCGGGATGTGTGCGGTGATGTCGGCGGTAATGTCGGGATGTGTGCGGGGATGTAGTTGTAGGCGGTAATGTCGGGATGTGTGCGGGGATGTAGTTGTAGGTGGTAATGGCGGGGATGTAGGCGGTAATGTCGGGATGTGTGTGTTGATGTCGGCGGTAATGTCGGGATGTGTGCGGTGAAGATGATGATCAGGCTGCCACACACAAACAGAGCTGCGGTATGACAATGAAGTCGGGTTCAGTTCAACCGAGTTCATTCTCATCGCGCGACTCTGTGTCGGCTGTCAGCCGGCATGTAGAGGGGCTGAATTGCCGGGGGAACGCACTGTCAAAAATGCATCCAAAACGCATGGAAAAAGCATCCAAAATGCATGCGTTGTGGATGTATTTTATGTTATAAATGCAGTGTCCAGTCTGCCAGAGGGTGCGTTCTTTTCTGCACTGCAGAGAACGCAACGTTCGCACATAGCCTAAAAAGTACAGCTCGTTCCGCAAAAAATGAGCCCTCACATGACCATATTGCTTGAAAAATAAAAAGGTTACGTGTCTCGGAAGAAGAATGGCGAAAAAAAAAAACCTGAAAGCGAAAAATCAGCCGGTCGTGAAGGGGTTAAATAATGTATAAAACAATTTAAAGAAATACCTATCCCCACCCACACAGATTCCAGTGTGTTGCACTACAGCAAGTGCATGGTTAGGTCCTTTTTACCATGTTGTATTCACTCTACCCATGACTTGATGTTCACCAAACTGTCCATGTATCCTCCTAGTGTCAGAAGCATTCTGATGAATGTGGCCAGAAAAACCTCTTGGGCCACTGAATTATCTTCAAAATACATTACGTTATGTTGACGAAATTACTAGACCTGTGAATACTTACTGGAGTATTTTATTTATTGAAATCTCTTTTTTTTTTTTTTTTTCTAGGTCACCACTGCAAAATAACAAATCTTCTAGCTGGAGAAGCCGTGCTGGTCTACAGCAAATTTAAACCGGCATAGTTTACTGAAGGTTATTCTAATGTTAAATAATATTTAGCTACATTGTATACAATGTATCTGTGCAGAGAGCGTTAAAGTTTAAAGTTGGTTGTTCTGTTATAAAACATTGGATTCTTATACATAATACAGATTATGTAATTTAAAGGGAATCTGACAGCAGGTTTTTGCTATGTAATCTCAGAGCACCGTGATGTAGTGACAGAGACCCTGATTCCAGCAATGTGTCACTTACAAGGCTGTATTTAGCCATTTCAATACAATCAGTGTTTTATTAGCAGGAGATTACCCTACAGGGCAGCTGGCCTGGACCTGTTAATTCAATCATACCCATAGCACTGATTAGCAGCTTTCTGTTGCTGTACATTGTACACAGGAATCTGCTAGGGATTACATAGTCCTCAATATCTGAGCTCTGCTATGTCTGTAATAGAGAAAACCATGATTCTATGAAACCTGCCGCACCTAGGAAACTAAGTGATACATTGCTGGAATCAGGGTCTCTGTCCCTACCTCATGCTGCTGTCAAATCATATAGGAAGAACTTGCTGACAGATTCCCGTTAGTGTAACCATGCAAATAATGTTTATTGTTCTGAAAAAAGTTTTATATTTGTAAATTTGTAATGTACAAATAAAAGTAGTTGTAATGTTTTTTGTTCTTATTTTCTCTAACGTACCCTGCAGTGAATCTCCACAACCCACCTATGCGTACGTGTGTGTTTGAACATACAGGGCTTATACAATGGAAGAGCAAAGCAAACCACTTGTTAGAATGTAATAAAGAAATGAATTATTAGAATACGCCATTGATGTTCTCCCACTCTTAGGCAAAAAGGGACACCTGAACCATACAGTGATCACACGCTGATGGGGACACATGAACCATACAGTGATGACACGCTGATGGGGACACATGAACCGTACAGTGATGACACGCTAATGGCAAAAGGGACACAGGAACCGTACTGTGATGACACGCTAATGGCAAAAGGGACACAGGAACCGTACTGTGATGACACGCTGATGGTAAAAAGGGACACAGCAACCATACAGTGATGACACGCTGTTGGCAAAAAGGGACACAGGAACCATACAGTGATGACACGCTGATGGCAAAAAGGGACACAGGAACCGTACAGTGAGGACACGCTGATGGCAAAAAGGGACATATGAACCGTACAGTGATGACACGCTGATGGTAAAAAGGGACACATGAACCATACAGTAATGACACGCTGATGGCAAAAAGGGACACATGAACCATACAGTGATGACACGCTGATGGTAAAAAGGGACACATGAACCATACAGTGATGACACGCTAATGGCAAAAGGGACATTTGAACCGTACAGTGATGACACGCTGATGGTAAAAAGGGACACAGGAACCATACAGTAATGACACGCTGATGGCAAAAAGGGACATATGAACCGTACAGTGATGACACACTGATGGTAAAAAGGGACATATGACCCGTACAGTGATGACACGCTGATGGCAAAAAGGGACACATGAACCATACAGTGATGACACGCTGATGGTAAAAAGGGACATATGAACCGTACAGTGATGACACGCTGATGGTAAAAAGGGACATATGAACCGTACAGTGATGACACACTGATGGTAAAAAGGGACACCTGAACCATACAGTGATCACACGCTGATGGGGACACATGAACCATACAGTGATGACACGCTGATGGGGACACATGAACCATACAGTGATAACACGCTAATGGCAAAAGGGACACAGGAACCGTACTGTGATGACACGCTAATGGCAAAAGGGACACAGGAACCGTACTGTGATGACACGCTGATGGTAAAAAGGGACACAGGAACCATACAGTGATGACACGCTGATGGTAAAAAGGGACACAGCAACCATACAGTGATGACACGCTGATGGTAAAAAGGGACACAGGAACCATACAGTAATGACACGCTGATGGCAAAAAGGGACATATGAACCGTACAGTGATGACACACTGATGGTAAAAAGGGACATATGACCCGTACAGTGATGACACGCTGATGGCAAAAAGGGACACATGAACCATACAGTGATGACACGCTGATGGTAAAAAGGGACATATGAACCGTACAGTGATGACACGCTGATGGTAAAAAGGGACATATGAACCGTACAGTGATGACACACTGATGGTAAAAAGGGACACATGAACCATACAGTGATGACACGCTGATGGCAAAAAGAGACACAGGAACCGTACAGTGATGACACGCTGATGGTAAAAAGGGACATATGAACCGTACAGTGATGACACGCTGATGGTAAAAAGGGACATATGAACCATACAGTGATGACACGCTGATGGCAAAAAGGGACACATGAACCATACAGTGATGACACGCTGATGGCAAAAAGGGACATATGAACCGTACAGTGATGACACGCTGATGGTAAAAAGGGACATATGAACCGTACAGTGATGACACGCTGATGGTAAAAAGGGACATATGAACCATACAGTGATGACACGCTGATGGCAAAAAGGGACACATGAACCATACAGTGATGACACGCTGATGGCAAAAAGGGACATATGAACCGTACAGTGATGACACGCTGATGGTAAAAAGGGACACATGAACCATACAGTAATGACACGCTGATGGCAAAAAGGGACACATGAACCATACAGTGATGACACGCTGATGGTAAAAAGGGACACATGAACCATACAGTGATGACACGCTAATGGCAAAAGGGACATTTGAACCGTACAGTGATGACACGCTGATGGCAAAAAGGGACACAGGAACCGTACGTACAGTGATGACACGCTGATGGTAAAAAGGGACACAGGAACCATACAGTGATGACACGCTGATGGCAAAAAGGGACATATGAACCGTACAGTGATGACACACTGATGGTAAAAAGGGACATATGAACCATACAGTGATGACACGCTGATGGCAAAAAGGGACACAGGAACCGTACAGTGATGACACGCTGATGGCAAAAAGGGACATAGGAACCATACAATGATGACACGCTGATGGCAAAAAGGGACACATGAACCATACAATGATGACACGCTGATGGCAAAAAGGGACACAGGAACCGTACTGTGATGACACGCTGATGGTAAAAAAGGGACACATGAACTGTACAGTGATAACACCGCTGATGGCAAAAAGGGACATTTGAACCGTACAGTGATGACACGCTGATGGCAAAAAGGGACACAGGAACCATACAATGATGACACGCTGATGGCAAAAAGGGACACAGGAACCGTACTGTGATGACACGCTGATGGTAAAAAAGGGACACATGAACTGTACAGTGATGACACCGCTGATGGCAAAAAGGGACATTTGAACCGTACAGTGATGACACGCTGATGGCAAAAAGGGACACAGGAACCATACAGTGATGACACGCTGATGGCAAAAAGGGATACAGGAACCGTACAGTGATGACACGCTGATGGCAAAAAGGGATGCAGGAACCGTACAGTGATGACACGCTGATGGTAAAAAGGGACACAGGAACCATACAGTGATGACACGCTGATGGTAAAAAGGGACACAGGAACCGTACAGTGATGACACGCTGATGGTAAAAAGGGACACAGGAACCATACAGTAATGACACGCTGATGGCAAAAAGGGACATATGAACCGTACAGTGATGACACGATGATGGCAAAAAGGGACATAGGAACCATACAGTGATGACACGCTGATGGTAAAAAGGGACACAGGAACCATATAGTGATGACACGCTGATGGCAAAAAGGGACACAGGAACCATATAGTGATGACACGCTGATGGTAAAAAGGGACACATGAACCAGTGATGACACGCTGATGGTAAAAAGGGACACAGGAACCGTACAGTGAGGACACGCTTATGGCAAAAAGGGACACAGGAACCGTACAGTGATGACACGCTGATGGTAAAAAGGGACACAGGAACCATACAGTGATGACACGCTGATGGCAAAAAGGGACACAGGAACCATACAGTGATGACACACTGATGGCAAAAAGGGACATATGAACCGTACAGTGATGACACGCTGATGGCAAAAAGGGACACAGGAACCGTACAGTGATGACACGCTGATGGCAAAAAGGGACACAGGAACCATATAGTGATGACACGCTGATGGTAAAAAGGGACACATGAACCAGTGATGACACGCTGATGGTAAAAAGGGACACAGGAACCGTACAGTGAGGACACGCTTATGGCAAAAAGGGACACAGGAACCGTACAGTGATGACACGCTGATGGTAAAAAGGGACACAGGAACCATACAGTGATGACACGCTGATGGCAAAAAGGGACACAGGAACCATACAGTGATGACACACTGATGGCAAAAAGGGACATATGAACCGTACAGTGATGACACGCTGATGGCAAAAAGGGACACAGGAACCGTACAGTGATGACACGCTGATGGCAAAAAGGGACACATGAACCATACAGTGATGACACGCTGATGGTAAAAAGGGACACATGAACCATACAGTGATGACACGCTAATGGCAAAAGGGACATTTGAACCGTACAGTGATGACACGCTGATGGCAAAAAGGGACACAGGAACCGTACGTACAGTGATGACACGCTGATGGTAAAAAGGGACACAGGAACCATACAGTGATGACACGCTGATGGCAAAAAGGGACATATGAACCGTACAGTGATGACACACTGATGGTAAAAAGGGACATATGAACCATACAGTGATGACACGCTGATGGCAAAAAGGGACACAGGAACCGTACAGTGATGACACGCTGATGGCAAAAAGGGACATAGGAACCATACAATGATGACATGCTGATGGCAAAAAGGGACACATGAACCATACAATGATGACACGCTGATGGCAAAAAGGGACACAGGAACCGTACTGTGATGACACGCTGATGGTAAAAAAGGGACACATGAACTGTACAGTGATAACACCGCTGATGGCAAAAAGGGACATTTGAACCGTACAGTGATGACACGCTGATGGCAAAAAGGGACACAGGAACCATACAATGATGACACGCTGATGGCAAAAAGGGACACAGGAACCGTACTGTGATGACACGCTGATGGTAAAAAAGGGACACATGAACTGTACAGTGATGACACCGCTGATGGCAAAAAGGGACATTTGAACCGTACAGTGATGACACGCTGATGGCAAAAAGGGATACAGGAACCGTACAGTGATGACACGCTGATGGCAAAAAGGGATGCAGGAACCGTACAGTGATGACACGCTGATGGTAAAAAGGGACACAGGAACCATACAGTGATGACACGCTGATGGTAAAAAGGGACACAGGAACCGTACAGTGATGACACGCTGATGGTAAAAAGGGACACAGGAACCATACAGTAATGACACGCTGATGGCAAAAAGGGACATATGAACCGTACAGTGATGACACGATGATGGCAAAAAGGGACATAGGAACCATACAGTGATGACACGCTGATGGTAAAAAGGGACACAGGAACCATATAGTGATGACACGCTGATGGCAAAAAGGGACACAGGAACCATATAGTGATGACACGCTGATGGTAAAAAGGGACACATGAACCAGTGATGACACGCTGATGGTAAAAAGGGACACAGGAACCGTACAGTGAGGACACGCTTATGGCAAAAAGGGACACAGGAACCGTACAGTGATGACACGCTGATGGTAAAAAGGGACACAGGAACCATACAGTGATGACACGCTGATGGCAAAAAGGGACACAGGAACCATACAGTGATGACACACTGATGGCAAAAAGGGACATATGAACCGTACAGTGATGACACGCTGATGGCAAAAAGGGACACAGGAACCGTACAGTGATGACACGCTGATGGTAAAAAGGGACACAGGAACCATACAGTGATGACACACTGATGGCAAAAAGGGACATATGAACCGTACAGTGATGACACGCTGATGGCAAACAGGGACATATGAACTGTACAGTTATGACACGCTGATGGCAAAAAGGGACACAGGAACCGTACAGTGATGACACGCTGATGGCAAATGTGGACACATGAAAATATAGTGATGACACACTGATGGCAAATAGGGACACATGAAAATATAGTGATGACACACTGATGGCAAATAGGGACACATGAAAATATAGTGATGACACACTGATGGCAAATAGGGACACATGAAAATACAGTGATGACACGCTGATGGCAAAAAGTGACACAGGAACCGTACAGTGATGACACGCTGATGGCAAAAAGGGACACAGGAACCATACAGTGATGACACGCTGATGGGGACACATGAACCATACAGTGATGACACGCTGATGGGGACACATGAACCATACAGTGATGACACACTGATGGAAAACATTGATTTTAGTGAAACCATTTTTTTCACATACATGTTTAAATATGGCAGCGTGAATGAGACCTCTGACAAATCCAGACAATCTCATATTTCTGTACATTCTTCTAATAAACTAGGTAGATTGTCCAGGACTGTATTTGGCTTTCATGCTGCCCTTGGCACTTTAACCTTTATGACCTTGTGATTATCTGTTTTTGCGCTTTCTATTTTATCTTCTCTTTTTCCAAGTTATAACCTTTTAGATTTTTTCGCCAATATAGCTGTACTTTGCAATCACACCATTCATTTTGCCACATAGTGTACTGTAGAATGGGAAAAAAAATCCAAGTGCAGTGAAATTGCAAAAAAAATACCATATTCATATAGCCTCAAATATATACGAGAGCCCCAACATAGCCTCCTGTATTAATGAGCACACACATAGCCTCCTGTATTAATGAGCCCACACATAGCCTCCTATATACATGAGCCCCCACATGGTCTGCTGTATACATGAGCCCAACGTAGCCTCCCATGTATATGAGCCCCACATAGTCTCCTATATACTTCAAGACCCCCACATAGCTTCCTATATTAATGAGCCCCACATAGCATCCTATATACTTTATGACCCCCACATAGCCTCCTATATTCATGAGCCCTACATAGCATCCTATATACTTTATGACTCCCACATAGCCTTCTATATTCATGAGCCCCACATGGCCTCTGATGTACTGTATGAGCCCTACATAGCTTCCTACATTCATGAGCCCCACATAGCCTCCTATATACCCCATGAGCCCCACATAGACTCCTATATACCCCATAAGCCCCATATAGCCCCTATATACAGTATGCGCTCATACACATATGAAAAATACATGTACTTCCCTCTCTCCAGTTCCCCCCACCGCTCTGCTGCACTGACCCTTTACACAGCTGTCTGACACGCTGATTAGTGTAAGAAAGGGCCAGCGGCCCCTCCTCCACCAATTCATTCACCTTTTTCTGCATCCTGCAGATAGCGGTGACATAGGACAGTAGGCAGAGGGCAAGGTGAGGCCCACTGTTTTGAACCCTTTGGCTGTCTCGGGTGGCCAGCATTCCGCGCTTTGCCAAGCCTTGGTCTAAGGTGTATTGGAGCACAGCTAATCCACTGACAGATGCTGCTCTTTCTCAATGCCCGGCCTGCAGTTATTATATAGTGGGGGTAATTAATCAGGTAGCTATCTTCTACTGCGAAAATCCCAGGAAGTTATAAGTCCTTTTCTTTATTGGGGTAATGGTTATAGTCATAGGGAGGGATTATTAGAGAGGAGTCAACAACGAGCGGGGGGGTACTTTTAATAAGTGTGCCAACCGCTACAGCTAGGTAGGACTTCAAGAAATATTTTAGGAGCACAATAGAGCCAGATGAAATGGGGGCACACGCCCTTCATCAGATTTGTGATAGTCTAAGGCTAAGGCGGGCTTTGCACGTTGCGACATCGCAAGCCGACGCTACGATGTCGCACGCGATAGTCCCCGCCCCCGTCGCAGGTACGATATCTTGTGATAGCTGGCGTAGCGAAAATTATCGCTACGCCAGCTTCACACGCACTCATCCGCCCTGCGACCGTCGCTCTGGCCGGCGACCCGCCTCCTTCCTAAGGGGGCGGGTCGTGCGGCGTCATAGCGACGTCACACGGCAGGCGGCCAATAGCGGCGGAGGGGCGGAGATGAGCAGGATGTAAACATCCCGCCCACCTCCTTCCTTCCGTATAGCCGCCGGCGGCAGGTAGGAGATGTTCCTCGCTCCTGCGGCTTCACACACAGCAATGTGTGCTGCCGCAGGAACGAGGAACAACATCGCACCTGTCGCGGCACCGGCATTATGGAAATGTCGGTGAATGCAACGATGATACGATAACGACGTTTTTGCGCTCGTTCATCGTATCATCTAGCATTTACACAGTACGATACCGAAAGTGACGCCGGATGTGCGTCACTTTCGATTTGACCCCACCGACATCACACGTGCGATGTCGCAACGTGCAAAGCCGCCCTAAGACTGCACTTTGCGTTTCCACCTGCGTTTCAGCTGCTTTTTAGGTCCGTTTTGAACTGCACCTTTTTCATGCCAAAAGGCATGCGTTTTGATTTTACAGCAAAGTCATTGGTAAATGGTGATTTTCAGACCGCACTTTTCGTTTCTAAACGCTGCGTTTAATTTGCATATTTTGTGGCAAAAACCATGCGTTCAAAGAAGCAGCATGTCAATTGTTTTTGCCATTTCTGCAGCGTTTTGCTAACATTGAAGTCAATGAGAAGTAGCAAAAAGCAGAAAACATCTAAATTCCAGCGTTTTACCTGCTTTGTAGGTGCAGAAACACTGCGTTTTGTACTTCAAAATCGCATGCTTTTCTGACATTAAAATAATGGAATAATATGTCCCTTTACACACACATAGTCCGACAATTAAATTAGTGAAAATTTTGATTTTATTGTTATTTTTGCAATAAATTATATTAATCCACTATATTTTCAAGAAATTAAACAAATTTCATTGTTAATTTAAAAATTATATCTATTTGTTATTTTTTTCCTCTTTTTTCATTCTGTTTGACTATTTAATCTTTTTTTAGCAGTGTCTTGATGTTCAAAACGCATCTGTCAAAACGCAAGGGGAAAAGCATGTAAAAAGCGCTGAAAACGCATCCTAAACGCGGTAAATACGCATGCGTTTTCAGCGCTAAAGTTCTGAAAAAGGCAACTTTGGTCAAATCAATTAAGCCCAAAACGTGCGTTTAGAACTGCAAGTAGGACAACGCAAAGTGCGGTCTTAGCCTTAGGGCGGCTTTGCACACTACAACATCACAGGTGCGATGTCGGTGGGGTCAAATCGAAAGTGACGCACATCCGGCGTCACTTGCGATGTCGTAATGTGTAAATCCTAGATGATACAATGAACGAGCGCAAAAGCGTCGTTATCGTATCATCGGTGCAGGCTCCGACATTTCCATAATGCCGGTGCCGCGACAGGTACGATGTAGTTCCTCGTTCCTGCGGCAGCACACATCGCTGTGTGTGAAGCTGCAGGAACGAGGAACATCTCCTTACCTGCTGCCGGCGGCGGCTACACGAAAGGAAGGAGGTGGGCGGGATGTTTACATCCTGCTCATCTCCGCCCCTCCGCCGCCATTGGCCGCCTGCCGTGTGACGTCGCTGTGACGCAGCACGACCCGCCCCCTTAGGAAGGAGGCGGGTCGCCGGCCAGAGCGACGGTCGCAGGGCAGGTGAGTGCATCTGAAGCTAGCATAGCGATAATTATCGCTACGCCAGCTATCACAAGATATCGTACCTGCGACAGGGGCGGGGACTATCGCGTGCGACATCGCAGCATCGGCTTGCGATGTCGCAACGTGCAAAGCCCGCCTTACTCTTCCTAATCTCTTCTCTCTCTTTCCCTTCCTTGTCTTTGGGGTCTTACTGTCCATACCACAGGTGGGCAATTCATTTTTCTGAGGGGCTACAAGAGAGACTGTGACTGCTGTGGGGGCTGATCCAATAGGCTGACAAGAATTCTGCTCAATATTAATATTAACATATTAATAATTATTGTATATTAATATTTGTATTTACTGTCAAGTAGAATTACATATGAGAACACTATCACTATATACAGTATAATGCCACACACATCCCCTGTATACATTATAAGCCTCCACACAGCCCCCTATATACAGTATGAGCCTCCATATAGCACCTCTATATACAATATGAGCACCCACAGTCTGCCTATATAAACTATGAATCCCCACACAGTTCCACTATATACAGTATTGTCACGCCTTCATACTTACAGCATGCAGCGTACTGTACATGGCCAGCGTCCCCTAATGGGAGGTCTTTTGGGGTGCGGCGTTGTAGTACTCCCAGCCCTGCTGCATCCTCTTCTTTGGAGACTCTCCACATGGCTATAGGGAGGCACGCCCAGAATTTGCTGGAATTTCTATCATTGTGGCCAGCAGAGTTCTGCTTCCCTGGCCAATTCCCTAGTAGTATGTGCCTTATTAGGGCTGCTTCTCACTTGCGAGTTTCTCGCAGTAGAGCAATGCGAGAAAAACTTGCATTGGAATCGGACACATGTTAGTGAATGATTCAGCTCTCATCTGCAATTTTTTTCTCAGTCCAAATCGGACTGAGAAAAAAATCGCAGCATGCTGCTTTTTTGCGAGTTTCTCGCACCATTTGTCCCAATGATTTCCTATGGAAGGGGATTAAAAGTAGGATCAGACACGCGCACCAGCGTTCACATTTGCGAGTGTGGCAGTAACTTCGCTCATTAAATATTCAACAGATGAATGTGACATCACATTCCCAAAGGTAAATTAAATGACACATGTGTAATAGCTTTTATATAATTAAGATGTTGCATGAAACTAGCAACGCAAACGCGACACACACGCGAGCAAAAAGCATCGCACTTGCGTTGCACTCGCACCTAACGTGAACTAAAATAAGCCGAGTATTTTTCAGCCCAGTCGGACCGATTTTACTCGCATAGATGTGTTTCTTAGACTGGTTCTTTCTCCACTCTGGTTTCTGACGTTTAGGGTATGTGCCCATGATACATTTATATGAATCCCCACAAAGTGTCACTTTAGACAGCATGAATCCCCACAGAATGTGTGACCCTCACATAACCCCCTATATATAGTGAGAGCTCACACATAGACCCCTATGTACAGTATGAGACCCCACATAGCCCCCTATATATGCTATGAATCACCACACAGTCCCTCTATATGCAGTATGAATTGTCACAAAATTCCCTTTTATACAGTATGAGCCATACAAAGCCCCACTATATGTAGTGAGCCCTCACATAGCCTTTATAGAAAGTATCAGTGGTCACATTGCTCCCTATATGATGTATGAGCCAGCCTCCATCTAGCTTCTATAAATAGAGTATGAGCCATCACATAGTCCCCTATATATACGCACACATGTCATACACATATAAAAAAAAGTATAAAAGTATAAAAATAAATACCTTGCTCCCATTACCCTGTGAAGCCCCACAGGTGTTGTGTCGGTGCATTACCTTCAGGGACTCCACTCAGCTGGATCTTGTTACAGGTAGGGAATCTTCTATTTGTCGTGACGCCACTCTCAGAATTGCGGTCAGTGGGGACCGCCACTGCAGGTTGAGGGACGCCTGGGGCTGATGGTGAGTGCAGTTAGTTGGAATAGCCTCCTGAGAGTGAGGCAAGCCCCAGGGCCCTGTGTAGGTGCGTAGTACCACAAGGCGCAGAATAACTCCACACACGCAGAATGTCTTTCAGGGGTTTTACTCACTTCAGATGGCAGGGTGAGTAACCCGGGCGTAGCTGGGATGAACCAGGCTGGAACCAGGTATCCTTCAGGCTGACTTCTGATGGTGACTACCAACTCGCCTTCCTTAGCCCTTAGTGGTTTGGGGTAACCCCGACTTTTAGTCCCTATGGGGGTCACCCAGGGAAGTTGCTGAAGCCTCTCTCCCCTTCGGTTGCCGTTTGCTTGTTGCCTGGGCCAGATCACTCCAGCTGCTTGCCTCCTGTGAACTATGGGCCCTAACTGTGGCTACGTGGCTGCGGCTTTTAGTTGTTGTGGTGTGGGCTTTGAGGGCCCCACACCGGCAGGTTTAGCAGGGAAAGGTGGATCTATCCCCGCTCCGGGATCTGCCGCCCGTTTGGGCCTGGTTCTCCCTAGCAGTCTCCTTACTTCCCACTCTGTGCTCTCTCTCTAGCTGGAGATGGGTTTCGGGTAGCACTCCTAGGTGACCGTTCTCCCCCGTCGGTAGCCACTGCGCGGACGCTGTCAGACTGCAACAGCCCCAGGGGTAGGGGTCTGCTCTCCTCGGAGCTCCCTGGACTCTGCTCTGAACCGGCTCACTGCTCCTCCTCTCCTGTTCTTGCCTACGCCACCTAGCAACCAGGCTCTCTTACCACACCCCTTGAGAGGAGATGGAGGCTTTTGGCCCCCTCCACTATTCCAGTGGAGGTGAAGGCTTTTCCCCCTCCTGGGATCCCCAGGGGTCCTCTCATAGGTACATGTGTGAGACCTGATCACTATGCGCCTGTGTAGTCACACCTCGGTCAGCCTTCTGGATTACCTGTATTGTACTGTCCCCAGCATGGGTGCAGTACTCAGTGGTGCCTGACCAGGTCAGGGGCGCCACATTCCCCCTTAGTTATCACCAGCACGTCCTCGGGCTGCAAGACAACATTTTAAAATGCATAAAACATTAAAACATGGTAAAACATTTAAAAGCACCAGGTACCATACATCACCACCCTCCACCCACAAGTCCGTTAACCCACCCAAAACCCTCTCACGTTGGCCGCGCCTTCAGCCACTTCTGGCAGGATGTGGAGGCGGCTTTCATGGTCTGGTGGTCTTCAGGGTATACCTGGCCTGGTGGAGCCGCGCCTTCAGCCTCTTCTGGCAGGATGTAGAGGCGGCCTCCACAGTTGGTGCTGACCAGGTACCCTCTTTGTGGTGGAGAGCCAGGCCCCATAAACAGGCATGCTCTCTCTGGTTGCAGGTGAGCCAAGGCCCTATATACGGACGTGCTCCCTGGTTGCAGACGAGCCAAGCCCCTAAACAGGCTGACTCTGGTGGTGGTGGTGCCCTCTGGTGTAACTATTTACACTGCGAGAGTTTGTGGCTATAGCCAGTTCATAGCCTTAAGGTTCATTTCTCACATTAGTTTATGTGGGCACATTCTTAAACTTGTAAAACGTTGCAAAACAAACTTTTTCAAACTGGTAACTTGCTTTACTTTACATGAACGTTATGCAGACTCCTCCTCACCAGGGCTTGGGCCTGTAGGGCTGCGGCACCTGTTGCTTCCTTGACCTTTTTCTTCATCTGTGGTAGTCTCGTCAGTAGGTCCTTTGTCTTTTCTTTCTTTATCGCTGTCTTTCCTTTCTTCTTCTTTAGGACATGGTGCTACATCTAGCGCATACCAGCCTCTTTCTCCTTGATGCATGGTAAATTGTACGGAGTCTCCCATCCTCAGGTTTCTTCCTGGATGTCCTCTGGGCAGA
Source organism: Anomaloglossus baeobatrachus (assembly GCF_048569485.1). Taxonomy (NCBI): domain Eukaryota; kingdom Metazoa; phylum Chordata; class Amphibia; order Anura; family Aromobatidae; genus Anomaloglossus; species Anomaloglossus baeobatrachus. The sequence continues at coordinate 272,097,066 of NC_134354.1, read as the reverse complement.
TGGGCTCTGACGTCTCTTCTATTGACAAAAATGCCCTCTTTCATACCTGGTGCCACTATAAAGCCATATCCGCTCTTCAAGTTAAAGTCTTCCACAACTCCTCTACAAAGGGGTCCTCTGACCTGTGCTTTGGCTCTTCTCAGGAACCGTTTTTCTTCTAGGTCTCGGGCCGTGACTTCTCTCTGCTCTGGGGATGGCGGTGCAGGGAAAGACTGGGTTCTGCTACGGCGCCGTGTCTTGCGGACTGGATTCTGCGAGGTACAGCTTACAAGCTCCCAGGTGAGGCTTTTGGGTAGATCTTCTTCAGCAGAGGGTGTCAGGTCTTCTTCATCCCAGCGGGAATATGGCAACATCTCCGGCTCTGGGCATGGATCCACTGTTGGTGGCTCCTGAGTCAGCTTCTCAGCTTCCTGGCCTCCCCTCCCCCTTAGTTCCTCTGAGCACTCCTTCGGTGGCAGTGCTGGGGATGGGCTTTCTTCAGCAGACCCAGACGGGGAACTCTTTGGCGTGGTTGCTGCAGGGGTTGCCGGAATCCTCTTGGGGGTGTGCGGAGGGAGCATGTACTGATCCACCATCTCCTGTGGGAACTTGGCCTCCATGTCAGCCTTCAGCTGCCAGTATGCGGAGTCTTCACCTATCAGGGATTTCCTTGCAGGGACCTCCTTGGGCTGGGGAGCGGTGGCTGCTCTGGCCTTGCAGGCCGGGGGAAATGGTGATGCAATCTTATCTTGGCGGGCCGCGCCTGGCATGGCGGCGGCCTGGTCTTGGCGGGCCGCGCCTGACATGGCGGCGGCCTGGTCTTGGCGGGCCGCGCCCTGCATGGCGGCGGCCTGGATCGGCGTCGCTGTCGCGATGGGATCGGTGCAGGCTGGGCTGGGCGTCGCTGCAGCGATCGGAGCTTGGCGGGCCGCACCTGGCGGGGCTGCGGCCTGGTTCAGCACCTCACTTGCGGCGCGGACGAGCGTTGCTGCTGCGGTGGGGTCTCGGCGGGCCGGGCCTAGCAAGGCGGCGGCCTGGGTCAGCGTCACACCTGCGGCGTGGATGAGGGTCGCGGTGGCAGCCGGTTCTTTGCGGGCCGGGCAGGGCATCGCTGCAGGGACCGGGTCTTGGTGGGCCGAGCAGGGCATCGCTGCGGCGGCCTGGGCTTGGCGGGCCGCACCTGGCATGGTGGCGGCCTGGCTCAGCGTCGCCGCTCCGGGCGCCTCCTCAGGGACTGCGGACGTGGCAGCAGGGGTCGGGGCACTCGCGCTGGCAGGGGCATCACTGGACTCACCCATCGGTGGCAGCATCGGGGTCTGAGTCGTCACCGCCCGGTCTGGCACTCGGCGCGCGGCTCTCCCCTCATAGGCCTGAACCGCCGCGGTCATCCACAGAAACTCCGTCCGTCCCTCTCTGATCAGCCTTCCGACCCTGGCCTCCAGTTGATCGCAGAACTCGGCGAGCTACCGGCACCACCAGGCAGCGGAGCCCGGCTCTGGGTCTCTGCATTCAGACGCCATTTTCTCTAGCAACAAGCTGCTGGCTTCTTTTCCGTTCCGCCGTCTCTGGACGCTTCCGCTCTCTTCACAAGCGAGGTCAGAACTCTGCAGGGGATCTCTGGGTAGCCACACCTCTTCGTGGGCGGTAACTTCCCCCAGCGCGGGCTGCTGTTGTTTTTCAGCGCGCTTTTCATGGTGGCAATATGGCGGCGCTTCCAATTTTCCAAGCGGACCGCCCAGGCACATGGTCACCTGTCTGAACAGGTCTAGTCCTTATCCTGTTCGTGACGCCAGATGTGAAGCCCCACAGGTGTTGTGTCGGTGCATTACCTTCAGGGACTCCACTCAGCTGGATCTTGTTACAGGTAGGGAATCTTCTATTTGTCGTGACGCCACTCTCAGAATTGCGGTCAGTGGGGACCGCCACTGCAGGTTGAGGGACGCCTGGGGCTGATGGTGAGTGCAGTTAGTTGGAATAGCCTCCTGAGAGTGAGGCAAGCCCCAGGGCCCTGTGTAGGTGCGTAGTACCACAAGGCGCAGAATAACTCCACACACGCAGAATGTCTTTCAGGGGTTTTACTCACTTCAGATGGCAGGGTGAGTAACCCGGGCGTAGCTGGGATGAACCAGGCTGGAACCAGGTATCCTTCAGGCTGACTTCTGATGGTGACTACCAACTCGCCTTCCTTAGCTCTTAGTGGTTTGGGGTAACCCCGACTTTTAGTCCCTATGGGGGTCACCCAGGGAAGTTGCTGAAGCCTCTCTCCCCTTCGGTTGCCGTTTGCTTGTTGCCTGGGCCAGATCACTCCAGCTGCTTGCCTCCTGTGAACTATGGGCCCTAACTGTGGCTACATGGCTGCGGCTTTTAGTTGTTGTGGTGTGGGCTTTGAGGGCCCCACACCGGCAGGTTTAGCAGGGAAAGGTGGATCTATCCCCGCTCCGGGATCTGCCGCCCGTTTGGGCCTGGTTCTCCCTAGCAGTCTCCTTACTTCCCACTCTGTGCTCTCTCTCTAGCTGGAGATGGGTTTCGGGTAGCACTCCTAGGTGACCGTTCTCCCCCGTCGGTAGCCACTGCGCGGACGCTGTCAGACTGCAACAGCCCCAGGGGTAGGGGTCTGCTCTCCTCGGAGCTCCCTGGACTCTGCTCTGAACCGGCTCACTGCTCCTCCTCTCCTGTTCTTGCCTACGCCACCTAGCAACCAGGCTCTCTTACCACACCCCTTGAGAGGAGATGGAGGCTTTTGGCCCCCTCCACTATTCCAGTGGAGGTGAAGGCTTTTCCCCCTCCTGGGATCCCCAGGGGTCCTCTCATAGGTACATGTGTGAGACCTGATCACTATGCGCCTGTGTAGTCACACCTCGGTCAGCCTTCTGGATTACCTGTATTGTACTGTCCCCAGCATGGGTGCAGTACTCAGTGGTGCCTGACCAGGTCAGGGGCGCCACAACCCCAACACTCTACTCCGGTCTCTGTTGCACCGAATACGCACAACATATGTGATGAAGTGATGTTATCACAGCTGCTGTCTCATTCACACACACAGATCTGCATTATCTACATCCAGATAATGCATATAGCAGTAATATCGGGCCAGGGAGGTCACAAAACGGCTTGTGGGGCCATTGTGTTCAGTGCCTCGGCTGTCTTAGCCCACTGGCCAGATTGAAACAGCCAGAGTGCCAGATGTGGCCCATGAGCCGCACTTTGCCAAGGTCTGGTTCAGAGTATTCTTTTTAAGGTGGCTTGGATACATTCAGGGACCTACACCCATATGCTACATTTTTACATACCTACCAGCTGTTTGGTTCTTTACCATATATATTAATCCTCAACCTTGCGGGGTGTTTTAGATCTTATTAATAAAAGCTAGGTTGCGGATGAAATTTATGGCAGTTGCTTGAAATCTCACACAGATTGGGTGATGCCCAGGCAGCCTTCAGTGACGGTGATAACTCAAGAACCTGACTTTATTCTATTGTACCTCAAATGGAGACAGCAGACAAGAATGGGGACGTATCAGGAGGTAAGCAGTGTCCTTGCCACCTCCTCACTGAGCACTGCAGAAACCTCAGGTCGTAGGTATAGACAGGAGCCTTAACTCACCTTCAAGAAGCCGATGATGTCTAATCTCCTGGACTCCTGGCCTGTCAACAAGTTCCTGTGTCTGCAATACCATGATGTCACGATGTGACTACAGGATAGCGAGGGACAGGGGGCTCCTATACTGTTCTTTACTGTAGGGTACCCTAGGGTTCCTATGATATCCCTGACCTCCGGATAACTCCTGAAGATGGAGATGTTGGAGTCCCGTGCCTTACTAGTCACCTGACCAGATCTAATCTGTTACCCCCCCAGGGAAGGTAGGGGCAGAAATGTGATGGAAGCACAGATTAAGACAGAGGAAAACCAAATCTCAGACACACTGCAAACTCACAGGAATAAACAGTAAGAGACTAAAGGCCCCGTCAAACACAACGACGTATCTAACGATATATCGCCGGGGTCACGGATTCCGTGACGCACATCCGGCATCGTTAGCGACGTCGTTGCGTGTGACACCAACGAGCGACCGTTAACGATGGAAAATACTCACCAAATCGTCCATCGTTGACACGTCGTTCATTTTCAAAAATCGTTCATTGTTGAGGATGCAGGTTGTTCGTCATTCCCGAGGCAGCACACATCTCTACGTGTGACACCCCGGGAACGACGAACAACAGCTTACCTGCGGCTGCCGGCAATGAGGAAGGAAGGAGGTGGGCGGGATGTTACGGCCGCTCATCTCCACCCTCCGCTTCTATTGGAACGCCGCAGTGACGCCGCACAAACTACCCCCTTAGAATGGAGGCAGTTCGCCGGCCACAGCGACGTCGCTAGGCAGGTAAGTCCGTGTGACGGCTTTGAAAGATATAGTGCGCCACGGGCAGTGATTTGCCCGTGACGCACAAACGACGGGGGCGGGTATGCTCGCTAGCGATATCGTTGCGTGTGACGGGGCCTTAAGGAGAAAAAAAGAGCAGGAAGGCATCAACAAAAAGACAACAAGGGATCACGCCACAACCGTTCACAGAAATAGTGCACAACAAACACCAGTAAGTCTGAATCACAACACCTCACCTAGACCAATATAGGTAAACTATAGATGACATTAATGCAATAGTCCAGCCAGCATATATAAAAGGGGAACAATTGTGACTGACTCCCCCTCAGCATGTGATCAAGGAGACTAACAAGCAGCTCAGCAGAGATTAAAGCGGGCTTTACACACTACGACATCACTAGCAATTGCTAGCGATATCGAGCGTGTAAGCACCCGCCCCCGTCGTGGATGCGATATCGTGTGATTGCTGCCGCAGCAAACATTATCGCTACGGCAGCGTCACACACACTTACCTGGTCAGTGGCGTAGCTGTGACTGCCGAACAATGCCTCCCTCAAGGGGGAGGGACGTTCGGCATCACAGCGACGTCACCGCGACGTCACTAAGCGGCCGGCCAATCAAAGCGGAGGGGCGGAGATGAGCAGGACGAACATCCCGCCCACCTGCTTCCTTCTGCATTGTGGCCGGCGGCAGGTAAGGAGACGTTCCTCGCTCCTGCGGTGTCACACACAGCGATGTGTGCTGACGCAGGAGCGACGAACCACATCAATAATCAACCATTACCGATTTTTGGTTTTGGGACGACCTCTCCATGGTGAACGATTTTCACCATTTTTGAGGTCGCTTAAGGTCGCTGGTAAGTATCACACGCTGCGATATCGTTAATGACGCCAGATGTGCGTCACTAACAATGTGACCCCGACGATAAAACATTAACGATATTGTAACGTGTAAAGCCCCCTTAACTCTTGCTAGACTGCTTAAGTCTATGGACAATTCCCGTGTCTCTCTTGAGGTAATATAAGCAGTTTATTATGGCTCACAGTTGCAACTAAGCCCGAGATTAGTAATGGAGGTGGCTATGAGACACCCCTCGCTACTAATCCTGTAAGTAAAAAGAAATAAACACACTCACTGAAAAAGTCCTTTATTTGAAATAAAATACAAAAAAACCCCTTCTTTTAGCCCTTCATTTACCGCATTTCTTGGCAAAAAAACACACAAAAATAGTTTTGATGCATATTGGTGTGGTTTTCTGCCAGGATATAACAAATTTGGTGCTAAAATGTCTACATAACATTTCTGTACCAAAAGTGTATCTCCAGGCAGGAAACCGCATCGAAACGGTGTCAAAACTGTTTATATGCATTTCTTTTGTCGAGAGATGCAGATTTGTTGCTGAAATTTATACAACATATTCCTGCACCAACTCTGCATCTTCTGGCAAAAAAAAATGCATCAAAACACAATGCGGTTTTGATGTAGTAATAATGCAATTTTTTGCCAGAAGATGCAGAGTTGGTGCAGGAATATGTATGTGTATAAATATCAGCACCAAATCTGCATCTCTTGTTACAAAAAATGCACAACAACATTTTTTATGCTGTTTCGGTGCAGTTTTCTGCCAGGAGATGCAAATTTGGTGCTAAAATATCTACTCTAGATTTCTGCATCAAATTTTCATCTCCTGGCAGAATACTGCACCAAAACTGTTTTAGGCTATGTGTCCACGATGCGTCGAGCTAGTTTCAGTTGTAAACGCACCCTCTGGCAGTAATTGATTTTGCCAAAGTTGCTATTTACCACAAAATAGCGCAAAAAACGTGTGCGTTTTACCGCGTTTTAGCCGCGTTTTAGCGCTTTTTACATGCTTTTCCATTGCGTTTGATAGATGCGTTTTGATCATAAAGACACTGCTAAATAAAGTTTAAAACAGTCAAACACAATGAAAAAAGGGAAAAAAAAGGAACACATACCGTAGTTTTCGCTTTATAAGACGCACTTTTGTTCCCCAAATTTTGGGGGAAAGTAGGGGGTGCGTCTTATAAACCGAATATACGGGGAGGGGTGTACATGTATATATATATATATATATATATATATATACTGCAGGGTCCGCTCTGGAGCGTTGCTGGGGACAGGTGACAGCTGCGGGCGGCAGCGTTGATCTCCTGCTCCCACTCATATAATATGCACAGCGGCTGTGCATCAGCAGCGAGGTGCTGAAACTGCATCACGCTGAGGGGCTGGGGCAGCGGAGCATATTATATCTGCCTGCGCCCTCCTTTGATCGCACATGATCCCCCCTGTGTTAGATATGGCCCCCGTGCTGCTGCCCATAGTAAAATAAAAAAAGCTTTACTTACCTCCAGTGCTGATCTCCCGTCTCCTGCTGCTGCTGTCTGTAATAAGGCACTCAGTGATGATATCACTCTGCCGTGATGATCACATGACCGGCAGCAAGAACCAGGAAGTGGAGGAGGGAGGACTCGGAGCTCAACTGCGAGGAGGGAGACACAGGGATTACAGCGCTGAGAAGGTAAGGAAAGTGTTTTATTTTATTATGGGCAGCAGCATGGGGGCATATCTAACACAGGGGAGATGTGCCATCTATAGGGGCCATGGGCATCACACATGGGGGCCATATCTAACACAGGGGAGGTGTGCCATCTATAGGGGCCATGGGCAGCACACATGGGGGCCATATCTAACACAGGGGAGATGTGCCATCTATAGTGGCCATGGGCAGCACACATGGGGGCATATCTAACAGGGAGGTGTGCCATCTATAGGGGCCATGGGCAGCACACATGGGGGCCATATCTAACACAGAGGAGGTGTGCCATCTATAGTGGCCATGGGCAGCACACATGGGGGCATATCTAACACAGGGGAGATGTGCCATCTATAGGGGCCATGGGCAGCACACATGGGGGCATATCTAACACAGGGGAGATGTGCCATCTATAGGGGCCATGGGCAGCATACATGGGGGCCCTATCTAACACAGGGGAGATGTGCCATCAATAGTGGCCATGGGCAGCACACATGGGGGCATATCTAACAGGGGAGGTGTGCCATCTATAGGGGCCATGGGCAGCACACATGGGGGCCATATCTAACACAGTGGAGGTGTGCCATCTATAGTGGCCATGGGCAGCACACATGGGGGCATATCTAACACAGGGGAGATGTGCCATCTATAGGGGCCATGGGCAGCACACATGGGGGCATATCTAACACAGGGGAGATGTGCCATCTATAGGAGCCATGGGCAGCACACATGGGGGGCATATCTAACACAGGGGAGATGTGCCATCTATAGTGGCCATGGGCAGCACACATAGGGGCATATCTAACACAGGGGAGATGTGCCATCTTTATCCCAATGAATACTAATTACTCACTACATTGAATATCTTTATTGATGGCAACGTTAAAAACAACAATGACACAATACAAATTAAAACCTACATAAAATTCATCAGTAGGCAGGAAAACAAGGCATACAATAAATTATTAAGGTATATGGGGACCAAAAATTAGTCCATACATTCACAGTCAATAATATTAGAATAATTATATGGTCCTTTATCTCATCATAACAGTAAAATACTTATGCAACCACATCAATAAATTGCTCCCCTAAAAGCCCAATACCAGACCTGTAGCCATATTAAGCATGCACAAGTTTTCCTGCCTCCCACTCCAACGCACGTTTCACACCGCTTCCTCAGGGAGGGACATGGAGGTAAGCGGTGCACACGTTTAAATGTCCGGTACACATGTGTTAAGTAATTAATGATCCCATACCTTATTACATGGCGCCACCATGAAAGCATCCGGACCGGAAGCCAGAGACGCGTCACTATCGGTCGCGTCATCGGACATGCGCACTGGCACCCGATGACGCGAGCGAGAGCGGACGCGTCACATAGCAACCACCGGAAACCATCAGGCGGCGCACAGCATGGGATAAGTCACATAATCGCAACTGTCGGACATAAATAAATACACACCACGGATATAAGAGAACAGTCCCATTTAATCATATGTCTTTTTCACAAACAGATTGGACTTGTACCCTACCACATTCACAAAAACCATATGCATTAAATATCATTTAATATATAATTTAAACATAAATCAGCCATGCAGTTAAATACCATATCCATTCACATACAATTATATTTACAATATACCCAACTGTATGTATAGCTGTTTAAAAATATCTTCCTATATATATAGATACATCAGACCACAATCATACCATACATACAAAAAAATTATATATAAGAAAGTGCACAGTGCAAAAGTGCATAGTGCAAAAAAGTAAAAAACACCGTGTAAAACATCATAATTAACCACTTAAGTATTATTGTGTGACCTATATGGCTATGCCACTCCTAAAATGTATATAAACTAATTTTATTTATTTTATTAAATCAAATTAATTAATGACCACTATATATATGTGCATCAGTGATATTATCAAAATATACCTTTCAAAGGACCAAGCACATAGACATATATATATATACACACATGCATACATACACATCCATATACACACATATACACATACCAGTATGAAAGTAATTATATACATGTGATACATCCATCAGATATATCACACACAGTCATATACATATAACCATACACAAACACAATGATCATTGCCTGCAGCTTATACAACCAACATACTATATGCACACTCCCAATCTATAGTATTATATAAACAATTCATATTTGCAATTAAAACTACAACCATACCATTGTGTATGCTCACCATACATATACAACCCATTGACCCAAAAAAATGTGAAAGTGTACCCCAAAGTGTTTACAAAAATCAATATCAAATTAATTATATACACAATTTCCATTAGCAAAAAACCGTGTATATAAATTATATGGTTATATACCCAATATCAATCATATATAATAAATGTCAATTAATTGACAGTTTTAGTGTTCAATGGTGTATAATCAAAAATCCTATTAATAACCAATTACCTCAAACTAAGTAATTGACAGTGAATAACATGATGTAAACATATAATCCAACCATACACATATGTTTATGATATACAACCACATTTAACCACTATACATACTTAACCTTTCATAATATTACAATAAACAAAATAACGCACCTTTGGACCAAATTGTACTCATCCATTGTTTCACCTCACTCATACCTACTCATACCACTCTCATGACACTACAATGGTACGGACTAACCAACCAGTTAACCCGATTAGATTATTCTCAACATAAACCGGACCCACAAATTCCAAGGACATATCCCCGCATGTTGTGCACACCGCCCACAATACACCAAATACAATGTACTTTATTTACAATATAAACAAGTTAAATTTCATTATTAAATCCTTATTGTTACCACTATATGTAATCAATACATCACAATATACATATCATCAACCAAAGCACAGAGGAATCCCAAGTCAGATCAAAGAAAACTACCAAAACCCCATTGTTCATTAAGGCCAAGTGGCAAGATGGTTCTCAGGACCGTTATCCAGCGACATTCTTTCTGTAGCAATCGTGTTTTGACATCCCCTCCTCTTGAACCCACATGAATGCGGTCAATACCTTGAACCTTCAAACCCTTCCATGTACCAGGATGTTTGTTCCGAAAGTGTCTTGCCAATGGTTTTAACTTCTTTAACGCCTCATAATCATCCATGTTGATTTCATATGCCGCCTTAATGTCACGTATATGTTCTTGAACGCGGAACCTCAATTCCCTTGAGGTCATACCCACATAAAACAGTCCACACGGGCACGTCGCAAGATATATAACTGCTTCCGTCTTGCAGTTGATATGGTGGACAATCTTATACTCCCTTGTTCTCGCAGAGTTCCAAAAGGTCTTCGTCTTCATCATCATAGGGCATATGGAACAGCCACCACATATCCATGACCCCCACTTTGGACCTGAAGACTGAAACAAAAACTTAGATTTAGATGGCACATAATGACTTCATACAATTCACTCCCGAATCGTCTTATCCCTTCTGGCCGTAATAGTGGGAGTATCTGATATAAATTTTTTAATATCATGATCTTGATGTAAAATCGGCCAATATTTTTGAAAGACCTTAATCATGTCATTCCATCTTCCATGATAGTTGGTAATCAAACGAACCATTCCTTGATCCGTAGATCTTGTCTTGGGGATCAATAAATCACTTCTCTTGCTGTTCCTAGCCCGATCATATCCTTTTTGAATACAATCGTTTTTATATCCCCTTTGTACGAACCTTTTTTGAAGTTCCACCGCCTCCTTCTCAAATTCCTTGTCCTGATCACAAATCCGACGTGCCCGAATGAACTGTCCCGTGGGTATTGCCTTTATCACATGTGCTGGATGTGCAGATCTTGCATGTAAATAGGCATTCACACTTGTTTCTTTCCGGAAAATCGTTGTATGTACCATACCATCCTGATCCACAGATATCCTCAAATCCAAAAAATCAATAGTCCTTTGTTCAATCCTATGAGTTAATCGAATATTGTTGTTATTTTCATTTAAAGTAGACAAGAAGACATCCAAAGCAGTCCTTGACCCCTGCCAAATAAACAGGACGTCATCAATAAATCTCATCCAGGAAATGATGACTCCACCCATGGGCACCTCATTTGTAGGTATGCAATTCCTTTCCCATAACCCTAAGAATAAATTTGCATATGAATGGGCGAAGGCCGCCCCCATGGCCACGCCCCTCCTCTGCAAGTAATACTGATTTTTAAATAAAAAGAAGTTATGGGTTAAAGCGAACTCCATCAATTCCATCAATAGGTCTAAAAGTTCTTTCTTATGTCCCCGCATGGAAAGATAATATCTTGCCGCAGTTAAACCATCATCATGGTTTATGGACGTATAAAGGGACTCGACGTCACATATTACAAAAAACATGTCTGGCTCCAGAATAACATTTTCCAAACGTTGCAAAACTTCCGTCGAGTCCCTTATGTATGAAGGTAATTCACTTACGCATGGTCTCAGATAAAAATCCAGGAATTTGCATACTGGTTCAATGAGAGCCCCATTCCCACATACAATGGGCCTACCCGGGGGATTCATTACATCCTTATGGACTTTGGGCAGAAAATATATCGTAGCCACTGTAGGATCAGATGTTTTTAATCCTTCCCATATTTTCTTGGGAATAATGCCCTTCTCATAACTCTGATCTAAAATCTGAAAGAGGTCTTCCTGAAACCTCTTAGTTGAATCATTAGGTAATTTGCCATAACAGTTAAGATCCTTTAACTGGCGATACGCTTCCCTTTCATATTTTTGGGCTGGCCATACAACAATATTACCTCCCTTATCGGAGGGTTTAAAAATTACCCCTTCCATTTTGGATAGTTCTTCCAGAGCTCTCCTTTGTTCCCCAATGAGATTATCATAAATTTTCTGACTTGGCATGTTATAGAATTCCTCACAAACCATCATGGTAAACATCTCTACTGCAGAACTACAGGATAGCATTGGGAACATTTTTCCTTTTTTCTTTATAAAATCAGGGAACTTACCCAGATTGTCATCATTCTGCTCAAGAAGGAGTCCCTCTAGTACCCGTATCGCTTCCAGTTCCTCCTCTGTTGAGAATTGAGAGTAAGTAGGCTGTTTACAAAACTGTTTTTTGAGAAGGAGTTTCCTGGCAAACAAAAACGTATCCTTAATTGCAGTAAAACAATCAAAGTTTGCTACTGGGCAAAAATTTAAACCCAAGGATAATACAGATTCCTGAGCCCTTGTTAAGGGAATATCAGACAAATTAATTACCTTCAAGACCCTGTTCTCTATGGCACCACCATCCGTATTGTAATTCTGCTTTCTCTTCGTTGCACCCCTCTGTGCATTTTGTTGTGTAGTCATCCAGTACGTGGAAACCGATGGTTCCTCATTAGAAGTACCTGAATTTGTACTTGAAAGTGATGACATAGAGTGAGATCTTGTCTTGATTTTACGCATTCTCCATTTAAATACCTGATTCGTCTGGTAGTCCCCCATATCACGTTGAAATTTCTCCATCTTTAGTTGCTGAATATCAGCCTCCCATTTAGGAAATAACGCCTCCATTTCTCGTTCATATTTTAGCCTATTTTCAGTATTCAAATTCTGCTGCAGTCTCAATTGAACCGGCTTGATTTGATCCTCTATGCTTTGTAACATCTTTGTATCATGTTCAATCAGAATCTCCAAAAATATTCTGGAACACTTTTTACACGCTTCCTCCCATCTATCAAGTAATCCATTATCTTCAATGGGAAATGATGGATGTACCTGGATGCTTAATCCCCTTGGAACAATCTGTTTCAGTTGATACTGTTCCAGAGATACTTTGTTCCACCATAACTTCATTCGTCGGAACAATAAATCTTTCAAAAGTCTCTGATCTATCATACCAGTGGTAACACTCTCTGTAGGTGCCGTTATATTACCATCACCAAAAACTCTAGTCACTTGTGACAACCAATTACCGTCTCTACTTTTAAAATCCATTGTTTGACTTGGTCCTTCTACAACAACAATATTGACCCAAAATTAGAAGTTTGACCACAATTTATCAACTTTTAAAGTATCATCTCATCAGGATATACCAACATTAGCTAACAAAATTATCCCAATGAATACTAATTACTCAATACATTAAATATCTTTATTGATGGCAACGTTAAAAACAACAATGACACAATACAAATTAAAACCTACATAAAATTCATCAGTAGGCAGGAAAACAAGGCATACAATAAATTATTAAGGTATATGGGGACCAAAAATTAGTCCATACATTCACAGTCAATAATATTAGAATAATGATATGGTCCTTTATCTCATCATAATAGTAAAATACTTATGCAACCACATCAATAAATTGCTCCCCTAAAAGCCCAATACCAGACCTGTAGCCATATTAAGCATGCACAAGTTTTCCTGCCTCCCACTCCAACGCACGTTTCACACCGCTTCCTCAGGGAGTGACATGGAGGTAAGCGGTGCACACGTTTATATGTCCGGTACACATGTGTTAAGTAATTAATGATCCCATACCTTATTACATGGCGCCACCATGAAAGCATCCGGACCGGAAGCCAGAGACGCGTCACTATCGGTCGCGTCATCGGACATGCGCACTGGCACCCGATGACGCGAGCGAGAGCGAACGCGTCACATAGCAACCACCGGAAACCATCAGGTGGCGCACAGCATGGGATAAGTCACATGATAAACATAAACATAAATCAGCCATGCAGTTAAATACCATATCCATTCACATACAATTATATTTACAATATACCCAACTGTATATATAGCTGTTTAAAAATATCTTCCTATATATATAGATACATCAGACCACAATCATACCATACATACACACATTATATATAAGAAAGTGCACAGTGCAAAAAGTGCATAGTGCAAAAAAGTAAAAAACACCGTGTAAAACATCATAATTAACCACTTAAGTATTATTGTGTGACCTATATGGCTATGTCACTCCTAAAATGTATATAAACTAATTTTATTTATTTTATTAAATCAAATTAATTAATGACCACTATATATATGTGCATCAGTGATATTATCGAAATATACCTTTCAAAGGACCAAGCACATAGACATATATATATATATATATATATATATATATATACACACACATGCATACATACACATCCATATACACACATATACACATACCAGTACAAAAGTAATTATATACATGTGATACATCCATCAGATATATCACACACATTCATATACATATAACCATACACAACACAATGATCATTGCCTGCAGCTTATACAACCAACACACTATATGCACACTCCCAATCTATAGTATTATATAAACAATTCATATTTGCAATTAAAACTACAACCATACCATTGTGTATGCTCACCATACATATACAACCCATTGACCCAAAAAAATGTGAAAGTGTACCCCAAAGTGTTTACAAAAATCAATATCAAATTAATTATATACACAATTTCCATTAGCGAAAAACCGTGTATATAAATTATATGGTTATATACCCAATATCAATCATAAATAATAAATGTCAATTAATTGACAGTTTTAGTGTTCAATGGTGTATAATCAAAAATCCTATTAATAACCAATTACTAATTGTAATTGTTTGAGGTTCCCAGTGTGTGTGTGGTGTGTTGTGTGTGTGTGTGTTGGGGGGAGGTGTGAACCTCCCATCGTGCTCCATCCCCCATGCTGCGCACCCCCCATCGTGCCCCATCCCCCATGCTGCGCACCCCCCATCGTGCTCCATCCCCCATGCTGCCCAACCCCATCGTGCTCCATCCCCTATGCTGCGCATTCCCCTTCGTGCTCCATCCCCGATGCTGCGGACCCCCCATCGTGCTCCATCCCCCATGCTGCGCACTCCCCATCGTGCTCCATCCCCGATGCTGCGCACCCCCCATCGTGCTCCATCCCCCATGCTGCGCACTCCCCATCGTGCTCCACCCCCCATGCTGCGCACTCCCCATCGTGCTCCATCTTCCATGCTGCGCACTCCCCATCGTGCTCCATCCCCCATGCTGCGCACCCCCCATTGTGCTCCATCCCCCATGCTGCACACCCCCATCGTGCTCCATCCCCCATGCTGCGCACCCCCCATTGTGCTCAATCCCCCATGCTGCACACTCCCCATCGTGCTCCATCCCCCATGCTGCGCACTCCCCATCGTGCTCCATCCCCCATGCTGCGCACCCCCCATCGTGCTCCATCCCCCATGCTGCGCACCCCCCATCGTGCTCCATCCCCCATGCTGCGCACCCCCCATCGTGCTCCATCCCCCATGCTGCGCACCCCCCATCGTGCTCCATCCCCCATGCTGCGCACTCCCCATCGTGCTACATCCCCCATGCTGCGCACCCCCCATCGTGCTCCATCCCCCATGCTGCGCACCCCCATCGTGCTCCATCCCCCATGCTGCGCACCCCCATCGTGCTCCATCCCCCATGCTGCGCACTCCCCATCGTGCTCCATCCCCCATGCTGTGCACTCCCCATCGTGCTCCATCCCCCATGCTGTGCACTCCCCATTGTGCTCCATCCTCCATGCTGCGTACTCCCCATCGTGCTCCATTCCCCATGTTACGCACCCCCCATAGTGCTCCATCCCCCATGCTGCGCACCCCCCATCGTGCTCCATCCTCCATGCTGCGCACCCCCCATCATGCTCCATCCCCCATGCTGCGCGCCCCCCATCGTGCTCCATCCCCCATGCTGCACACTCCCCATCGTGCTCCATCCCCCATGCTGCGCACTCCCCATCGTGCTACATCCCCCATAATGCGCACCCCCCATCGTGCGACATCCCCCATGCTGTGCACCCCCCATCATGCTCCATCCCCCATGCTGCGCGCCCCCCATCGTGCTCCATCCCCCATGCTGCACACTCCCCATCGTGCTCCATCCCCCATGCTGCACACTCCCCATCGTGCTCCATCCCCCATGCTGCGCACTCCCCATCGTGCTACATCCCCCATAATGCGCACCCCCCATCGTGCGACATCCCCCATGCTGTGCACCCCATCGTGCTCCATCCCCCATGCTATAATAGTTCTCCTATTATACTCAGAGAGGAGTATAATAGGAGGACTATAATAGGAGGAGTAATCCTGGGGGGAGAGGAGTATAATGCCGGCTCCCTGCACATGTGTACCGGGATCCGGTGTACGCTGGTAACTATGATACACATCGGGTAACTAAGGGACCTTAGTTACCCGATGTGTATAATGGTTACCAGTTCACCGGCTCCGTCATGATCCCAGCATCGCAAGGGTATGTCTGGCGCTGCTGGGATCGTGACGGAGCCGGTGTACACTGGTAACCATGATACACATCGGGTAACCAAGGGACCTTAGTTACCCGATGTGTATAATGGTTACCAGCGTTCACCGGCTCCGTCACGATTCCAGCATCGCAAGGTTATGTCTGGCGCTGCTGGGATCGTGACGGAGCCGGTGTACACTGGTAACTATGATACACATCGGGTAACCAAGGGACCTTAGTTACCCGATGTGTATAATGGTTACCAGCGTACACCGGCTCCGTCACGATCCCAGCAGCGCAAGGTTATGTCTGGCGATGCGTGCAGAGGGCCGAGGCGAGCGGGCAATCCATGCGGAGGGCGGGGCCAGGCCAAGGCGAGCGACCAATCCGTGGGGGGGCGGAGCCGAGGCAAGGCGAGCGGCCAATCCGTGCGGGGGGGGCCATGGCGAGCCCAGCGGCCAATCAGCTTTGTGTCACCGTAAGGACACAATTTTGGAGCAAGACAGACAGACAGACAGACAGAATAAGGCAATTATATATAGAGATATGTCTATGTGCTTGGTCCTTTGAAAGGTATATTTTGATAATATCACTGATGCACATATATATAGTGGTCATTAATTAATTTGATTTAATAAAATAAATAAAATTAGTTTATATACATTTTAGGAGTGGCATAGCCATATAGGTCACACAATAATACTTAAGTGGTTAATTATGATGTTTTACACGGTGTTTTTTACTTTTTTGCACTATGCCCTTTTTGCACTGTGCACTTTCTTATATATAATGTGTGTATGTATGGTATGATTGTGGTCTGATGTATCTATATATATATAGGAAGATATTTTTAAACAGCTATATATACAGTTGGGTATATTGTAAATATAATTGTATGTGAATGGATATGGTATTTAACGGCATGGCTGATTTATGTTTAAATTATATATTAAATGATATTTAATGCATATGGTTTTTGTGAATGTGGTAGGGTACAAGTCCAATCTGTTTGTGAAAAAGACATATGATTAAATGGGACTGTTCTCTTATATCCGTGGTGTGTATTGTATTTATTTATGTCCGGCAGTTGCGATCATGTGACTTATCCCATGCTGTGCGCCGCCTGATGGTTTCCGGTGGTTGCTATGTGACGCGTTCGCTCTCGCATCATCGGGTGCCAGTGCGCATGTCCGATGACGCGACCGATAGTGACGCGTCTCTGGCTTCCGGTCCGGATGCTTTCATGGTGGCGCCATGTAATAAGGTATGGGATCATTAATTACTTAACACATGTGTACCGGACATTTAAACGTGTGCACCGCTTACCTCCATGTCACTCCCTGAGGAAGCGGTGTGAAACGTGCGTTGGAGTGGGAGGCAGGAAAACTTGTGCATGCTTAATATGGCTACAGGTCTGGTATTGGGCTTTTAGGGGAGCAATTTATTGATGTGGTTGCATAAGTATTTTACTATTATGATGAGATAAAGGACCATATCATTATTCTAATATTATTGACTGTGAATGTATGGACTAATTTTTGGTCCCCATATACCTTAATAATTTATTGTATGCCTTGTTTTCCTGCCTACTGATGAATTTTATGTAGGTTTTAATTTGTATTGTGTCATTGTTGTTTTTAACGTTGCCATCAATAAAGATATTTAATGTATTGAGTAATTAGTATTCATTGGGATAATTTTGTTAGCTAATGTTGGTATATCCTGATGAGATGATACTTTAAAAGTTGATAAATTGTGGTCAAACTTCTAATTTTGGGTCAAAAAAGAGATGTGCCATCTATAGGGGCCATGGGCAGCACACATGGGGGGCATATCTAACACAGGGGAGATGTGCATCTATAGTGGCCATGGGCAGCACACATGGGGGCCATATCTAACACAGGGGAGGTGTGCCATCTATAGTGGCCATGGGCAGCACACATGGGGGCCATATCTAACAGGGGAGGTGTGCCATCTATAGTGGCCATGGGCAGCACACATAGGAGCCATATCAAACACAGGGGAGGTGTGCCATCTATAGGGGCCATGGGCAGCACAGGGGGATGTGTCCCAGCACAAGGGGGCTATATTCAATATAAGGGGGCCATATCCAGATTAAGGGGGGCTAATTTTAGGATGGGGGGCAATGAGGGACATATACCCTATATGATTTGTTAGATGGACACTGGCATTATAAGATGGACCCCATTTAACATTAAAAAAAAAATTTCTCTTTTCCTTCACCAAATTTGGAGGTGCGTCTTATAATCAGGTGCGTCTTATAAAGTGAAAAATACGGTATATAATTATTGGAAAAATGTAGAAAATATTTATATTTCATAAAATTATAGCGGTTTTAAACTATTTATCGATAAAATAGCAATAAATTCATATATTTCTTTATTCTAATTGTCGGACTATGTGTGTGTGAAAAGGGATATATCATTTCATTATTTTGATGTAAAAAAGCATGCGTTTATGTAGTCCAAAACGCATTCTTTCTGCACCTAAAAAGCAAGAAAAACGCTGGAATTTTGATGTTGCTTACTTTTTGCAACTTCTCATTGACTTCAATGTTATCAAAACGCAGCCCAAATGGCAAAAACAAATTACATGCTGCTTCTTTAAACGCTGAGTTTTTGCCCAAAATTATGCAAATTAAACGCAGCGTTTTGAACTGCAAGGTGGGCACAAGAAATCCCTATTTCTCTTAGACTTTGCTGGGAAATCACAACGCATGCATTTTGGCATTAAAAAGGTGCAGTTGAAAACGCTGCAGAAAAGCATGTAAAAACGCATCGTGGACACAGCCTTAGTGCATTTTTTTGCCAAGAGATGCAGATTTGGTGCTGAAATTTATACACAATATTCCTCCACCAAATTTGCATCTCCCTAAAAAAAAAAATCCCATCACTGGTGCATCAAGACTGCATCGTTCTTTGATGCATATTTTTGCCAGAAGATGCAAATTTGGTTCAGGAATTTGGTATATAAGTTTCAGCACCAAATCTGCATATCTTCGCAAAAATATCTCTTGGTTTTTCTGCCAGGAGGTCTGTGAACTCAGATCACAAGAGGTCAGCTAACTTGCAGTCCCAGTTGGGGTACCCTTGGAATCTCCAGCTGTGGCTGCACTTAAGCTGAGTGACGTCATCGCTCATAGCTCAGGCTCAGTCAGTCTCTGCTTGAAGCCATAGAGTACAGTCATGTTCTGTGCCTGCGTGCTGTGACTTCAGTTTGAAGCAAAGCAGCGATCTCATGTGAATTACGTCTGAACTGCAGGGGTGTTTTTGTGTTAACAAATTGGAGAAAGAGGGTGTTTTTTATTTTATTTCAAATTAAGGATTTGTTCGGTGTTTTTATTTCTTTTCACTTACAATGTAGACCCTCCCAATTACTAATCTAGGGCTTAGTGGCAGTTGTGAGCTGTCATTAACTCCTTACATTCCCAAATTGCCACCTCACCAGGCAAATCGGGATGAGCCATGAGATTCGCATCTAATGGATGTGATAATTCTGTGCTGCTGCTATTTTTTGGCTGGGGGGCCCAATGACTATGGGTCTCTCCAGCCTCAGAATGTCAGCCTCCAGCTGTTGGCTTTATCATGGCTTGGTATCAAAATTGGGGGGGAGGGGACCGCAGGCCAATTTTTTAAAATAATTTAAAAAAAAGTCCCATGGGGTCCCTCTTATTTTGATACATAGCCAAGATAAGCACACAGCTGGGGACTGCAGCCTTTAGCCATATGCTTTATCTGTGCTGGTATCATAATAATACCAAATTAATTATTTATTTATTTTACTGCACTATAGAGATGCACAAAGTGTGCGTGATTCCAAGTAGTCAGACACGTCACACAGGCTGGGGTCACGGTCTGACTGCAACTAATCACAGATGCCAGGACTGCCGGTGAGCGGAGAAGCAGTGAATATCTATGATGTTAATGGGCTGTAGTAGTGTTACAGCCATGCTGGAGACTCAGTAAGTATAACTCGCCTGTTCTAATACCCATTGCCCTTTTTACCATCATTTTAAAGCACAATATTTGGGTCCCCAAAGACCTGTATGGGGGAGCGGCATCCGGCCAGATATCCAAAATTAATTCTGGGCCCGAACCAGGTTTTTTTTTTCTTTTTTAAATCTATCTGATCCCGTTGATTCTGGATATCTGAGGGTTCGCCTATCACTATTAGGCTATATGCCCACGCTGCGGATTTACCGCGGATTTTGCCGCGGATTTGCAGCGGATTTACCGCGGATTTCCCGAAAATCTGCAGCAGCGGCACTTCCAAGCCATTTCAATGGCATTTTGGAAATGTTGTGTCCATGCTGCGGATTTTTCCGCTGCGGATTTGCCGCGGATTTTGATGCGGAAAAATCTGCAGCATGTCAATTATTTGTTGCGGATTTTGGTGCAGATTTGGGTATAGAATGGGGAAAAAAATAAATCCGCATCAAAATCCGCGGCAAATCCGCGGGTGCGGATTTGCCGCGAAAGTCGCGGATTTTCATGCAGAAAAATCCGCAGGTACATTCTACCGTGGACACATAGCCTAAGTGATCAAATTCTATCACGACAGGAGTAGGGAGGAACTAGAGGCAGAGCTTCACCCCCTCCTTTTTCTTCTATTTATGTAGAATCTTATCTGTAATGCCATCTGCTATCTCAGCAATGGGAAAGTCTGTATTTACTGTATACAGATTTTACTTCAAAACTGAGAATCTTGATTATGATTGATCAATCATACAAGAGAAAGAAGCACATATGTCTGACAAGATATACTACAAAGTTGCTTATACTATTGTACTATCTATATATATAATTGCCTTATTCTGTCTGTCTGTCTGTCTGTCTGTCATGCTCCAAAATTGTGTCCTTACGGTGACACAAAGCTGATTGGCCGCTGGGCTCGCCATGGCCCCGCCCCCCCACGGATTGGCCGCTTGCCCAGGCTGCGCCCCCACACGGATTGGCCAGCCGCTCGCCCAGGCTCCGCCCCCCCCACAGATTGGCCTCTCACCCCGGCACCCTGCAGGCATTGGCAATTCGGCCACGCCACGCCCCGCCCCCCTCACGCAATGCACGCTAGCTCTGGCCCCGCCCCCCTCCCCCCCGCGCATTCCCCGAACTGACACGGCTGTCACGGAGGTGAGTACTGTACTCCCCCCCCCTCCCCCCGCGCATTCCCCGAACTGACACGGCTGTCACGGAGGTGAGTACTGTACTTCCCCCCCCCGCCCCCCGCTCGCACGGGAGTGGTGTGGATACGTTGGTAACCATGCTAGCATAGTTACCAGCTGGTTACAAGCGCATCAAGGTCCTGCAGCGGCGGAAGATCCACACGCACACACATAACAGCACACACACACACATACACACACATCAGATCACACTCACTCTCACATACACCTCACATACACATCACATCGCATCCACACACTCACAGCATCCGGCGATATCCCTTGCTTCTCGGCCTCGATACTGTGCTGTTGTGACCTTCCAGGACCTGACGGAGGATCACATGGCCAGAAGCATGTGGTATCTCCGGATGTTGTGAGTGTGAGCGCGTATGTGCGATATCGTCAGTGTCTGTGTGTGAGTGCATGCGATCGGGTGTGTGTGAGTGTATGCGATCGGGTGTGTGTGAGTGTATGCGATCGGGTGTGTGTGAGTGTATGCGATCGGGTGTGTGTGAGTGTATGCGATCGGGTGTGTGTGAGTGTATGCGATCGGGTGTGTGAGTGTCGGCAGAGGAGCACGGCGTGCTGGAGGAGGCTGGGAGCAGAGAGGCTGATCTTGGGGAAGGCTGGGAGGGGGAGGCTGATGCTGGGGGAGACTGGGAGGGGAAGGCTGATGCTGAAGGAGGCTGGGAGGGGGAGGCTGGGAGGAAGGAGGCTGGGAGGAGAGAGGCTGATCCTGGGGAAGGCTGGGAAGGGGAGGCTGATGCTGAGGGAGGCTGGAAGGAGAGAGGCTGATGCTGCGGGAGGCTGGAAGGAGAGAGGCTGAGGCTGGGAGGAGAGAGGCTGATGCTGGGGAAGGCTGATGCTGAGGGAGGCTGGGAGGGGAAAGCTGATGCTGGGGAAGGCTGGGAGGATGGAGGCTGG
The DNA here is from genome assembly GCF_048569485.1 of Anomaloglossus baeobatrachus. Taxonomy (NCBI): domain Eukaryota; kingdom Metazoa; phylum Chordata; class Amphibia; order Anura; family Aromobatidae; genus Anomaloglossus; species Anomaloglossus baeobatrachus. Next base: position 272,074,761 of record NC_134354.1, on the reverse strand, counting down.
GAGGAGAGAGGCTGATCCTGGGGAAGGCTGGGAGAGGGAGGCTGATGCTGGGGGAGGCTGGAAGGAGAGAGGCTGATGCTGGGGGAGGCTGGAAGAAGAGACGCTGATGCTGGGGGAGGCTGATGCTGGGGGAGGCTGGGAGGAGAGAGGCTGATGCTGGGGAAGGCTGGGAGGAGAGAGGCTGATGCTGGGGACGGAGATGAGAGGCTGATGCTGGGAGGAGAGAGGCTGATGCTGGGAGGAGAGAGGCTGATGCTGGGGGAGGCTGGGAGGGGGAGGCTGATGCTGGGGGAGGCTGATGCTGGGGGAGGCTGGGACGAGGGAGGCTGATGCTGGTGGAGGCTGATGCTTGGGGAGGCTGATGCTGGGGGAGGCTGGAAGGAGAGAGGCTGATGCTGGTGGAGGCTGATGCTTGGGGAGGCTGATGCTGGGGGAGACTGGGAGGGGAAGGCTGATGCTGAGGGAGGCTGGGAGGGGGAGGCTGGGAGGAAGGAGGCTGGGAGGAGAGAGGCTGATCCTGGGGAAGGCTGGGAAGGGGAGGCTGATGCTGAGGGAGGCTGGAAGGAGAGAGGCTGATGCTGGGGGAGGCTGGAAGGAGAGAGGCTGAGGCTGGGAGGAGAGAGGCTGATGCTGAGGGAGGCTGGGAGGGGAAAGCTGATGCTGGGGAAGGCTGGGAGGACGGAGGCTGGGAGGAGAAAGGCTGATCCTGGGGAAGGCTGGGAGAGAGACACTGATGCTGGGGGAGGCTGAGGCTGGGAGGAGAGAGGCTGATGCTGGGGACAGAGAGGCTGATGCTGGCAGGAGAGAGGCTGATGCTGGGAGGAGAGAGGCTGATGCTGGGAGGAGAGAGGCTGATGCTGGGGGCAGAGAGGCTGATGCTGGTGCAGCATGGGGGATGGTGCACGATGGGGGGTGCGCAGCATGGGGGATGGAGCACGATGACGAGTGCGCAGCATGGGGGATGGAGCACGTTTGGGAGTGCGCAGCATGCCGGATGGACCACGTTTGGGAGTGCGCAGCATGGCGGATGGAGCATGTTTGGGAATGCGCAGCATGGCGGATGGAGCACGTTTGGGAGTGCGCAGCATGGCGGATGGAGCACGTTTGGGAGTGCGCAGCATGGCAGATGGAGCACGTTTGGGAGTGCGCAGCATGGCGGATGGAGCACGTTTGGGAGTGCGCAGCATGCCGGATGGACCACGTTTGGGAGTGCGCAGCATGGCGGATGGAGCATGTTTGGGAGTGCGCAGCATGGCGGATGGAGCACGTTTGGGAGTGCACAGCCTGGCGGATGGAGCACGTTTGGGAGTGCGCAGCATGGCAGATGGAGCACGTTTGGGAGTGCGCAGCATGACGGATGGAGCACATTTGGGAGTGCGCAGCATGGCCGATGGAGCACGATGGGGGGTGCGCAGCATGGGGGATGGAGCACGTTTGGGAGTGCGCAGCATGCCGGATGGACCACGTTTGGGAGTGCGCAGCATGGCGGATGGAGCATGTTTGGGAGTGCGCAGCATGGCAGATGGAGCACGTTTGGGAGTGCGCAGCATGGCGGATGGAGCACGTTTGGGAGTGCGCAGCATGGCAGATGGAGCACGTTTGGGAGTGCGCAGCATGGCGGATGGAGCACGTTTGGGAGTGCGCAGCATGGCGGATGGAGCACGATGGGGGGTGCGCAGCATGGCGGATGGAGCACGATGGGAGGTGCACACCTCCCCCAACACACACAACACACCACACACACACTGGGAACCACAAACACCGCCCTACACAGACACCCACACACACAGACAACGCTGCGCACACACAACACCCAACACACAAACACCGCGGCATACATAAATATACGCACATATCATGCAACACACACATTGCACAAAACATACCTCCCCCCAAAACACACCACACCCACACAAACCGCGCAACACACACACACACAACGCTACAGAGACACAGCGCTCAACAAACAACGCAACACACGCAACACACACACAACACCGCTCTCACCCCCCGCCACACCCAGACAACACCCAGAACATGTACAGCTCCTACACAAACACTTGGTAACTACACACAACAACATCTATATATATATATATATATATATAACAAAAATCATACATGAACTACACAATACGTAAATTCTAGAATACCCGATGCGTAGAATCGGGCCACCTTCTAGTTGATTTATAAATACAGAAATAAAAACGACACTTATGCTTTAAAGGGGTATCTCTAAGAAATGTGATAAAATACATAAAAACCCACTTTTAAATATTATGCATTTTCCTAAACACATAAAATTAAAGTTTTAAAAAAATCTGCGCCACTAAGTTATTAATAATCAATATTGATAAGTAAAATAGGATTAATAGACCGAAAGGGAGGACATAATTTTTCACTTTTTATTTTAAGAGATAATTATAAACACTCAAGATAAAATTAAACCAAGTATTAAATAAAAAATGCGCATATGAGATACTAACTCACAGCTACAAATCAATTATAAGTGCACATAAAAGCCCCGGCCTTAAGAGTGCTTTACTCGCTGCGACATCGCTAACGATATATCGTCGGGGTCACGGTGTTTGTGTCGTACATCCGGCGTCGTTAGCGACATCGCAGCGTGTGACAGCTAGGAGCGACAATCAACGATCGGAAAAACGGCAAAAATCGTTGATTGACACAAAGCTCCAAATTATAATGACGTTGGTATTTCATTCCGCTGGTTGTTCGTCGTTCCTGAGGCACCACACATTGCTGTGTGTGACACCGTAAAAACGACGAACATCATCCTACCTGTGTCCACCGGAAAGGAGGAAGGAAGGAGGTGGGCGGCATGTTCCGGCCGCTCATCTCCTCCCCTCCTCTTCTATTGGGCGGACATTTTGTGACGCCACTGTGACGTCGCTGTGACTCCGAACGCACCTCCCCCTTGAAGGAGGGATTGTTCGGCGGTCACAGCGACGTCGCTGAACAGGTATGTGCGTGTGACGCTGCCGTAGCGATATTGTTCGCTACGGCAGCGATCACCACATGTCGCACGAACGACGAGGGCGGATGCTATCGCTTGCGACATCGCTAGCAATCGCTTTAGGCTGATAGCTGCTGTTCACAATGTGATAATATATATCTAATATATAAAGTTGAGTGTATGTATGTGTGTGTGTGTGTGCGTGTATGTATGTCCGCTAAAGGAATTCGCACTGTCGCATTTACAATCATGCAATTTTGCACAGATACCCCATGTGACTCAGGGAGCGTCATAGACTATGTTTTGACAGGCAAATTTAACCCCGTGCTTTAGTTACTCTCCAAAACACCTGTCTCCATTAAAGTCAATGGAGATAGGAGCTACAGCTTATTAATAGGAGCTATAAATGGTTGCTATAGGAACAAAATAAATTGTTATTATAAGAAGCTTATGTGTGAGGTAATAAGATGTTGGTGGGGAGACGGATAGAGAGAGACATAAAGAGACAGACAGACACAAGCACAGACAGAGACTGAGACAGGGAAAGAGACCGAGGGGGAAAGAGACAGAGGGGGAAAGAGACAGGGGAAAAGAGACAAAGGGGAAAAAAGACAGAGGGGGAAAAAAGACAGAGGGGAAAAAAGACAGAGGGGGAAAGAGACAGATGGGGAACGAGACAGAGGGGGAAAGAGACAGAAGAGGAAAAGAGACAGGGCAAAAGAGAAAGAGGGGGGAGAGACAGAGGGGGAAAGAGACAGAGAGGGAAAGAGACATAGACAGAGGGGGAAAGAGACAGATGGGAAAAGAGACAGAGAGGGAAAAGAGACAGAGGGGGAAAAGAGACAGAGGGGGAAAGAAACAGAGGGGGAAAAAAAGAGGGGGAAAAAAAGAGGGGGAAAGAGACAGAGGGGGAAAGAAACAGAGTGGGATAGAGATAGACCTGGAACGAGACAGACAGACAGACAGAGAGATAGAGGGACTGATACAGAGACAGACAGAGAAACAAACACAGACAGACAGACATGGATAGAGACTGACAGACAGGGAAAGATACAGACAAAGACTGAGCCTCACACACAGAGACAGACACACAGACAGAAAGAGATAGACAGACAGACACAGACAGACAGATTGGGAGAGAGACAAAGAGACACTTACTATCCCGGGCAACGCCCGGGTACTACAGCTAGTATTTCTATAATTGCATGGTTTAAACCAGCAATATTCTTTTAGTACAAAAATGAAAAAAAAATTGAGAAATATTTTTAAAAAATCATTTGAATTTTTGCAAAAAACTTTCTTAAAAAAATGCCGTTTTTAGCTGTCCAAAGTCTAATCACATTTCCATCAATGTCAATGAGAAATCTTGAGTAAAATCATGCAATTTTATAGAAGGGTGGTTAATTTACTGCCCGGGTGATTTTAACCTGTGTGTGCTTAATAATCCGCTTGTCAGTTATTGTACACATAAAGAGCTGACCGTTTAGAGATAGCAATTCTCCTATATTCTCAGACCTCCCTGTGCTCCCAGTAAATCCAGCACAGGAAAGGGACCGCATTAGTCCCTGAAATGTGCGTCGAATTGAGCCCAGCGTGTATCTTGTACTTACCCATGGTGGAGGCGTAAATGCCTGAGTCACCCAAGATATTCTTATCTATTTGGTAGACGCCCAGGGGAGCATGGCAATCCTGTGCTCCGGAAAAGATTCCTTTGTAACAACCAGTTGTGCCAGTGCATTTTTGTGGAAAGGAACTTCAGCCTGCACCACTGCTTTCAAGCATTTGAACTGAGCGCCATACGCAGATTCTACAGTCATGGCCACAAGTTTTGAGAATGCTACGAATATTAATTTCTACAAAGTCTACTGCTTAAGTTTTTCTAATGGCAATTTGCATATACTCCAGAATGTCATAAAGAGTGATCAGCTTAACAGGGCTGGCGATCAATCAGTCATGATTAAGTGAGAATGACACCACTGGACACTTTAAAAGGAGGCTGGTGCTTGGTATCATTGTTTCTCTTCAGTTAACCATGGTTATCGCTAAAGAAACATGTGCAGCCATCATTGCTCTGCACAAAAATGGCCTAACAGGGAAGAATATCGCAGCTACAAAGATTGCACCTGTCGCGGGCGGGGAGGGCACTGTGCTCACCACGCTCGGGTCCGGCGTTGCTGCTGCTCGGTGGCTCGAGCGTTGAGCCGGATCCGGGGACTCGAGCGGCGCTCCTCGCCCGTGAGTGAAAGGGGTGGTTTGTTGGTGTTTGGGATGTCGGTTTGTGACGCCACCCACGGTGTGTGGTGAAGTTGGGGCACCACCGCTGCTCTGTACGGGGATCCCGGGAGCGGTGACAGGGAGCAGCTGGGATGTTTTCCTCCCCTCCGTGGGTAGGGGTACTCACTCAGCCAGTAACGCACACGGAGTCTCTGGTAAAACAAACGGCTGGATGGACGAGTCCCACAGACGGCTGTGACGGTCACTCCCGGTAGGTTGGCGGTAACTGTCTCTAAATTAAAAAATATATATATATATATATGTGGCATCAGATATATATGGATCTGATGCCACAGTGAAACGTTGCCATTGTAGGCACTCACTGGTCACATAGCCTCTCATAGTACTGATGTTGGGAGGAGGCTTCATCGCACCTGCAGCATTTGGTGGGGGGAGATAGAACATCAACTGGACCCACATAAGGACTATACAGGACCCTTTATTTCATGGATAAAAGAAACGATGAGGAGATTGATGGCCCAAACTGACTAGAGATATTCTGATATATCCATATCCCCTGATGAACCCCAAGACGTTGGGGGGAAACGCGTCGGGATCAAGTAGTCCTGGCAGGATAAGTACTAGGACCACAGGTCCATCATCTTTTGCATAGACCCTTAAATTCATGTTATTCTTAGTAGCATAGCCATATAGGTAATTTTGAAACTAAGGATTGAAATTTCAATATTTACATGAAATTTGGGCCTATTTGTTATTACCATTATTTATGACCTATGACACAGGACTGAATATGCACCCCAGCACATTGCACTTGGTGGTGGGTTAAGGTCAGTAATAGTGACAGGGGTAACCAGGGTAAGCCGCCGAGGAACGGGGGGCACCCAAAAAATTAAGGTGTTATTGACCTCCGTTGCCAGGTAGGGTTTAAGATTAGGGAATATTAGATCCCCCTATCTCATCATCATAATACCCGGTTATTAGGTCAAATGCAACAGGTGGTGTACACCCTTTGCCCACTGCCCTATATCAGGGCCTCACTGAATTATCACAATCACGACTTGTTGATGCCTTTTTATATATTTGGACATTATTCCATTTTTTCAGCATTGGTTGAGTATTTAATAGAATCAATAAATGTTACGTTTTAGAGAGTTTATTTTGGTTTTCGGTAACTGTCTCTCCCTGCACCTTTGTTGTGTTTTCGGCCCCGATGGCTTCCCACCGGTAACCCGCTCCCCAGCGGTAGGTTGGCTAAGGGAGCCCCTGTTTGCCCGCAGGCTCTGGCCCTGGGAGCTCTAGCTCTGGCGGTAGCTTTCTCTCCCTCACGGTTTGGACGGTTGCCTTCAGTCGGGTCTTTACTGCTGGGAAACCCCGGAGGTTCCCGTCGCTGACGGATTTGACCGGTTTTATGGCGACTCCTAGCCTGGTCGGGGTCCATAGGCCCTGCCGGATGGTGCTGGCTTCTCTTCGCTCCCCGATCCGGTACCGGCGGGCCACCGCCCGTCCCTGGTCCTTACGGTTGCGCGTCAATCGGCCTCTCCTGCAGACGGTCACCACCGTCTGCCAACCTTGCTGTTTCTGTGCCCGGGCCACGTACCCGGACACGGCCAGTCAGTTCCTCTACTACCACTTCCCTGACTCAACTCCAAAACTGTTCTGCCTTCCTTTTCCCGCCTCCAGGACTGTGAACTCCTCGGTGGGTGGAGCCAACCGCCTGGCTCCGCCCCACCTGGTGTGGACATCAGCCCCTGGAGGGAGGCAACAAGGATTTGTGTCTGACTTTGGTGTTCCTAACCGGGGTGTAGGGTGTGTTGTTGCAGTACCTGTGACGTCTTGGCTTGTCCAGGGTGCCACATTCCCCCTTGGTTAAACGCAGACCGTCCACGGGCTGCTCGTCCATCACCGGTTTTATTTTCACAACTGGAAAAAAGGTAATAAAACGGTAAAAACATGTACAATCACAAACATTGTATAATAGTACGGCTTCCGCTCTCCCCCCGCCCAAACAACCTGGCCCTGATGCTGCCCCTAAGAAGTGGGCAGCACCCCTTGCCCCAGTCCAGAACCAAATTGCCCGAGCGGGTACGGTCTCTTTCAGGGGAACCACGTCCATGGGGGACCCCTGACCCCCGGAGGATTGCCACCGGTTACGGTAGTGGCGGGCCTGGGCCATCCCTTTCCTCCAGACCCATCCTCCCAAATCAGCCTCTCTGGAGGCGGTCACGGTATAAGCCAATATTTCTATTTACATGCCACTAGTTTGTGGTTGCCCTGCCAGTTCTCGGGCTTGTCCGTAAGCAGTTCCTTACGCACGGTGCAAGGGGTCCCAACGGGAACTAGTTGCCGGCAATGGCCGGTTCAATCACGGTGTTAATCTGATAAACTTCTTCGGTTGATTCAATCTTATCATTCGGTTACATTTAACAACATACAAGAACATCACAACGGTGCTGGTGGTCCCAACGGGGACTATCTGCGGTGGGAACCGCTGTCATCACCCCGACTCTTCTGCTGAGATGGCCTCATCCTCCGCTACCAGCATGTCAAACATGCAGTGACAGGCCTGTTGGGAAAGGGGTGCCCGGTATCCATTTCCACCAGTGCGCGGGCTATAGAAAACTACCGGTCCGCCATAGTAGCGAAGGCTCTCACTCATCTCCTCGAACTCTGAGGCGGCCTCGGTGCCAGGGCCGGAGTCACTATCATAGGTCCCTGCGCCAGGCGGGTTACCGCCAGCTGCCGCAGTCTCCGGGCCCCCAGTGCGCAGTACGTCGGGCCCCATCGTTGTAGCATAGGGCAGCAGGTCAGGAAAGTCGACACTGGGGTGCCCCATGGGTAATGGCAGAGACGGTACAAGGGCCAAGGTCGGACCGGGTCTCCCAACCGCAGTGGTTGGTCCCTGTGGGACATGGAGGCGTGGGTCACTCACCAGCTCTGCCTCGTCGATTCCCATCTCGTGCATCTGGGCAGTCGCAGCCAGCGTTTCCACCTCGGTGGTCCACTGCTCCGTCAGGAGACGTATCTGGTCCCGATGGCGTCGGTTGGATTCAGTTATTCGAGCCTTTATCCACGCCACGGTCCCGGGCGCGGGTTCAGAACCTGGCACGATCACAGCAGGTGCCTCCGGTACATCTCCGCTGACGGGCACGGTTGTCGATAGCTCCCAGGGAAGCGGTCCAGGATGGTCACGGGCCTCGGCTTCAGGTCGGTCCGCTTGGGCGGATTGGCTGGGTACCGCTACCGGTTGCGGTGGTAGCGGGCCTAGTGGCGGGGCAGCAGCAGCCAACATGGGTAGCGGGGGAAGCAGCAGGACGAGCGGGCGCAGACCGGGCTCCTTAGCCACGATGGCCAACCCTATAGGGCTACAGGGGTGTGGGTCGCTTACCCGCCCTTCAAATTCTTCCTCCACCTCGCGTCCCCGGATGGCCGCCACCACATCTGCCATGTCGGCCTCCCGCTCCTCCAAGAGGAGCTGCACTCGGCTCTGCAGTCGGCTATGCAGCTGAGCGGTCCGGACCTCCACCCACACCGCGGTGCCAGGCGCGGGGGTTACGGTGTTGCTCGTCGGACGATGCATCGCTGTGGCAGCCTCTTCCAGGAACCATAAGATGGCCGCAGGGTCCTGGCGTCCCTGCTTTTATAGCCGCGGTCTACATGCGGCCAGACGCCATCTGTGCCCCCCTTGGTGTCTCTCTGGCACCTCCTCTTCAGGGGCGGAGCTTCGGCTTTCGCGCCTCCACTGCTCGGGAAGACGCTCGAATATGGCGGCTTCCGAAAATTTTCGGCCGGACACCTCCGGCGGGACACAAGGCGCACTTCCACCAGGCGGTAGAACGGTAGGATCCTGTTCGTGACGCCAAGTTGTCGCAGGCGGGGAGGGCACTGCGCTCACCACGCTCGGGTCCGCTGCTGCTGCTGCTTGGTGGCTCGAGCGTTGAGCCAGATCCAGGGACTCGAGCGGCGCTCCTCGCCCGCGAGTGAAAGGGGTGGTTTGTTGGTGTTTGGATGTCGGTTTGTGACGCCACCCACGGTGTGTGGTGAGGTTGGGGCATCACCACTGCTCTGTACGGGGATCCCAGGAGCGGTAACAGGGAGCAGCTGGGATGTTTTCCTCCCATTCGTAGGTAGGGGGATTTTGGTAGTCCCGGGGCCCGGAGTTGTTGGCTGTATCGTGGGTTGCGGGGCTTGGCCAGGTGCAGGGTCGTGGGGCAGCGCAGTGCCAGATGGCACGGTGGTACTCACTCAGCCAGTAACGCACACGGAGTCTCTGGTAAAACAAACGGCTGGATGGACGAGTCCCACAGACGGCTGCGACGGTCACTCCCGGTAGGTTGGAGGTAACTGTCTCTCCCTGCACCTTTGTTGTGTTTTCGGCCCCGATGGCTTCCCACCGGTAACCCGCTCCCCAGCGGTAGGTTGGCTAAGGGAGCCCCTGTTTGCCCGCAGGCTCTGGCCCTGGGAGCTCTAGCTCTGGCGGTAGCTTTCTCTCCCTCATGGTTTGGACGGTTGCCTTCAGTCGGGTCTTTACTGCTGGGAAACCCCGGAGGTTCCCGTCGCTGACGGATTTGACCGGTTTTACGGCGACTCCTAGCCTGGTCAGGGTCCGTAGGCCCTGCCGGATGGTGCTGGCTTCTCTTCGCTCCCCGATCCGGTACCAGCGGGCCACCGCCCGTCCCCGGTCCTTTCGGTTGCGCGTCAATCGGCCTCTCCTGCAGACGGTCACCACCGTCTGCCAACCTTGCTGTTTCTGTGCCCGGGCCACGTACCCGGACACGGCCAGTCAGTTCCTCTACTACCACTTCCCTGACTCAACTCCAAAACTGTTCTGCCTTCCTTTTCCCGCCTCCAGGACTGTGAACTCCTCGGTGGGTGGAGCCAACCGCCTGGCTCCGCCCCACCTGGTGTGGACATCAGCCCCTGGAGGGAGGCAACAAGGATTTGTGTCTGACTTTGTTGTTCCTAACCGGGGTGTAGGGTGTGTTGTTGCAGTACCTGTGACGTCCTGGCTTGTCCAGGGCGCCACACACCTCAGTCAACAATCTATCGCATCATCAAGAACTTCAAGGAGAGAGCTTCCATTGTTGCCAAAAAGGCTCCAGGGCGCCCAAGAAGGACCAGCAAATGCCAGGACCGTATCTTAAAACTGTTTCGGCTGTGGGATCGGACTACCAGCAGTGCCGAGGTAGCTCAGCAATGGCAGCAGGCTGGTGTGAGTGCTTCTGCATGCACTGTGAGGCGGAGACTGCTTGAGCAAGGCCTGGTTTCAAGGAGGGCAGCAAAGAAGCCACTTCTCTCCAGAAAAAACATCAGGGACCGACTGATATTCTGCAAAAGGTACAGGGTGTGGACTGCTGAGGACTGGGGTAAAGTCATTTTCTCAGATGAATCCCCTTTTCGATTGTTTGGGACATATGGAAAACAGCTTATTAGGAGAAGAAGTGGTTAGCGCTACCACCAGTCTTGTCTCATGCCAACTGTTAAGCATCCTGAAATGATTCATGTGTGGGGTTGCTTCTCAGCCAAGGGAATCGGCTCACTCACAGTCTTGCCTAAAAACACAGCCATGAATAAAGAATGGTACCAGAATGTCCTCCAAGAGCAACTTCTCCCAACTGTCCAAGAGCAGTTTGGCGCCCAACAATGCCTTTTCCAGCATGATGGAGCACCTTGCAATAAAGCAAAGGTGATCACTAAATGGCTCATGGAACAAAACATAGAGATTTTGGGTCCATGGCCTGGAAACTCCCCAGATCTTAATCCCATTGAGAACTTGTGGGCAATCATCAAGAGACGGGTGGACAAACAAAAAACAACAAATTCTGGCAAAATGCAAGCATTGCTTATGCAAGAATGGACAGCTATCAGTCAGGATTTGATCCTAAAGTTGATTGAGAGCATGCCAGGGAGAATTGCAGAGGTCCTGAAGAAGAAGGGTCAACACTGCAAATATTGACTTGCTGCATTAACTCATTCTAACTGTCAATATAACCTTTTGGTACTCATAATATAATTGCAATTATATTTCTGTATGTGATGTAAACATCAGACAAACAATTAAACACCAGAGGGCAACAGATCACGTGAAAATATAATTTTGGTGTCATTCTCAAAACTTTTGGCCATGACTGTACATAAGAAATCCCCCGAACTTCAGAGGTCAGACCAGGTAACTTGCACCGAGCACCTGCTACGGGCGCTCGGTGTATTGTGGCATCCCTGTTTCACTCCAGGTTATCTCTACTGGATTTACTGGGATCGCAGGGAGGTCTGAGAATATAGGAGGATCGCTGTCTATAACCGGTCAGCTCCTTATGTGTACAACAACTGACAGGCGGATTATTAAGCACATACAGGTTAAAATCACCCGGGCAGTAACTTAACCACCCTGAACTTCTATAAAATTGCATAATTTTACTCTTCAAGATTTCTCATTGATATTGATGGAAATGTGATTAGACTTTGGACAGCTAAAAACGGCATTTTTTTAAAGAAAGTTTTTTGCAAAAATTCAAATAATTTTTTCAAAATATTTCTCAAGTTTTTTCATTTTTGTACTAAAAGAATATTGCAGGTTTAAACCCTGCGATTATAGAAATATATATAATATTAAATTGTGAACAGCAGATATCAGCCTTTGGCCGGGGCTTTTTTTGTGCACTTGTGACACCCCTGTACTAGTCAGGTCGTCACAGGGTACTGCACAATCTTTCTCTCCCCATGCAGGACTCAACCCCCCATGGTTCTGGGTTCTCCTCTTGCAGTACTGCCTCCACCAGCATCCACAAATCCTTGTAACACCTCGCACCACACCCTGTCAGGCACACCAGTGGGCTGCTTAAGCTGGAATAAGGCAGCCCACCTAGGCGTCAGGCAGGGAGGTGGGAGGTGACACGTTAGTTAGCTCCAGTGGAGCGAAGAGAGCAGTTGGCTCCAGGGGAGCAAAGAGAAGAGAAGTAGCTTCCAGAGAGTGAGGAGTTGGGAGTAGGAGCTCCCTGGAGAACAGAAGTAGCCCTCAAGCTGTGAGGAGCTCGGAGGGAGCTGGGAGTTGGAGCTCCCAGGAGAGAAGCAGACTAGGTTGCAGACGGTGGTCTGGACCCGGAGGAGTCGGAGACCCGGTCGCGGGAGATTGTGACTGACTGCTTGAGTAGTCTTGAGGGATAGCTAGCACCCACAGTTCAATAGCCAGGCTGGGGCCGAAGGCATGTCGGGGTACATGGACCCTAGGTCGGGGAGAAGGTTCAAACAACCCGGCAATTAACCTGCAGAGGACAAGGCCTATATGGACTGTTCCCACGAAGCTCAGAGATCGGGGGCACTAGCGCAACGAGGGGGATAGGGCTTTCCAAGCAAAGCAACCCACCGAAATCTCAAGCATGAGCTCCAGAGAGTAAGCTCTTCTACTTAGCCACAGTGGGGAGCGGGGCCCAGTAAGCTCCAAGCTAACAAGACACTCTAAAATACTGTGACAGTAGGCAGGCTACTGACCACCAGGCAGTGCTGCAGGGGACGGACCTGGACGAGCTCCCCAAGAGGGCAGCGGCACCCAGAGACTTGGTTTACCACATTGTCAGCGTCTGCTTTCTTGCTGAGTGAGTACCTGATTAACCCCTGCAACCAGCGAGCCTACACTCCCCCTGCACTGCACCCCACCATCCAGAGTCCCAGGGCCTTTTCCTACCCGTGTAGGGTAACGTCATCTAGCTGCCCCACTCCATCACCCCGTGTACTCCCAACGGCAACGTTGGTGCTCCCTATCACCACACACCACGGGTGGCGTCACAAACTATACATCTCCCCTGTAAATAGCCGCCTTCTTCATTCGGGTGTGACTCTTTAGCCCCCGGGTCCGGAGACCCTCGAGCCACGAGTAGCGACGTCCGGATCCGAGCGATTTGACCGCTTCTGGGGCGTTACACACTTATAATCGATCTGTAGCTGTGATTTAGTATCTCATATGCGCAGTTTTAATTTAATACTTGATTTTAATTTTATCTTGAGTGTTTATAATTATCTCAAGTGAAAAAAATAAAAAGTGAAAATTTATGTCCTCCCTTTCGGTCTATTAATCCTATTTTACTTATCAATATTGATTATTAATAACTTGAAGTGGCGCAATTTTTTTAAAAAATATTAATTTTATATTTTTATATTAATTTCCCTTGGCAAAATAAGGGTGTTTGCTAGTATCTAGCTGTCAACCAAGTTATATAGAGTTTAGCGCTGGTATTATCTTTTTAGATATACAATTGTAATTTTTCTAAACACCTTTATTTAGAAAAAAATTATGCTTTTACATGTGCACTCTGTCAGGATTTCAAAGATGGTAACTTGCATCTAACTTGCATCAAGCAGTGTGCAGCCATTCTAGGATGGGCTGTGTGAAGAGCCAGACAGATGTACTCGCTGCACTGCACTAAAACTGTCAGGCTGACTGAGATGGATGCTCATTTTCAGTCAACTAAAGAAAGGTGTTTATCGTCTCCTTTAGTCCAGCTCCACTCAGTCCTGAACAGAAGAACACAAGTCATGATGCCTTTAAAGCAAATGATATTGAAGAAACAAAAAGTCTCTTTAGAGCATTAGTAATTGACTAACTTCTGAAGATGCTTATAATATATTATGTATGTGTGCAGAGAGCCGGCCTGACCAATAATTGACTCCAATTATGCTCATTACTTGAGTCAAGTCTGTCAGAGTGCCCAACCTTCTTGACTCGAGTAAAGAACACTCAAGCACTTTTGTACTTGCTCATCATTAATCATGACCTCACCAACCAAGTAGATTTCTTGTCCATTTATCCAAACCCTCAAATTCAGGATCCAACTCTAAGGTTCAGAATTAAATATTTTGAGTTTCTGATAACTTGATACATTCTCTTTCTACAATCCAGAGTTGAAGATGATATTTCTCATAGATGCATCTTTACCTGATAAAAATCATTTTTACCATGTAGTTTTTTGGATTTCTGTGCCGATGATGAAAGTCTCTTGGTCTCATTAAAGTGAATCGCACAAAGTTTTACGGTACTGTTCTCTGACCCATCACTTCAATAGAGACCATATTTAAAGATTTTGCTACGATTGTTTCTATTGATTTTTTGAGTTGAAAGAGAAAAGATATATTGCTAATGTGTCCATGTCTCAATAGCTTCTATTGATTTTCTTGAATACAAAGAAGCAATTGTGAGTTTCTTGTCTCAAAAAACATGAATAAACTAATAGAAATATTTTTCCCACCTTTCTCTTACAAATATTCCAGCATAGTTATGTGTGTACTGTGAGATAGAAGGTCACTTATATAGTTCATGCTTCTTATCTAATACAGGTTTCCATTCACGGACATTTATTCTACAGAAAAGATTCATACACTGCCTACAAGCCATAAAGGTGTATTTAGCTTCTAAACAGATACAACTAAAAGCTTTTATCATGTAATAATCTACATTTTATTGCAGAGCATCCTTCGCCAGAAATTGTAAATAAATCAAAATGGGATATGTCTCCATTATTAACAGTTTCCCATCCCAATACAAGAAAGACTAGCACTTGTTTGACCCCACCATGTACTTAAGAAGCTAATATCCATGACTATTTTATATGCAGTTATATGCAGTTATATGGCTTTCACATATATATTGAGGCCTCTAATGCAATTCTAAATACCTTTTATATTATATGGAGAAAGAGATTTTTGTGTTGAGTTTCATAAAAATCTTGGAGAAAACGTATACTATGCTCCATTAGAAGCTATTTACACTAAGACATGAGTACTGTAAACATCAGTCCAATATTTAGGGCTCCATTTACTGCCATTCAGACTCCATGTACTTTTGTACACACTGCTGAACAGGCTCAATGTACTAACATAACTACAGTATATCACAAAAGTGAATACATCCCACATATTTTTGTCAATATTTCATTATATCTTTTCACGGGACAACACTAAAGATATAACACTTTGATACAATGTAAAGTAGTCAGTGTACAGCTTGTATAACAGCGTAAATTTGGTGTGTCGTCTAAATAACTCACCACACAGCCATTAAAGTCTAAACTGCTGGCAACAAAAGTGAGTACATTCCTAAGTGAAGAGGGCCAAATTATGCCTAAAGTGTCAATATTTTGTGTGGCCACTAGTGATGGGCCAGTGTGCTCTCCACTGCTCAATACTCGATCATGAATCGGGGTGCTCAGGCATGCTTAGTGTTCGATTAAGTATTGTAGGTGCTCTAGTGTCATGCTTGAGTCACGGCACAACATGTTGGCTACTGGCATTACTCAGATTGGAGTTTCTGGATTTGTATAGGATTTACTAGTCTAGAAGTCTTACTCCTTAATAATGGAAAAAATCTATTGTGAGGCCCTCCTCTATGTGTCTTCCAGGGTGTATTGCAGTCCATCCTTCTAATTTTTTGCAGCCCTTGCACTTAGTGCATAGGTTTTAGGAGTCTAGGAGTGCCACCACATTACAATTTTAACCGAATGTGTATGAGGCCTTTTTGTCTAATACAGGTTGTATCAGAGACTCTGATTAAGAGTCTCTCTTTAGTCTACTTTCAGTCATGGGTGAAGGGGAAATACGTTGAGAGATGGACCGGCTATTAAGGCTATGTTCACAATTTGCATTTTTGCGGAGTTCATTTGCAGCATTTTTTCATGAGTTTTTCACAATTTTCATGCAAATTAAAAGCTGATCTTTACAGTACCAACAAAATCAACAAAAGATTTCAGAAATGTAATGCGCACAATAGTTTTTATTTTCTTGCCTGAAATGTAAAACTGCTGCGTTTTTAAAGAAGAAGCTTGTCATATCTCGTTTAGGCTGACCGCGCATACGCCATCATATACGTCGCCACCGCCGGTGATTTGAAACAGCTGATCTGTAGGTATTTATACCCTGGGAATTACACCATTCCTTGCGACCCCCAGTGAAGAAGCCCTTGCGAAACGCGTTGGGGTTAGTGGAGCTGCACCCTGTTCCTGCTGACTTGGTTATGATGGGTATGTTTCCTTCTTAATCTAATATAATCTTATGCTCTCTTTGGTTACCTCTCTGGGTGGCAGGGGACATGAGCCCCCCTCCCTCCCTTACCTTGTGAGTGACATGCTTTGCATGATAGGCACTTTTACAGTGTAACCACTGAGTGCTTTGAGTAGTTCTACTACTTTTTGACACAAAGTCCGCCACTGGCTGATTTGCCTTTTATACATATAGCCAGCTCTGTGGTGTATGTTTCACCCTTTTTGTATCCTTACCAGCACATCTTGAACATTTTAATATTGTCTGTTGTTATAAGTGAATAATAAAATTTGTATACTTATTTGCATTAAGGTAGTGTCAGTGACTCTTTTCTATGGTTTTGTAAATGTAAAACTGCTGCGTTTTTAAAGAAGAAGCTTGTCATATCTTTCAGTTTTTTTGCTACATTTTTTCAACATTAATTTAACCCCTTCAAGACCGGACGATTTTTCACTTTCCGTTTTTTTTTTTCGCCATTCTTCTTCTGAGACACGTAACTTTTTTATTTTTCAGTCAATATGGTCATGTGTGAGCTCATTTTTTGTGGAGCGAGATGTACTTTTAAATGAAACCATAACTTTTACCATATAGTGTACTGGAAAACGGCAAAAGAATTCCAAATGCGGAAAAATTGCAAAAAAAAGTGCGATAGCACTATTGGTTTTGAGATATTTTATTCACTGTGTTCACTATATGGTAAAACTGATTTGTCAGTGTGATGCCTGAGGTCGGTGCGAGTTCGAAGACACCAAACATGTATAGGTTTATTTTTATCTAAGGGGTTAAAAAAAATCAGAAGTTTGTACAAAAAAAGTGGCGCACGTTTTACGCCATATTCGGTGACCCGTAGCGTTCTCATTTTTCAGGATATATAGCTCAGTGATGACTTTTTTTTTGCATCTCAGGCTGACATTTTATATGATACCATTTTTGCGCAGATGCTTTGTTTTGATCGCCTGTTATTGTATTTAGCGCAAAATTTGTGGCAACCAAAAAAAGTAATTTTGGTGTTTGAATTTTTTTTGCCACTACGCCGTTTACCGATCAGATTAATTGATTTTATATTTTGATAGGTCGGGCAGTTCTGAATGTGGCGATACTAAATATGTGTATATTTTTTATTTTTTTCACCCTTTAATTTTCAATGGGGCGAAAGGTGATGATTTGAACTTTTAGGTTTTTTTAATTTTTATTTTTTTTAATTTTTTTAAAACTTTTTTTTACTTTTCTTTTTATTTTACTAGTCCCCCTAGGGAACTATATGGATCAGCAATCTGAGCGCTCTGCCATATCTGCTGATCACAGCTACACAGCTGTGAATAGCAGATATGCTCATTTCATGTCTCACCCAGCTCTGGGCCAGGTGAAACAGAAAGTGAGTCATGTGAGCTACAGGAGTCATCACATGACCCTGTGCTACCATGACAACTATCGGAAGTCACGTGATCACGTCACGTGACTTCCGGTATCGGCCGGTGAGTAAATGTTTACCGCTGATGCCATTATAATGGCACTGTAACATATTGACAGCGCCATTTAAGGGGTTAATTAACATAGGCAGATAACAATTCTGCTCGTGCCTAGCAGGCACACATCTCAGTTGTGAAAATCAGCTGAGATGTGCGCCAATCGCTGCAAGCTGCCGGCAGCAGACCGCGGGCAGTAACACTATGACCGCAAGGACGTAATATTACTGCCCACGGTCGTTAAGGGGTTAAAAGCAATTTGAAAGTACTATAATGCAGAAAAAATGCTAAGTGTGAACATATCGTAGGGTTTTCTCTTTATTATTTTGCCTTAATTATAAGTATTTATACAGAAAATAAATTTTCTTAACATTTTTCCTGTAAAATCCATTTTATCTTCGATTTTGTAGGTGGGTTTACAATTTAGGATTGTGTCAATGCTGTCTTTGCTACTAAAACAAAATTCTGAATCCAAGGCTGAATCACAGAAGGTTTGTTTCCACATTGTAGATGGGTAAGTAATTTTTGTTATAGTCTAAGGGGCACTTTGCACACTGCGACATCGCAGGTGCGATGTCGGTGGGGTCAAATTGAAAATGACGCACTTCCAGCATCGCATGCGACATCGCAGTGTGTAAAGGCTGGATGATACGATTAACGAGCGCAAAAGCGTCATAATCGTATCATCGGTGCAGCGTCGGCGTAATCCATGATTACGCTGACGCGACGGTCCGATGTTGTTCCTCGCTCCTGCGGCAGCACACATCGCTGTGTGTGAAGTCGCAGGAGCGAGGAACGTCTCCTACCGGCCTCACTGCGGCTTCCGTAGGATATGCGGAAGGAAGGAGGTGGGCAGGATGTTTACATCCTGCTCATCTCCGCCCCTCCGCTCTGATTGGCCGCCTGCCGTGTGACGTCGCAGTGACGCCGCACGACCCGCCCCCTTAACAAGGAGGCGGGTCGCCGGCCACAGGGACGTCGCACGGCAGGTGAGTGTGTGTGTGAAGCTGGCGTAGCGATAACTTTCGCTACGCCAGCTATCACCACATATCGCTGCTGCGACGGGGGCGGGCACTATCGCACTCGGCATCGCAGCATCGGGCTGCGATGTCGTAGTGTGCAAAGCCCGCCTAAGACTATCACTCTCATTTTCAGCATTCTTGAGGCGGCCATCCAACCTCTAGGGGCCATCCATGGTCCCACCCTAGCTGGGTACCACTGTATGGGGGATTGTTGGGGAAAACTGGGATTACCTGGGTTTTTGTTGTTACTGGCACTGGGGTTCTGGGTCCCTAAGGGGGTAGTCCCTGCATCCTTGTGGGGATGCAGAACCTTGTAGGACCCTGATGGCTTCAGGGGCGCTAGATGCACACAGCCTTAGTCAGAGGTGACTTTCCACCAGCAGCTCCAACCAATATAGCCAATAGTGAAGCGCAAGTGTTCATTTAAATTGTCTCTCCAGGAAAGGAGACAAACTCTAGCGCAGCGCCACCTATTGGAAGTAGCGATCCTAAAAGTCAAATGTGGATTTTTAACAATCCTTTGCATATGACGTAGTGTTCATTTAGATATTTTACCATACAATTCTGTCTTGAGCACCGTATTGTGTGCTACATCTGCCTTGTATATATGTGTGAGGCATATGCATGAACATGTAATATTTCCATGTACAATAGCAGGAGACTGAGACCTGAGAATCAATTCCACCTCTGGGCTCCAGACACCCCAGTTTAACACTGTAAGGGCTGCTTCTCACTTACGAGTTTCTCGCAGTAGAGCAATGCGAGAAAAACTCGCATTGGAATCGGACACATGTTAGTCAATGATTCAGCTCGCATTTGCGATTTTTTTCTCAGTCCAAATCGGACTGAGAAAAAAATCGCAGCATGCTGCTTTTTTGCGAGTTTCTACTGCGAGTCTCTCCAATGCAAGTCTATGGGAGCGTGTAAATACTCGGATACTCGGATACTTACAGATTAATCATGGAAGGTATCTCGTGGAGACGCCTGACATGATTAATCTAGGATTTAGTGGCAGCTATGGGCTGCCATTAACTCCTTATTACCCCGATTTGCCAACGCACCAGGGCAAATCGGGAAGAGTTGGGTACAGTCCCAGAACTGTCGCATCTAATGTATGCGGCAATTCTGGGCAGCTGCTGGCTGATATTGTTAGGCTGGGGGGCTCCCCATAATGTGGAGCTCCCCATCCTGAGAATACCAGCCTTCAGCCGTATGGCTTTATCTGGCTGGTATTAAAATTGGGGGGACCGGACGCCGTTTTTTTAAATTATTTAATTATTTATTTCACTGCACAGTATAGACCCGCCCACCGGCTGCTGTAATTGGTTGCAGTGAGACAGCTGTCTCTCAGCGTGGGGGCGTGTCTCACTGCAACCAATCATAGGCGCCGGTGGGCGGGGAAAGCAGGGAATACGAGATTGTTTAATGAGCGGCCGGCTTTTTCAAAATAGTAAAAGCCGCCGCAGCAGTGTGAACGCCGTGCAGCGCCGCGCTGGGGATCGGTGAGTATGAGAGAGGGCTGCTAACTTCAGTCACTCAGGAGTTTAGCGGTCACCGGTGAGTCCTTCACAGGTGACCGCTAATCAGGACGTGGCACAGACAGAGCCGCAGCATGACAATGAAGTCGGGTGAAGTTCACCCGAGTTCATTCTGACAGTGCGGCTCTGTCTGTGTCTGCTGTCATCTGCCATTCAGCTCTGCTACATGGCTGTCTGTGTCTGCTGTCAACAGCCATGTAGCAGAGCTGAATGGCAGATGACATAGTAAAAAATACGCATTACACACGCATTACACACGCTAGTAAAATCATTAATTTATTCAGAAAAAGCATCGCACTTGCGTTGCACTCGGACCTAACGTGAACTAAAATCAGCCGAGTTTTTTTCAGCCCAGTCGGACCGATTTTACTCGCATAGATGTGTTTCCAGCCTTAAGAAACTCCTTTTGTGTCATCAGTTTTCTTGTTATTCCTTTTACTAAGACTTAATGATGAAATACAGAATGACTATTAACCCCTTCACCCCTGAGCCTGTTTTCACCTTCGTGACCAGGCCACATTTTACAATTCTGACCAGTGTCCCTTTATAAGGCAATAAATCTAGAACACTTCATTATTTCCCAGTGATTCTGAGAATTCTTATCATGACATATTGTGCTTCATGTTAGTGGTAAATGTTGTTTGATATTATTTGCATTTATTTATGAAAATAGCAAAAGTTTAAAAAATATTTGAAAATTTATAAATTAAATTAATAAATGATATTTCACACATTTCTACATTAGATAAGCACCATTTTTTAAACACACATATCTAATATATAAAGCTGAATGTGTGTATGTATAGTATGTATGTGTGTATGTGTGTATGTCCGGGATTGGCATCTGCACTGTCGCAGCTACAGCCACAAAACTTTGCACACTCACACGTCTGGACCTTGAGAGCATCATAGGCTATGTTCTGAGGCGAAATTTTAACCCCGCGCTTTCCAATTTACCAATCAATTTTTC
The DNA here is from genome assembly GCF_048569485.1 of Anomaloglossus baeobatrachus. Taxonomy (NCBI): domain Eukaryota; kingdom Metazoa; phylum Chordata; class Amphibia; order Anura; family Aromobatidae; genus Anomaloglossus; species Anomaloglossus baeobatrachus. The sequence continues at coordinate 272,053,534 of NC_134354.1, read as the reverse complement.
CCCTATCTACATAATGGGAAAAAGTGAAACGAAAAGTGTATCCGCACTGTCGCATTTACAATCACGAAATTTTGCACAGACACCTCATGTAACCCAGGGAACGTCGTAGACTGTTTTGACAGGAAAATTTAGCCCCGCACTTCACAGTTACTCTCCAAAAACATGCCTACATTAAAGTAAATGGAGCCTGAAACTACAGGTTATTAGTAGGAGCTGTGATTGGTTGCTATAGGAACAAAAGACATTCATAGTATAAGAAGCGTATATGTGAGGTAATAAGATGTTGGTGGGGAGATGGATAGAGACAGAGAGACAGACAGAGAGACAGACAGTGAAAGAGACAGAGAGATAGAGACAAACGGTGAAAAAGACAGATAGACGGTGAAAAAGACAGACAGAGACAGACGGGGAAAGAGACAGACAGACTGACCTGGAAAGAGACAGACCTGGAAAGAGACAGACAGACATGCAGACAGGGACAGAGACAGGCAGACAGGGAAGGAGGAGACAGCCAGAGAGACAGACAAAGATAGATGGGGAACGACACAGACCTTGATAGAGACAGACGGGAAAAGAGACAGAGAAATAGACAGACAAGGACAGAGACAGGCAGACAGGGAAAGAGACAGACAGGAAAAGACACAGACAAAGAGACGGGGAAAGAGACAGACCTGGGAAAGAGAGAGACCTAGGAAAAGACAGATGGGAAAAGAAACAGAGAGACAGACAAAAAAAGAGAGACAGTCAGGCAGACGGGGAAAGAGACAGACGGGGAAAGAGACAGGCGGGGAAAGAGACAGGCGGGGAAAGAGACAGGCGGGGAAAGAGACAGACGGAGCACATTACTTGGCCAATTTAGTAAATCTGTGTGGAATATCTGTGGTGTTGAAATATATGTTGTGAAATGCTTCTATTAGCTTAGTTTTTGCCTTTTAATAATTACATTTCTATCTATTTGTTTTGTGGTTTTTGTGTGCAGAATACATTTTTGTTAATACATTCTATTTTGTTAACAACAGTTATTAACCCGGGCGAAGCCAGGTAGTACAGCTAGTCTAATATATAAAGCTGAATGTGTGTGTGCGTGTATGTCCGGGATTGGCATCTGCACCGTCTCAGCTACAGCCACAAAATTTTGCACACTCACACGTCTGGACTCCGAAAACGTCATAGGCTATGTTGTGAGGCGAAATTTTAACCCCGCGCGTTCCAATTTACCAATCAATTTTGCCCTTAGCTACATAATGGGGAAAAAGGGAAACGAAAAGTGTATCCACACCGGCGCATTTACAATCATAAAAATTTGCACAGACACCTTATGTGACCCAGGGAACATCATTAACAGCAGTTATTAACCCGGGCAAAGCCAATATTTTATATATTTATAAAATAAATATATATTTATTTATTTATTTTTTGTTAAAATGTCAGCAGGGTTAAAAGTTTTAACAGCAACTTCAAATAATCAAACAAAAGATACAAAACCATTTTTTTTAGGGTCCACATTACATATATAGTGACTTTGAGGGCCCTGTGTGACAGAAAATACCCAAATGTGATATCATTTACAAAACTGCACACCTCACACTGCTCAAAACTACCATCAAGAAGATTATTTACTCTTTAAGTGCTTAACAGAAACTAAAGCAATGCAAAAAAAAATAAAAAATGAAATTTAACTTTTTCCCACCCAAAACATTGTTTCATTTTTACAAGGATGACAGAGGAAAATGGACCATAAAATTTGTTTTGCAATTTCTCCTGAGTATGATGACACTCCATATGTAGTGGAAAACTACAGTTTGGACGCACATCAGGGCTCAGAAAGGAAGGAATGCTATTTGAATTTTGGAGCACAAATTTGTCTTGAATAGATGGCAGACACCATGTCACATCTGTAGAGCTCTGAGTCCTGATGTATCTAAATAGTGTAAACACCTCCCAAGTCTTCGCAATTTGGAAAATAAATCCCTCAAGAAATGTATTTAGCTGTATCGTGAGTTCCTTGAATGCACAAGTGCTTTACAAAACTATATAACATTTAGCTGTGAAAATAAATAAAAATATAGATTTTTACCACAAAAATGTTGCTTTATCCCCAAAGGTTTTCATTTTCACAAGGGTAGCATGAGAAAATGAGCCATACAATTTGTTTTGCAATTTCTCCTTAGCACAGCCTTAGTACAGTGATACTCCACATGTGGGGGAAAACTACTGTTTGGGCACATGACAGGGCTCAGAAGGGAAGATGTGGTATTTGAATTTTCAAAGCCAAAATTGGTTGGAAAAGATAGGACATCATGCTCTGTTTGCAAAGCCCCTGATATGCCTAGGTAGTTGAAACGCTCCACAAGTGACCCCGTTTTAAAAACTACAACACTTTTAAAAACTACACAATTTATATAGAGGTATGGTGAGCCCACAGAATTGTATAAAATTGAGCCGGGAAAATGAAAAAAAACCCACATTTTTAATTTTCACAGACATACTGTAACTTGAGAATACAGACCATACACTTTATTGTGCAATTTCTCCCGAGTACAAAGAATACACCATATATGGTGGAAAACTATTCTTTTGGTGCATAACAGGGCTCAGAAAGAAAGGAGCACAATTTGAATTTTGGAATGCCATTGGCTTGAATTGATTGTGAATGCCATGTTACATAGTTAAACAGTTACATAGGGTGAACAAAGACCTAGGTCCATCTATTTCAACCTTGTTCCTCCAATTATACATGGTTGTCAATAAATATTTATAACCAACATTGTTATATGTACTAATGAAATCATTCAGCCCTTTTTTTAAAAGCTGTTATAGTGTCTGCCATTACTAACTCTTGTGGGTAGGGCATTCCACAGTCTGACTGCTGTAATTGTAAAAAACCCTGTACCATTTAGCTGCCGGAACCACCGTTCTTCTACCTGCAGTGAGTGCCCCGTGGTCCATAGCACTGCCTTTGGAAGTCATGTGCTAATCCTTTGTATTGACCACATATGAATTTATACATATACATGAGATGTCCTCTGAGACGTCTTTTTTATACACTAAACAAACCCAACTTATTCAACCTCTCATCATATGGGAGGTCTTCCATTCCTTCCATTTAATGTACTGTATATGCTGTAATAGGATTACTCTGTCCTAGGTGCATTACTCTACATTTATCAATATTAAATCTTATTTGCCAAGTGTTTCCCCATTCATACATCTTATTTAGATCATTTTATAATAGTGTACTATCAAGATCAGTTTTTAATATCCTACATAGTTTGGTGTCATCAGCAAAGACTGACACTTTACTTCGATCTCAAGCACAAGGTCATTAATAAAAAAGATTTTTAAAAAATTGGTCCTAGCACAGATTGCTGCAGTACCCCACAGCTGACTCTAACCCTTTTAAAGAATGCACCATTATGACTAATCTTTGTTTCCTATCTTTTAGCCAATTCCTTACCCATCTGCATATAGTTTCCCCTAGTATTGTTATGTCCCATTTGAAGATCCACTGAAAAGCCAACATAGCAGAAACCTTTAACAAGTGAACCCATTCTAGAAACTACACTTCTCAAGCAATTCATTTAGGGGTGAAGTGAGCAATTTTAACCTTCAGTTGATTCATGGAATTATATAAGATTGAACTGTAAAAAAACTTTTTTCCACTAAAATGTTGCTTTGTCATCAAAGTTTTATTTTAAAAAAATGGTAATAGGAGAAATTGGTCCGTACAATTTGTTGCAAAATTTATCCTAAGTTTACCAATACCCCATATGTGGTGAAAAACTACTTTTGAGGCACAGTGCAACACTCAGAATGAAAGAAGTGCCATATTGGAGTTCAGATTAAGTTGGAAACATTTGGCAGAGCCCCTGACATGCCAGAAAAGCAAATCTCACAGGTGATCTAAGTTTACAAACTACACCCCTCAATGAATTCATCTAGGGGTGTAGTAGTGAGCATATTGACATCACAGGTTTGTCACTGAATTTTATACCATTGGGCAGGGAAGAAAGAATAATTACCATAATTTTCGTTTTATAAGATGCACCAGATTATAAAATGCACCCCAAATTTAGAGCTAAAAAAAGGTGTAAAAAAAAATAGGGTCTGTCTTACCCTATCTGTTGTCTTACTAAAGGGTGGTGGCAGCGGTGGTGGGAGCGAGGTCATAGGAGGCAGAGGCTATGCTGGCAGTGGCGGTGAGTCAGTGGTGGCAGTGGCGGGTCAGTGGTGGCAGAGGCAGAGGAGGGTCAGTGGTGGCAGCGGTGGTGGCAGGTCAGTAGTGGCAGCGGCGGGTCAGAGGTGGCAGCGGCGGGTCAGTGGTAGCAGCGGAAGCTACCGTGGTTGTGTGTTGGAGCAGGCTGGTGCGGCGAGTGTCCCAGTCTGTCCGCGGTTGGGCTTCAATGGCACCCGGAGCGGCGTGTGCGCAGAGGGAGCTCTCATTCATCATTTGAAGCTGGGACGGTGGACAGACTAGGACACCCGCCGCGCAGCAGCAGCAGTCCGCACAGCCACCCTGCCGCCCGCCCGGCCACAGAGAGTGGCAGCCAGCAGGTCACCCGCCCACCCGCACAGAGAGGCAGCCAGCTGCCAGGACAGAGAGGCAGCCAGACGCCGGCACTGACAGGTACCCGGCCACCCGCACGCACCGACAGGCACCCGGTCGCCTGCGCGCACCCGACCGCCCACACACAGAGCTGCACAGACAGCCCCTTGCCAATTCACCTCCCGGTAAGGTATATTCAGATTTTAAGATACACCAATCATTTTCCTCCAAAAGTTTTTGGGAGCAAAAGTGCGTCTTATAATCTAAAAAATACGGTACATTTTTTTTTACTAAAATGCTGTTTTAGACCCAAGGTTTTAATTTTTGTAATGGCTAACAAGAAAAACTAGACAACACAGTTTGTGGAATTTTCCCTGTGTGCGCCAATACCCGCCATATAATCGGGCATTACTATTTGGTACAGTACAAAGCTAAGAAGGGAAGGAGCGCCATATTGGATCTTAATATTTCCTTAAATATTTTGCGGGGACCATGTCACTTTGGAAAAGCCCCTGATGTGCCATAACAGCAGGAATCCACCACAATTTTAATAATAATAATAATAATAATAATAATAATAATAATAACATTTATAATAATCTTTATTTCTGTAGCGCCAACATATTCCACAGCGCTTTACAATTCAGGAGGCTCATATACATATACATATCATATACATAAACATGTGCAAACAAGTAACAATTATAAAAGATACAATATTTAAAGGGAAAAAAAGCCAACCCTGCTTGTGAGAGCTTACAATCTACAGTCATGGCCAAATGTTTTGAGAATGCTACAAATATTAATTTTTACAAAGCCTACTGCTTACGTTTTTCTAATGGCAATTTGCATATACTCCAGAATGTCATAAAGAGTGATCAGCTTAACAGCAATTACTTGCAAAGTCAATATTGGCTAAGAAAATGAACTTTAACCCCCAAAACACATTTCAACAGCATTGCATTCCTGCCTTAAAAGGAGCAGCTAACATTGTTTTAGTGATTGTTCCATTAACACAGGTGTGGGTGTTGATAAGGACAGGGCTGGTGATCAATCAGTCATGAATAAGTAAAAATGACACCACTGGACACTTTAAAAGGAGGCTGGTGCGGTGCTTGGTATCATTGTTTCTCTTCAGTTAACCATGGTTATCTCTAAAGAAACACGTGCAGCCATCATTGCTGTGCACAAAAATGGCCTAACAGGGAAGAGTATCGCAGCTACAAAGATTGCACCTCAGTCAACAATCTATTGCATCATCAAGAACTTCAAGGAGAGAGCTTCCATTGTTGCTAAAAAGACTCCAGGGCGCCCAAGAAGGACCAACAAATGCCAGGACCGTATCTTAAAACTGTTTCAGCTGCGGGATCGGACTACCAGCAGTGCCGAGCTAGCTCAGCAATGGCAGCAGGCTGGTGTGAGTGCTTCTGCACGCACTGTGAGGCGGAGACTCTTTGAGCAAGGCCTGGTTTCAAGGAGGGCAGCAAAGAAGCCACTTCTCTCCAGAAAAAACATCAGGGACCGACTGATATTCTGCAAAAGGTACAGGGTGTGGACTGCTGAGGACTGGGGTAAAGTCATTTTCTCAGATGAATCCCCTTTTCGATTGTTTGGGACATCTGGAAAACAGCTTATTAGGAGAAGAAGTGGTGAGCGCTACCACCAGTCTTGTCTCATGCCAACTGTTAAGCATCCTGAAACGATTCATGTGTGGGGTTGCTTCTCAGCCAAGGGAATCGGCTCACTCACAGTCTTGCCTAAAAACACAGCCATGAATAAAGAATGGTACCACAATGTCCTCCAAGAGCAACTTCTCCCAAATGTCCAAGAGCAGTTTGGCGCCCAACAATTCCTTTTCCAGCATGATGGAGCACCTTGTTATAAAGCAAAGGTGATCACTAAATGGCTCATGGAACAAAACATAGAGATTTTGGGTCCATGGCTTGGAAACTCCCCAGATCTTAATCCCATTGAGAACTTGTGGGCAATCATCAAGAGACGGGTGGACAAACAAAAACCAACAAATTCTGGCAAAATGCAAGCATTGTTTATGCAAGAATAGACAGCTATCAGTCAGGATTTGGTCCAGAAGTTGATTGAGAGCATGCCAGGGAGAATTGCAGAGGTCCTGAAGAAGAAGGGTCAACACTGCAAATATTGACTTGCTGCATTAAATCATTCTAACTGTCAATATAACCTTTTGGTACTCATAATATGATTGCAATTATATTTCTGTATGTGATGTAAACATCAGACAAACACAATTAAAAACCAGAGGGCAACAGATCATGTGAAAAAATAATTTTGGTGTCATTCTCAAAACTTTTGGCCATGACTATACAATGAGATGGGGGGAGTGGCAAGGTACAAGTGCTTATTTACAATGACAATCCAGCCATCTCAAGGAAATGGGGGATAGCTAATTGCTTCCTGGACCAGTTGGCCAGAGCCTTGAGATGCATTTGGGTGCCATGGAGTTTGACGTGGGGTTATGTTCTGAGAAGTTGTAGAGGGATTAGGTGAAATTAGCTTGGCTAGGGAGAGTGATAGGCCGCCCTAAAAAGATGCGTTTTTAGGGAGCGTCTGAAGCTGAGTAAGTTGTGATTTGTCATAATCTTGGGGTAGAGCGTTCAAGAGGTTTGGTGCAGCACGGAAGAAGTCTTGGATTTGGGAGTGGGAGGTTCGAATTAGTGTGGATGTTAGTCGAAAGTCATTTGCAGAGCGTAGAGAATGGGTGGGATGATAGACAGAGAGGAGGGTGGAGATGTAGGGGGGTGCTGCACTGTGGAGAGCTTTGTGGGTGAGAACAAGCAGTTTGAATTGGATCCTGTGATATATGGGCAGCCAGTGCAATAACTGGCACAGAGCAGAGGCATCCGAGTAGCGGTTAGCCAGATAGGTGACCCTGGCTGCTGCATTAAGGATGGACTGTAGAGGAGAGAGTCTAGTTAGGGGGAGACCAATTAATAGAGAGTTACAGTAGTCAAGGCGAGAGTGGATCAGGGCCATGGTGAGGGTTTTTGTCGTTTCCATTGTCAGAAAGGGGCGGATTCTAGAAATGTTCTTGAGGTGCAAGCGGCAGGAGCGGGCAAGAGATTGTATGTGGGAGGTGAAGGAGAGATCAGTGTCAAGTATAACCCCCAGGCAGCGGGCTTGCTGCCTAGGACTTATCGTTGTGCCACACACAGAGAGGGAGATGTCAGGTTTAGGAAGGTTGGGAGATGGAGGGAAAAGCAGAAGTTCAGTTTTGGAAAGGTTAAGTTTCAGATAGAGAGCAGACATAATGTTGAAAACTGCAGTCAGGCAGTCACTTGTGTTCTGTAGTACAGCGGGGGTGAGCTCAGGGGATGAGGTGTATAAGTGTGTGTCATCAGCATAAAGATGGTACTGGAAGCCAAATCTGCTGATGGTCATTCCAATTGGGGCAGTGTACAGGGAGAAAAGAAGAGGGCCAAGGACTGAACCTTGAGGGACCCCAACAGTGAAAGGAAGAGGAGAAGATGTAGAGCCAGCAAATGATACGCTGAATGAGTGGTCAGAAAGATAGGAAGAGAACCAGGAAAGAACAGTGTCCTTTAGGCCGATAGAATGGAGCATAGAGAGAAGGAGATGGTGGTCAACAGTGTCGAAGGCGGCAGAAAGGTCAAGAAGAATAAGCAGAGAGTGGTCACTGTTACGTTTTGCTGTCAATAGGTCATTGGTCACTTTGACAAGGGCAGTTTCTGTTGAGTGTAAAGGGCGGAAGCCAGACTGTAAAGGATCTAGAAGAGAGTGAGAGGAGAGGTAGCGGGTGAGGCGAGAGTAGACCAGGCGCTCCAAGAGTTTAGAGATGAAGGAGAGATTGGAGACTGGTCTGTAGTTGCTTGTGCAGGACGGATCAAGGGAAGGTTTTTTTTAATAATGGAGTAATGATAGAGTGTTTGAGGGAGGAAGGGAAGATACCAGAAGAGAGAGAGAGATTGAAGATTTTAGTTAGGTGAGTAGTGACAACCGGAAAGAGGGACTGGAGAAGGTGTGAGGGGAAGAGATCAGTAGGGCAAGTGGTAGGACGAGAAGAAGAAAGGAGCCTGGAGACTTCTTCCTCTGTGACTGGGTCAAATGTTGAAAGTGAGCTTAATGGGATATAGGGAGGGATGGGATTCACAAAGCTTGGTGGCTGGCAGCTGATATCTTGGCGGATGTTTTCTATTTTCTCTGTGAGATACGAGGCCAGGTCATCAGCATGAAGGTCTGTGATAGGGGTCTGCGCTTTGGGACCGAGGAGGGAGTGAAAGGTGTCAAAGAGCTTTTTTGGATTGTTGGATAGTGAGGAGATAAAGGTGGTGAAGTAGGTCTGTTTGGCGAGGTGAAGGGAAGAGTTGTAGGTCCTTAACATGAACTTGTAGTGGATGAAGTTTTCTGGTGTGCGGGATTTCCTCCATAGGCGTTCGGCACTCCTAGAGTATCGCTGGAGAAATCGAGTTTGTGATGTGAGCCAAGGTTGTTTTACTCGGTGTTTGGAGGTTCTGAGGGTGAGGGGTGCTACTTGGTCCAGGGTGCATCTGAGTGTGTCATTGTAGTGCTTTACAGCCAGATTAGGACAGGAAAGTGAGGAGATAGGGGATAGTGATAAGTGTAGAGAGTCTGTAAGTGTCTGAGAGTCAATGGCCTGTAGGTTTCTGAATTTGTGATAGGTGGGAGTGTGCTGGGGCGGATGAGGGTTTGTGAGCTTGAAGGAGAGGATGTTGTGGTCAGAGAGGGGAAGAGGTGAGTTGTCAAAGTGAGAGATTGAGCAGAAGCGGAAAAAGACCAGGTCAAGGGTGTTACCATCTTCATGTGTCTCAGTGGATGAGAGCTGTGAGAGGCCAAGGGAGGTGGTTAGAGATAAAAGCTGGGATGCAGATGGGGAGGAAGGGCTGTTTATGGGGATGTTGAAGTCTCCTAGGATGAGGGTTGGCAATTCAGAGGACATGAAGTGTGGCAGCTAGGCTGAAAAGTGGTCAAGGAACTGGGTGGGTGAGCCTGGTGGACGGTATATGACAGCTACTCTGAGGGGAAGGGGATGGAAGAGGCTGATGGTGTGGACTTCAAAGGATGGGAATGAGAGTGATGGACCTGGGGGGATGACCTGGAAATTTTATAATTTTACAAACTATACTTCCTAATGAATTCATTTAGGGGTGCAGTAAACATATTGACACTAAAGGTGTATCCCAAAATGTTATAGTATTGGGCGGTGAAGAAAAAAAAATACATTTTTACCACTAAATGTTTTAGCCCTAGAGTTCCAATTTTCACAAGGGGAATGGATAAAACGGGCCTATTAATGTGTTAATTTATTCCATTCTGAAGAAGGGAGGTACTACTGAATGGAAACTATCGGCCTATTGCGCTCATACTGTTACGGATGGACGTACTGATATGGTAAAAGATGAGAGTAAACCGATATCAGTGGTCAGGGTCCACCGTGCAGTGGTGGTAAACTGCAGCTGATAGAATAAGACTCTACTGATATTCAACAAAGCCCCAGGTAATAATATACGCCTGTGTTACAGGTCACACAGGTGTTAACACAGGTATAATAAGTACTCAGAACCTTCGTGTACAGTTTCTGTGTTCTAGGTCACACAGAAGCTGTAGCAAAATATAGCTGGACTCAGAACCTGCGTGTAATGTTTCTGTGTTCTAGGCCACAGAGAAGCTGTAGCATAATATAGCTGGACCCTGATAACTCACAGGACCCGTACGGGTAATAATATATAAAGGACAGGACCCTGTTAACTCACAGGACCAGACTTGGCGCAATGCTATCCTGTGACTTCACAGGAGTTAATATATATATTGCATACACAGTATGGATAGGGATAGGCTTGCAGAACACTACCCGTATTCTGGTAGTATATGCGCTGGGTATATGCAAGAGTGAGCGTGTAGGGTACTGCTCCTATATCGGGATGTATTAGGGTGTAGACGATTAACCACCAGTCGCTTAGCGGCAGAACCCCGATATCTCTGGAACCCTGCATAGCCAGCTTCTGATCCTAACTCGGTCTAGATGTGACCGCGACGCCTCACCCTAACCTGCCTCCTGACCCTCAATCAATCCGGTTGGACCTCGCCGTGTATCCCTACCTAAGATAGCTGTGTGCTGCTGAATGCACAAAGACGAATGCGCACCTCCATGTGGGCATCAGGGCTACTTATCACCTCTGTACCGCCCACAAGATGGAGAAACCACGTGCAGCCAGCCCCTTTGGCCAATGAGAGCCTTACATGTCACTGATGATTTCACTGCGGCCAATGGAAAGTTGCCACGTCACTGATGATGTCACCACGGCCAATAGACACTTGCCACGTCACTGATGTCATCGTGGCCAATAGAAACTTGCCACATCACTGATGATGACACAGTGGCCATTAGACACTTGCCACATCACTAATGATGTCACCGCGGCCAATAGAAACTTGCCACATCACTGACATGCTCAGATAGTGTCAAAAGACCCATAGGAATCCCGCACATGCTCAGTAGGCTCTTTTTGACACTGTCAGAATTCCAAAAAGTCCTGGTCACCATCCGTGGCTCAGGAGATCGGATCGAGCGACCTCAGATACGGGGAGGAAAAGCTCTATAAGACAAACGAGGAGCCCCCGTACCCCGGTTCGTGACAGTACCCCCCTCTCTAACACCACCTCCCCTCCGACGCTCAAATACCGCAATTAAGTCAGGGGCATGAATGTTCTCAACCGGTTCCCAGGAGCGATGCTCGGGACCATAACCTTCCCAGTCCACTAAATAATATCGTCTGCCATTGACCAATTTGGTCTTCAGAATGGCTCGAACTAAATATTCAGATGATGATGAAGTAGGCAACGAAGGATCCTGTCTAGGACTAGTGGACAAATGCACTGGCTTAAGTAGCGACACATGGAAGGTGTTATGGATCCGGAGGTGGGCAGTCAGGCGTAACTGGTACACTACAGGATTTATTTGTTTAATGACTTCAAAAGAGCCCAAATACCATGGAGAAAATTTGGGTGACTCCACTCGTAGTTTTATATTCTTTGTAGTTAGCCAGACATAGTTTCCCGGAGAGAAGATAGGAGCAGGGCGCCGGAATCTATCTGCTCCACGCCTCATGCGCTCCTTAGCAGCTGCGATGGCTGCCTGGGTGTCATCCCATGTCTTCCTGGCAGAGGATGCCCAATCTGTAATCGCAGGCGAAGGAGAAGAGACGGGCATGGGTACTGGTACTGGGATGTTGCCCGTTATTTAAGAGGAAGGGTGTTTGACCCTAGCCTCCGAGACTGAGTTGAGTAAGGCATATTCTGCCCAGGGTAGAAGCACCGACCAATCATCATGATTAGCACTTACGAAGTGCCGTATATAAGTTAGAAAAGATTGATTTGTGCGTTCCACTAAACCATTGATCTCAGGATGGTAGGAAGATGAGATATTTAGCTCAATACTTAAGAGCTGACACAAAGCCTTCCAAAACTTGGAGGCGAATTGAGGGCCTCGGTCACAAACAATCCTGTCGGGTAACCCATGTAATCGAAAGATTTGCTTGATGAACAACTTGGCCAAAAGGCGTGAAGATGGTATACAAGAGAGTGGAACCAGGTGAACCATTCGGGAGAAATGGTCGGTCACAACCCAGATGACTTTGTGACCCTGGGATCTCGGAAGATCAACCACAAAGTCCATTCCCGTGACCCCCCATGGTCTATCTGGGACTGGCAATGGATATAACAGTCCAGCAGGTCATTGACAGGAAGGTCGGTTCCTGGCACAAGAAATACAGGCATGGAGGTATTCCCTGACATGTCTCGAAAGTCTTGGCCACCAATACTATCTTTCGATTAGCTCCTGGGTACGCCGAACTACAAAGTGGCCACCTATCTTAGATGTACAGTACAGACCAAAAGTTTGGACACACTTCTCATTCAATGAGTTTTCTTTATTTTCATGACTTTGAAAATTGTAGATTCACATTGAAGGCATCAAAACTATGAATTAAAATATGTGGAATGAAATGCTTAAAAAGTGTGAAACAACTGAAAATATGTCTTATATTCTAGGTTCTTCAAAGTAGCCACCTTTTGCTTTGATTACTACTTTACACACTCTTGGCATTCTCTTGATGAGCTTCAAGAGGTAGTCACCGGAAATGATCTTCCAACAGTCTTGAAGGAGTTCCCAGAGATGCTTAGCACTTGTTGGCCCTTTTGCCTACACTCTGTGGTCCAGCTCACCCCAAACCATCTCGATTGGGTTCAGGTCTGGTGACTGTGGAGACCAGGTCATCTGGCATAGCACCCCATCACTCTCCTTCTTAGTCAAAAAGCCCTTACACAGCCTGGAGGTGTGTTTGGGGTCATTGTCCTGTTGAAAAATAAATGATGGTCCAACTAAACGCAAACCGAATGGAATAGCACGCCGCTGCAGGATGCTGTGGTAGGCATGCTGGTTCTGTATGCCTTCAATTTTGAATAAATCCCCAACAGTGTCACCAGAAAAGCACCCCCACGGTGGGAACCAGCCATATAGAGTCCATCTGTTCACCTTTTCTACAAAGACATGGTGGTTGGATCCAAAGATCTCAAATTTTGACTTCTCAGACCAAAGCACAGATTTCCACTGGTCTAATGTCCATTCCTTGTGTTCTTTAGCCCAAACAAGTCTCTTCTGCTTGTTACCTGTCCTTAGCAGTGGTTTCCTAGCAGCTATTTTACCATGAAGGCCTGCTGTACAAAGTCTCCTCTTAACAGTTGTTCTAGAGATAAGAAGGTGTGTCCAAACTTTTGGTCTGTACTGTATGTGCCCAAGAAAAGATGTCATTTTGTCTATCAGGTGGGACATACATCTTCCCAGGTGGTACCTGGTCTAAGGTCACTGGTGCAACAGCACGTATGGAGCAAGGAGGTAGAATAAACCGAGGTTCCTCATCCTCATCTTTTACCGTAAGACAAGACCTAGACAGAGCATCCGCTCTAATATTTTTCTCACCCGAAAGAAAATGGAGAGAAAAATTAAACCGAGAGAAAAAAAGAGACCAACGAGCTTGTCTCGGGTTTAATCTCTGAGTGGTTTGCAAATACACCAGATTTTTATGATCCGTAAAAACCTGAAACAGGTGTTTAGCGCCCTCAATAAGGTAACGCCACTCAGAAAATGCTAACTTCATAGCTAAAAGCTCCCTGTCCCCTATTGTATAGTTCCTTTCAGCTGGAGAAAAGATCTTGGAAAAGAAAAAGCAAGGTCTTTTGCTACCATTGCTATCTTTCTGGTATAATACTGCTCCAGCTTCTACCAAAGAAGCGTCCACCTCCATCAAAAACGGTTTCTCTATATCTGGCCGATGTAACATCGGAGAACTCACGAAATGGTCCTTTATAGCATTAAAGGCTTTTGTAGTCCCAAGTGACCAATTTTTTGGATTAGCTCCCTTTTTGGTAAGGAGTACCAAAGGAGCCACCAGAGTAGAGAAATGAGGTATAAATTGCCTATAATAATTCACAAAGCCAAGAAAGCGTTGAATAGCCTTCAACGACCTTGGCTCTGCCCAGCTCTTCACTGCCTCGGTTTTTGATGGATCCATGGCTAGACCTTTATGAGAAACTATATACCCTAAGATGGGAATTGACGGTTGTTCGAAGATACATTTATTTAATTTGGCATAAAGGGAGTGAGTTTGCAAGCAGCAAATGTAAGCTGCTGATGTAAGCAGCAGATCGCAAAACACATCATTCACGAAATCTTGGAACACAGCGGGGGCATTACACAATCCGAAAGGCATGACGAGGTACTCATAATGGCCATCACAATTATTAAATGCCGTTTTCCACTCGTCACCCTCTCGGATTCGTACTAAATTATATTTCCCCCCCCGCAGGTCCAGTTTAGTGAATAAACGAGCTCCCCTTAAGCGATCAAATAACTCAGAGATTAAAGGCAAGGGATACTTATTTTTTATGGTTATGGCATTGAGTCCCCGATAATCAATGTACGGATGCAAGTCCCCCTCCTTTTCTCTCACAAAAAAGAATCCTGCTCCAGCAGGTGACACAGACTTTCTAATAAACTCCTTCTTAAGACTCTCCTTAATGTAAGCTGACATGGCCTCAGTCTCCGGAATGGAAAGAGGATACACCCTATCCCGAGGTGGTTCTGTCCCAGGTATGAGATCAATAGCACAATCGTATGGACGATTGGGAGGTAGTGCTTCAGAACCTATTTTGGAGAACACATATGCAAACTGATGACATGGAGATGGTAACTCAGACAGCAAAGAAGGGATACTAGAAAAAATAGCCTCTATTGTACAAGCCAGGCAACTTTCTTGACACGTGGAACCCCAAGCAAACACTTTCCCAGAAGCCCAATCTATGTGTGGAGAATGGAGTTTAAGCCATGGTAGTCCCAAAAGAATGGTGTCTACCCCTTCTGGTAATACCAAAAACGAAATGACCTCCTGATGGTTATGAGGCATATGTAGGGTAAGGGGTATGGTTTTATGGGTTACCATCTCGGGTAGCACCGAACCATTCACCACACATATGGGAATAGATTGAGGGAGTGGTAGTAAAGAAATAGCATGTTGACGAGCAAAATGGGAGGATAGAAAATTCCCATCAGCCCCAGAGTCCATACATGCCACGACCTCTATCTTACAGGTGTCAAAAGAAAGAAAGCTTGTGAGGGTCAATTTAGAGGTAGAAGTAGGCACATCTAGTAACCCCCCCCCCAAGGGTCACTAGATGGAAGCGTTTCCCTGACGGGAAGGATACCTGTTAGCATAGTGTCCAGACTGGCGGAAAGCAAAAGAGATAGGTGGAAGAGCCTGTCGATGAACTCTTGCACCCGTCCGAGCTATCTCCATAGGAGTAATAGAAGACTCAGACAACTGAGGAGCTATGGGAGTCAAAAAAGAAGGAGCCAGTCGCACCTTAGGACGTGCCTGAGCGACTTCTAACTTTGGCTCAGAACGTCTGACTTCAATTCTAGTAGCTATAGTTATTAAGGACTCAAGAGTAGTGGGAATTTCCCTTGTGGATAGAGCATCTTTAATGAACCCAGCTAACCCTTTCCAGAAAATAGCTACAAGAACCCTGTCAGGCCAATCCAGTTCAGCAGCCAGAGTCCTGAACTTAATGGCGTATAGGCTGGCACTAGAGGACCCCTGAGAGAGTTCCAGTAATTGTTTGCCTGAATCATGCGTGACTTGAGCACCCATGAATACTGCTTTTAAGGCCTCAAGAAATGATTCTGCAGTGGCAAATACTACATCCTCTCTCTCCCATAATTGAGTAGCCAAGTCTAAAGCTCTTCATTCCAATAGGAAAAGAATAAATCCCACTTTGGTCTCCTCAGTGGGGTAGTCTTTTTCAAGCAGCACCAAATGGTTGCGACATTGGTTAATGAAACCACAGCACGTTTTACTCTCCCCTGAGAACTTATGGGGAGCAGCCAACTAAGGTCATGCCTGAACGAGCCGTACTGCAGGAGTAACCAATGCTGCTGCTTGATGGGCTGCACGCGCAGCTACTGTTTCAAGGTCAGCAGTTGAAGTGCCTTCCTCCACAGTTTTAAGTGTGGCCTCCAACTGCTGGATATACCGGTGCAATTGCTGAATATCAGACATTTCAGCCAGACCTGTGAAGCCCCTCACCTGCAGGTCGCCTCAGGGTCTTCACGTGCTGGGAATCTTCCGGCGACAGGTACGTCAGGTTAACTTCAATGGGAATCGTGATGCCACTCTCGGTAATTGCGGTCAGGGGGTGACCACCACTGGAGTTTAGAGAGCATCTGGGGCTGATGGTAAATGCAGTTTGCTGTTATGGCCTCCTGAGAGTGAGGCTGGCCGCAGGGGCTCTTGTGTAGGAGCGTAGTACCACAGGTCGCAGAAGAACTCACACACAGGCAGCAATGTCTTTCAGGGTTTTTGCTCACGTTCAGTTGGTAGTTGTGAATCAACCCGGGCGATACTATGATGAACCAGGTGGAACCAGGTATCCCTCAGGCTGATATAGGGGTGACTGCTGACTCGCCTATATACCCCACCCACCCCATACTTGAAATATATCGTAGGGTGCGTCCAGGAAAGTCGCCACTGCCTTTCTCCCCTTTCTGACCCCTTTGCTGACAGCGTGGACCAAGTATAAGATGGCTCCAGGCTCGAACCTCCTTATGGGCCCCCTCGTTGCTGTTGATGCTGCGGGTTCTGTGTTGTTCAGTGAGGTACATACAGCACCCTCACCAGCAGGTTTAGCAGGCCAAGTAGATGGGTTCCTGCTCTGGGGACCTGTTTCCCCGTGCGGACCTGGCCTACCGGTAGTCCCCTTACTCAGCCACCTCTTCACTAGGAGGTTTTCAGGCAGACCCACTAGGTAGCCGCTCTCCCCCGCCAGCAGCCACTACAGGTGCAGGGTCTGACTAGTGTCCTGCTCTTCAGCTCTCCACCTCAGACGCGGCTGCTCCACTCCTACTCCTTTGACTGCCACTGCACACTCCCTAGCTCCCAGTCCCACTACCCACCACTAGTCGGGATGCGAGGGCTACGCCCCCTTCCTGGGTCTGCCCAGGGGTCCCCTCTAAGCTGTGTGTGTGTCCTGGGTACTACATGTCTGCGTGTGTCCACACCCTAGTCAGCCTTTGAGATTACCTGTTTGTACTCACTCAGCCTGAGTGCAGTACTCAGTGGCGCCTGACCAGGTCAGGGGCGCCACAGATGCTTGGCGCACTCGTACTGTTACGGATGGACCTACTGATATGGTAAAAGATAAGAGTAAACTGATATCAGTGGTTAGGGTCCACCGTGCAGTAGTGGTAAACTGCAGCTGATACAATAAGGCTCTACTTAAATTCAACAAAGCCCCAGGTAATAATATACACCTGTGTTACAGGTCACACAGGTGTTAACACAGGTATAATGAGTACTCAGAACCTTCGTGTACAGTTTCTGTGTTCTAAGTCACACAGAAGCTGTAGCAAAATATAGCTGGACTCAAAACCTGCGTGTACAATTTTTGTGTTCTAGGCCACACAGAAGCTGTAGCATAATATAGCTGGACCCTGTTAACTCACAGGACCCAAAACGGGTAATAATATATAAAGGACAGGACCCTGTTAACTCACAGGACCAGATACGGCACAATGCTCTCCTGTGACTTCACAGAAGTTAATATATATATATTGCACACACTGTATGCATAGGGATAGGCCTGCAGAACACTACCCGTATTCTGCTATTATATGCTCTGAGTATATGCAGGAGTGAGCGTGTAGGGTACTGCTCCTATATTGGGATGTATTAGGGTATAGCCGGTTAACCACCGGTCCCTTAGCGGCACAACCCCGATATCTCTGGAACCCTGACTAGCCGGCTTCTGACCCTAACTCGGTCTAGATGTGACCACGACGCCTCACCCTAACCTGCTTCCTGACCCTCAATCAGTCTGGTTGGACCTTACCGCGTATCCCTACCTAAGATAGCTGTGTGCTGCTGAATGCACAAAGACGAGTGCGCACCTCCATGTGGGCGTCAGGGCTATTTATCACCTCTGTACCACCCACACGATAGAGGAACCACGTGCAGCCAGCCCCTTTGGCCAATGAGAGCCTTACATGTCACTGATGATTTCACTGTGGCCAATGGAAACTTGCCATGTCACTGATGATGTCACCGCGGCCAATAGACACTTGCCACATCACTGATGTCATTGTGGCCAATAGAAACTTGCCACATCACTAATGATATCACCGCGGCCAATAGAAACTTGCCACATCACTGACATGCTCAGATAGTGTCAAAAGACCCATAGGAATCCCGCACATGCTCAGTAGGCTCTTTTTGACACTGTCAGAATTCCAAAAAGTCCTGGTCACCATCCGTGGCTCAGGAGATCGGACCGAGCGACCTCGGGTATGGGGAGGAACAGCTCCAGAAGACAAACAAGGAGCCCCCGTATCCCGGTTTGTGGCACATACCTTATGCCAGCAAAATACTACTTAAGAGTCTATAAAGACAGCTTCAGCTTTACTTTGACAAATGTCTGCCAAAGAGGCAAGCAGGATTCAGAAAAGGCAGAGGAACAAAAGATGTAATTGTTAATATTAGATGGATAATGGAATTTGGCAAATAATACAATAAGGAGATCTATTTTTGCTTCATTGACTACAGCAAATCCTTCAACTGTGTTGTTCACCAGAAACTTTGGAACACCATGAAGGATATGGGTGTGCCAAACTGTCTAATCAGCCGCATTAGGAACCTTTACATCGACCAAGAGGCAACAGTCGGAATGGAACTTGATGACATGGCATGGTTCCAAGTAGAGCGAGGTGTCAGACAAAGCTGCCTCCTGTCCCCATTGCTCTTCAATTTAAATGCAGAAGTTATTTTCAGGAAAGCTGAAAAAGGAGGAATCAAAATTACTGGACAAATCATCAACAATCTAAAATACACAGATGATACGACATTGATAGCAACAAGTGTAGATAGAATAAAGGACTTATTCAAGATGTGTCAAGATGGAAAGCTCGAATATGGGACTCCAACTCAAATCAAAGAAGACAAAGACATCAACTAATGCCAAGTATGACCAGGACATATTTGAGATGGACAGTGATGAACTGGAAGTTTTAAAAGACTTCAACCTATTTGAATCGCAATGATCACTCAAGATGCAGGGATTACACTGGAAGTCAACAGGATAATTGCTATAGGCAAATCAACAATGAAGTCACTGGACAAGGTCTTCAAACTAAGGTGCATTTCACTGGCCATGAAGAAATGGCTCTTACATATTCTGGTCTTTTCTGTAGTAATATATGGATGGATAACCTTAACGATAAAGAAACAAGACAGAAAAAGAATCAATGCCTTCAAAATGTGGGAAAACATGAGTTGGGGATGCACAGCAATAAATAATTTACAATTTAATTATGTGAGGGTGCATAAGCCCAAAGGGAACAATGGAAAACAAGGAGAAAGCTTGGGCTAATAATGCACTCCACTCACTAGTATACAAAAAAATCAACCATGTTTATTTAGACAGACAATTAAAAACATGTTAAAAACAAGGTGCCATCCATCATAAATGCAGCATAAATAGATTATAGTTGTCACAGGCAGAGTCCATATGGAACAATAAACAGACAGTGGATATCAATAACAATAGGAGGCATAAACAGTTAAAGAAAATATCCACATATAACAGCCCTCAATAAACAGGATAAAGCTGAGATGATTTGAGTCACTGGGATCCAATAAATGACAATAATATATAGCAAATAGCACCAAAATTAATCAATATACAATATACAACCTGTATCAGATACCCATACTGCCACAACCAAATGGACAAAAAATCTCATCATTATTTAGATGCTGGCATGATGTGCAAGTTCATAAGTCCCCACCCAACGCGTGTCGCTTGTAAAAACAAGCTTCATCAGGGAAATAAGGAGAACGCTAAAGTGTGACACACAAACACATACTTATATACATTTAAAACAATGTTTAGATAAGATACCAGTGTGCTGCAGTCCACATGGAGCCTTCAGGCGTCAGGAAGTCACAGTTGCACAAGCACTAGAACTTTAATCAAAGTAAAACCAAAAGCTGGGTTTACACACTGAGACTTTCTAGCGATCCAACCTGCGATCTCAACCTAGCCGGGATCGCTACAAAGTCTCTGGTGAGCTGTCAAACAGGCAGACCTGGCCAACAACCTAACAGCGATCCGGACCTGCAGAGCGACTAGCTGGTCGTTGGGGACGTGTCAAAAAAGCAGGTGAACTTCACCCGACTTCATTTAATGCCGCGCGGCTCTGTGTGCCGTGTAAATAAATAAATAATTAAAAAATCCGGCGTGCGGTCCCCCCCTATTTTAATACCAGCCAGATAAAGCCATACGGCTGCAGGCTGGTATTCTCAGGATGGGGAGCCCCACGTTATGGGGAGCCCCCCAGCCTAACAATATCAGCCAGCAGACGCCCAGAATTGCCGCATACATTAGATGCGACAGTTCTGGGACTGTACCCGGCTCTTCCCGATTTGCCCTGGTGCGTTGGCAAATCGGGGTAATAAGGAGTTATTGGCAGCCCATAGCTGCCAATAAGTCCAAGATTAATCATGTCAGGCGTCTCCCCGAGATACCTTCCATGATTAATCTGTAAATTACAGTTAAAAAACACACACCCGAAAAATCCTTTATTAGAAATAAAAAACACTAACAAATTCCCTCATTACCAATTTATTACCCACAACAAAGCCCTCCTTGTCCGGCGTAATCCACGGTCCTCCAGCGTCGCATCCAGCTCTGCTGCATGCAGGTGACAGGAGCAGCAGAAGACACAGCCGCTCCTGTCACCTGCACGCAGCTAATGAAGAGAGCCGTGTGATCGGCTGAGCTGTCACTGAGGTTACCTGGATCCAGCGGTGGATGCAGCGGTGGCCGCGGGTAACCTCAGTGACAGTTCAGCTGATCGCGCTACTCACCTCATTTGCTGGTGATTTCCCCCCCTCTCTCATACTCACCGATCCCCGATCTCCGGCGTGGCGCTGCACGGCGTTAACACTGCTCCGGCGGCTTTTCCTTTTTTGAAAAAGCCGGCCGCTCATTAAACAATCTCGTATTCCCTGCTTTCCCCGCCCACCGGCAAATGTGATTGGTTGCAGTGAGACACGCCCACACGCTGAGTGACAGCTGTGTCACTGCACCCAATCACAGCAGCCGGTGGGCGTGTCTATACTGTGCAGTAAAATAAATAAATAAATAATTAAAAAATCCGGCGTGCGGTTCCCCCTATTTTAATACCAGCCAGATAAAGCCATACGGCTGCAGGCTGGTATTCTCAGGATGGGGAGCCCCACGTTATGGGGAGCCCCCCAGCCTAACAATATCAGTCAGCAGCCGCCCAGAATTGCCGCATACATTAGATGCGACAGTTCTGGGACTGTACCCGGCTCTTCCCGATTTGCCCTGGTGCGTTGGCAAATCGGGGTAATAAGGAGTTATTGGCAGCCCATAGCTGCCAATAAGTCCTAGATTAATCATGTCAGGCGTCTATGAGACACCTTCCATGATTAATCTGTAAGTGACAGTAAATAAACACACACACACCCGAAAAAATCCTTTATTAGAAATTAAAAACACAAACACATTCCCTCATTACCAATTTATTACCCACAACAAAGCCCTCCTTGTCCGGCGTAATCCACGGTCCTCCAGCGTCGCATCCAGCTCTGCTGCATGCAGGTGACAGGAGCAGCAGAAGACACAGCCGCTCCTGTCACCTGCACGCAGCTAATGAAGAGAGCCGTGTGATCGGCTGAGCTGTCACTGAGGTTACCTGGATCCAGCGGTGGATCCAGCGGTGGCCGCGGGTAACCTCAGTGACAGCTCAGCTGATCGCGCTACTCACCTCATTTGCTGCGTGGAGCTGACCGGAGCGGCGGTGAGTAGCGCGATCAGCTGAGCTGTCACTGAGGTTACCCGCGGCCACCGCTGCATCCACCGCTGGATCCAGGTAACCTCACTGACAGCTCAGCCGATCACACGGCTCTCTTCATTAGCTGCGTGGAGGTGACAGGAGCGGCTGTGTCTTCTGCTGCTCCTGTCACCTGCATGCAGCAGAGCTGGATGCGATGCTGGAGGACAGTGGAATACGCCGGACAAGGAGGGCTTTGTTGTGGGTAATAAATTGGTAATGAGGGAATTTTTTAGTGTTTTTTATTTCTAATAAAGGATTTTTCGGGTGTGTGTTTTTTAACTGTAATTTACAGATTAATCATGGAAGGTATCTCATAGACGCCTGACATGATTAATCTAGGACTTATTGGCAGCTATGGGCTGCCAATAACTCCTTATTACCCCGATTTGCCAACGCACCAGGGCAAATCGGGAAGAGCCGGGTACAGTCCCAGAACTGTCGCATCTAATGTATGCGGCAATTCTGGGCGGCTGTTGGCTGATATTGTTAGGCTGGGGGGCTCCCCATAACGTGGAGCTCCCCATCCTGAGAATACCAGCCTTTAGCCGTATGGCTTTATCTGGCTGGTATTAAAATTGGGGGGACCGCACGCCGGATTTTTTAATTATTTATTTATTTATTTTACTGCACAGTATAGACACGCCCACCGGCTGCTGTGATTGGGTGCAGTGAGACACCTGTCACTCAGCGTGTGGGCGTGTCTCACTGCAACCAATCATATTTGCCGGTGGGCGGGGAAAAGCAGGGAATACGAGATTGTTTAATGAGCGGCCGGCTTTTTCAAAAAAGGAAAAGCCTCTGGAGCAGAGTGAACGCCGTGCAGCGAAGGGGATCGGGGATCGGTGAGTATGAGAGAGGGGGGACACTTCAGTCACTCGGGGGATTAGCGGTCACCGGTGAATCCTTCACCGGTGACCGCTAATCAGGACGCTACACAGACAGAGCCGCGGAGTCGCTGTAAAGTCCCCTTTACACACTGAAACTTGCTAGCGATGCATGCTGCACAGCGGGAAACAAAGGACCTAGGAGTGGTCCTGAACGATTTGTAGCGATCACAACTTCACAGCAGGGGCCAGGTCGCTGATAGGTTTCACACACTGCAATGTCGCTGGGGAGGTCGCTGTAACGTCACAAAACCGGTGACGTTACAGCGATGTCGTTTGCGACGTTGCAGTGTGTAAACCCAGCTAAAGGAACACAATGAGCATGCGTTAATTTGAATATCAGCGCTTAAAGCAGCAGGCATCGTAGATAAGACTCATTTACATCGCTAATGCGCATATTTTAGTGCTTTAGTTATAGATCAGATATGTCACCCAAATCAAGGATCACCAACCTATGACTTGCTTGCTTTGGATACAGCATAAAAACAGAGCAATCACTAGAAAACCATATCATGGTCCGAAGAATAAAAGTAAAAAGGTGAAAAGGAAGACCGGAACCTGATGAATTGATGCAAATTGAGATAACTGTGGAGAAGACCTTAGGCTTTCACAAGATCTATCTTCCTACAGAGTACTCATCCATCAAGTCACCATAGCTCGAGATCGAGCTGAGTGCCTTTAAATAATAAAACATAAATAACCTATTTTATTAAAGGGATTGTCTGGGGTTTAAAATATAGATGACATCTATGCCTGATGGGTGGGACTGCGACACCCGGTACACCTGCTGATCAGCTGTTGCCAATGCCGCCACCAGCCAGAACTCAGCTGCAGAACTGCACAGCACAGTTACATCGATAGAATAGTGGCTGCAGCTGTGTACTGCACATCTGCCCCTATTGATTCGAATATGAAGCGGATATGAAGTACCCAGCTATTATACAGTTGTCAAAGCCTAAAGCTGGGTTTACACACTGCAACATCTCAAACGACATCGCTGTAACGTCACCGGTTTTGTGACGCAATAGCGATGTTGTTTGCGATGTTGCAGTGTGTGAAACCTATCAGCGACCCGGCCCCTGCTGTGAAGTTGCTGATCGCTACAAATTGTTCAGGACCATTCCTAGGTCCTTTGTTTCCCGCTGTGCAGCATGAATCGCTGGAAAGTTTCAGTGTGTGAAAGACTTTGCAGAGACTTTGTTAGCAACTTCCCTTTCAAAAGGCTGCTTATCAACGTCCCCAACAACCAGCTAGGTCGCTCTGCAGGTCCGGATCGCTGTTGAGTTGTTGGCCAGGTTTGCCAGTTTGACAGCTCACCAGCGACTTAGCAGAGACTTAGGGAGGTCGCTGTTACGTCACAAAACCGGTGACGTTACAGCGATGTCCTTTGCGATGTTGCAGTGTGTAAACCCAGCTTTAGGATAGCTCATCAAAGTTAAAGTCCCAAACAACCCCCTTTAAGCAAATATCTTGCTTTATTTCTAATGGATCCCTCTCATGAGAAAAGATACAATGACAGGAGTTAGACCTGTAACACTTGTAGTTTAAGACAATTTCCAGGAATTGTCATCTACATATTTTCTGGTAACATTTTCCTTAATAAATGGATTTAATGTTACTAATCAATCAGAATAGTCTGACCTTGTAATTCATCAAGAAGATTCCTAATGTTCTCCAATAAAACAGTGCCATCATATGTATAACTTCCATGATTGGAAGTGATTATACACAAATGTGTTGGATTTCTCCTGCAGATTTAGTATCTTTATGTTCGATGTAGACTATTCATTATAAGATAAGTAGTTGTCAAATTGAGAGATAGATGACGATGAGGAAAATGAGCAGCTGTGCTGACAGTGAGCGATTGGCTGTCAATAATTACTAATGCTCAAATACGTTTAGATGGGAAAATGCTTGGAAATGAAACGATTACAGCAGATGTCCAACTGTGATCTGGAAATGATGAAAGTCTGAATCCTTACTGAAAAGGAAGGAGTACTAACTGTCTGTGTTGGCTAATTCCTAACTGTCTACCATCTTATTAAAGCTCAGACTGCAACTTTGTCCATTTACTATGCTTTACACTGCATCTCCCTTCATAAAATCAAAGATTTGATCAGCAATGGAGGACACATAGCCTGTGCAGGAGGGCCCCCGAGATATATAAGAAGAGGTGTACTCACCCCAATATTCTGAGAAGTAGAAGACTGGAATGCCTGGACTCTGCCAAGTGCCATATAACCATGAAAAACCTCTAAAAAAACAATTTTTATTAAATATTCATTAAAATACTCCCAATCTAAAAACTTTGGGGTCATACCCAGTAGTTCAACACTAGACAAAAAGTCGTGATTGTGAATAGTGTATAAGGTCCTAAAAATAGGGCAGTAGGCCAAGGGCGTGCGCCCCCCGTTCGTGATTTTTAGGGGGTATCGCAATATGGGATGGAGGGACCTAGTATTCCCTAATGTTTATCCCTACCTGGCAACGCAGGGGAATACACCTTAAAGTTTTTGGGTGCCCCCGTTCCTCGGTGGCTAGCCCTAAATGCCCCTGTCACTATTCCTGGCCTATAACCACCACCAGTGCATTGTGTTGGGGTGATTAAGTGGTCATGCGTCAAAAGTCCTATGTCAAGACCTTATATAAATCAAACACAGATATTGTACATCACCAGTATTCCAGTTATATAGTTTCAAACACTATCCGCCCTCAATCATTAATTCAGCTAGTACATCATATTGTTGAGGGAGATATCAAAGGAATTTCTGGGGAGATGAAAAAAGGTCTTGACGGCTGCGTTTCACTGTGGCACTGACTACTTAGTAGTATTAGTAGTATTAAGTAGTCAGTGCCACAGTGAAACGCTGCTATTCCGCTGGTGGTTATAGGCCAGGAATAGTGACAGGGGCATTTAGGGCTAGCCACCGAGGAACGGGGGCACCCAAAAACTTTAAGGTGTATTCACCTCCGTTGCCAGGTAGGGATAAACATTAGGGAATACTAGGTCCCTCCATCCCATATTGCGATACCCCCTAAAAATCACGAACGGGGGGCGCACGCCCTTGGCCTACTGCCCTATTTTTAGGACCTTATACACTATTCACAATCACGACTTTTTGTCTAGTGTTGAACAACTGGGTATGACCCCAAAGTTTTTAAATTGGGAGTATTTTAATGAATATTTAATAAAATTGTTTTTTTAGAGGTTTTTCATGGTTATATGGTAGTATATCCTCTATTCTAGATACAAATTATATGGTTTTGATATACTCTGCCAAGTGCACAAAGTAGTCCATTATTCTGGGAAGATAAACATTTTGTTTGAAAATGATAGTGTTTAGTGTGAGGTGCACTCCTGTGTAGTATGAGCACCATGCTCTTGTGATGTGGGCATTCTGCTTGTTTGATATGTCTGATCATGCACTTTGCTTGTGTGCACTGTGCAAGTGTCAGGTTACTAAAGACGGTGGGCATACACACTTTTTGCACAAAGGCCATTTGCTCTCAGTATCTGTGGCGCCCTGGACTAGCCAGGGGCCACAGGTAACAACACACACACACCCCCACCCCCAGCAGGTCACAGCAGTCATCTCCAGTGAGACCTGATTTCCTCCCTCGGGTTCAGACAGACACACCAGGTGGGCAGAGTCAGGCAGATGGACACGCCCATCGAGGAGTCTAGCTGGTCTAAGGCAGGAAACAACAGAGACAAGTCCAGGCAGAGGAAGGGAGAGGAGGTGTGCAGAGTGGCAGAAGCAGACAGGGGCCTAGGTTGGAGCCTAGGACCCTCTTGTAGTCAGTCAGGCAGACGGTAGTGGCCATCTGCAGGGGCCGGGAAGGCAGTCCTGGTGGAACCGTAGGTAGCCGGGACAGGGTGGTGGCCCGTCCGGTACCGAACCGGGGAGCCAGCTGGAAACCGGAGCACAGGAGGAGCATATAAAGAAGGTGCAGGGAAGGATGCACACTATTAGCCTGGAGTCAGGGGAGAAACCATCGCAGCCGGCTGCGGGTCCCGTCCATCCAGCCGTTTGTTTTACCAGAGACTCCATCTACATCATTGGCTGAGTGAGTACCATCGTGCCGTCTGTCATCGCGCTGCCCTCCCGCGACCCTGCACCTCACCAAACCCCGCCATCCACCTTCCAGTCACCATCATCGGGCCCCGGGACCACCAAATCCCCCTACCCACGGAGGGGAGAGAAAACCATCTCGGCTGCTCCCTGTCATCGCTCCCGGGATCCCCGTCCAGAGCAGTGGTGGTGTCCCAACCTCACCACAACCGTTTGTGGCATCATGGACAACATCCCCAAACCATCCCCTTTTCACTCACGGGCGAGGAGCGCCGCTCGAGTCCCCGGATACGGCCCACCGCTCGAGCCACCGAGCAGCAGTAACAGCAGCGCCGGACCCGAGCGTGGTGAGCGCAGCGTCCCCTCCCCACCCGCGACATATCCATTACTGATCATTATCCAATTGTGTGAATCAGCTCACCGTGTAAAGGCTCAATCCCGATTCCGTCCTGGAGCGCGGACAGGCAGTGCCACAGCCCGGTATAATGTAGAAAAGAAAATGATGTCCAGCTCTTCAGGCAAAGAATCACGTCTTTATTTCATCATGCAGACACAGAGAATGACATGACCAGCACTACGCGTTTCAGGTGAAAACACTCACCCTTAATCATGATTCTGGGGAGACGGCGCTACAGAGTTTATATGCAAATGCTAATTGGATATTTACTACTGCTTATCGGGACTCCCGTGCTTTGCTCTCCATACTAAATTAGCAGACAAAAGTTGGTTTTCTGGACTTAACCCTTTGTGCTTACCCAACTAACAATATGAATGGCTGTAGCCAATGTTTAAACAAAGCAAAACTACTATTTGGAGCTACAGACATGAATGCACCTGCAATTTTTTCAACAAGTGATGAATCTGTTAAAACACTGCAAAAACTAGCAGAAAAAGAAAATAGAATTAGGTGGAATGTAACCACCTGAAAAACATTCCCAATACAATTTACTCTGAGAACTTTGTTTCTAAATGGAATGACACGTTATCCTCGTGCTCCCTGAAACTTATGGGCCTAATCATTGAACATGAGGAAATCACACTCAAGGAAACCCAGACAAATCTGGATGAAGCAAAATCCACATTGAAAACAATTACTTCTGAAGAAGATTATTTGGAAACGATTAATCGCATACAAACATCGGTCGACAAAATCGAATCAAGCATCATGGATATGAAAAAACGCAAGTTAAACAGGGACTTACATGACTACTCATCTAATCAAGTGTACGAATGGGGCAGATGGGAAAACACCAACAGATGGAAAAGTCCA
Organism: Anomaloglossus baeobatrachus; assembly: GCF_048569485.1. NCBI lineage: Eukaryota > Metazoa > Chordata > Amphibia > Anura > Aromobatidae > Anomaloglossus > Anomaloglossus baeobatrachus. The sequence goes on along the minus strand of NC_134354.1, from coordinate 272,025,282 downwards.
CGCTCCATATTAAAGACTCCCAGAATGAAATCTAAAGTCTCATTTGGCTCCTCTGATCTGGATACTTCCATGGGATATACTACAGATGAATCATCTGCTGAATCAACATTTCAACCTTCAAAAAACTACTACAAAAAACAGAAAAATCCCAAAAGAAATGTAGAAGAGGAGGTAGGAAGCACAAGTCTAAAAGGCTATACCCTGCGTCCCAAAAGGACTTAGACTCTAATGTGAATTTTGATGTTATCAATTTGTCCTCATATAATATATCGGAAACACAAAGAGCACTTCTTGCCTTAAGGCTACTTTACACACTGCGATATCGGTCCCGATATCGCTAGTGTGGGTACCCGCCCCCATCTGTTGCGCGACACGGGCATATCGCTGCCCGTGCCGCACAACATCGCCCAGAGCCGTCACACATACTCACCTGTCCGGCGACGTCGCTGTGACCGGCGAACCGCCTCCTTTCTAAGGGGGCGGTCCGTGCGGCGTCACAGCGACGTCACTGAAACGTCACTGAACCGCCGCCCAATAGCAGCGAAGGGGCGGAGATGAGCGGGACGTAACATCCCGCCCACCTCCTTCCTTCCTCATAGCGGGCGGGAGGCAGGTAAGGAGAGCTTCCTCGTTCCTGCGGCGTCACACGCAGCGATGTGTGCTGCCGCAGGAACGAGGAACAACCTCGTTACTGCTGCAGTAACGAGATTTGAGAATGGACCCCCATGTCGCCGATTAGCGATTTTGCACGTTTTTGCAACGATGCAAAATCGCTTATCGGTGTCACACGCAACGGCATCGCTAATGCGGCCGGATGTGCGTCACGAATTCCGTGACCCCAACGACTCCGCATTAGCGATGTCGTTGCGTGTAAAGCCCGCTTAAGGCTTAAATTTTGCACCAACTAACAATTTTGATTTGTTTGGTACACTATGTGACATTAACAAATTTGTTCGTAATGTTGTAGTGAAAAAACATTTTTATGAGGGTGATATTGCACAATTAAACACTAATAAGCCCGCTACACACGCTTCAATATATCTCACAATCCGTCGTTGGGGTCAAGTTGTAAGTGACGCACATCCGGCATCGTTTGTGAGGTGTCTGCGTGTGACATCTACTTGCGATCAGGATTGAACGCAAAACCGTTGATCGCAAACACATCGTATCATTCTCTAGAATTGAGCGTTTTGTTGCACGAACCTAGTGAATTGTAACGTGTGACATCCCTCATACGATTTTGGTGTCTGATGCTATGTGCGCAGGTGTGCGCTCTGCACCGCAGCTTAAAAAAGGTCTGCTTCAGAGCGCAGCTGAAAAGCTGCGTTCTGAAGCGCCTCACAATGTCTGTCATTCACTAATCTCTGTCAGTCGGTCACTATCTCTGTCCCTCACTCTCTGTCCATGTCAGTCTATCCCCCTCTCTCATATACTCACCGATCCCCGATCCCCGGCGCTGCACGGCGTTCACACTGCTCCGGTGGCTTTTACTGTTTTGAAAAAGCCGGCCGCCCATTAAACAATCTCGTATTCCCTGCTTTCCCCGCCCACCGGCGCCTATGATTGGTTACAGTGAGACACGCCCCCACGCTGAGTGACAGGTGTCACACTGCACCCAATCACAGCAGCCGGTGGGCGTGTCTATACTATGTAGTGAAATAAATAATTAAATAATTAAAAAAAACGGCGTGCGGTTCCCCCCAATTTTAAAACCAGCCAGATAAAGCCATACGGCTGAAGGCTGGTATTCTCAGGATGGGGAGCTCCACGTTATGGGGAGCCCCCCAGCCTAACAATATCAGCCAACAGCCGCCCAGAATTGCCGCATACATTATATGCGACAGTTCTGGGACTGTACCCGGCTCTACCCGATTTGCCCTGGTGCGTTGGCAAATCGGGGTAATAAGGAGTTATTGGCAGCCCATAGCTGCCAATAAGTCCTAGATTAATCATGTCAGGCGTCTATGAGACACCCTCCATGATTAATCTGTAAATTACAGTAAATAAACACACACACCCGAAAAAATCCTTTATTAGAAATAAAAAACACAAACATATACCCTGGTTCACCACTTTAATCATCCCCAAAAAGCCCTCCATGTCCGGCGTAATCCAGGATGCTCCAGCGTCGCTTCCAGCGCTGCTGCATGGAGGTGACCGGAGCTGCAGAATACACCGCCGCTCCGGTCACCTCCACGCAGGTAATGAAGACAGCCGGCGATCAGCTGAGCTGTCACTGAGGTTACCCGCTGTCACTGGATCCAGCGGTGGATGCAGCGGTGGCCGCGGGTAAGCTCAGTGACAGCTCAGCTGATCGCGCTACTCACCGCCGCTCCTATCACCTCCACGCAGCAACTGAGGTGAGTAGCGCGATCAGCTGAGCTGTCACTGAGGTTACCCGCGGCCACCGCTGGATCCAGTGACAGCGGGTAACCTCAGTGACAGCAGCTGATCGCGCGGCTGTCTTCATTACCTGCGTGGAGGTGACCGGAGCGGCTGTGTGTGCTGCAGCTCCGGTCACCTCCATGCAGCAGCGCTGGAAGCGACGCTGGAGCATCCTGGATTACGCCGGACATGGAGGGCTTTTTGGGGATGATTAAAGTGGTGAACCAGGGTATATGTTTGTGTTTTTTATTTCTAATAAAGGATTTTTTCGGGTGTGTGTGTTTATTTACTCTAATTTACAGATTAATCATGGAGGGTGTCTCATAGATGCCTGACATGATTAATCTAGGACTTATTGGCAGCTATGGGCTGCCAATAACTCCTTATTACCCCGATTTGCCAACGCACCAGGGCAAATCGGGAAGAGCCGGGTACAGTCCCAGAACTGTCGCATATAATGTATGCGGCAATTCTGGGCGGCTGTTGGCTGATATTGTTAGGCTGGGGGGCTCCCCATAACGTGGAGCTCCCCATCCTGAGAATACCAGCCTTCAGCCGTATGGCTTTATCTGGCTGGTTTTAAAATTGGGGGGAACCGCACGCTGTTTTTTTTAATTATTTAATTATTTATTTCACTACACAGTATAGACACGCCCACCGGCTGCTGTGATTGGGTGCAGTGTGACACCTGTCACTCAGCGTGGGGGCGTGTCTCACTGTAACCAATCATAGGCGCCGGTGGGCGGGGAAAGCAGGGAATACGAGATTGTTTAATGGGCGGCCAGCTTTTTCAAAACAGTAAAAGCCGCCGGAGCAGTGTGAACGCCGTGCAGCGCCGGGGATCGGGGATTGGTGAGTATGAGAGAGGGCTGCTAACTTCAGTAACTTAGGAGATTAGCGGTCACCGGTGAGTCCTTCACTGGTGACCGCTAATCAGGGCGCGACACAGACAGAGCCGCAGCATGACCGTGAAGTCGGGTGAAGTTCACCCGAGTTCATTCTGACAGTGCGGCTCTGTCTGTGTCTGCTGTCATCTGCCATTCAGCTCTGCTACATGGCTGTCTGTGTCTGCTGTTAGCGGCCATGTAGCAGAGCTGAATGGCAGATGACATAGTAAAAACGCATCCCTACACATTACACACGCTTGTCAAGTCAATAAATAAAAAAAAAAAAAGGTGCCCAATGCATACGTCACAGAACACATGATCTAAAGGATCGCACACAAAATTGACCAATTTAACATAGACTACTAACGCACGTGTGACAGCAAATGAACGACCAACGTGAAATCTCATAAGATCCCGTATGCAACCTGGGCGTGTCACATCGCAAATGCGATTGTACAACTAATTGCAACGTGTAAAGTGGGCTATAGAGTTGAGCATGAAAATGTGTATGCAAATTTTGAATTTAGAGAACAACTTGCATTATTAACATTAGAAGAATTGGGTAATCAACACAAACTAGAGCCTCCTATTAGCAGAGATACTGTAGTTAGAATTCCCAATCCAGATTTCTATCCATTAGATGAAAGATGTGAAGCCATAATAGACTTCCAAAAAAATATGGAGAGGGACCTGAGACTGTTATATGACTCTGGCAAAAACAATGGTCTTAGCAATTTAAATTTCCAACAGAGGGAGGCACTCTGTCAATTAGAAAAAAATTCTAACATCATAATCAAAAAATCTGACAAAGGGGGATCGGTGGTAATAATGAATAGAGCTGATTACATCGATTGGATGCGTCTTCTATTATCGGATACCAATACTTATGTCCCTGTCACCACCGATCCCACCTCCATTATTAATAAAAAAATTCATAAACTGATTGATGAAGGGGCCTCCCTTAATTGCTATGACAAAAAACATGCTGAGCGTCTTAAAATCAATAATCCCAGAATACCCATTCTCTATGGGCTACCTAAAACGCATAAGGGGGAAAATCCACCCCCTATGTGGCCCATAGTGTCAGGCATTGGCTCGGCGGGCGAGAGGCTGGGGCAATGGATTAATTCTGTGTTGCAGCCTCTGGCCCGCCGTGTCCCGGGATACCTGAGGGACACTATTAACGTTTTAAATGAAGTTAACAACATCAAGTGGCAAAATACTTATGGCTGGATAACAGCAGATGTCATCTCCCTTTACACTTCAATACCTCAGCAAGTAGCAATAATGGCAGTCCAACATCACTTAACGAAATATTCAAACTTTGATAATGAAAAAATTTCTTTCATATTAGAAGCCATCAGGTTTCTTATGGCAAATAACTATTTTTTGTATGATTCCCAAATTTTCATCCAGAGAACTGGAGTGTCTATGGGCGCCAAGTATTCCCCGTCAGTCGCAAATCTGGTTATGAGTTGGTGGGAAGAGATATATATCTATAGTGACAACAATCCATTTGTGGAGCATGTGGTCTGGTACGGGAGATTCATCAATGACGTCCTCCTGGTGTGGGCGGGCGGTGGATCTCTCGTGTCAGACCTCATTGCTTACATAAATAATAATCCTTTCAACCTAAAATTTAAGGTGGATTTTCAACAATGCACTGTGAATTTTCTGGATTTGCGAATGACGGGCTTAAATACTGGGCGAATTGAAACCTGCACTCACAGAAAAAAAGTATCAGGAAATACGATCTTGCATGCAGCAAGTCATCATCCTTCACACACTATTAAGGCCATACCAGTAGGGGAAACGCAACAAGCATATAGAAATTGTAACTCTCAAACAATTCTACAAACTGAAGTAAATACCATTAATTTAAGACTTAAAAAAAGAGGTTATAAAAATTGGATGCTCAGTAGAGCACAACAAATTGTAAAATCAAAAAATACCTCAACAAAAACTGCCACCCAGATTTTGTCTAAAAATCAATCAATTGCCAACTCAGCTATTCCTTTAGCATTACAATATAGCAATCAGTTTGCGGACATACGAAAAATTTTCTTCCGCAATCTAAGTATATTAAAATCAGATACAACTTTGAAAAAAATTCTCAACAATAATTGCAGAGTAGTTGCCAAAAGAGCAAAGTCACTGGGTGATAAATTATCCCCGAGTGACATGCATAATGAAAAATCGTATCTCCCAGGCACCAATTGGTTGTCTTTGAAGGGTTCTTACCAATGTGCGAGAAAACAGTGTAAACTATGTCCACTGACTCCTAGAAAAACTACATCTTTTGATAACAGCAATGCTAGTAGCAGCTATGTAATAAAAACTTTCATTTACTGCAGAAGCACATATATAGTTTACTTGGCAGAATGCACAACCTGCAAATTAAAATACATTGGAAGCACAAAACGGGAACTTCACGTACGCATAAAAGAACATCTATATGATATAACATACAAAAAAACCTCTAGAGGCACTTCTCAGTTATCTAAACACTTTATCAATAAACATCAGGGCACAATTGACACTCTGCGGGTATATGGCATAGAGAGGGTACATAGGTCGCATAGAGGGGGTAATATAGAAACAATTTTGCGCAAAAGAGAGGCCTGGTGGATATTCAAGCTTGGAACCAACTTCCCTCATGGTTTGAATCTTCGCAGAGACCTCATGATTTTCCATTAAATAACAAATAGTGAAGGTCTGTCTTGGTGCTATATTATGGCGCAAAAAATCTCCACACTTCATAAATCTATTGTTAATTATAAATTCATTAATACTAACCTGATGCATGTGCATTAGGTCTGAAAATATTCATCGATAATTAACCACTTGCAACATAAGAACTCACCCTTAAACAATGTGACCTATGACCTTAGTCCACACTACGTGCGGCTTATGTGGTTTCTGTATAATAATAATAATAATTTTATTCATTTATATAGCGCTATTAATTCCATAGCACTTTACATACATTGGCAACACTGTCCCCATTGGGGCTCACAATCTAGAGTCCCTATCTGTATGTCTTTGGAATGTGGGAGGAAACCGGAGTACCCGGAGGAAACCCACGCAAACACGGGGAGAACATACAAACTCCTTGCAGATGGTGTCCTTGGTGGGATTTGAACCCAGGACCCCAGCACTGCAAGACTGCAGTGCTAGCCACTGAGCCACCGTGCCGCCATGTATGTCATGTTTGCTCAGCCATGGTGCGATTTTTTCTGCCTTGTCTGTGGCGCATGGATTCTCCCACATTGGTTGGAATGCATGTTAGCCGCAGGGTGCATTTTAGTTCCCTTTAAAATTGTTGAAATTTAATCCCAAATACTGTAATTAAAAACAAATGTATTGCAAATTCAGCTGCGGCATTCTTAGAGTTTGGTTACTCTGTCAGCATCAACCAACAGACAGTTATAACTCACAATATGATTTGATGGCTTTTGCTCTAATATAACATATATTTTCATCTCATTCATTTGGGTACAGCCTAATCTATAAAAAAATTGAGAATTAGTTTTTCTATCTAAAATATAAATTCATTGGAGTATAGTATTTGCACAAAATATGGGTTATTTTAGGCAACTTTGGTCATTTTGCACCCAAAATTGTGCTTAAAGGTAGCATGATTTTTTAATAGCACATGGGGGGGAGATGAATATATTATTAAAAAAAACTCCCATGTTCAAATTTGTAAGTTTGCACATTGTATCACAATTGAGTATAAATGAAGAAGGTAAATGTATGCATATATGCGCACACATATGTGCAAGTATGCACATAAAAAATTCTTGTGTGCATCCTCATATATGTGCAGATTTATTTATGTATGTATAGAGTCATGTATCAGTACATATTTTATATGCATTTACTTGTAGATGTTATACCTGCACATGTATATTGGCGCACCATAACTGGTATGTCAGAATTTATATACATTCCCAATCTAGTCCAGAAAACCACCGATACCTGTATTGTATTTTTATCTTATATGTATGTAATAATTTTCATGGTAACTTTATTTTCGAGTATGTAAGGTGCTCAAGTGATTTAAACATCTGTTCCACTAATTAGCATTTGCATATAAACTCTGTAGCGCCGTCTCCCCAGAATCATGATTAAGGGTGAGTGTTTTCACCTGAAACGCGTAGTGATGGTCATGTCATTCTCTGTGTCTGCATGATGAAATAAAGACGTGATTCTTTGCCTGAAGAGCTGGACATCCTTTTCTTTTCTACACTGATCATTATGATTGCTGTTCTATATGCAACGTATAGACTATCACTTCCCATTCTGACATTCGCAGGTCACTTTAGGCCTAGACTGCAGCAGAGCAATGTGATAACATCCTCATGCTAGGACTCTGACCTACTGTGCATGTCCCAGAGTAATGAAATCAATGCATTGTCCACCTTGTCGCTCTCTGCCGGCAGACACTTTAGATTCTGGGGTTAGTTCAATAAATTATATGATTTTTATTATTATTATTTTAATAGCCATTACTTGTAGAGGTATTATATGGCTAGCATACAGTGAAGGAACTACTGTAGGAACATTATACAGTGTAGGGAAATTGTAGTGGCCATAATACAGTGTGCAGACCATAATGCAGTGGGGGTGCTACTGTGGGGGGCTTTTATGAAATGTAACACCACTATGGTGCCATCATACTGTGGAGGACATCATATAATATGGGGACTACTCTGGGGTCATCAAATAATGTGGATACTACTCTGGGGACTAGTGTGAGGGTCATCAAAGCGTGTGTGGGCATTGTACTGTGTATATTTAGTATATGTAGGAGGGTGGTAGAGCCCCCAAGAATGTAAAATACTTTTTATAGACCTGGGTTATTTTCCAGTGTGTGTGTGTTATTTACTCTATACTTAATGGGTTTACTTAAGGGTTTAGTAATGGGTGTGTCTGATAGATGCCTATCTATCACTAACCCATGGGCCTAATACCAGTTGTCAACTCACAGCTGACAACAACCCCGAAAATATTACCCAGGTTGCCTTCGCACCACGGCAATACAGACGAACTTGAAAATGCACCAGAATTGGTGCATATAATTAATGCCCCAATTCTGGGGTGGCTGTTGGCTGCTGTTTTTAGGCTAGTAGGAGCCAAATAACCATGGGCCTTCTCAGCTTTATAATACCAGCCCCTGCTTTACCTTGGCTGATAATAAAAAAGGGTGGAGCCCATGCAGATTTTTAAATTATTTATTTAATTAAAACAAATGGCTTGATATACACCTTTATTTTTGAAAATCAGCCAATGTAAATCAGACAGCAGAGGGTTGCAGCTCGCAGTTGTTTGCTTTACTTGCACTAGTTATAAAAAAATAGGGGTAACTCTACTTCATTTTTTCTTTTTCATTTATTCCCTATCCACATTTGTTTGCACGGCAATTGCTCCATTTTGCTTCATTTTACAGTCCCCTTGCCCTTACTACAATCATTGTACAGCAATTTTACAGCACAGAAGTTCTGTTCCCCTAAATGTAGATGGGGTTACGGGTCTTAGGTCAAGTTCAGGGCAAGTCCGGGTCCCGAACTGAGCGTTTCACTAAAGTCGAGCCAAACCAGAACTTCCACAGGTCAGCTTATCCCTATATGTAACCAGAAAATTAGTGTCAGATGGAAGAAGCATGTCTTTAGGATCTGACTACAATGAATTTGTTTGGAGTTTGTTTCCAATGCTACACATAGAATGGCATAGGAGCGTGATTCACAAAATAACCAATTTGTAATGAATAGCTGATAGGAGTAAGTAGTCCACTATTAATTATGAATCCTACCTACTACATATAGAAAAACCAGCTCCCTTCCCTTAACTACTTTCCGACATATAACGCATAGTTACGTCATATGTTATATTCATGAGATTGCAAGCCTGGATTTTTCCTGGCAGATGATGGCTGACTTATTGCATGGTACACAAAAAAAGCAGCTCCACACTAAAGATATACCACCTTAGGGAGGATCGGATTACTCAGGAATCAGACTAACCTTCCAGCAGCAATGACATATGGTGATCAACTTGCAAATCAATTTGTGCAATCCTCTAGACAAAGAAGAAAAAAAATCAAGTGGCACTCACTGATGTGCTAAAAACTATTCTTTAATACATAGAACTGTTAAAGGCACAAGGGAGAGATGTGGGAGATATCCTGGATAACAGCTGTTTTGAGTTCTATTGCTCTTCTTCAGGTCCACAAAGTGTATTCCAGCACTAAACAGCTGTTGTCCAGGATGTCCCCTGCATCTTTACCTTGTGCCTTGCAGTTTTAGGTATTAAATAAAAAAGAAGAAGAGTTTTTACCGCATTGGGGAAGGCCACTTGATTTTATTCTTTTTTTATCTAGAGGATGGCTGACTTATTCAGGCATCAAGAAAAAAGTAGAAAAGGAGGTTTGGATTGGAAAGTGATGCTTAAAAAATTCTTTACTTTATTCCATAAAATTTGAAAGATTAAAGTCTATGATATCAGGAAATTAAGTACTCTGACCTGAGTATGCATTCCTATCCAATATGGACTTACTTTTCATCTTGTATATTTTTACTGATGGCCAGCAGTTCTTCAGGATTGAAGTGGTGTTTGGATCTGAGTGGTTTCTTCACATTATTCACAATGTACACATTGACGCAATTTTTTTTCTTTTCTTTCATTATTCAGCCATCATCTGTCTCTAACCGCAGCTGGTGGAGCGGAGCGAAGCCTGTTGATATTAACCTGTTAAATACCCCTGTAATTCTATGACTTTGGATTTTAATGTACACTGCCAAGGAGGTACTCCATGCTATGGGCCCATTGGCGTGCCCATGCCAATGGGTTGTCATGATAGGTCTGCTGAAGAGCAACCATGCTTGACATGACGGTTCTCCTCTAAAAAACAGAATTTCATAGGAGACTGTAATTTTCGCTTTATATAGCAGTGGTGATGTATTATACAAGCGATCGGATAATAGCAGGTTCAAGTACCCAGATGAAACTAACAAATACAGTAAACTGTGAAAAAATATAAATACAAATTTTAAAAACATAAAAGTTCAAATCACTCCATTTGTTGCCCCATTAAAAATAAAGCAATAGCAAAAAAAAAAACTTATTTGGTATTGCTGTGTTCGTAAAAGTTCGATCTATCAAAATATAAAATAAATTAATCTGATTGGTAAATGGCGTAACAAAGAGAAAAATTAAAACTCCAGAATTACTTTTTGAAAATTGGATGTGTTACGTTACGGGACTCGAAAAATGGCGACACAAGAAAAATGTTTCTTTTTATCAAATTTCCACATTGTTTTTCATTACCCAAATAAAATAAAATCTATATATGTTTGGTAGCCGCACTGACATTGAGGATTATATTGCCAGGTGAGTTTTACTATATAGTGTACATTTGTGCACGTGTAGTTTTTTGGCAATTTCAGCGCATTTGGAATATATTTTTCACTTTCCATTGCATTACATTATAAAATGTTTGGTGTCATTCAAATGTTCACATTGTCCCACAAAAAAGAAACCCTCATACGGTTATGTCAATGAAAAAATAAAAAGTTATGGCTCTTTAACCCCTTAACGACCCATGACGTACTGGGTACGTCATGGATCGTGTGCCGGTAAGCCCCACCCCCTGCCGCCGGCAGGCGGCCGCGATCCACGCACATATCAGCTGTTATCAACAGCTGACATGTGTGCCTGCTAGCCGCGGGTGGAATCGCTTCCACCCGCGGCCATTAACCCCTTACATTTCGCTGCCAAAATCTGATCATGATCACGTGACTTTCGGTGGTTGCCATGGTAGCACAGGGTCATGTGATGACGCCTGTAGCTAACATGACTCACTTCCTCTCAATGCCGGAATACAGCCGGCATTGAAAGTAAAGCAGCAAATCTACAGTTCTTAGCTCTGTAGCTGAGATCTGCAGATAGTGCAGAGCGATCGGATTGCTGATCGCTATAGCCCCCTGGGGGCACTACTAAAATAAAAAAAAAGTAAAAAAAAAATTTTAAAAAATTAAAAAAATAAAAAAACCTAAAAGTTCAAATCACCCCCCTTTCACCCCATTGAAAATTAAAGGGTTAAAAAAATAAACAATACACACAAATTTGGTATCGCCGTGTTCAGAAATGCCCGATCTATCAAAATATAAAATCAATGAATCTGATCAGTAAACGGCGTAGCGTCAAAAAAAGTTCAAACGCCAAAATTACGTTTTTTGGTCGCCGCAAATTTTGCGCAAAATACAATAACAGGCTATCAAAACGTAGCATCTGCGCAAAAATGGTACCGCTAAAAACGTCAGGTCGAGACGCAAAAAATAAGTCATCACTGAGCCTCAGATCCCGAAAAATGAGAACACTACGGGTTTTGGAAAATGGCGCAAAACGTGCGCCACTTTTTTTGGACAAGCTTGGGAATTTTTTTTAACCCCTAGAGGCATCACATAGATACCTCAGTTTTACCATATAGTGAACACAGTGAATAAAATATCCCAAAAACTATTGTACGATCACACTTTTTTTGCAATTTTTCCGCACTTGGAATTTATATGCCGTTTTCCAGTACACTATATGGTAAAACTTATGGTTTCATTTAAAAGTACAACTCATCCTGCAAAAAACAAGCCTTCATATGGCAAGATTGATAGAAAAATAAAAAAGTTACGCCTCTCGGAAGAAGGGGAGCAAAAAACAAAAACGCAAAAACGGAAAGTCCCCGGGTCTGAAGGGGTTAAACAAGGGTAGGAAAAAACAAAAGTTAAAAAAAAAAATAGCCATGAAGGCATTAAACAAGTCAAGTCGCTGATTAGTCCATACTTTCAATACATTTGTTTCTTTTCTTGATATATGAAAATTCTGCATGTGACCTGTTTTTTTCAGAGTAGACCTTTTTCAGTGAAACGTGCACCTCATAAGATATTACTGCGTGTTCTTCCCTAACATTTACACCTGGAGATTATCCAGCCATTTCACTGCACCCCATGTACACCTACCTCATTTCCGATGCTAATGGTTCTTCTGTTTTAATTGAGGAAACCCAGTAGTGGTATCATTCAGTTGCAAGTGATTTATGGGTTCTGTTTCAGTGGCCAGATAATGGAGACACAATTAGGAAAGGAAAGGAAGCAATGATATATGGTATGCTGGTGTATATATACTGAATTTTTCAGACTATAGGATCTAGTTACTAGACATACCCTAGATTTATACAGCAGAAAATAGGAAAAACATTTTATACTAATGAAAACTTTTCTGATAGTGTAAGGAAATGGAGGGGTCAATGCAACAAATTTTCATGTGTTAGGGTAGAAACGTTAATAGTGATGAGTGAATATACTCGTCACTATTCGTAACTCACACAAATAATAAGGTATTCACGATTTCCATTACTCATCAAGTATTTTGCTCCTCGCCTTGGGAGTTTAGAGACCACTCCCAGCATGTTTGACGCCTGATTTTCAGCCACTAAACATTCCGGGATTGCTTACCAATCACAGTAATGCTGAAGCCATCTTTGCTACTGGCATTACTGTGATGAGTTCTCCCCTTAGATTACACTATAGTTTCTCATACAGCCAGATCAGATCTCATACTTTGCACTGACGAGGGACAATCATCCCAAAACACCGTGCCTGCAAATTGAGATTCTGATCTGCCATAAATCCTAGGTCACATGAAAAGGCTCGTTAAAGAGCCACTTTTCACTTTTAGCATTGCTACTTTCAATATGTGGCACTAGAGGTCGTCTCCTTCCTCCCTGAAGAGACAATTTGAACATTTCATGATAGGTAAATAGGTATTGCTACCTGTGAGTGCCTGCTAAAAAGCTGCCAGTGAACAATCTAAATAGGTATTGCTACTTCTTACTGCCTGCTCCAAATTAGCCAGTGAACCACATTTCTAAGTATTATTACTTATTAGAGCCTGCTCTAAATTTGCAAGTGAACTAGATAAATAAGTCTTGGCACTTTTTAGTGCCTGCTCCAAATTACCCAGTAAACCACATTTCTAGGTATTCTTACTTATTAGTGCCTACTCCAAATTTGCCAGTTAACTAGCTAAATAGGTCATGGCACTTTTTAGTGTCTGCTGCAAATTACTAAGTGAACCACATTACTAGGTAGCAGAACATATTAGTGCCTGCTCTAAATTTGCTAGTAAACTAGCTAAATAGGTCTTGGTCCTTTTCAGTGCTGCTCAAAATTACCCAGTGAACCACATTTCTAGGTATTGCTTCTTATTAGTGCCTGCTGCAAATTACCCAGTGAACCACATTTCTAGTTATTGGAACTTTCTAGTGCCTTCTCAATATTGACATCTCAGGCAAAAATTAAAGAATTTATCTTTTGTGTCAGGTGTCTGACAGGTGTGGGTGTAGGGTTGTGAAACATCTGTTCCAAATGGGAAGGTTACATCAACCATGAGTGGTAAATCATGACCAGGTTGTGGTGGAAGGATAAATAGGTGGGGTGTTCGAGGTGTACGTGTGGGATGTGCTAATATTAGTGTAAGCTAATTAGTGAGCAAACACCCACTCATTCTATCCCAAAAAAATGAGAACAACTTCTGTTACTGGACAGCCTACTCCACTAGATTTCTTTGGCAGCCACACATTGCTTCTACTTTGAAATATGCCTGATAAACAGCATTTGCTAGGGTGGATGGCAAGCACTGCATCAAGTGGCCTCTCCTCCTCTTCCGGCCGGCACCTCAACATCACACACAGTCCATTCTTCAGAGGTGCCACCGCAATTACATTTGTTTCCTGCGTGTCACAAATCTCCAACTGGCAAACTGACTGCAGGGAACCACACATGGACGAGTCTGTAGTGCTGTTCACACATTCTATCCCATGGGAATCAGAGGCTTGCTCCAAAGAATCCCAGACCCAAGAGGTGAAAAGAATCTTTACCGATGCCCAAAATCTTTATGAGTTGGATCCTGGCCCAGATGAAGTAGGGTCCGAACAGGATCCCGATCCTCGTCACCTGACGTTAACCCGCAGAGACGGACGTGATGATAATCAAACTCAGATACCTCTGGCACACACGTACTGTTCTGTGACGTTAAGTCAGGAAGAGGAGGAGTGGGATAACATAGAGCATGATGATGAAGTTGTAGATCTCAATTGGTGGGAACCCATAGGCATGCAGCTTAGTAGCTCAGCAGATGATGAGGAGGAGTAGGTTACATTGGCAATTCCCACACAAACATGTAGCGATGCAACCATAAAAAGCACTGCACCCTCAGTCACAACTCTGACTGTGGCCAGCAGCGGTCACGGGTCTGCAGTTTGCAGGAAGGGTTGCCTAGCCTTGGCCTTTTTTGAGACTGCAAAGGATGACCCAACTTTCATTATAGAGTAAAGGCAAGCATTCAAATAATTTGACTACTACATGCATAGACCGGCACATTCGCATCCAACATGCATTACCTTGGGAATCTTACTACACTAAAATGTGGACTACCGGGCCTACCCAACCATCTGCCAACAAATTAACCATGTCTGCTGATTCTTCCTCCTCCTGCGTTACCGTCGAAAATATTCTCACACAAATCTCTGACCACAGAACCTCCACTTGTTTACATGCTACAGTCGGGGTGAATGAGAGCCTGTCAGCTGTTATTGAAGTAACCATGCCTAATATTTTTGACCCATGTGAGACACCAAGTTGACATGTTTCACAATCCAGCATTGCATCTCTGCTTACCTCCCTCACAGTCAACCGGTTGGTCGTGTACACTTTACGCCAACCACTCTTATCTCAGCACAGCAGCCAGCTCTGAATTCCACAGTTTTGGTCATGTAAAAAATCATTTCCTCCCACACATGCTAAAGCAAAGAGCTTGAACTTCACCATATCGAAACTGTTGGCCACAGAAATGCTGCCTTTCCACCTAGTGGATACAGATGGTTTCAAAAACCTGATGGCCAGTGCAGTCCCCCAGTACCAATTGCCCAGTTGCCATTACTTCTCTAATAAAGCTGTGCCTGTGCTACACCATCATGTTGCAGACAACATTACCTTTTCCTTGAAAAACTCTGTGTCTCCCAGGATGCATTTTACCACTGACACCTGGATGAGCAAGCATAGCCAGGGGCATTACATCTCACTGACTGGGCACTGGGTTACTCTGGTGGCTGCGGGGGCAGGCGGGGAAGGGGCTGCTTCCCAAGTCTTGAAATCCCCAAGGCTTGCGAGACAAACCTCTGGTTCTACTGCTTCCTCCACTGCTTCTACTTTCTCCAACTCCTCTAGGGCCTCCACCTGCACCCTCAACCTCACTCTTAATGTAACACGTGTTTTGATTATAAGAGAAACAAAGAAGCGGAGTATTCAGGGGCTGAATGTACAAAACATCAATTCTTTATTGAATACAAATATTAAAAGGTTCATTTTTTACAAATATATAGTGGTGCTTGTGGATACACGGGGCTCAGTGGGTGCTCTCGTCCACTAAAACCCGCCGCCTTTAGAAAGACAGCGTGGCTCAAGGCTCATCCCAACTGAACGCCGGCCTCCTTAACCGTGGGCGTAACACTACTCAGACAACACAGGGTGAGGGAACCACAATAATTAGATCCCCAAACAATTAACAGCACATAACACATAACCAGCAAAACACAAATATAACAGGCAACAGAGTCTCACCCTTCCGCTGGCTCACCAGGGATTTAGAATGTCCATGCCTCAGAGCTTCCAGGGCCGCTTACTCCAGTCCAGCAGCACCCCGCTTTTGGCGGGCACCCACCGAGAAAGGAATAATGCCAGATTCAGGAAGCTGTGTGAGGTCTGCAAAGTCTGTAACAGGTGACTGAACTGTCCCAACCTGAGTGTCCTCCTTAGGTAGTCCTGGTTTGATGTTACAATCCTATGGGGAGATAAGGTATGCACACCAGTGACTATGTAAGGGGAATACATGAAATAGCAGAAACTGCTGTGTGAATACTGACTTGAAAAATCCAATAGCTATATGCAAGAGTGAAAATGTGAAAAATGGAATCTGCATTGCTGCCATGAACATATGAATCAAGAGAAATTTAGCTACTGAATTGATCAATGCAATAGAGCCCCAACACTACACCAAAGTATTTCTCTACGCTGGGGTCCCTAGCTTGTGTGTGTCCTCTCATGCAGTTAAAAAACTTACCGTGTATGGGAAGCTGAGACCCAGGCTATTTATGCGTATGATATGGATTGGCAATAGGTGTGGTTGGGGAGGGTTCACAAACGAAAAAATACTAACAAATAGGAATAACGTTTGGAACACCATTCTAAGTCCAAACTGGGTGCAAAAACCTAAAAAAACATCACTATGGGGAGATAAGGTATGCACACCAGTGACTATGTAAGGGGAATACATGAAATAGCAGAAACTGCTGTGTGAATACTGACTTGAAAAATCCAATAGCTATATGCAAGAGTGAAAATGTGAAAAATGGAATCTGCATTACTGCCATGAACATATGAATCAAGAGAAATTTAGCTACTGAATTGATCAATGCAATAGAGCCCCAACACTACGCCAAAGTATTTCTCTACGCTGGGGTCCCTAGCTTGTGTGTGTCCTCTCATGCAGTTAAAAAACTTACCGTGTATGGGAAGCTGAGACCCAGGCTATTTATGCGTATGATATGGATTGGCAATAGGTGTGGTTGGGGAGGGTTCACAAACGAAAAACTACTAACAAATAAGGAATAACGTTTGGAACACCATTCTAAGTCTGAACTGGGTGCAAAAACCTAAAAAAACAACACTATGGGGAGATAAGGTATGCACACCAGTGACTAAGTACAATGCAGATTCCATTTTTCACATTTTCACTCTTACATTTAGCTATTGGATTTTTCAAGTCAGTATTCACACAGCAGTTTCTGCTATTTCATGTATTCCCCTTACATAGTCACTGGTGTGCATACCTTATCTCCCCATAGTGATGTTTTTTTAGGTTTTTGCACCCAGTTTGGACTTAGAATGGTGTTCCAAACGTCATTCCTATTTGTTAGTATTTTTTCGTTTGTGAACCCTCCCCAACCACACCTATTGCCAATCCATATCATACGCATAAATAGCCTGGGTCTCAGCTTCCCATACACGGTAAGTTTTTTAACTGCATGAGAGGACACACACAAGCTAGGGACCCCAGCGTAGAGAAATACTTTGGCGTAGTGTTGGGGCTCTATTGCATTGATCAATTCAGTAGCTAAATTTCTCTTGATTCATATGTTCATGGCAGCAATGCAGATTCCATTTTTCACATTTTCACTCTTGCATATAGCTATTGGATTTTTCAAGTCAGTATTCACACAGCAGTTTCTGCTATTTCATGTATTCCCCTTACATAGTCACTGGTGTGTATACCTTATCTCCCCATAGTGATGTTTTTTTAGGTTTTTGCACCCAGTTTGGATTTAGAATGGTGTTCAAAACGTTAATCCTATTTGATGTTACAATCCTGGCAGCCGGAGTCGAAATCCCTAGGCTGTGGATATGGTCTCCAACCGGAACCGGGGTCCCTAGATTGAAGCCATAAGATATCCTGATCCTCTAGTCAGTTCCAAAGAGCTTAGACTGGATCCATCAGCATCCATCAACCTTCAACAACCCTGGTGGCTTAAAGAAGTCCCTTTTATAGCCATAACCTTCCCTTAGGATACACTGCGTCCTCATCGATTGGTTGGACAAGATTGCTTCTCCCATTGGATGAATTTCAAGTTGCATGGATAATGTTCATTTAAATGATGTGCATAGAAAGACTCAGTATATCTACATGGAGTCGGCAAGTCACCGACTAGACAATGGCTACTAAGGTAATTACATTATCAATACACAACTACAATACAATGATTACTGGAAAAGTCTGGAGAGCAATAGCTAAGCAAACATGACTTAGCACACATAAGAACAATAGTCTGGCTGAATGTTAAGAAACTTTAACCCATGAGAGTCCATGTCGTCACATTCCTCCCCCTTCTTAATATTAGCCAGACCAGATAGGCTTCCGATCATCCTTCTCCTCTTGTCGGGAAAGCCCATCCGCATTTCCATGGTTCTTGCCCTGTTTATGGGAGATGGAAAAATTGTAAGATTGTAATGCCAGACTCCACCTGAGCAAGCGTCCGTTGTCCTCGGCAGTGCGATTTAGCCAACTCAATGGATTGTGGTCAGTGAGGACTGTGAACTCATTGCCATAGAGGTAGGGCTGCAATTTTTTTAGGGCCCAGACCATGGCCAGGCATTCTTTTTCTATGGTGGCATAAGCCCTCTCTCGGTCCAACAGCTTCCGAGAGAGGTACGCTATCGGATGTCCCTCACCGTTGTCCCCCACTTGGCTAAGTACAGCTCCTAGTCCTGTGTCTGATGCATCTGTTTGGACAATGAATCTGCGACGGAAGTCAGGAGCAGTCAGGACTGGGCTTTGGGCCAGCCGGTCTTTCAATTGGAGGAATGCAGTTTCACATTCTGGGGTCCAGATAAGGTTACGGGCATATCTTTTGGTTGTGAGGTCAGTGAGCGGTTTTGCTATGGTACTGTAATTGGGGATAAACTTTCGATAGTAGTTTGCGGTTCCTAGAAACGCACGGACCTGTTTTTGATTGACCGGGCGTGGCCACTGGATAATGGCTTCTACTTTTGCAGGTTCGGGACGAATGCACCCACTTCCCACACGATGTCCCAGGTATAGCACTTCGGCCATCCCCATTTGGCATTTGTCAGGTCGGATGGTGAGCTGGGCTTTGGCTACTCTCTGCAGCACCTGGGACACATGCTGAAGATGCTCTTCCCAAGTGTCGCTGAAGATAGCGATGTCATCCAAATAGGCCTGGGCATACCCCTGACATCCCTCTAGTAAATGGTCTACCATCCTCTGGAAGGTGGCTGGGGCATTTTTCATCCCAAAAGGCATGCTGGTAAACTCAAAGAGGCCAAAAGGGGTTATGAAGGCCGATTTCTCTTGAGCGTCTTTTGTGAGTGGGATCTGCCAGTATCCCTTGCTCAAATCGAGGGTAGATATAAACCGAGACCCCCCTAACCTATCTAGTAGTTCATCCACCCGGGGCATGGGGTAAGCATCTGTAATCGTGACCTCATTGAGCCATCTATAGTCCACACAGAAACGAGTACTCTTGTCCTTTTTTGGCACCAACACCACACTGGAAGCCCATGGGCTATGGGAGGGAACTATGACTCACATATTTAACATGTCATCCACCTCGGCCTTCATCATTGCCAACACAGTAGGGGTCACCCGGTAGGCGGGTTGTCTTAGTGGGGTGGCTGCCCCTGTATTGACATGATGCTGGACCAGGGGGGTTCTACCAGGCTGACTTGTGAACAGTGTTTCATATGTTTCGAGTAGGTCTGATATCTGTCGCTTCTGTGATGGACAAAGCTGCTCCCGTAGTGATACATCTTTTACCCCCATTTCCCTTTTGGAGTCCACTAATAGGTCTGGGATCTGGTCCAACTCTGGATCATCTAACTCTGGACAGCAAACTGCTAAATTGGTGACTTCTCGTTCCTCATAAGCTTGTAGCCTGTTGATGTGGTAGGTACGCTCACGAACACCTGCTCGATCCAGGGCCACGGTGTAGTCAGTATTGCCACATTTCTTGGTAATGGTGAATGGACCCGCCCACATAGCTTGCAGCTTGTTTTTCCGCACCGGTACTAGTACTAGGACCTTCTGTCCACAGGCAAATTCTCGGGGCCGGGCAGTGCGGTCGTAACATCGTTTTTGCCTTTCCTGAGCCACTTCTAAATTCCCATGGGCTAACGCCATGAGGTGCCTCATCCTTTCCCTAAACTTTTGAACATAGTCCAGTATGGGAACCTCTTCTGTGGGGAAGGTGCCCTCCCAACTCTCTCGTACCAGCTCTAGGGGCCCTCGTACTTTTCGGCCGTACAGCAATTCAAAGGGAGAGAACCCAGTGGAGTCCTGCGGCACCTCCCGGTAAGCAAAAAGGAGCTGCTGCAAGTTTTTCTCCCAGTCCCCCCCTCGGACTCCACATATCGGCTAATGAGCTGTTTGAGCGTTTTGTTGAAGCGCTCACACAATCCATTTGTTTCAGGATGGTAGGGGGTTGTGCGCATGGGGCGGACTCCATGTTTTTCCCACAGGGTGTGAATCAGTTCACTTTGGAACTGTGCCCCCTGGTCAGTCAATACTTCCTGTGGAAACCCTACCTGGCTAAAGATGTCCAGTAGAGCCTGAGCCACGTGTTCTGCATCTATGGAGGTTAAGGCAACGGCTTCTGGGTAACGGGTGGCAAAGTCTACCAGGGTGAGGATGAATCTTTTTCCACTGCGGCTGTGGATGGCTAAGGGGCCTACTATACCAATGGCAACTCTCTAGAACGGTTCTCCTATTAAGGGCATGGGTTGAAGTGGGGCACGGCATGGGGCTCCCCCCATACGCTGACACACTGGGCAAGAGGCTCTGTATTTTTGCACTTCTTGAGTGACCCTTGGCCAGAAAAAACTACGCAGCAGGCGGGCCTGAGTCTTTTTGGTCCCCATGTGCCCAGCCGCAGGAACATCATGAGCTAAACGCAATAGTTGGGGTCGGTATTGCTGGGGTACCACAAGCTAATGTACACGGGTCCAGGGTTTTTCTGGGCAGGATGCGGGCTTCTCCCCATATAAGAGGCCTTTTTCCCATCTATATACCTCCCCCTGATTTCCTCCCCCAGGTTGGGCGGCCGCACTACGGATAAGCTCTAGGGTGGGGTCTGACAGTTGAACTTCCCTGAACTCCTTACGATCTATCTCCCCCCAATCAATAGCCACAGTTGGGTCTGATGTACTCACATTTGTTGGCTCTGATGAGGAGGCTGAAGATTGAGGAGTTGGGTTCTCCTCTGATGGGCTGGAAGAAAGACCTGCACCAGGATGGTGTTTGGCTTGGCTGCGGGTGATAGCGGTGACAAACTGGCTGGATAGTCCTTGTCCTAGGTCATTTCCCAAAATTACAGGGGTGGGGAGGCCATCCATGAGCCCCACTTCAACCTCTCCTTGATCAGTTCCCCAGTCCAACTGCACTCGTGCCAGAGGGATGTTCGAGCGCTGGCCCCCAGCAAGGGTGATTGTCATTTGGCGGCCAGGTAAATGATGTTCTGTGGGAACAATATCTGGGCTGACCAGGGTGATGGAAGATCCCGAGTCTCGAAGTCCCTGAGCCTGTATATCACCGACCTTGACCGTCTGGATGTGGGGATGGAGGTTAGCTGGTGTATGGTGTCCGGCCTGCCGTAGGGTGTGGACTGGATAAACCACTTCCTCAGCTATTGGTGTTTCTCGGGAGTAGCATTCCTCAGGTCTCGGTTCATCTCGGCATATGTTGACTGGTAGACGGGCTCCAGGCATGGGGCTCCGGTTTTGTAGACACTCTTTGGCCATGTGTCCAAGGCACCCACACGTATAACAGCGCCGTGGGTTAGACAAGTCACCCACCCTGTTGGTAAAGCTTTGTCTTGTTGGGGCTTCTGTGGGGTAATGAGTTAGTCCAGCACGTGAGTCTGGGGGTCGCTTGGATCCATGGTTGAGGGACCTCCTCAGATCGGTGGGCCTATTGGGCCTCCAGCTGGGTCGGTTGGCTGTAAATTCGTCAGCCAATCGCGCTGCTTGCTCTGGGGTGTCGGGCTTCCTGTCAGCTACCCATTCTCGGATTTCCGGGTCCATCTGCTCCAGCAGCTGTTCAAGCACTATCACATCCAGGAGGGCAGCAGCGGAGTGGGCAGCCCGACCATCGAGCCAGCGATTACAGTGTCGTCGGAGTTGACTGCCAAATTCGACGTACGAGACACCCTGGCGAGACATAGTCCGGAACTTAGTGCGATGTCTCTCGGGTGTTATGGTAAAAAGGGCCAACAAAGTGTCCTTAATAATTCCGCAGTCCAAGCAGTCCTGAGGCCCAAGTGAACGGACAGCCTCCTGGGCCCGGACCGGCAAGCTTGTCCACAGGTATTTGGACCACTCATCTGTGGGCACCTGGTGCATACGCATTAGCATCTCAAAGTTTTGCAAGTGTTCATCTATCTCAGTGCTGGAATCATTAAACACTGGCACATCCCTGTAGCGAAGATGACTTCCTTGGTGGTGGTCTATCCTGGAGGTAGGTGCTGATGGTGAGGAAATTGGAAATCCAAACACAAATTGCAGAACACCAGCCCTCTCTTCCCTTGAAGCTTCAGGCCCCAATGCAGTAAACAATTCCTTGACTCGGTCTGCTTGGGTTTGGTTTGTTTCCAGACTGTCACTGGATCTAGGATGAGATACAGGGTTTACCTCCTCTGATACCACAACGGCAGTGTCCTCATCATCCTCTGCATCATTCTGGGCATCCCAACAGACTAATTTCCGGATCAAGTCTGACCGAGTGTCAGTGTTCCTGTAGTCAATCTTTCGCATCTGGCACAGATCCTGTAGCATCCATTTACTGCTGCGGTCGTAACTCCTCTCTGGTCCTTGTCCCATGGCTGAGCTGGTGGGGTTGGACATGGCAGCGTCCGAAACCTGATTGCCTCCCCTATGGCCTGCTGGGTATGCTTATGTGCCTCCCTGGTTGTTGAGCCCTGGACGGTGTCCGAAAACACCAGTCCACTGCAGCTCCCCTGGGTAAACCAGGCTGAGTAGTATCCCACCGCTGCCACCAATTGTGGAGACACGGGGCTCAGAGGGTGCTCTCGTCCACTAAAACCCGCCGCCTTTAGAAAGACAGCGTGGCTCAGGGCTCATCCCAACTGAACGCCGACCTCCTTAACCGTGGGCGTAACACTACTCAGACAACACAGGGTGAGGGAACCACAATAATTAGACTTTATTGGATCCCCAAACAATTAACAGCACATAACACATAACCAGCAAAACACAAATGTAACAGGCAACAGAGTCTCACCCTTCCGCTGGCTCACCAGGGATTTAGAATGTCCATGCCTCAGAGCTTCCAGGGCCGCTTACTCCAGTCCAGCAGCACCCCGCTTTTGGCGGGCACCCACCGAGAAAGGAATAATGCCAGATTCAGGAAGCTGTGTGAGGTCTGCAAAGTCTGTAAGAGGTGACTGAACTGTCCCAACCTGAGTGTCCTCCTTAGGTAGTCCTGGTTTGATGTTACAATCCTGGCAGCCGGAGTCGAAATCCCTAGGCTGTGGATATGGTCTCCAACCGGAACCGGGGTCCCTAGATTGAAGCCATAAGATATCCTGATCCTCTAGTCAGCTCCAAAGAGCTTAGACTGGATCCATCAGCATCCATCAACCTTCAACAACCCTGGTGGCTTAAAGAAGTCCCTTTTATAGCCATAACCTTTCCATAAGATACACTGCGTCCTCATCGATTGGTTGGACAAGATTGCTTCTCCCATTGGATGAATTTCAAGCTGCATGGATAATGTTCATTTAAATGATGTGCATAGAAAGACTCAGTATATCTACATGGAGTCGGCAAGTCACCGACTAGACAATGGCTACTAAGGTAATTACATTATCAATACACAACTTCAATACAATGATTACTGGAAAAGTCTGGAGAGCAATAGCTAAGCAAACATGACTTAGCACACATAAGAACAATAGTCTGGCTGAATGTTAAGAAACTTTAACCCATGATGAGAGTCCATGTCGTCACAGTGCTAATAGTGATTAATAGGTGAAAACCCACATATTGATGGGGAGCAAGAGGCAACAACCACCGTGAAAAAAGGGGGTAGTCTGAGAGGGAACTAATTAAAGAAACAGGTGGCTGACAGGTAGGGGACCTCTATTCGCAGTATAGTATATGTGAAATCACACAGGCCTAATCAATGTCCCATAGTCAGAGTAAAGAAGAGGCACCAAACGAGTCAGTCACATGGTATAAAATAAAAGTACCAAGACTTACACATGGTCAAGGTGGTCACCCGAGCATCCCACACCAGCATGAAAAACCCTCCTACGCGCGTTTCGCGACACAAGTTGTTGTAGCTTCTTCAGGGAAGGTGTGTTTTAAGTATGCAGAGATAATCTCCCCACCTCCGTACAACTCAGCCAGGGCTCAAAGCAATAGGGCAGTGCTGAAATTAATATGCATTGGAGAAGCAAGTCATACAGATGCAGAGCTGGGGACCACAATCCAGGCAAACCTGTTCAATATAGGTTTGCCAATTTCCAATTCAGTACGAGCCTTAGCCTTTTCTGCCCGGGCTCGATATCCCGAGCACTTTCTCCAAAAGTCGGCAACACTCAGTGTCGTTCGATCACTGATCGTGTTTTCAAAAAACTGCTTTTCTAATAACATGTTATGCTTTTGGATAGGATTGTGGTGCTGTATGATAAATGGGGTGATGTGTTTAATGAGCAGAGGGGGTAGTGTCCTGGGAGAAGCCAGAGGCAAGCAGCGCCCTTTTTATTTCTTAACTCTATTTGCGGATGTTCCTGCAGCCAAGCACGGCAAAACAAACGTCCACAAGGTTCAGATACAAGGACTTGTGTCATTAGCTGCCTAAAGGTCGCTTTACAAACGGAATTCGTGACGCACATCCGGCCTCGTTAGCGACGTCGTTGCGTGTGACATGTACGAGCGACTGCTAACGAGCAAAAATACTCACCTTATCGTTGCTCGTTGACAC
This sequence comes from Anomaloglossus baeobatrachus, assembly GCF_048569485.1. NCBI lineage: Eukaryota > Metazoa > Chordata > Amphibia > Anura > Aromobatidae > Anomaloglossus > Anomaloglossus baeobatrachus. The sequence continues at coordinate 272,000,383 of NC_134354.1, read as the reverse complement.
ACTGTCCAGTTCCCAAATATCGTTGCTGCTGCAGGTACGATGTTGTTCGTCGTTCCTGCGGCAGCACACATCGCTATGTGTGACACCGCAGGTACGAGGAACTTCACTTTACCTGCGGTCGCCGGCAATGCGGAAGGAAGGAGGTGGGCAGGATGTTACGTCCCGCTCATCTCCGCCCCTCCGCTTCTATTGGGCTGCCGCTTAGTGGCGTGGCTGTGAAGCCAAACGAACCGCCCCCTTAGAAAGGAGGCGGATCGCCGGTCACGGCGACGTCGCTAGGCAGTTAAGTAGTGTGACGGGTCCGAGCGATGTTGTGCGCCATGGGCAGCGATTTGCCCGTGACGCACAACCGATGGGGGCGGGTACGCACGCTAGCGATCTCGCTAGCGAGATCACAGCGTGTAAAGTGGCCTTAAGTCACATGTCCGTCTGCATATAAAATGCAGACATTTGGTGTCTGCGCCATTTTGTGAATGTTAAACATTAGGGAAGTTGCTGCTGCCAGTGCTGCTGGACAGTTAGCTTAACTTAGCTAGGGGTTTAATGATCGGTAGTTGAGATAGATAGGAGAGCTATAATGTAGGATAGGGACGTTCAGTGTAGGGAAAGCTGTGTGCCACAAATCGCCATTTCATGATAGAAATAGGGATTTCTACTTAAGAGTGCCTACTAAAGAGTTGCCAGTGAACTATGTAAATACAGTTAGGTCCAGAAATATTTGGACAGTGACACAAGTTTTGTTATTTTAGCTGTTTACAAAAACATGTTCAGAAATACAATTATATATATAATATGGGCTGAAAGTGCACACTCCCAGCTGCAATATGAGAGTTTTCACATCCAAATCGGAGAAAGGGTTTAGGAATCATAGCTCTCTAATGCATAGCCTCCTCTTTTTCAAGGGACCAAAAGTAATTGGACAAAGGACTCTAAGGGCTGCAATTAACTCTGAAGGCGTCTCCCTCGTTAACCTGTAATCAATGAAGTAGTTAAAAGGTCTGGGGTTGATTACAGGTGTGTGGTTTTGCATTTTTAAGCTGTTGCTGTGACCAGACAACATGCGGTCTAAGGAATTCTCAATTGAGGTGAAGCAGAACATCCTGAGGCTGAAAAAAAAGAAAAAATCCATCAGAGAGATAGCAGACATGCTTGGAGTAGCAAAATCAACAGTCGGGTAAATTCTGAGAAAAAAGGAATTGACTGGTGAGCTTGGGAACTCAAAAAGGCCTGGGCGTCCACGGATGACAACAGTGGTGGATGATCGCCGCATACTTTCTTTGGTGAAGAAGAACCCGTTCACAACATCAACTGAAGTCCAGAACACTCTCAGTGAAGTAGGTGTATCTGTCTCTAAGTCAACTATAAAGAGAAGACTCCATGAAAGTAAATACAAAGGGTTCACATCTAGATGCAAACCATTCATCAATTCCAAAAATAGACAGGCCAGAGTTAAATTTGCTGAAAAACACCTCATGAAGCCAGCTCAGTTCTGGAAAAGTATTCTATGGACAGATGAGACAAAGATCAACCTGTACCAGAATGATGGGAAGAAAAAAGTTTGGAGAAGAAAGGGAACGGTACATGATCCAAGGCACACCACATCCTCTGTAAAACATGGTGGAGGCAACATGATGGCATGGGCATGCATGGCTTTCAATGGCACTGGGTCACTTGTGTTTATTGATGACATAACAGCAGACAAGAGTAGCCGGATGAATTCTGAAGTGTACCGGGATATACTTTCAGCCCAGATTCAGCCAAATGCCGCAAAGTTGATCGGACGGCGCTTCATAGTACAGATGGACAATGACCCCAAGCATACAGCCAAAGCTACCCAGGAGTTCATGAGTGCAAAAAAGTGGAACATTCTGCAATGGCCAAGTCAATCACCAGATCTTAACCCAATTGAGCATGCATTTCACTTGATCAAATCCAGACTTAAGACGGAAAGACCCACAAACAAGCAAGACCTGAAGGCTGCGGCTGTAAAGGCCTGGAAAAGCATTAAGAAGGAGGAAACCCAGCGTTTGGTGATGTCCATGGGTTCCAGACTTAAGGCAGTGATTGCCTCCAAAGGATTCGCAACAAAATATTGAAAATAAAAATATTTTGTTTGGGTTTGGTTTATTTGTCCAATTACTTTTGACCTCCTAAAATGTGGAGTGTTTGTAAAGAAATGTGTACAATTCCTACAATTTCTATCAGATATTTTTGTTCAAACCTTCAAATTAAACGTTACAATCTGCACTTGAATTCTGTTGTAGAGGTTTCATTTCAAATCCAATGTGGTGGCATGCAGAGCCCAACTCGCGAAAATTGTGTCACTGTCCAAATATTTCTGGACCTAACTGTAGGTATTGCTACTTATTACTGCCTGCTCAAAATTAGGCAGTGAAACTCATTTCTAGGTATTGTTAGATAATAGTGCTTGCTGTAGATTAGCTAGTGAACTAGCTATATATGTCTTGGCACGTTTGAGTGTCTGATACAGATTATGCATTCACCCACATTTCTAGATATTGTTAGTTAGTAATGCCTGTTGTAAATTGCGAAATAGCTAAAAAGGTCTTGGCACGTTTCTTTGCCTGATGCAAATTATGCAGTCAACCACATTTCCAGTTATTGGTACTTTTTAGTACCTTCACAATATTGCCAACTCAGGCAATAATATAATCTATCTTTTGTGTCAGGTGTCTGGCACGTGTGGGCATAGGGTTGCAAAACATCTGTTTGAAAGGGTAAGGGTACATGAACCATGAGTAGTAAATGACACTGGGGTTATGGTGGTAGGTTGAATAGGCAGGGTGTTTGAGGTGTACAGGTGGGAAGTTCTGTTATTAAATACTCTACTGAGCAAACACCGCTTCATCCTATCCCAAGAGAAATTAGAACAATTTCCGTTACTGGACAGCTTACTTCACCAGCTTTCTTTGGCAGCCACACATCGCTTCAACTTCGAAATGAGGCTGATAAAAAGCATGTGCTAGAGTGGATGGTAAGCGCTGCCTCAAGTGACCTCCCTCCTCTTCCTGGACCTCAACATCACACACAGTTCATTCCTCAGAGGTGCCACCCGACTTACACTTGTTTACACCTACGTCAAAAATCTCCAACCGTCAAACTGACTGTGAGGAACCACACATGGGCGAGCCTGCAGAGCTGTTCACTCATTCTATCGTATGGGCATCAGAGGTCTGCTCCAAAGATTCCCAGACTCTTGAAGAGGAAATCCTCTGCACCAATGCCCAAAATCTTTGTCGGTTGGATCCTGTCCCAGATGAAGTAGGGTCCGAGCAGAATCCCGACCCTCGTCAACTGACATTAAGCCAGTAAGACATTAAGCAGAGGTGGGAGTGATGATGATGATGATGAGACTCAGATACCTGAGGTGTACACATACTGTCCTGTGATGTCAGGTAAGGAAGATGAAGGGTGGGACAAGATAAAGCATGACGATGAAGTTGTAGATCCCACTTGGTGTGAACCCAGAGGCATGCAGCTGAGTAGCTCAGCAGAGGATGAGGAGGAGGAGGAAGAGGATTTTACTTTGGTGATTTCCACACAAGCACATAGTGATGGAACCATGAGAAGCACTGAATCTTCAGTTACAACTCTGGCCAGCAGCGGTCACAGGTCTGCAGTTTGCAGGAAGGGTTGCTTAGCCTGGGCCTTTTTTGAGACCACAAAGGATGACCCAATTTTTGTTATCTGTCAACATTGTATACAGTTAATTAGTGAATTATTAGAGGCAAAAATTCAAATAATTTGACTACTACATGCATGAACTGGCACATGCCCAACCAACATGCATTACTGTGGGAATCTTACTGCACTAAAATGCGGACTACCAGGCCTACCAAACCATTGGCCGCCAAATCAACCACGCCTGCTGCTTCATCCTCCTGTGTCACAGGCAAAACTATCTTACACAGGTTTCCGACAACACAACTTCCACTTGTTGACACGCTACAGTCGGAGTGAGTAAGAGCCCATCAGCTGTTACGGAAGTGACCTTGCCTGTTTTTTTGACCCATGTGAGACACCGAGGCCACATCCTGTGTGCTGTATGGATGATTCCTCCCTGCTGTGTAAAGACACTATGGTGAAATGGAGGGGGCAAATGATGCCTCTGTCCTGCTGTCTGCCTGCATTTTTTTTAAATATCAGGACTCCAGAATAGGCCCAAGTTGTGTCTTGTCTGTACTGGCAGAGATGTGGGAGTAAGAGGCCTAATTCTGTCCCGCATGTCAATTTTTTTATATTTAAATCCCAAGCCACATCCTTTGCATTACATGGACCATACCTCCCTGCTGTGCAAAGACACTATGGGTAAATAAGAGAGGGGGCAATTGATGCCACTGTCTTGCTGTCTGCCTGTAATGTTTTTAAATATCAAGACTCCAAGATGGGTTTCCAAGTAGTGTCTTGTCTGTACTGGCAGAGATGTGGAAGCAAGAGGCCTAATCCTGTCACTCATTCACCTATTGATTTTTAAAATTGAAATGCCAGGCCATATCCTGTGTGTAATTCAATGCAATCAGACAGTGCTGAAATTAATAGGCATTGGAGAAAGCAGTCATACAGCAGCAGAGTTGTGGACCTTTATCCAAGCTGAGTTTGATCAATGGCTCTCTCCACTAAACCTGGGGCTAGTAAGGCTATGTGCAATTATGGTGCAAACTTGGTGGACAACATCCCACATGTGCCTTGCATGGCTCATGTCCTCAACCTGGTTGTACAGAAATTGCTAAGCCACTATTCCGACCTTAATGCGCTGCTACAGAAGGCACGGTCGCTTTGTGCTCACTTTTAAAAATGGAAATGTCAGGCCACATACAGGATGTTGTCTGTAATTTCCATTTTAAAATCAAGAAGTGCATGTACTAGGTCATGGACAAGAGACTGGATTAGGTCTCTTTCTCCCACACCTCTGCCAGTACAGACAAGACACAACTTGGAGACCCATCTTGGAGTCTTGATACACTGCCACATCTATCTCAAACTCCTCCACCTTCACTTGGACATCCTCTTGGTTCAAGACTTTGTTTTTATTATTGTAACGCTAGTCACTACCTTACGGAGTCGCATGAATGGAAGAGTAGTCAGGAGAGTCGCGGTCTGTTACCAGGAGGTCATGCATGATCATAAGGGGTAAACAGAGACAGTCGGGGCACAATCCAATTCGATAGTCACAATGGCATAAGAGCACATAATAATTAAAGGGAGCAAGCAAAAAGGAAGTCAGATAACGGTCAGGGGTCAAAGACAGGAATGCACAACAGGAATAGGGAGCAGGCAGAGGGAAGTCCAAAAACAGTCTGGGGTCAGAATACCAAGATCAGAATACTAGCAGACACAAAAACTATGGCAACACAGCAGAGCCAGAAAATACAACCGGCAGAGTTCTGGAGGAGCATGCTCAGTAAAGAAGCCTGAACAATTACCCGGAAGATGGAACAGCTGAGCAACCAGCACCTCCCAGAACCAACCTGGACTCCAAACAGTGACCAAACTGCTAGTTCATTATCAAGGATGGTGCCACAGAGCATCTCCAAGGGCAAGATGTTCTGCACAAAGGACTAGACACACTGCCAGATCTATAAGTGCTGCAGAGCATCTCCAAAGACAGATGCTCTGCAGAAGGAATGGACACACTGTCAGATCTGTAAGCGCCGCAGAGCATCTCCAGGTCTGTGACATGCTCTACACAAAGAATCGTGACAATTATTCTATCTTAATTTATTTTTCTAAACAAACCCCCCAAAAAAAACAGAAATAAAATAAAAAGACAGTGTTGGCTACCTACAGTTAGGTCCAGAAATATTTGGACAGTGACACAATTTTCGCGAGTTGGGCTCTGCATGCCACCACATTGGATTTGAAATGAAACCTCTACAACAGAATTCAAGTGCAGATTGTAACGTTTAATTTGAAGGTTTGAACAAAAATATCTGATAGAAATTGTAGGAATTGTACACATTTCTTTACAAACACTCCACATTTTAGGAGGTCAAAAGTAATTGGACAAATAAACCAAACCCAAACAAAATATTTTTATTTTCAATATTTTGTTGCGAATCCTTTGGAGGCAATCACTGCCTTAAGTCTGGAACCCATGGACATCACCAAACGCTGGGTTTCCTCCTTCTTAATGCTTTGCCAGGCCTTTACAGCCGCAGCCTTCAGGTCTTGCTTGTTTGTGGGTCTTTCCGTCTTAAGTCTGGATTTGAGCAAGTGAAATGCATGCTCAAATGGGTTAAGATCTGGTGATTGACTTGGCCATTGCAGAATGTTCCACTTTTTTGCACTCATGAACTCCTGGGTAGCTTTGGCTGTATGCTTGGGGTCATTGTCCATCTGTACTATGAAGCGCCGTCCGATCAACTTTGCGGCATTTGGCTGAATCTGGGCTGAAAGTATATCCCGGTACACTTCAGAATTCATCCGGCTACTCTTGTCTGCTGTTATGTCATCAATAAACACAAGTGACCCAGTGCCATTGAAAGCCATGCATGCCCATGCCATCACGTTGCCTCCACCATGTTTTACAGAGGATGTGGTGTGCCTTGGATCATGTGCCGTTCCCTTTCTTCTCCACACTTTTTTCTTCCCATCATTCTGGTACAGGTTGATCTTTGTCTCATCTGTCCATAGAATACTTTTCCAGAACAGCTGGCTTCATGAGGTGTTTTTCAGCAAATTTAACTCTGGCCTGTCTATTTTTGGAATTGATGAATGGTTTGCATCTAGATGTGAACCCTTTGTATTTACTTTCATGGAGTCTTCTCTTTACTGTTGACTTAGAGACAGATACACCTACTTCACTGAGAGTGTTCTGGACTTCAGTTGATGTTGTGAACGGGTTCTTCTTCACAAAAGAAAGTATGCGGCGATCATCCACCACTGTTGTCATCCGTGGACGCCCAGGCCTTTTTGAGTTCCCAAGCTCACCAGTCAATTCCTTTTTTCTCAGAATGTACCCGACTGTTGATTTTGCTACTCCAAGCATGTCTGCTATCTCTCTGATGGATTTTTTCTTTTTTTTCAGCCTCAGGATGTTCTGCTTCACCTCAATTGAGAGTTCCTTAGACCGCATGTTGTCTGGTCACAGCAACAGCTTCCAAATGCAAAACCCACACCTGTAATCAACCCCAGACCTTTTAACTACTTCATTGATTACAGGTTAACGAGGGAGACGCCTTCAGAGTTAATTGCAGCCCTTAGAGTCCCTTGTCCAATTACTTTTGGTCCCTTGAAAAAGAGGAGGCTATGCATTACAGAGCTATGATTCCTAAACCCTTTCTCCGATTTGGATGTGAAAACTCTCATATTACAGCTGGGAGTGTGCACTTTCAGCCCATATTATATATATAATTGTATTTCTGAACATGTTTTTGTAAACAGCTAAAATAACAAAACTTGTGTCACTGTCCAAATATTTCTGGACCTAACTGTATTTCGCCTCTTCCATCTGCACTGCCATGTCCACCTCTACCTCCACTTGGATCTTGCCTTCTGGTTCAATTTTTTTCCAATGTTATTTTAAAGGCATTCTGGGTGCTCTGAGTCAACTGTGAACAGGCTTTATAATAGACTTTTTGACAGTTGTTGCTCTGAGAGTACACTCTGGCAATGTTGGCTTTTTGGGTCAACTCTGTAAACAGTCTCTATAAGGATGTTTTGAAAATTATTGCTCTGTGGGAGAACTATAGCCAATCTTGGCTATATATGTTAATTCTGAAAACAGGCTGTGTAATGGGCTTTTTCAAAATTGTTGCTCTCTTACTAAGCTCTGCCAGTATTGGCTGTCTGAGTCAACTGTGAAAACAGGGTCTGTAAGAACCTTTTTGAAAACTGTTGCTCTGTGGGTAAACTCTATGTTATGCACAGAATAGGAGATGTGCCGCCCCACGTCAGCAGCCGGGTTGCTCGGATCTGGATCCGCAGTGGCTTGAGGGGTCTACGGACCCGGGGGTCGTGCGGACACTCAAATAAAAAGGGGCATAATATATACGGGGGATTGTGGTAGATACTTTCTGATGCCACCCACGGTGTGTGGTAAGATGGAATACCACCGCTGCAGTTGGGGAGCACCCGGGGGTGATAGAATGGCAGCTGGCTGTTTACCCCTCCGTGGGTAGGGGTGGATGCTCCGGGGCTCAGTGTCCAGAACACGGGAGGTGATGGCTGTTGGTGGTGATGCACCAGGCTGGACTGGAGGGTGTTGGTGTACTCACGATTGAATAAATGTACATGAGTCTGCTGGTAAACCAATGTGTCAGTGGCCGGCTGCCGCTTCAGGGTGTATACGGTTCCCACACTCGGCTGGTGTACCAATGTCCCTTCCTCCGGCACTCTGTATTTTCCTTCTATTTTAGACGACCTCATATGGATCGGGGAAGTCAACTCCCGGTTTGGTTTTGGTTGGGAGATGTGCCCGCGAAAACTGACCCTTGAGATCTCAGTGGGTTGTTGCGGATACCCTATCCCTCGCGGTGGGCTGCCGTTTCGCTCTATCTGGGCTCTCCTCTGGAACAACGTCTGGAACCTTGCTCTCGGCCTGGTTAAGTAGAGAAGGGGCTTGCAACCGTCTTATAACTAGGGTCCAGGTACCCCGCCTGTACACGGTTTCTGGATCGGATCTCCGCTGTCGGTACCGATGGGCTCCAACCCTGTCCCGGTCCACTCTGGATCTCCTGTGACCGGACTCCTGTCGCCTTTGGACACGGTTCACTGCTTGCCACCTAGCCAGTAGACCAGGGCCACTACTCTGGCTACCCTTCACTAGGCTCCGACTTGCACTTGCACTGGCACTGCCACTTGAACTCGACTTTGGCTCAACTCTAAACTTGAACTGACTGGTTCCCTCCCCCGGATCCTCAAGACCCCTAGGTGGGCGCTCCCAAGCCGCCTGGTCCTGCCCACTGGTGTGTCCTTCTTACCCTGAGGGGGGTGGCTAGGCTTTTATGGCTGATGGAACCTGGTGTGGGATGGTGTTGTGTGGGGTGTAGTGTTTCTCTGTGACCATCTGGCGGCGCCAGGGCATCACAGAGATGTCTATATGTAATGCATGACACACGCGTTCAGACTGACAGGTATCTGACGCACTACAAAAACACTGCAAATGAAAGGGGGGAACACTGGGGTCATGATACAATGGAGGTCCCTGCCGCAAGAGAGGGGTTTGAGGGAGGCACCTGCTGAACTCACTTCAAGCTGATTCCCCAGCTCCGTAGTGTCCCTATACAGGTTCCTTCAACCCATCGGTGAGCAGGATACCTTGGATCCTCAGTTGACCCTAAACTCACCCTGCCTAGTGAGTAGGCCGACGAGTAGGCTGACGAGTACACTAGACTCGCCACTACACTAATAAATACAGAGGGATCAGAAAGATAGACGGGGAGATAAACAGAAGGATACAAGCACCAAACTTCACAGCAGAAGACTCTAAAGTAGCAGATGGATGGGCAGAGGAGAGTTCCTCAGCAGCTCCGTCCACTAGGTTAGCCAGAGTAGAATAAATTCTAACAGCAGCAAGCACTCCTGGGAAAGCGCCATTATTTAAACCTAAATGTGTGTAAGCTCAAGGCAGCTAAAGCTGACCTGCACTGCTATGAGCTGCTGGCAACAAAACTGGAATTAACTGATGAGATGCCAAAGGAAAGGAAACTTTGTTTCAATGAGGAGTCTAAATGGAGATGGGAGGCTCCAGTCCAAATGCTGTCACTTGTCTCAAAACAGTAGGGAGACAACCGTAACACTCTGCCAATCTTGGCTGTGTTGGTCAATTCTGAAAACAGGTTCTGCAAGTGGCTTTTTTAAAATTTTTGTTCTGTGGAGGAACTCTTTGAAGCATTACGGCAGACCACTAGCTTGATTCAAAATCCAATGACCAGCTTTTTAACTGCAACAGTTAAAAAGTGTATGGTACTGCAGCAAAAATTTTGATTCTGTGGGGAAACTGTGAAAACAGGCAGTGTAATAATCTGTTCTGCACTCTGTCTCTCTCTGTATATAGGCCATGTCATTTTCTGCACTTGTTTGGGTGCAAAAAAGGTGCAGAGCATTAAATAGGGGACGTGGACATGGTGCTGCTAAGTGGAGTTGGAACTGCTGCAGGGAGAGGACGTGGTCGATCTGTGCTGCAACTTGCCCAAATAATACACTATTATAGACTGCTAATATTAGAGTTTCAACACCAGGGTGAAAGAGTAAAGGGGGCTTTACACGGTAGCGATATCGCTAGCAATTTGTAGCGATAGCGAGCGTGTAAGTACCCGCCCCCGTCGCGCATGCGATAGTTTGTGATCGCTGCCGTAGCGAACATTATCGCTACGGCAGCGTCACACATACCTGGTTGGCGGTGTCGCTGTGACTGCCGAACAATCCCTCCTTCAAGGGGGAGGGGCGTTCAGCATCACAGTGACGTCACCGCAACGTCACTAAGTGGCCGGCCAATCAAAGCGGAGGGGTGGAGATGAGCAGGACGTAACATCCCGCCCACCTCCTTCCTTCCGCATTGTGGCCGGTGGCAGGTAAGGAGACGTTCCTCACTCCTGCGGTGTCACACATAGCGATGTGTGCTGCCGCATGAGCGATGAACCACCTGGATAAACAACTCTTACCGATTTTTGAGTTTGGGACAACCTCTCCATGGTGAACGATATTCACCATTTTTGAGGTCGCTTAAGGTCGCTGGTCAGTGTCACAGGCTGCGATATCGTTAATGACGCCGGATGTGCGTCACTAACAACTTGACCCCGACGACAAAACATTAACGATATCGTAGCGTGTAAAGCCCCCTTAAGTGTCCACACATCTCGACCTACTGAGTGATGGATCTTCCACATTTAATTCCAGTTTATTCATTTTAGATTACACTATTAATCATGACCCCAGTACCGACAACAAACATAATAGGTGGAACTCTAGAAACAGGTTCTGTAGAGGCAATTTCGAGATTTTTGCTCTTTAGGAAGCTCTAACAATCTTGGCTGTGTGGGTCAATTCTGAAAACAGGCTATGTAGGGGGTCTTTTTGAGAATTGTTGCTCTGTGTGGGAACTCTTTCAATCTTGGCTGTGTGGGTCAACTGAGAAAAACTATTCTGTAGGTATCTGAGAATTTTTGCTCTTTGGGGGAACTGTAGCAATCTTGGCTGTGTGGGTCAACTCTGAATACAGGCTTCCGATATACATGCTGATCGTTTGATACGTGATTTTCATTGAGCCCATCATGACAAATCCGGGGGTTCTGTTGAGGGTTCGGTGACCCCTCCTCAAGGTGGGGTACTGTTGTGAATACAATGGAATTAGATTCCAGTTTGGGGCTCCCTCTTGTGGTCAGTGCTGGTGATGCAGCTGACTTGCTGGGTGGGAACTGGACAGCTGAGTAGGATTTGTACTCAGGCCATTTGGTTTGGGCCTATATAACTATGTAGCTTCCTTTTGTTCCTTGCCGGTGCTCAATTGTATTTCCTGTGTTCTAAGGCCTTCCTGAAACCAGCCCTGTTCTCTGTGTCTACCAGAACTCCTCTCAGATAAGTTGGTCTTGTGGTTTTTCACTTTCTTGTGATTTTGCATGTGTGGAGTTCCTGGTGGAATTACCTTTCTCCATGTTCTGTTATGTATTGTGTTTTGTCATGCTTCGTACAATACTCTAGCTACGTATTGTGTTTTCCTATATCACATTACTCTTTACATGTGGGGGGCTATCTATATCTTTGGGGACTACTACAGTTTACCTCGCGCGCCGGTGATGTATCTGCACAGATACATCACCGGCGCCCGCGATAGGGGTAGAGAGAACTGCACCTGCGCGAGACTTGGACAGCAGCGTGGGATTATGACGGCGGTGCCATCCTTGTCAATCATGACAGGAGGACGGCGAACAAGGCGACAAGTAGTGACAGGAGCCGAAATAGAGCCCGCCCATCTGGCCAACACAGGTCATTAGCATACAACATGGTGGGATTTTATAAAGTTCTTTTTGGGGTCTGCAAGGGGGGTCAGCAACAAGGTGCACCTTCATAGAATACAGCACAGGAGCTACAGAAGGTGATACTTTTGGTTTAATAGTAAAAAAACTGGTGACAGGTTCTCTTTAAGAACAAAGAAAACTATTATATAAACAGCTGTGTCAAAACTTTTGACTGGTACTGTAGATCTTATAAATATGGTAGTATGGATTATGCTGGATTAACGTGGATATGTTCTGTATTTAACTTTACATGTACAGCTAAAATAAATAATATATCTTCATATAATGATGCGGATATGGTCAAGACTGGTACAATTTGGGCATTTTCTGGTATATCATACATATGTAGCTGGTATAAGCAAAGTTTTACAATCACTCCTTCCACTTTGCCCACTCACATTAGAGACCCATAACTAGGCATGATTGTAATATCTACTATCCTGAATGGCTGGATCGTAATAGCAAAATGAATAGACAACTGATATTATTTAATCTATGATTAATCATTTAGTGTTATTCTTTCTAGTCATTATATATAGTTTCCCACCAGCATATTACAGATTCTTATGAGATTTGTCATCTCATAAACCGTCCCCAATTGCTATATAGAACAAAGGACATTTATTCCTTTCTCCTTGAGGGATCTGTTCCGAGCGGCACAATAATCGTCTGGTTATATGAGAACATTTATTTGACTTCAAAGAGACCAGAAATAATTCTCAATTTAGATACCAAACCGGCCCTGTGCACAAAAGCACTTGATGCCGCTTGCTCGCACACAGCAGGGCTGGACGCCATTCATGTCGGAGTTTATTATGCAGTTTAACTCTGTCTAATAGATGTTTAAATGTAAGGTGCCCAGGCTGATAGGAGGAAAATCATCATGACATTGATCTCCTAGGTTAATGAGCTTGTTTCATTGACCAAAGAAGTTACACTGAAACCAGTGCAAATTTACTGTGATTTACAAACCTGACTTATTATTACAAATGAGTTGGTTTGATTTGTTTGTCAATTATAGATTAATCCAGTTGTTGCAGAAGCACAAGAACAAACTCAAAATTGAAATGGAAAACAATTAAAATCCTTTATATTCCGGAGTCATTGCTTTAATTGGCCATTGGCATGCTTTTTTTTAGCTTTTAAAGGGCCATTAATTCTAAAGTCTGCAGTTTACAACGTGTTACTCACTTGTCCTGGATGCAGCATCAAGTGATGCACTGGACCACTCTTAAGGCCAGCTTGACCACTTGTCCAGTGCATCGGGATTCTGTAGGAACCTGGCGCATTCCAATCATATCATACTACAGGACCATGTAAACCTGATTCAAGCAACAGAACATCATTTCAGTATTGTGATAGTTGGTGTTCTTGTCATTACTCCAATTTTGTCCCATCAGCGTCCACTACTCTAGTACTGCAACATCAGTGTCTACAACTAAAATGCCATTTTTGATATCTTTGCGCTACTGACTCATCCCACCTTCTGCACCTGTGACTATTGCTTAATACCTGCTCATTCAAATCAGACCTTTGGTTCACTTATGCCACCAGGTGAGATGTAAATTAACATTATAATAGCATTATACTACAAGCCCTATTGCAAACCTCAGAATATGAGCCCTGTTTTCTGCAAACACTTTCTTCTGCAAGTAAGTTTACTCAGACAACTGATTCTCAATCACTGTTTCCCCCCCGCAATAAATTAATAATATCTATCTTTATGACACGCCCACGGGGTCTTGGGCTACTCGTTACCAGGCCGTGGTTCTTCTCCTGGGATGCCACAGTGGCCTGGCCCGATTCCGTGACCCCGGCCGTGTCAATAAAGATGGGTATGATAGGCGTAGTAATTTGTGACGCCACCTGTGGTATGCGGCCACTGTGGAAAGTCTCTCTTTTAGGACGTATGGTGATGCAGCTCAGGTGTTGCAGCTCTCCACAGGTAGAGCTAGGCCCCAGAGAGGATGTTTGGAGCAGTAGTCGCCTATGGCGCAGGGGCGCAATGGTGATAGCGCCGGCAATGATGGGACGACACAGAGGGCGCAGGTCAAGTTCTTTTTACTCACTGAAGTCACTCTGCCGTTGGGGTGCCGTTCTCCGCTGTGATGGGCTCCAGCCAATCCCAGACAGTTCGGGGTCAAAGCTGGCGTTTCCTTCTGCATGTCCTTTCTGATGGTTTCCCTCCACCCCAGCTCCTGGGCCGTGGAACGGGTCACGGGTGCCTGCTGCACTCCTCACGAACCCTGGGATCCCCTTCTTCCTAAGAATCCGGGTCGAGACTCCAGCTCCAGACCACGGGCCGCTTGCTACTCTTGTCTTTGCTTGCTTGTCCGTTCCTGAGTCTGACCTGGCGCGGACGCTACCTAGCACTCTCTCCCTCTTGCTGCACCAGCCGGAAACCAACTGATGTATCTGTGAAATGGCTCCTAACCTCCCCAGTTGGTGCCCCGCCTCCTGGTTTACTGAACTACTGGGCAAGAGGTCCCATACCTCATGATGGCCACCCCAGCACCTACCCTACCCTAGTCCCAGTGGGAGAGCTCCCATGTTATGTGTTGGATGAGTGTGTTGGTGGTGGTTTATCGGTGATGACCTCCTCCATGTCCGAGATGAATACCGTACCTCGTGTGAGGTGCAGTACCTTGTGGCGCCTAAAGCCTCAGGGGTGCCACATTTATATCCAATGGTGGCGCCATTTCGGAGATCTTGTGACACTGTTTTGTCACACAATCCCTGCTGCAGTGGAACACTGGTTTCTCTCCCCCCTCCTTTGGACAAATCAAACATTCAGAGGAAGGGAGAGCTGCGTCTGCTCTTTCACTTCCTCTGACTGATATTTCAATTGACAATCCCTTTAATGTTACGTAAACAAAGTAGACAAAACTCATCTGGCATACAAATTTTTCCAGGGTCATGAAATAATAGCAGGACTATTATAATTACCATTATAATATATAATTAGGCCAAAGCTAAACCAAAGAAAACTCCTCACCTTGACAGTCACCTTCCCCCTCTTCCTGACCTGACATCACAGTACAGTTCATTATCTGAGTCTCATCATCATCACCTCCACCCCTGGGGTTAACATCTGTTGACTAGGGTCTGGATCCTGCTTGGGCCCAACTTCGTTTGGCCCTGGATCCAACTGACAAAGATTTTGTGCATCGGAGCAGATGTTTTCCTTCTCTTCAGTCTGTCAATCTTTGGAGCAGACGTCTGATGCCCATGGGATATAATGTGTGAACAACTCTACAGACTTGCCCATGTGTAGTTCCCTACAGTCAGTTGGGTAGTTTAAGAGTGTTGATGGAGGAGAAAACAAGTGTAATTGGGGTGGCACCACTGAGGGATTACCTATGTTTGATGTTGAGGTGCAAAAGAAGGAGAGGCCACTTGATGCAGCGCTTGCCACTCTAGCACACGCTGTTTCTGGCCTTCATTTACAAGTTGAAGTGATGTGCGGCTACCAAAAGTAGCCTGTCCAGTAACATAAGTTGTTATCAGTGCTCTTCAGATAGGACAAGCCAATGATTGCTCAGTAAATTTTGACTAATATTAGAATGTCCCCCATGTACACCTCGAACTCAGCAGTGTTATAGTATTTAACATACAGTATATACCAAAATCTGACCTTTCTCTGTTCATTAAATTATCAATATTTCAGCTTTGCAGCAACTTTATTTTCATAACCTAAACCAAATTTGGGAGGGTTTCAGCTTTCAAAAGAGTACTGTATTTTTCAGACTATAAGACGCACTTTTTTCCCTCCAAATATAGGGGGAAAGTGGGGTGTGTGTCATATAGTCTGAATGTGGCTGCGGGGAATGAGGGTGCTGCGGTGGGCGGGTCATCAGCGGCACGAGCAGGCTGTAGCAGCACCTGCCATGACCACGTGGGTCCGCTCATTACATATGAACGCCCGTCCTCCCGCCCATCATTCCTCAGCGCTGAAGCCAGCGCTGACAGGTGGGCGGGGGGTGCGCGCATAATTAACAACCGGCCCGCATGATCACCCCTGACAACTACAGCCTGGAGTGATCATGTGCGGCTGTATTCACTGCTCCCCGTGCATCATCATCAGCGCGGGGTGCAGTGAATCAGTATACTCACCGATCACTTCCCTGCAGCATCACGATCTCCTCCTGTCTGTGCCGGCCAGCTGATCTGTGTAGAGAACTGTGAGAACAGCGATGGCGTCATCGCTGTGCGCGCCGCTAGTCTCCACACAGGTCAGCTGACAGGCAGACAGGAAGAGGAGCGATGCTGCAGACAATGGTGACGGCTCCACACAGATCAGCGGCGCTGCTGCCACCACAGACAGGGGGAGGAGCGATGCTGCATGGAGCGAGGAAAGGTGAGTATAAACGTTTGGGTTTTTTTTTTGTGTGACATAGGATACATGTCATATAGCAGGATGGGGCTATATAGAAGGATGGATGGGGCCATATAGCAGGATGGATGGGGGTATAAAGCAGGGTGGATGAGGGTATATAGCAGGATGGATGGGGTATATAGCAGAATGGATGGGGGTATATAGCAGGATGGATGGGGGAATATAGCAGGATGGTTGAGGGTATATAGCAGGATGGATGGGAGTATATAGCAGCATGAGGGCATATTCCAGGATGTCAGTATATAGCAGAATGGGGGGTATATAGCAGGATGAGGGTATATAGCAGGATGCCAGTATATAGCAGGATAAGGGCATATACCAGGATGGGGTACATACAGTTAGGTCCAGAAATATTTGGACAGTGACACAAGTTTTGTTATTTTAGCTGTTTACAAAAACATGTTCAGAAATACAATTATATATATAATATGGGCTGAAAGTGCACACTCCCAGCTGCAATATGAGAGTTTTAACATCCAAATCGGAGAAAGGGTTTAGGAATCATAGCTCTGTAATGCATAGCCTCCTCTTTTTCAAGGGACCAAAAGTAATTGGACAAGGGACTCTAGGGCTGAAATTAACTCTGAAGGCATCTCCCTCGTTAACCTGTAATCAATGAAGTAGTTAAAAGATCTGGGGTTGATTACAGGTGTGTGGTTTTGCATTTGGAAGCTGTTGCTGTGACCAGACAACATGCGGTCTAAGGAACTCTCAATTGAGGTGAAGCAGAACATCCTGAGGCTGAAAAAAAAAGAAAAAATCCATCAGAGAGATAGCAGACATGCTTGGAGTAGCAAAATCAACAGTCGGGTACATTCTGAGAAAAAAGGAATTGACTGGTGAGCTTGGGAACTCAAAAAGGCCTGGGCGTCCACGGATGACAACAGTGGTGGATGATCGCCGCATACTTTCTTTGGTGAAGAAGAACCCGTTCACAACATCAACTGAAGTCCAGAACACTCTCAGTGAAGTAAGTGTATCTGTCTCTAAGTCAACAGTAAAGAGAAGACTCCATGAAAGTAAATACAAAGCGTTCACATCTAGATGCAAACCATTCATCAATTCCAAAAATAGACAGGCCAGAGTTAAATTTGCTGAAAAACACCTCATGAAGCCAGCTCAGTTCTGGAAAAGTATTCTATGGACAGATGAGACAAAGATCAACCTGTACCAGAATGATGGGAAGAAAAAAGGGAACGGCACACAATTTTCGATAGATGTGAACCCTTTGTATTTACTTTCATGGAGTCTTCTCTTTACTGTTGACTTAGAGACATATACACCTACTTCACTGAGAGTGTTCTGGACTTCAGTTGATGTTGTGAACGGGTTCTTCTTCACCAAAGAAAGTATGCGGCAATCATCCACCACTGTTGTCATTCGTAGACGCCCAGGCCTTTTTGAGTTCCCAAGCTCACCAGTCAATTCCTTTTTTCTCAGAATGTACCCGACTGTTGATTTTGCTACTCCAAGCATGTCTGCTATCTCTCTGATGGATTTTTTCTTTTTTTTCAGCCTCAGGATGTTCTGCTTCACCTCAATTGAGAGTTCCTTAGACCGCATGTTTCCAAACAGCTTCCAAATTTCCAAATGCAAAACAACACACCAGTAATCAACCCCAGACCTTTTAACTACTTCATTGATTATAGGTTAACGAGGGAGACGCCATCAGAGTTAATTGCAGCCCTTAGAGTCCCTTGTCCAATTACTTTTGGTCCCTTGAAAAAGAGGAGGCTATGCATTACAGAGCTATGATTCCTAAACCCTTTCTCCGATTTGGATGTGAAAACTCTCATATTGCAGCTGGGAGTGTGCACTTTCAGCCCATATTATATATATAATTGTATTTCTGAACATGTTTTTGTAAACAGCTAAAATAACAAAACTTGTGTCACTGTCCAAATATTTCTGGCCCTGACTGTACTTTTACCACTCATAAAAAAGGGATATTGGATCATTTTCCTAATTTAAAAATGACTAAGTTTAATACTGTCCAAATATTTCTGGCCCTAACTGTAACTAGTAATATGGTCATTTATCCAAAATGTACCAGAAGCAGTTTTTGAACAAGAGAATATCTGCTGTATGTTGCTTGCTTTACTGTGAGCAACATGCATATCCTAAATGGGCCACCATGGCCTTCAGAATTTCCAGACTTATGTATAATAAAGCACATCATTCATAGAAAATAGCAAAGGGAGCTGCCAGCAGCATTCTCCCAATTGCCCTTGTGCAGTGGCAAATGGGGTAATATTTTGGGGGATTGATGTCAGCTGGTATCAAGCCCAAGAGTTAGTGTTGGAGAGGTGTTTATCAGACACTTCCATTACTAACCCAGTAAGTTAAAAGAAAAAAAAGACACACACACACACACACACACACACACATAACATTTTTATTTTAAAAAACATCCCCTGACTCTTGCCCTGGTTCAGTAACTTATTTTTTAAAAAAGCCATTAAGATCCGAAGAAGTTCACAGAATTCATTGTAGTCCATAAATGGAAGCCTGAAAGACATAACAAGAGAGAGGTAAAGAAATAAAAAAACAAGAGACAGTTTATCTTTCACCAATATATTATGAAACAAATAAACCCCACAGCTCTGACGTAGTCTGTAACATTACCAAGACGTTCACCAATTCTGTTGTACAACCTATGCTCTGCAATACCTCGCGACTGTAACGAGTGGTGATGGTGTCAGTAATATTAGCACTAGAGCTGATCGAACGCCCAAAAAGCCGGGGCGGGTGGATCACTTGGTCACAGGTGTTGTGTCGCTGCATTACCTTCAGGGACTCCACGTGGTGGAACAGTCTATTCACAGGTAGAGAACCTTCTCTTTAGGATTTTCGTGATGCCACTCTCGGTATTGTGGTCAGGGTGACCGCCACTGCAGATTAAAGGGTGCCTGGGGCTGATGGTCCAGTCAGTTGTAGTGGCCTCCCGAGAGTGAGGCAAGCACCAGGGCCCTGTGTAAGTGTGTGGAACCACAAGGTGCAGAATGACTCAAATACAGTCCAGGCAGTCTTTCAGGGTTTTTACTCACAGTTGATGGCAGGGTGAGTAACCTGGGCGTAGCTGGGATGAACCAGGCTGGAACCAGGCATCCTTCCAGCTGGCTGATGAGGGTGACTACCAACTTGCCTTCCTAGCCCTGTGTGTTTTTGTGGTGACCCCGACTTGAAGTCCATACGGGGGTCACCCGGGGAAGTTGCTGCTGCCTGTTCTCCCCTCGTTTCGGCCCGTTTGCTGTAGCCTGGACCAGGTCACTCCGGCTGCTTGCTTCCTGTGAACTATGGGCCCTCTCTTTGCTATGTGGCTGCGGACTCTGTGGTGGTAGTATGGCATGGGTCTGAAGTGCCCCCACCTGCAGGTTTGGCAGAAGAAAGGTGAATCTATCTCTCCACTGGGACCTGTTACCCTTGCGGGCCTGGTACCTCCCTGGCAGTCCCCTTACTCTGCCACCTCTTTGCTCTCTCTAGCCTTGGGTGGATTTTGGGTGGCACTACCAGGTGACCGATCTACCCCTTCGGTAGTCACTGCACGTACGCTGTCAGCTTGTAACAATCTGCAGGGTCTGCTCCTCACGTCTGCTGTCCCTGAGCTGCACTTACTAACTGGCTCACTACTTCCTCCTCTCCTGTTCTTGCCTACGCAACCTAGCAACCAGGCTCTCTACCACACCCTCTGAGTGGACATGGAGGCCACGCCCCCTCCTGGATTCCCCAGGGGTCCTCCCAAAGGTAGATGTTTGAGACCTGATTAGTATGCGCCTGTGTAGTCACACCTCGGTCAGCCTTCTGGATCACCTGTATTGTACTGCCCCCAGCATGGGTGCAGTACTCAGTGGTGCCTGACCAGGTGAGGGGCGCCACACACTGACAGACTTAAAAATAAGTCCGATCCGCTCCGGAATCCGGGGCCCATATAAAAGTCAATAGGGACCGGAATCCGGAGATTAAAAACGTTTGTGGAGGGGATGGGGGGCTAGGATCGGTGTGCGGTGTACTCACTGACATGGCGGCATACTTCTTCCGGGTCACGTTTTTCTCTTCCGGAGCCAACAATTTAATATTCATTGTTTTGCCCGCCCACCGGCATGTGTCATTGGTTGCAGTTAGACACGCCCCCACCATGAGTGTCAGCGTGTCAGCTGACTGCAACCAATCACAAGCTGCAGGACGGCCGGTGGGCAGGGAAAGCAGTGTATCCGTCGCAAGTGTGACTCCAGGTTTTTTTTTGTTTTATTTATTTAAATAAACAATTAAAAAACCCGACGTGCGGTCCCCCCTAATTTTCATCCCCAGCCATGATAATGTCTATCGGGGGCTGGTATTTCAGCCCGCAGCCGACCGGTATTGCCACATCTATTAGATGTGGCAATCCCAGTACATTACCGGCTCTTCTCGGAGGTGTGATGCGGTGCCAGTCGGGGTAATAGGTTTGTGATTGTACGGGCGTCTGTGAGATACCCGCATCACAAACCTGTAAATAAATGTAAATAAACACACACAGAGAAAAATCCTTTATTGAGAATAAAGTACAAACGCGTCCTCGTTCATCATTTTATTACCCAACACCCTGCAGCTCCAGCGTAATCCAGACGTCCTACGGCGACACATACGGGCTCTGCTACATGTCACAGCTAGCAGCCGCGTAGACGGCTGCCAGCTCTGAGTGTAGACACTGACTGAGCAGAGGCTGTGACAGGCTGGGCTGTGACATTCTCTCCTCGGCAGCTCCAGCCCCTCCTCTCCTCAGTGCCGGCCCGCCCCCCGCAGCAGAGGTCCGCCCTCACTGACCTCAGTACTAGCAGGGAGGGACACTTGCATGACACTCGGCTCTGCTGTACTGCCAACATAAGCCGTGGGTCATGCGATGGGATCGCAGCAGTGTAAAATCGCACCGGTGCACGTGGAGGCAGACAGCGGAGGAGATGGGGAGAAAGTGCTCCCTCTATCTTCTCCGCTCCTGTGATGCGATTGCAAGATCGCATCACAGTCGCATGATACTTGGCTGACACCCGCAGCAAAGGGTCATTTGCATATCGCTTCCGATGCTGTCGCATCGGAAGCGGTATGCAAGTGTACAAGAGCCCTGAGAAGTGTGCGGGTGATGAGATATCAGACTCGTGTGTGTCTGACATGACATAACCCGTCACAGCCTGCCACTGTCTGAATATAAGCGTGCATGTACCTAGAAACACATGCACGCTCCTGTCAGATGTGTGTGTGGCTGTACTGCGATGTCAGACTTGTTGGAGTCTGACATGACATCATACCGCACAGCCTGCCACTGTCTGAACATGAGCGTGCATGTACCTAGAAACACATGCACGCTCCTGTCAGATGTGTGCGTGGCTGTACTGCGATGTCAGACTTGTGGGAGTCTGACATGACATCATACCGCACAGCCTGCCACTGTCTGAACATGAGCGTGCATGTACCTAGAAACACATGCACACTAATGTCAGAAGTGTGTGCGGGTGATGCAATGTCAGACTCGTGCGGGTCTGACATGACATCATACCGCACAGTCTGCCACTGTCTGAACATGAGCGTGCATGTACCTAGAAACACATGAACTCCTGTCAGATGTGTGTGCGGCTGTGCTGCGATGTCAGACTCGTGCGGGTCTGACATGACATCATACCGCACAGCCTGCCACTGTCTGAATATGAGTGTGCATGTACCTAGAAACACATGCACGCTCCTGTCAGAAGTGTGTGCGGGTGATGCAATGTCAGACTCGTGCGGGTCTGACATGACATCATACCACACAGTCTGCCACTGTCTGAACATGAGCGTGCATGTACATAGAAACACATGCATGCTCCTGTCAGAAGTGTGTGTGGGTGATGCACTGTCAGACTTGTGCGGGTCTGACATGACATCACACGGCACAGCCTGCCACTGTCTGAACATGAGTGTGCATGCACCTAGAAACACATGCACGCTCCTGTCAGATGTGTGTGCGGCTGTGCTGCGATGTCAGACTTGTGGGAGTCCCTCGCAAGTGTGACTGCTGCCTAAGATAAACCGCATACATTTTTTTTTTTTAAATTTAAATAAATAATTAAAAAAAAAAACGACGTGCGGTCCTCCACAATTTTCATCCCCAGCCATGATAACGCCGGCTGGGGGCTGGTATATTCTCAGCCCGCAGCTGCCCGGTATTGCCGCATTTATTAGATGTGACAATTCCGGTGCGATATCGGCTCATCTTGATTGCTGTGGTGCGGTGGTGTCTTGCTATATTCTCCTAAAAAGGGGCTTACGAAGCGCTCACTGATATGCTAATCAGGCATGAATACTAAGATTCTTTATAGCAAGATATTATTTATATTAATAGCACATGAATAATCAATGGTACATAGGCATTAGCACTACTTTATAGTCATAGAATCTTATACAATAACAGAAATATGCATCAACATTACCGTATGTTGTAGCACTTCCTTCCTCATCGGAGGGACTTGATTAGTGAGAAGGAAGATAACCCGGCCTCTGCATCACAGACGCAGTGCGTCCACTTGAGCGTCCTGGAAATGTCCCTGTCTCATTGAGCGAGCCCTGTATTTTTATACCAAACTTTGTACATTGTGGTGTCGTGTGCACTGAGTATTGCAATTGGTGACGAGCATGTGATTGCTGAGTCATGGTCATGTAACCGGACCACAGGCTGCTGTGGGCACCAGTAGCTTCCTGCACATGTTGCTGCTTAACCACTGGTTTCCTGCATATGTTGCAAGGAGCCGTGAATTTTACATTGCTAGTTTCCTACACATGTTGCCAATTAACCACTGGTTTCCTGCATATGTTGAACTGTAAGCGTTCCTTCCTCATAATAGTGGTTTGTTCAAGACCTACTTAACACGTACTCTTCATCATGGTGAAATCGGGTCAACCAGAGGACACCTCTCTGATACTGAGTTTGGGTGGATCAAATAAGACCTGTGATCACTATCTTTTGATTAGGATTCCTATCTAATCACATTCATTCTTCAGTCATATCACATTGGTATCACAGGTGACAATCAAGGTAATAGCAGGGGTTAATAACAGCGCACGGCTGCTACTAAACCCTAGGTTTGTGATCGCACGGGCGTCTGAGAGACACCCGCATCACAAACCGGGTTAGGTTGGGTTATGTATTTGGTAAAGATTAATGGTGTCCTCAATGCTGAGATAGATACTGTATATACCAGAAGATGTTCAGGAATAGCAACATGATCACTGTAAAAACAATGTATACTTACACCAGCTGTACAAATACTTTATACACAGAAGATGCACTGGTTTAGCATCATGGTTGATAGCACTCTATGGGAAAAGATGAATAACTTACACAATCTGTTAAAATATATTTATACTCTAGAAGATGCCTCAGTATACCAGCATTGTTCACATAGCTTTGCAATGTACAATGACATTTTATAAGTTTATGGGAAACTTTTTTCATTGTTTAACTTTGAGTAAAACAGTGTATATGCTCGATATTTCAAGAAAGAAATAGAACCTTCCTCATCACTTGTCTTTGACTTTCAGTCTTCATTGACGACCTCTAAAATCCAATATACATTCAAGTCCATTAGAGCCTTGGGGTAAGGTGCTTGGCCTCACTGAGTAATACTTGTTCATTTATAGATTTCATTACAGAATTATATTTTCCATCATTCGTCTTGTCCACCAAGCATTTCACCGGACGTTGCACTGGATGTTTATTAACCATTTCAATAAGTATAGAACATACCTGTAAATATCTATAGTACACATATTGTCATAATATACTATAATAATAACTAGTCACATTTACTGAATATATAAATATTTCAAATTATTTTTTAGATCTTAACTTTTTTGTTTCATTATTAGTGATAGAGCATAAAATGCTTAGTTTCTCGGTACTCGAACAGAGCAAATCGGAAACCTAGAGTTGTTATCAAGAGTAACAAGTATAATGGAAGTCAATGGGAAAGTCAAGTATTTTTCCGGCAGACTCTCTCAGGATGTCTGGGTGGCAGTAAAATTGCTGAAATGGCTAGAAAACGTGCTCAAATCAAATGGGAACAGCATGGTATAAATGCCTGGATACATCTTTGACACCCAGGTTGCTTCTGGTAACAATATTGTCAGAGTATTGCAACACTTTTATGGACTGACAATAAACCATATCATAACATGGATTTTACAGAAAAAATGTTTGGAAACATTTTTTTTTGTATAAGGACTTATACATAAAGCAACTTTAAAAAGAGAGAAATACTGTCTCCTCTACCCTTTAGGCTATGTTCTCACATAGCGTTTTTGCTGTGTTTTTGCACTCTCATTGCTTTAATTTATGAAAAACTATTGGAGAAATGCTGCAAAAATGCATTCAAAATTGAAATACTCCCTTAAAGAATGCAGCAGCTTTCCATTTCAGTAAAAAAAAAAAAAGAAATTGTGCGCATGAGATTTCTGAAACTCTTTCCCATTTGTAAAGAGTGGGACTCCTAGACTGGGGAAGCCTATGCACTAAGTTCAGGGCCTATCAAAAATCAAAAGGAGGGATTGCAATACACCCTTAAGTACATGTAAAGAATGGCCTCAGAAAACAGTTTTCCCCTCCTGGAAGAAGTGGAACTCCTAGACTGGTAAGGTGTATGCACTATGTGCAAGAGCTTCCAAAAATTAGAAGAAGGCACCCCAATACACCCTGGAACGCACATAGAGTAGGGACCCAGAAAACATTTACATTTAGAAGGAATGGAACTTCTGTGGCCAATAAACAGAAGTTCTCGATTCGAGACCACTACCAAAAATTGACAGACTCAGGATCTTCATGCATCTGCCTCCCATTTTGCTCCAGCTACGGTGGCCGGCAGTTCCTTCTGTGGTGGCTCAGGGCATAAAGCTGCCCTAAGGATTCAAATGGATTGAAGCATAGGTTTCAAGACTTTTTTGTACTCCTTGGAGACCTTTGCCAATGAAAATTCATGAACCATTTGAAGTGAACTTCTCCAACCCATCCCAGGGAAAGAACACCACAAGTGCGTTGTCCATTTATTCCCTCAAGAGGTGCACTTTGGGCCTTTCTCCAACTGTAAGACTGCATCTTTATGTTTTTATATATGGAATTGAGGCCAATCCGACACTCACAGGCCGCAGTCACTGCTCCCTCCTTGCTTAAGTTGATTCTATGTGTTTTTAGTGCTGCTGGGGGCATAATAACAAATAAAAGCATCCACCTGTCAACTGAAAATGTGAACAGACTGACGATTCTCAAATTGATCAAGGCCTGGATTGGCCCTGACTTTTCAACCCTAGTAAAATTGACAGCGACAAAACATAAAGCCAATTCAAATGTTTGCTTTTTTTCTGGTATATTCCCATGCACCCCTTTCCACCCCCAAATGGCTATATGGTTCATAGTTTATTATTTTTCTTGTATTCCTTTCTCTTTCTCCTCCTACACCGTATCAACAGGGTTATCATGTGGCCCTGGCACCAAATTTTTACAGGGCCATCAGGCTTCTCTTACCCATAATTTACTGAGCCAAATCAGAGTCTCACAAGCAGTATCCTCAGCTACCTCCATGCTTAAATGGAATCTGTCAGGTCATTAGGATACTAATAATACCCTTAAAAAGTGCTTGGGCAGCCTTTTCAGAATATGTAATTTTCATTTCTGTACCCTCTGTAGTTTTCTTGCTTTAAACATCTTCATACAGAGCATGCAGCTAGTTAAGCTAGTCTGCTCAATTACTGGTAATGATGATTAAATATTCATCCCTACCCCAGCCCATATTCGCTCCCTCCGCTTTGGCATCAGTAATTCTTAAAATCTCGTACTTGCGCAATACCTCCCTATATCTGGTTTCATTCATACCTGATTTTACTTTTTTACTGTCCTGCAGACACCTCCTGCCTCTCCTCTGCGGAAGGGAGCCGACAGGAGCTGCACAGAGAGGAGGACACTGTATTAATCTGACTGCTCAGCTTGTTAGGTGCCGGCCATGTCTCCCTCCCCCTCAGAAGTGCCATGCAGGACAGGAACATTGATCAATCAGCTATTCTATCATTCTGATGGGGTTGGTGTTCTTCTCCTTTACTGCACACTATTTTTTTAATGTCAGGCAGAGCCATATCTCAGCTTCACAAAAGTGTACAGCAGCCCAACCTGTTATGAGATGGCACCTAACCCTCTTCCCGGCCCTCGGCTACACTAGATACTGAGGAGAGACAGACATTGTGTTCCTGCAGAGATTCCATTATGCCCAGTGTTTATATGTAGCGCCCCACGAGGCAGGTGTTTTAACCTACTCATTGCCGGGCTAGGGGTGCAGATTCTTCTGCATCGTCACGGGGTGGCCTGGACAGGTTCCATTGCCCCGAGGCGTACAGGAAGGAGGATTGGAGGGAGGAAGGGAGGATGGAGATAGTAGTCGGGGGTTTAGGAAAGTCTATTAGGATCGTGACGCCACCTGTGGTATGTGGCCAGGAATGGGGGCTGCTGCAGAGTCTCTCACCGGGGCAGATGTCGGATGCAGCCAGGATGGCGTTGCTTCCCACAGGCGGAGCGGGATTACCCCAGGAGAATGGCGGGGGTACTAGTGGTCCCCGTTGGCACCGCAGCGCTGGGCGACGGTTAAAGGAGAGGCAGATACAGGGCTGCGGTTCCAGATGTTTTTACTCACAAGTCTTTTAGACTCTGCCTGAGGTACTGTTCTCTGCCACGATGGGCTCCAGCCGATCCCGGATCCATGAAAGGTCATGTCCGGTGTGTGTGTCAGCCTGGGAGCTCCTCCTCTTTTATGCGCTAAGTATCAGACCCCGGCGCCTTTAACCCCTTAACGACCTTGGACGTACTGAGTACGTCATGGTGACATGGTGCTAAAGGACCCATGACGTACTCAGTACGTCCTGGCGAAATCGCGGTCCCGGAGCCCCGGGGAGTGAAATTTATTTACTTAAACGGTGGATTCGGGAAGGAGGGGACCTCTGCCTGACGTCAGGAGGGGTGGTGCCTCCTCCCCGAACCTACAGAGGCTGTGATTGGCTGACGAACGCCGCTCAGCCAATTACAGCCACTGTAATGTTCCAGCCATTGAAAATGGCTGGAACATTGAAATCCAGCCCTGATCAGTGCTGCTGTAGCACTGGCCATTGGCTGGAGCTGGGTGATCGATGCTTCACCCGCCCCCAGCTCTGATTGGAGAGACCGGTCTTGTGACCGCTCTCTCCAATCAATGTGGATCTGCGGCCTGTGACCGTCCCTGGAAGCCGAGGAGAGCGGTAAGTTGTTGTCCCCGCCGCCCGCCCCTGTCCCCGATCGCCCCGCCGCCCGCCCCTGTCCCCGCCGCTGCTCCCGCTTCACCGCCGCTGTCTCCGATCGCCCCGCCGCTGCTCCCGCTTCACCGCCGCTGTCTCCGATCGCCCCGCCGCTGCTCCCGCTTCACCGCCGCTGTCTCCGATCGCCCCGCCGCTGCTCCCGCTTCACCGCTGTCCCCGCCGCTGTCTCCGATCGCCCCGCCGCTGCTGCCGCTTCACCGCTGTCCCCGCCGCCATGCTCCCGATGCACCGCTGTCTCCGCCGCCATGCTCCCGCTCCACCGCCGTCCCCGCCGCCATGCTCCCGCTGCACCGCTGTCTCCGCCGCCGCTCCCGATCCACCGCCGTCCCCGCCGCCATGCTCCCGCTGCACCGCTGTCTCCGCCGCCGCTCCCGATCCACCGCCGTCCCCGCCGCCATGCTCCCGCTGCACCGCTGTCTCCGCCGCCGCTCCCGATCCACCGCCGTCCCCGCCGCCATGCTCCCGCTGCACCGCCGTCCCCGCCGCCATGCTCCCGCTGCACCGCTGTCTCCGCCGCCGCTCCCGATCCACCGCCGTCCCCGCCGCCATGCTCCCGCTGCACCGCCGTCCCCGCCGCCATGCTCCCGCTGCACCGCCGTCCCCGCCGCCATGCTCCCGCTGCACCGCCGTCCCCGCCGCCATGCTCCCGCTGCACCGCTGTCTCCGCCGCCGCTCCCGATCCACCGCCGTCCCCGCCGCCATGCTCCCGCTGCACCGCTGTCTCCGCCGCCGCTCCCGATCCACCGACGTCCCCGCCGCCATGCTCCCGCTGCACCGCTGTCTCCGCCGCCGCTCCCGATCCACCGACGTCCCCGCCGCCATGCTCCCGCTGCACCGCTGTCTCCGCCGCCGCTCCCGATCCACCGCCGTCCCCGCCGCCATGCTCCCGATCCACCGCCGTCCCCGCCGCCGCTCCCGATCCACCGCCGTCCCCGCCGCCGCTCCCGATCCACCGCCGTCCCCGCCGCCGCTCCCGATCCACCGCCGTCCCCGCCGCCATGCTCGCCACTGTCCCCGCCGCCGTCGCACCCACCTTTTTCAGCCGCTGCTGCCCCCGATCGGCGGCGGCCGCCGCCTCCTTCATCGGCTGCCCCTTCTCCATCGCCACACCACCTATCCCTCCATGTGCTGCAAGCCACCCTCCCCCCACGTGGGGGGAGGGTGGCTGGCTTGCAGCACATGTGGGGGGAGGGTGGCTGGCTTGCAGCACATGCGGGGGGAGGGGGGCTTGCAGCACATGTGGGGGGAGGGAGGGGGGCTTGCAGCACATGTAGGGGGAGGGAGGGGGGCTTGCAGCACATGTAGGGGGAGGGAGGGGGGCTTGCAGCACATGTGGGGGGAGGGTGGCTGGCTTGCAGCACATGTGGGGGGAGGGTGGCTGGCTTGCAGCACATGTGCTGCAAGCCACCCTCCCCCTACATGTGCTGCAAGCCAGCCACCCTCCCCCTACATGTGCTGCAAGCCCCCCTCCCTCCCCCTACATGTGCTGCAAGCCCCCCTCCCTCCCCCTACATGTGCTGCAAGCCCCCCTCCCTCCCCCTATATGTGCTGCAAGCCCCCCTCCCTTCCCCTACATGTGCCATCTCTCTCTCCCATCAGACTCTGCCCCCCTCCCCGATCTGCTGCCTGCTCTCTCCCATTTTCCATCTACTGCCCCCTCTCACCCTCCTCGATCTGTTGCCTCCTTCATCTGCTGCCTCTTCTGTCTGCTGCCTCTTCTGTCTGCTGTGATCCTGCTGCCTAGATCCATCCTGTAAGGTAGGTATCCCCATCTCACCCCCCCCCATCCTCTGCCGCTCCTCCATCCGCTGCGCCATTTCCCATCCATCCGCTGCGCCATTTCCCATCATCCATCCGCTGCGCCCTTTCCCATCCTCTGCCGCTCCTCCATCCGCTGCGCCCTTTCTCATCTCCCGCCCTCTCGCATCGCATTATCCAGCGCAGTTGCTCGCTTCCAGACTGCAGTGGATGATGCGATGCGAGACTCGTGCATTGCTCTCACGTTTGGCACTGGTCTTGGCAGGCGCTCATTTTTTTTTTTTTTTTCTACTGATGTCTGTATTTTTTATTTCGCCAAACTAATTTTTTTTGTATGGGGGGTGGTCTAGTTTCCAAAATGGGATCACATGTGGGGGAGCTCCATTGTTTAGGCACCTCAGGGGGTCTCCAAATGAAACATGGCGTCTGCTAATAATTCCAATCAATTTTACTGTGAAATGGCGCTCCTTCTCTTCTGAGCCCCGCCGTACGCCCAAACAATTGATTTCCACCACATATGAGGTATCGTCGTACTCAGGAGAAATTGCACAATACATTTTATGGTGCATTTTTTCCTGATACCCTTGTGATAAAAAAAGCTACCTGGTTGAAGCAACAGTTTTGTGGTAAAAAAAAATTTTTTTCTTTTCACGGCTCAACGTTATAAACTTCTGTGAAGCCCCCAGGGGTTCAAAGTGCACATAAAACATCTAGAAAAAATATTTGAGGGCTCTAGTTTCCAAAATGGGGTAACTTATGGGGGAGCTCCATTGTTTAGGCACCTCGGGGAGTCTTCAAACCCGACATGGCGTCCGCTAATGAGTGCAGCTAATTTTGCACTCAAAAATTCAAATGGCGCTCCTTGCCTTCCGAGTCCTGCCGTGTGCCCAAACATTTGATTTCCACCACATATGGGGTATCTGCGTACTCAGGAGAAAATGCACAATACATTTTATGGTGCATTTTTTCCTGATACCCTTGTGATAAAAAAAGCTACCTGGTTGAAGCAACAGTTTTGTGGTAAAAAAAATTTTTTTTCTTTTCACGGCTCAACGTTATAAATTTCTGTGAAGCCACCAGGGGTTCAAAGTGCACATCAAACATCTAGAAAAAATATTTGAGGGCTCTAGTTTCCAAAATGGGGTCACTTATGGGGGAGCTCCATTGTTTAGGCACCTCGGGGAGTCTTCAAACCCGACATGGCGTCCGCTAATGAGTGCAGCTAATTTTGCACTCAAAAATTCAAATGGCGCTCCTTGCCTTCCGAGTCCTGCTGTGTGCCCAAACATTTGATTTCCACCACATATGGGGTATCTGCGTACTCAGGAGAAAATGCACGATACATTTTATGATGCATTTTTCCTGATACCCTTGTGAAAATACTAATTTTTATGGCTAAAGTAACATTTTTGTGTTAAAAAAGTAAAATTTTCATTTTTTTGTCTACATTGCTTTGGTTGCTGTGAAGCTCCTAAAGGGTTAATAAACTTCTTGGATGTGGTTTTGAGCAGAGTGAGGGGTGCAGATTTTAGAATTGGGTCACTTTTGGGTATTTTCTGTCGCCTAGGTTTCTCAAATCACTCCAAATGTGATGTGGTACCTAAAAAATTTTTTTTTGTAAATTTTGTTGGAAAAATGAGAAATTGGTGATGAACTTTGAACCCTTCTAACTTCCTAACGGAATTTTTTTTTTTTTCAAAAATTGCGCTGGTGTAAAGTAGACATGTGGGAAATGTTATTTAGTAACTTTTTTTGTGTGACATATCTCTCAGATTTATGGGCATAAAATTTCAAATTTTGAAAATTGCAAAATTTTCAAAATTTTCGCCAAATTTCCGAAATTTTCACAAATAAACGCAAAACATATCGGCCTAAATTTACCACTGACATGAAGTACAATATGTCACGAAAAAACAATCTCAGAATCGCCAGGATCCGTTGAAGTGTTCCAGAGTTATAACCTGTCAAAGTGACACTGGTCAAAATTGCAAAAAATGGCCGGGTCTTTAAGGTGAAAACAGGCTGGGGGCTGAAGGGGTTAAGCACTTGATGGTCCCAATGTCAGTAAAGTGTGTCCCGTTCTGTATGCTGATAGCGTGGTTCTGTTATGGGGCCGGTCCTCAATCCCGGATTCTATGTGCTATTTGCTGCAGACCCATGGGACGGGTCCGGTGACTTTCCGTAGCCGTTCCCCGCGATCCTTGCAAATTTGGTAGACAACTTGAAGTGTGCCTGCCCTAGGATTCTGTATCCCGACAGCATCAGTCCTGGGGAAGCAGCTGCCCTGCTTCTCCCCAGCGACTGTATTGAATGCCTTGGCCCCCAGATCGCGAGTGGCACGTCCGCTCTGCTCTGTGTCTGAAGCTGAACTCTCTGTTGTTGCTGTTGTGTTGTGTTGTCTGAGCTGTTGCCCCCAGTCACTGCCACCGGCTAGTTCACTACTCTCACTAGGTCAACATGCTCTTCCCACTGTGCTCCTTACTCCCTGGTGGTTGTTTCTCCCTGACCCTGAGTCCCCAGTCCATTTGATCTGGGGAGCCCCTGGTGCAGTGACGTCCTGTAAACCCACCACTGTAGTGACCCGCTACTGTGATCCGACCTGGCCCCCATTGGGGAGGGCAACCCTGTGACTGTGTGTTGGTGTATGTGTAAACCGGCCTCAACCTTCCTCGGACCCAAGATGAATACTACACCCTAATGGAGGTGCAGTACCCTATGGAGCATGAAGCCGCAGGGGCGCTACATGCAGATATCCTGTCTCAGGAAACAGTATGGAGATCCTTGAAGGAAGGAGCAGAAGAGAAAAAAATGGAGACTGATGTAGTGAAATGCAGATTTGCGTAATTTCCACTGAACTCTCGTTGTATCCTTGTAGAGGAGGGCAGTGCATAGGGCTATGATTGACGTCACTACACGAGTATTCATTCCCTGGGGTGTGGGCAGCAGAGAAGTCATGGAATTAATCTCTTTTTCTGCTGTTTACAGAGGATAGGGGGATGAGTAGAAATAGAATGAATACATGAATAGAAAGAGCTTCACTAGAGGAATCAGAGAGTTATATTGGTTATATTGGTTACATATGAATTTTTAACCCCTTCAATCCGCAGCCTCATTTTCACCTTCATGACCAGGCCAATTTTTGCAATTCTAACCAATGTCCCTTTTTGAGGTAATATCTTTGGAACGCTTCAATTGATCTCAGTGATTCTGAAATTGTTTTTTCATGAAATATACTTCATGAAAGTGATACATTTAGGACGATATTTTTTGTGTTTATTTGTGAAAAATATCGGAAATTTGAAGAAGAGTTTGAAAATGTCACAATTTTCAAACTTAATTTTTATGACCTTAAACCAGAGAGTTATGTCACACAAAATTGGTAATAAATAACATTTACCACATGTCTACTCTACATTAGCACAATTTTACAATTTTTGTGGAATGGTGGAAATGTAGTGTTTGGGTACATGGCAGCGCTGGGAAGGAAAGCAGCGACATTTGACTATTTGAATGCAAAATTGGCTTGAATTGTTGGAGAATGCTATGTCGCATTTGGAGAGTCCCAATATGCCTAAACAGTGAAGGTCTTTCAGAAGTGACCATATTTTGGAAACTAGACCCCTCATGGAAATTATCTAGATTTTTGGTGAGCAGCTTGAACCCCCAGGTGCTTCACAGAATTTTAAAACATTGAGCAGTGAAAATGAAAAAGTACATTTTTACCACAAAAATGTTGTTTTAACCCCAAATCTTTCATTTTCACAAGAGTAGCAGGATAAAGTGTGCCATACAATTTGTTGTGCAATTTCTCCTTAGCATGCTGATACCCCAGATGTGGTGGAAATCTACTGTTTGGGTATATGGCATGAGTCATAAGGGAAGGAGCGCCATTTGACTTTTTGAAAGCAAAATTGGCTGCAATTTATAGCTGTCTCCATGTCGCGTTTGCAGAGCCCCTGGACAATAGAGCTCCCCCACATGTATCCCTATTTTGGAAACTAGACCTCTCAAGGATTTTATCTAGATGTTTGGTTAGCACTTTGAACACCCAGGTTCCAGAATTTTATAACATTGAGCCGTGAAAATAAAATTAATTTTTTTACCACAAAAATATTGCTTTAACCCCATATCTTTTATTTTCACAAGGATAACAGGAAATAATGACCCAAACAATTTGTTGTGCAATTTCTCCTGAGTTCCCCAATCCCCTATATGTGGTCAAAAATTACCGTATATACTCGAGTATAAGCTAATCTGAGTATGAGCTGAGGCCCCTAATTTTACCACAAAAAACTTGGAAGACTTATTGACTCGAGTATATGCTTAGGGTGGAAAATGCAGCAGCTATTGGTAAATTTCAAAAATAAAAATTGATGCCAATAAAATTGTAAAGTGCCCATCCTTGTGACCCATACTTGTCTCCTGTAGTAATGTGCCCATATTGTCCCCTGTAGACATATGCGCATATTGTCCCCTGTAATATTGAGTCCCTATTGTACCCTGTAGCAATGGGCCCATCTCTTCTCCTGTAGCACTGTGCCCAGATTGTCCCCTGTAGTAACGTGCCCACATTGTCCCTCTCCTGTAGTATTGAACCCATATTGTCCCCTTTAGTAATGTGCTCATATTGTTGCCTGTAGTAATGTGCCCATATTGTCCCCTGTACTATTGTGCCCATATTGGTCCCTCTAGTAATGTCCTCATTCCGGTCCCCTTCTCGTCCTCTATTATACAGTTGTTCACACACACAAAATTATTCCCAATTGTCCTCTGTTCCAGCGGTGTCCTCTTACCCACTTCTTGCAGACCGCAGGAACAATAGATCCCTTCATGATCACGTCCGGTGCACAGGGACCGAAGCTGCCATCTGCCTTCAGTGCTTTACAGCAGTTGAATACTTTTCTGTGCCGCTAAGCATTAGTAAAGCTCTGAAGACGACAGCGGCAGTTCCTGCATCGGCCGTGATCACCGAGCGGTCTATTGTGCCTGCGATCTGCAAGAAGCGGGTAAGAGGACACCGTGGGAACGAAGGATAGGTGAGAATATTTTTTTGTGGAAGCCTCACTCAAGTATAAGCCAAGGGGGTGTTTTCAGCATAAAAAAATGAGCTGAATATCTTGGCTTATTCTCGTATATATAGTACTTTTGAGGCACAGTACAAAATGAAGAAAGTAATGAGCACCATATTTGAGTTCAGATTTAGTTGGAATGGTTTGTGAGTGTCATGTCACATTGTCAAAGACCCTGTTGTGCCTAAGCAGTGGAGCTCATCCATAAGTGACCTCTTTTGGAAACTAGACCCCTCAAGGAATATATCTAGATATTTACTGAGCACCTTAAATCCCCATGTGCATCACAGAATTGTATAACATAAAGCCGTGAAAATGAAAAAATAAAATTTGTTTTAACCCTAATTTTTTCATTTTCACTAGGGTAACAGGAGATAATGGACCATACAATTTGTTGTGCACTTTCTCCTGAGTATGCCAATAGCCCATATGTGGTTGAAAATGGCTTTTGAGGCACAAAGTAAAAAACGGAAGGAACACCATATTGGAGGGTGGATTTAGTTAAAATGGTTTGCGGGTGCCAAGTCACATTGGCAGAGCCCCTGAGGTGCCAGAGCAGAAACCCTCACAAGTGACCCCATTTTACAAACTACATTCCTCACTAAATTGGTTAGGGGTGTAGTGAGCATATTGAGACTACAGGTGTGTCACAAAATGTTATACTATTGAGCGATGAAGAAAAAATAATTAGAATGTTGTTTTAACCCCAGATATCCACTTTTTCCAAGGGGAATAGGTAAAAAAGATTCATAAATTTGGTAAACAATTTCTCCTGAACGGTCATTAAATCCAAAAAAAAAAGCCTTGCCATGAAGTGTATCTGACTGACCAAGTGTGTATTTGATGAGACTCCAGCCAAAGCCCGGACTTTGGGCAAATTGCAAAATTCAAGTTCCAGGCAAATCTCCATAAAATCATGTTCAATTTTATCAAAATTAAAAGTCCATAAAGATTGAAATAGATTTTTTATGCGTTTCTGGCACCATGCGCCCTTATTCAATGAATCACTTACCATTGCATCATGGTGCATCCTTCAAAAACACATCACAACCAATCACAAGATTGAAACAACGTCAGAATAAATCAAACAGAGATATTCCAACATATGGATGAAAATGCTACCACCAATGAAGAGTTGAGAGGGTTAATGCACAGACTGGACAAACTTTCTAATCAAGAAATCCACACCTGGTGGGATCGTAACACCCTGGAAAACTATGTGAACATGACATAAAATGACAAAAAAATGTCATGTTCAGTTATCCACCTGTTCACATTGCAGTTTTGGAAGTGCCGTCAGTCTTTTTGTCTAGATTAATGGGGGTCATGCCTTCTGACCGTGCACCCCTCCCTCACTAGCCACAGGTGATTTTATCATATAAAGCAGGTTCCTACTTGCCCATACACAGGAGATTTTAAACCTAGGGAGAGACTTCAGTTCAGTGTGGGTACCCATTAATGAGATATGCCATGAAGTGGCTACTGGGCAGATATAAAAATGGCCATTTTTGTATGCTAAATGTCTAAATTTTTCCTAGATTTCCTTTAGCAGTTATGCATATCTATATTCTTACAATCATGGTTTTCATGTTTTAGCATTTCAGAGTGCAACTGTCTCTTTTTTTGTCATTTTATGTCAGGTTCAGTTATGCACCTGTTCACATTGCAGTTTTGGGACTTCTGTCAGTCTTTTTGTCTATAATCTGATTTGGGTCAGACAGGCGGAGGAGTAGAAAACAGCATTCAATACACCTGAGGGTCAACTTTGAAAATATGGTGATGCCATTTGGTTTAACCAATGTGCCTTTAGGTAAATGATGTATTTGCTCACCTGCTGGTGAAATTTGTTTTCATAAACCTGGATGACATTCTCATTTATTCGCTAGATTTTAGGTCACACCTGAAACATGTTAAACAGGTTTTGCAGATACTCAGGACAAACAAGTTGTATGCCAAAGTAGAGAAATATGTATTCCCTGTTCAGGAACTGCCGTTTCTGGGTTACATTATTTCTGGTTTAAGAATGGATCCCTCCAAGCTGCAGGCTATTCTAAAATAGGACCATCCTGAAAATCTTAAGGCATTGCAATGGTTCTTTGATTTTGCTAATTATTACAGAAAGTTTATAAAAAAATTCTGCCGAAGCTAGACCTCTGATTGACATGATGAAGAAAGGTATGGACTTTTTTAACTGGTTTGAGGGTGCTTTACATGCATTTGGCTGTTTGAAAAAAAACACTAAGACCCGCAACACACATCCGTTTAATTTGTATGTGTGCGGTACGTATTTGCACGTACCGAAGACACGAACATACGGAGACCCATGTTATTCTATGGTAGATGGCACACACACGTAAAATCACACGGAACGTGTGTCCGTGTGGTAAGTATGTGTGTGCGCTTTTCTACACGGACAACATGTCCGTTTTTGGCCGGCAGCACGCAGGCACGGACCCGCTTTAGTCTATGGGTCCGTGCCTGCACTTACCGCACACGAAGTATTTCCGTGTTCAGCACGTTTCGTGCGTGTGCGTTTTTACTCTAGCGATCTTATTTTTTGTTTTTTTTTACATTAAATTCAGTATACTTACCTTTTTTTCTGCTGTTCTCAGTCATACTTACATTGGCGGTCATTTTTTTTCTTCCCCTGGCTCATACCGCTCCCTGATCACCAGCGCGGCGAGGAACAGCTGTGCAGAGAATACGCGGCAACAATTACTTTGAATATGCCGGCCGCTCATTAATCAATCTCGTATTCCCTGCTTTCCCCACCCACAGGCGCCTGTGATTGGTTGCAGTCAGACATGCCCCCCACGCTGAGTGACAGCTGTCTCACTGCACCCAATCACAGCAGCCGGTGGGCGTGTCTATACTGTGCAGTAAAATAAATAAATAAATAATTAAAAAAAAACGGTGTGCGGTCCCCCCCAATTTTAATACCAGCCAGATAAAGCCATAGGGCTGAAGGCTGGTATTCTCAGGATGGGGAGCTCCACGTTATGGGGAGCCCCCCAGCCTAACAATATCAGTCAGCAGCCGCCCAGAATTGCCGCATACATTATATGCGACAGTTCTGGGACTGTACCCAGCTCTTCCCGATTTGCCCTGGTGAGTTGGCAAATCGGGGTAATAAGGAGTTTTTGGCAGCCCATAGCTGCCAATAAGTCCTAGATTAATCATGTCAGGTGTATCCCCGAGATGCCTTCCATGATTAATCTGTAAATTACAGTAAATAAACACACACACACCTGAAAAAATCATTTATTAGAAAAAAAAAACACTAACAAATTCCCTCATCATCACCAATTTAATAAGCCCGAAAAAGCCCTCCATGTCCGGCGCACTCCAGGATGGTCCAGCGTCACTTCCAGCTCTGCTGCATGAAGGTGACCGGAGTTGCAGAAGACACAGCCGCTCCTGTCATCTCCACGCAGCAAATGAAGGGAATAGCGCGATCAGCTGAGCTGTCACTGAGGTTACTCGCGGCCAACGCTGAATAGAGCTGATTGCGCTATTCCCTTCATTAGCTGCGTGGAGCTGTCAGGAGCGGCGGTGTCTTCTGCAGCTCCGGTCACCTTCATGCAGCAGAGCTGGAAGCGACGCTGGACCATCCTGGAGTACGCTGGACATGGAGGGCTTTTTCGGGCTTATTAAATTGGTGATGATGAGGGAATTTGTTAGTGTTTTTTATTTCTAATAAATGATTTTTTCAGGTGTGTGTGTGTTTATTTACTGTAATTTACAGATTAATCATGGAAGGCATCTCGGGGAGATGCCTGACATGATTAATCTAGGACTTATTGGCAGCTATGGGCTGCCAAAAACTCCTTATTACCCCGATTTGCCAACGCACCAGGGCAAATCGGGAAGAGCCAGGTACAGTCCCAGAACTGTCGCATATAATGTATGCGACAATTCTGGGCGGCTGCTGACTGATATTGTTAGGCTGGGGGGCTCCCCATAACGTGGGGCTCCCCATCCTGAGAATACCAGCCTTCAGCTGTATGACTTTATCTGGCTGGTATTAAAATTGGCGGGGACCGCACGCCGTTTTTTTTAATTACTTATTTATTTATTTTACTGCACAGTATAGACACGCCCACCGGCTGCTGTGATTGGGTGCAGTGAGACAGCTGTCACTCAGCGTGGGGGGCGTGTCTGACTGCAACCAATCACAGGTGCCTGTGGGTGGGGAAAGCAGGGAATACGAGATTGATTAATGAGCGGCCGGCATATTCAAAGTAATTGTTGCCGCGCATTCTCTGCACAGCTGTTCCTCGCCGCGCTGGTGATCGGGGAGCGGTAAGTATGAGAGAGGGCTGCTCACTTCAGTCACTCGGGGGATTAGCGGTCACTGGTGAATCCTTCACAGGTGACCGCTAATCAGTATGCGGCACACAGACAGAGCCGCGGCATGACAATGAAGTCGGGTGAAGTTCACCCGAGTTCATTCTTATCGCGCAACTCTGTCTGCTGTCAGCCGACATGTATCAACGATATTGTGCAACACACAAACGGACATTCCACACGGACATTCCACGTACAAATACATGGGCATTTTACACACAAATACGGACATTTTACACGTACACACGGCTCGCATACGCCATCACACGAATGCCATACGTACCGGAGAAACGCCCCAAAAAAACGGAACACAGACCCGAAAAACGGACCGTGTCACACGGATGTTTTTTTTGCGGAAGTGTGTTTTAGGCCTAAAGCAGATAGATTGTCCAGCAGTTCTCAGGAGGGGAACCTTATGAGAACCGGTGCCTATCCTTCAGAAGGCACTCAGTCTCAGTACACAGGTTGAGTCTGAGATTGCTGAAGACAAGGATGAGGCATCATCTGGGGTTCCAGCTGATAAGTCATTTGTTACTCTGACCCTTCACCATAAGGTTTTGGGGGAGCATCATAACTCTGTCCTGGCTGGTAACCCTGGGGTGAAGGACATGCTGGATCACCTGTCGCATCATTTTTGGTTGCCCAACATTCAGAGGAAAGTGGTCACATATGTGTCTGCTTGCACCACCTGTGTGCATTCTAAAGCGGGCTTTACTCGCTACGATATCATTAATGAAATATCGTCGGGGTCACGTTGTTTGTGATGCACATCCGGCGTCATTAACGATATCGCAGTGTGTAAAACTTAAGAGTGATCTGAAACGATCGCAAAAGAGGGCAAAATCGTTTGCCGCGGAGAGGTCGTCCTGAAATAAAAAATCGTTTTCAGCTTTTTAGCGATGTTGTTTGTCGTTTCTGCGGCAGCACACATCGCTGTGTGTGACACCGCAAGAGAGACAAACATCTCCTTACCTGCCTCCACCGGCAATGTGGAAGGAAGGAGATGGGCGGGATGTTTACGTCCCACTCATCTCCGCCCCTTCGCTTCTATTGGACGGCTGCCGTGTGATGTCGCTGTGACGCCGCACGACCCGCCCCCTTAGAAAGGAGGCGGTTTGCCGGCCAGAGCGACGTCGCAGAGCAGGTATGTGCGTGTGACGCTGCCACAGCGGTAATGTTCGCTACGGCAGCGATCACCACATATCGGCCGTACGACGGGGGTGGGTGTTATCGCGCTCGACATCGCTAGCAATTGCTAGCGATGTCGCAGCGTGTAAAGCCCACTTAAGCCATTGCACTCTTGTTCACCTTGGTGTTTTCTGCCATTAAGTGTACCTAGCAAATCATGGATGTAATTACAGATCTTCCTCCTTCTGCCGGTAATGCGGTTATTTTTGTGGTGGTTGATAGGTTTTCCAAAATGACACATTTTATTGCCTTGCTATCTTTGCCGAATGCGAAGAGGTTAGTTCAGATATTTATACATGTGATTGTTAGACTCATGGAGTCCCGTCTAACATTGTCTCTTATAGGGGTTCTCAATTTATTGCTAATTTCTGGATCTCTTATTGCACCATTTCTGGTGGTCCAAAATCTGGAGGGAAGTGGTGTCATGAGTCTGCATGCGCCACCTGTACCACTCTCACTCGTCAGGATGTCCGCAGCCATTGAGGGTCCCTAACAAACTTTGGACAGTCATTTCCATGGACTTTATTATGGATCTTTCTCCCTCTGTTGGTAATACAGTCATTTTTGTGTTAGTGGATAGGTTTTCCAACGTAACGCATTGTATTGCCTTGCCATCTATACTGAATGCTAAGACGTTAGCTCAGGTATTTATACATGAGATTGTCAGACTCCATGGAGTGAATTGCTAATTGCCGGAGGGCATTCTGCTCTCGCTTGTTAATTAATTGTCTCACTCACTGGCTTTCCATGCAGTCTAATGGGCAAGCAAAGTGCATGAATCAGAACCTGGAGCAGTATTTGCTCTGATAACCAGGAGAAGTGATCCTTGTTTTTTCCTCTGGCTAAGTTTGCTATTAATAACCACCATCATGAGCCCTCTGGTGTGTCTTCCTTCTTTTCTGTCTATAGTCAACATCCTCAATTCTGTACTTTTCTTAAAGGTCACCCTTCTGGGGTACCTGAAGAGGACCACTTAGGTTCAGCGTTCTCATCTACATGGAGAAAAGTTCAGCAGCACTTGATTTGCATGGAAACCCACGACCCTTTCGCCCCTTCATCCCCGGTTTTGGTTGATAGTGTAGAGACACGAGGGTCAGTAGGTGTTCTAATCTGCTGGCCTGGCTGTCTTTAATGAGTGCACAGACCAGGCCTCATCCTACTAAAGCTTGCACTCCATCTTCATGGGAAAATCATTATTCAGACAACACAGGGTAAGTGAACCACACGTTGGTAAGACTTTATTGGTTCACAAACAGGCAAAACATATAGTACATTCCCTGCAAGACACAAGGTGATACAAGCAACAGAGTCTCCTGCCAGGGATATGAGCCTTCGTGACTTTGTGGGCCAACTATCCCAGTCCAGCAGCACTCTGCTTTTGGCAGGAATCCAATGAGAAGAGATAGTGGTAAGATTAGGAAACAGTTCTGTAGTTCTTCAGTTTAAACTTAAGTTCCTCGGCTAACATCATGTAGAATCCTTTCTCTTGGTGCAGTTCTGTAATTCCTCAGCTGGAGCCAAAGTTCCTCGGATGAAGGCATGTAGAATAATAAAAAATGGTGTCAGGAGCAAGGCCCGTTTATAACTCTCAGTTCTCAATTCGGGGTATTGGGTCTTACAGGACTGGTTGGAGATGGCTGCTCTCTCATTGTTTACAAGTTCATTCCGACTGTATAATTTTCCTCTGAACTATGCAGTCAGAGGGGCTGAGGCAATACACACATATAAACAATAAGCTCCGATCAGTCTGGGAAGAGACAATGGTTATCATCTCTTGATTTTACAAACAAGGGGACAAATATGTGTGGCCTAATTAAGAACAGTTCACCTTCATACAAGAAGCCAAATGCTGTGTCATCATAGACAATTCTTTCAAGAATTATTGATTCCTGGGTCATTCATTGTTCTCTGCACTATCTGGTGCACTGGCAGGGTTATAGTCCTGAGGAAAGGACTTGGTTGCCAGCTTCGGATATCCATGTGGAGCGCCTGATTAGGGCATTCCATCGCTGTCAACCAGAGAGACCTGGTCCAGAGTGTCCAGACGCCCTCATAAAGGGGAGGTAATGTCACATGTGTTCAGCTCTAAACTCACCAGGTGTCATGGTGAATTCTGACCCTTTTCACACTGCAAAGTCTGACAAGCCACCTGGTGCTTTTGAGTTGGTCAATCAGACTCGAATGTCAACCAGTTGTGTGCTAATGATCAGCATAGCAGGAGTTAATTTCTGCTGGCCTGTGGATTGCTGCTAGGGTCACAGGTTAAAGGAGGCCTATCACAGCTGCCTCCATCATTTAAAAGATGGTGGAGCCTGTTTATCTATGTTATAGTTCATTTTTGAATACCAGTCCTTGTGCTGTGGTGAACCTGTACTGCTGATCTTCTGTGTGCTATTTGGTGTATTGTGGAAATATCCTGATTGTTAGTTTATTTCCTCCCTGATTTTTTATTTCCTTCTGAGAGCACACATTGTCTTACCTCTGTGTGTGTGGGTGCAGTGAGTTTGTGTTTTTTTTCCCTGTCTGTCTATTTGTGTGGGATAAACCACTCTTGTCCCAGCCAACCCTGGGTGTATAGACCAGGGCTGTTCAAGAGCTAGGGCTGGGCTGGTGGTCCAGACCTCTTCAATCGTAATAGCAAAAACCTTAATGAAGTCCCCCTAAACAAGAGAGCAGTAAGTAGCAAGTGGGGTCATACAACAAGAGATACAAAAACTCCTAAAACATAACATTTATTTCATATGCAAAATAAAAAGTGGACTGCCACCATAAAAGAATAAAAGGTGTTTGTCATGGGCTGAAAATCAGAAGGTGACAG
The DNA here is from genome assembly GCF_048569485.1 of Anomaloglossus baeobatrachus. Taxonomy (NCBI): domain Eukaryota; kingdom Metazoa; phylum Chordata; class Amphibia; order Anura; family Aromobatidae; genus Anomaloglossus; species Anomaloglossus baeobatrachus. Next base: position 271,957,495 of record NC_134354.1, on the reverse strand, counting down.
CCTCAGACCAAAACACTCAGGCACACAATGCAGGAGGTATGAAAAAACAAGTCACACACACACCTGTATTACTAATCACAGCTGAGATGGTTGCTCCGTCGGAACAGTATATACCATACACCGACCGCAACCATATAGACAAAGAAAAAACGGTCTTACCGTGTTTTCAAGGGCATAGGATGATATGGCTCAAACCCAGGTGACCTCACACAGGTCCTACAGAAATACCTTTAGTTGGCTCAAACCATACCAATGTACCTCCCGACGCGTTTCAAGGAATAATCATCAGGGGAGTCTTCTTAGGGTACTATTCATCATATCAGTAGTAGTGACAGGACTGATAGACAGTAAAATTGCCCCATGGACGGACTGTAAAGCAAAGATCACGAATTACAGCCCAACCAAATAAACAAAATAGAGAACAGCATCCAAGAGCCAAGCTGCTTACCCTATATATGTCCAGCAAGGAAGAACGCCAAGCTGCAAGTGCCGCGCAGGTTAAATAAAAACCGCGCTTTTTTATAGGGACCGCGCATGCGCGGTGAGTCCACCACAGTGTCATGACGTCAATCCCAGCATGCACCATGCCGGAAGCCGCGACGTCACAACGATAGCACGTCGGCCGCATCAACAAACATGCGCTGCCGACGTCATAGACAAGAGCCTGGAACGCAAGCCGATATTCAAAGCGAAACCGGAAGTATACGGTAATGAAATAGCTTTTAACCAGACTATGTCCGCATCACGTTACAGCATCAAGGTATAAACCCTTGTGTTAGTAAAGGTAAAAGGGGCCTACACAATCGCAGGATCATCCAGGACACTTAGGATACTAATCCAAACAGTCAAGCCAGATATCCTCACAGACAATACTCCAACCCACAAGATACAGAATACCCAAAAGAAAAACACAGAATATATAAATAGCATGAGCAAGAGGACAAAACAGTACCGGAGGGTTACTAGGGAAACAGAAAAGGCTCAAAAAGGGCTCGTATAGCACAGACTCAAAATTACAGAGGAGTCCCATAGAAAGGAGGGAACTACGGTGCCTTACTTAGAGAGAACAGCCATAGACAGTAAGATAAGAAGAAAGAAATACCTAAGTGCACACTAGAAAACCCCTAAACTGTTATGCTGTCCCTACCTAGCCTGTGGAGGTCGGCACCCTAAAAGCACCCCGCCAATGGCGCCCCCACTCTCCGTGGTCTATCCCTCCTACGATGCACCCTGCACTAAGGTGCATCTAAAAAAGGGAGGAAAGACAGCTGTTCATTAAGTCCATTCGGCACTTCAGTCCTTAGGGTATAAATCCAAAAGCACTCCTTCCGCAGCAGTAGTCTGTCCCAATTGCCTCCTCTCACTGGGGGTCTAATGTGATCAATGCCCATCACTTTAATGGCATCCTCCCTCCCATCATGATAGCTGTTGACATGTCTGGCTATGGGTGTGTCACTTTTTTTCCTGATGTCATTCTTATGTTCACCCACCCTCCTGCGTAACTCGCGAATAGTTTTGCCAACGTATTGCTTCCCGCAACAGCAGAGGATCCTATAGATTACTCCCTTGGTTCTACAGGTGATAAGGGACCTAATTTCAAAGGTCTTAACATTCCCTACACTGCTGAAAACCTTTCCTTCCTCGATTAATTTACAATTAACACAATTCTGACATTTGAAGCATCCCCTGTTGTCAAACCGAGCAGCTTGGTTATCACAAAAGTGACTGTGCACCAGCCTGTCTCTGAGTGATCTTGCTTTACGAAAAGTAACAGAGGGATAGTCAGAAAGTTGTTTGTCAAGCACAGGATCCATTTTTAGAATAGGCCAAAACTTAGTCAAAGTTCGCCTCAATTCATTTGCACCATTAGAAAAGGTCGTAATGAACCTTGGGGTGCCTGTTCTGTCCTCCCGCTCATGCCTGGGGTTCAACGCAGCAGCTCGATCAATCTTTGCCACAGAATCAAAGGCGTTCTTAACCACCCTTCTGGGATAGCCTCTATCATTAAGTCTCTCCATGAGGTCAAGGGACTGTGCCCTAAAGCCAGATTCATCCGAACAATTGCGTCGCATTCTGACAAACTGGCTCTTAGGAATACCCTTTTTCTGGGATTTGGGATGAGCACTTTCCCACCTCAAAAGAGAATTTGAGGCAGTTTGTTTCCTGAAGGTGCTTGTCATCAAACGACCATCATCCCCCTTCTCTACCAAGATGTCTAAGAAGGCCAATCTCTCACCACTGACCTCATATGTAAAACGTAGGCCAATCTCGTTATGGTTGAGGACATCGATGAAAGCCAGGAACCCAGTCTCGGGTCCCTTCCAGATGACAAAGATGTCATCGATGTACCTCAACCACAGCACAACATCCTCAGTGTCCAGGTTACCTCCAAACACGACGGTTTCCTCCCACCAGCCCAGGAGCAAGTTGGCATACGATGGGGCACAACAACTCCCCATCGCAGTGCCCCTGCGCTGGTGGAAGAACTTACCGTCGAACACAAACACGTTCTTGGTTAGACAAAAACGTAATGCCTTGAGTACAAACTCGCTATGTCCAGACAGATGATTACCCCTTGAGTTCAGATAATATTTGGTGGCCTCCAAACCTGCAGAATGTGGGATTGACGAATAGAGGGCCTCGACATCCACACTGCATAAAAGCATTCCCTCCTCAAGGAAAATATCGTCAATTTTTTTCAAAAAATCTGTCGTGTCCCCTAAATAAGAGTTTAATGAGATGACAAACGGCCGTAAGATTTTATCCACGTTAACACTTAATTTCTCGGTAAGGCTACCCACACCTGACACAATCGGGCGACCCTTCAAAGGGGACAGCCCCTTGTGGATTTTGGGCAAAGTATAAAAAGTTGCCATTACCGGAAAGGAGGGAAAAAGGTAATCATACTCATTTTTATCAATGATACCATCTTTCAAGGCTTCTGCCAAGAGACTCTTAAGTTCGTCCTTAAAAGCTGGAATAGGGTTAGACAAAAGGCGGGTATAACAATCTTCATCCTTTAGAATATCCCAACAAAGATTTTTATACATCTGGGAGTCCAGTATCACCACATTGCCCCCTTTGTCAGAGGGCTTGATGGTGATACTGGAGTCCCGTTCCAAGGCCCGAAGACTATCCATCTCGGCCTTTGTAAGATTAAATTTTACGCCCCAAGAATTATAGCCTCTTTGAATGTCTTCAGTTACCAGGTTGACGAAAATGTCAACAACATCCACTAAAGAGGTATTAGGCGGCATCCTATTACTTTTGTTTTTAAGGTTCGTAAATGGGCCTTCACCATAGTCATTGGGATTTCTATCATCAAGATGAAAAAGGAGACGTACATCCTGTAAAAGATCTTCAGAGATACCCAGCTCATTAGCAGATTTCTCTGCTTCCCTACCGTCGGGAGGTACATTGGTATGGTTTGAGCCAACTAAAGGTATTTCTGTAGGACCTGTGTGAGGTCACCTGGGTTTGAGCCATATCATCCTATGCCCTTGAAAACACGGTAAGACCGTTTTTTCTTTGTCTATATGGTTGCGGTCGGTGTATGGTATATACTGTTCCGACGGAGCAACCATCTCAGCTGTGATTAGTAATACAGGTGTGTGTGTGACTTGTTTTTTCATACCTCCTGCATTGTGTGCCTGAGTGTTTTGGTCTGAGGCTGTCACCTTCTGATTTTCAGCCCATGACAAACACCTTTTATTCTTTTATGGTGGCAGTCCACTTTTTATTTTGCATATGAAATAAATGTTATGTTTTAGGAGTTTTTGTATCTCTTGTTGTATGACCCCACTTGCTACTTACTGCTCCAGACCTCTTCACCATCAAAAGTACTTCTGGGATAAGGGACAATTAGGGCCCCGCCAGCCCTAGGGTCAATTTAGGCACCCCTATTCCTAGTTATCTCATCACAACCCATGATACATCTAATGTGATGTGCCAATTCTGGGCAGCTGCTGGCTGTTATTTTTAGGCTGGGGGTGTCAATATCCATGGCTCCTCCCATCCTGATAATACCAGCCCCCACCTGTCTGCTTTACCATGGCTGCTTATAAAAAATGGGGGGAACCCTACGCCTATTTTAAATTATTGTTTTAAATAATTAAAATAAATAACGCCATAGGATCCCCTCTATATTGATATCCAGCAATGATAAAGCTCACAGGTGAGGCCTGTAGCTGTCTGTTTTACCCGCGCTGGCTATCAAAATATAGCAGGAGCAGACATTATTTTTTAAATTCTTTATTGATTTATTTATTTCTTTTTACACTACCATACAGCAAACTGACTGCAACCAATCACAAATACAAAACTATATCCAGTGACAATAATATAAGGATAATTTGGCATTGCATTACCACTGGAGGAATATTAGAAAAAATGTATAAATACATAGCTAATGTGAAAATGAGTAAAATGACATAGGCATTGCCCTCTCTTAAAAGGTTTGATGTGGTACCATGTTCTTTCCATTTGATGATAACAGATTTGATGGTGGTTTGGGGGGATCATCTGAGATTGTGATTTTTTTTTTTTAGAACCCAACCCTGACTTATACTTTTCAACAACTTTGTCACTGACTTGTTTGGAGATCATTACTTAGTGGTGTTGCAGCCTCCGTGGCCTTTTAGACAAGGTGTGTATATTCTGTTAGACCATGTGACACTTAGATTGTACAGAGGTGGACTTCCTTTCACTAATCATGTGTCTTATGAAGGTAAATGCCTGCGCCAGAAAGTTTTAGGGGCTTCATAGCAAAAGGAGTGAATATATATGCATATGGCATTTTTTTTTTTATCCCAGAAAATTTTATTTTTGCCAGTATTTTTCTCCCTTTAGTTCCACAACTTACAATATTTACTGTTGATGTATCACACACAATCAGATTACAAAAATATTTAAACACAGATTGTAATGTAATAAAATAAGTAAAAGGCCAAGGGGGTAAATACTTTTACAATGCACTATATATACTGTACAGTCTGAGACCTCCCTTATCATCCCTAGATACAGCATGAGCACTCACAGAGCCTTTCTAGATACAGTATGATCCCTCACATGGCCCTCTATATACTGTATAAGTCCTCACATAGCACCCTATATACAGTGGGAGACCCCCACGACCCCTCTGTATACAGTATGAGCTTCCACAAAGCCCACCTATATATACTGTAAGACTCAAAATAGCCCTCCTACATACAGTGTGAGCTCCCACATAGCTTCCTATATACAGTATGAGGTCTCACATAACCTGCCTATTTACAGGATGAGCCCTCCCATAGCCCCCCTATAAACAGTCTGAGCCCCCACATTGCTCCCTATATACGGTATGTACCTCCACTTTACATCCTTATATAAAGTATGGGCCCTCACATAAACCCTTTATATACAGGATGAGCCCTCACATAGCCTCCTTATATACAGGATGAGCTTTCACATAAACCACTATATAAAGGATAGACTCTCATATAGCCCCCTGTATAGTTTGAGTCCTTACATATTTTCTCATATACAGTATGAGCCCTAACATAGCTCCCTATATACAAGATGAGCCCTCATATAGCCCCCTTTATACAGGATGCGATCTCACATAGCCCTCCTCTATACGGTGGGAGCTTCTGCATAGCCACCGTATATCGACTGTGAACTCCCACATAGTCCCGATATACAGTATGAATCCTTATATAGCTTCTGATATACAATGTGAGCCCCTACATAGCTCTCTATATATAGTATGAGTCCTCACATAGCTTTCTTATATAAATATAGCTTTCCTACATACAGGATGACATACAGGATGAGCTATTACAGAGTCCCCTATGTACAGACACACATCCCATACACATATAAAAATCACAACAACACATTCTCACCTTTGTTCAAGTCGTTGATACTCTTTGTTGTCGGCGTATATGTGCTGGCATCCGCACAATGACATCATCAAAGAAGCAAGTCACAGAAAAGGCAATGGGAGCTTCCCTGTAGCTCTGCTGCCATTCTATATTTCCAGCAGCGGAAAAGCAGAAAAGCTCCCTGCTCAGTGATTTGTGCTGCCATTGGTTTAGTAACATAGTTTCTAAGGATGAAGGAAGACCTTATGGCCATCTGGTTCAGCCTATTTTTAGTGCCGCTGTTCTGCAGTGTTAAACCTGTGGAAGGCAAAAACCCACAGAGTAGAAGAAAATTTTCTTCATACGGAAAAAAATTATTTCCCTACTCGTAAGCTGGGTCAACTATCTACCTGTAATATTATGGTTTTCATAACCTTCTATACTGTTGCTATCAAGAAAAGCATCCATTCCTCTCTTAAATTCATTCAGTGAGTTGGCCATCACCACTTCCTCAGGAAGAGAGTTCCAGAGCCTCACTGCTCTTACCGTGAAGAACCCTCTTCTATGCTGATGTAGGAATTTTCTTTCCTCCAATCGAAGAGAATGCCCCCTTGTTCTTGTCATAGTCCTTGGTACAAACAGATCATGGGAGAGATCTCGTATTGCCCTCTGATATATTTGTACATATTTATTAGGTCTCCCCTAAATCTTCTCTTTTCTAGAGTAAATAGACCTAATTTTGATAACCTTTCTGGGTATTGTAATGCACCACTCCATTTATTATTTTAGCTGCCCGTCTCTGAACACTTTCAAGTTCAAAAATGTCTTTCTTGAGCAGCGGCGCCCAAAATTGCACACAATACTCCAAGTGTGGTCTGACGAGTGATTTGTACAGAGGGAGAATGATGTTTTCATCTTGTGCTCCCAGACCTCTTCTAATGCATCCCATCACCCTATTTGCTTTGGTGGCTGCTGCCTGACACTGGGAACTCCAATTTAGCTTCTTATTGACTAAGATGCCTAAGTCTTTTTCCATGTCTGATTTCCCCAGCAGTTTTCCATTTAGTAAGTAATCGTAGCATCTGTTTCTCCTTCCCATGTGCATAACCTTACACTTATCTGTGTTAAACCTTATTTGCTATTTTTCAGCCTAATTCTCCAATTTGCTCAAATCCATCTGTAGTTGCAAACTGTCCTCCTTTGTGTTAACTACCTTACATAGTTTTGTATCATCTGCAAATACTGATATTTTACTCTGTAAACCATCCACCAGATCATTAATAAATATATTAAAAAGTAGGGGGCCCCATACAGACCCCTGTGGCACCCCACTAGTAACCCTGGCCCAATCTGAGTATGCGCCATTAATAACCACTCTTTGTTTTTTATCAATAAGCCAGCTACACACATTTTCCCCCAGCCCAAGCTTTTTCATTTTACTTATCAATCTTTTATGTGGGACAGTGTAAAATGCTTTACAGAAGTCGAGATAAATGACATCCAATGATTCTCCTCGGTCCATGTGAGAGCTTACATCCTCATAGAAGCTGATCAGGTTAGTTTGACAGGAGCGATCCTTCATAAATCCATGTTGATAAGGAGTTAAACATTTATTAAAATTGAAATATTCCATAATAGTATCCCTTAAAAACCCTTCAAACATTTTACCCACAACAGATGTTAAGCTTACCGGCCTATAGTTTCCAGGTTTCCTTTTAGACCCCTTTTTGAATATTGGTACCACATTTGCTAGCCGCCAATCCAGTGGAACAGACCCGGTTTCTATAGAGTCTTTAAATATAAGGAATAGAGGCCTGTTTATCACATTACTTAACTCCCTTAATACCCGAGGGTGAATGCCATCAGGGCCTGGTGATTTGTCAATTTTAATGTTACTAAGTCGGTTCTGCACTTCTTCCTAGGTTAGGCAGGTAATACTTAATGGGGCGTTTACATTAGCACTCTGAATTTCCCCTGGCATAACCTTTTCCTGTGTGAACACAGTTGAGAAAAAAGTATTTAAAACATTTGCTTTTCCCACATCGCTCTCTATGATTTTACCCTCATTGTTCTTTAAAGGACCGACACCATCAATTTTAATCTTTTTGCTGTTTATATAATTAAAGAATAGTTTGGGATTTCTTTTGCTTTCCTTAGCAATGAGTCTCTCAGTTTCTACTTTTGCTAAATGTATTTGTTTTTTACACATTTTATTTTTTTCGCTATATCCCATATAGAAAAATAAATATATAGAATATAGAAAAATTAAATTGGCTGAGCGAGCGAGGTGCTGAATTCAAGTAAAGTGCTGAATTTAAGATAAGTGCATAGTTTCAACACAATTACATAGTGGTGATAACTGTAATTGTTGAATTTCATTAGGGGATTGTGTGTCTGTTTGTGATTCTGTGAAAAGGGAAAAAAAAAAAAAAAAAAAAAGGGTTAGTCTTGTGATTTAATTAGTAGGATTAGTCACACCTGTTTCTGGAAGCTTCCAGCAGCTTCTGATACTCATTGTACATCTATATAAACCAGCCAGTACTAGCGAGGGGGCTGAGCGAGCGAGGTGCTGAATTCAAGTAAAGTGCTGAATTTAAGATAAGTGCATAGTTTCAACACAATTACATAGTGGTGATAACTGTAATTGTTGAATTTCATTAGGGGATTGTGTGTCTGTTTGTGATTCTGTGAAAAGGGAAAAAAAAAAAAAAAAAAAAAAAAAGGGTTAGTCTTGTGATTTAATTAGTAGGATTAGTCACACCTGTTTCTGGAAGCTTCCAGCAGCTTCTGATACTCATTGTACATCTATATAAACCAGCCAGTACTAGCGAGGGGGCTGAGCGAGCGAGGTGCTGAATTCAAGTAAAGTGCTGAATTTAAGATAAGTGCATAGTTTCAACACAATTACATAGTGGTGATAACTGTAATTGTTGAATTTCATTAGGGGATTGTGTGTCTGTTTGTGATTCTGTGAAAAGGGAAAAAAAAAAAAAAAAAAAAAAAAAGGGTTAGTCTTGTGATTTAATTAGTAGGATTAGTCACACCTGTTTCTGGAAGCTTCCAGCAGCTTCTGATACTCATTGTACATCTATATAAACCAGCCAGTACTAGCGAGGGGGCTGAGCGAGCGAGGTGCTGAATTCAAGTAAAGTGCTGAATTTAAGATAAGTGCATAGTTTCAACACAATTACATAGTGGTGATAACTGTAATTGTTGAATTTCATTAGGGGATTGTGTGTCTGTTTGTGATTCTGTGAAAAGGGAAAAAAAAAAAAAAAAAAAAAAAAAGGGTTAGTCTTGTGATTTAATTAGTAGGATTAGTCACACCTGTTTCTGGAAGCTTCCAGCAGCTTCTGATACTCATTGTACATCTATATAAACCAGCCAGTACTAGCGGGGGGGCTGAGCGAGCGAGGTGCTGAATTCAAGTAAAGTGCTGAATTTAAGATAAGTGCATAGTTTCAACACAATTACATAGTGGTGATAACTGTAATTGTTGAATTTCATTAGGGGATTGTGTGTCTGTTTGTGATTCTGTGAAAAGGGAAAAAAAAAAAAAAAAAAAAGGGTTAGTCTTGTGATTTAATTAGTAGGATTAGTCACACCTGTTTCTGGAAGCTTCCAGCAGCTTCTGATACTCATTGTACATCTATATAAACCAGCCAGTACTAGCGAGGGGGCTGAGCGAGCGAGGTGCTGAATTCAAGTAAAGTGCTGAATTTAAGATAAGTGCATAGTTTCAACACAATTACATAGTGGTGATAACTGTAATTGTTGAATTTCATTAGGGGATTGTGTGTCTGTTTGTGATTCTGTGAAAAGGGAAAAAAAAAAAAAAAAAAAAAAAAAGGGTTAGTCTTGTGATTTAATTAGTAGGATTAGTCACACCTGTTTCTGGAAGCTTCCAGCAGCTTCTGATACTCATTGTACATCTATATAAACCAGCCAGTACTAGCGAGGGGGCTGAGCGAGCGAGGTGCTGAATTCAAGTAAAGTGCTGAATTTAAGATAAGTGCATAGTTTCAACACAATTACATAGTGGTGATAACTGTAATTGTTGAATTTCATTAGGGGATTGTGTGTCTGTTTGTGATTCTGTGAAAAGGGAAAAAAAAAAAAAAAAAAAAAAAAAGGGTTAGTCTTGTGATTTAATTAGTAGGATTAGTCACACCTGTTTCTGGAAGCTTCCAGCAGCTTCTGATACTCATTGTACATCTATATAAACCAGCCAGTACTAGCGAGGGGGCTGAGCGAGCGAGGTGCTGAATTCAAGTAAAGTGCTGAATTTAAGATAAGTGCATAGTTTCAACACAATTACATAGTTTGACACAAGAACATAGATTGAATTTATCCTTAGACGTTTCCCATTGGGTTTTTTTCTCTTTGTTTTTCTACTTTACTGTTGATCCCCATTTGATAGGTGCTCCATGGACAATGCTACCAGGTGTGTATCTTGTCAGATGTATGCATGCCTTGAGCAGCCGTTCGAGGGTGAATATGTCTGCACTCGATGCAAGCATGTTGCGTGTTTGGAAGCCAAGGTAACTGATCTAAATAAGCAGCTTGCAACACTAAGGGGCATTGCAAACCTGGAGAGGAGTTTAGAGCTCACTGAGCTTTCTCTGGCTGGGGCCAGTGATATGGAGGAGGGTGGAGGTGGGGAAGATCAGGACCCAGAGGTAGGTAGCTGGGTAACAGTTAGAAGAAGAGGTAGGGGGAAAAGTGTCAGGGAGCCTAGTCCTGACCTGGCACAACCTAGTAAATATGCCTGTTTGGCTGATATTAGGAATGAAGGGCCTGGACTAGGGTCACTACAGCAGGACGTTGCTCCTAGCAACCAGGAAAACAACTGCTGTAGGAAGGAGGGAAATAGGAGTGCAGCAAAGCCCAGACAGATGTTGGTGGTAGGGGACTCTATAATTAGGCGGACAGACAGGGTCATCTGTCGCCGAGACCGTGAATGCCGAACAGTGTGTTGTCTGCCGGGTGCTCGGGTTCGGCATATTGTGGATCGGATAGACAGATTGCTGGGTGGGGCTGGGGAAAACCCAGCGGTCATGGTGCACATTGGTACTAATGACAAAGTTAGAGGCAGGTGGAAGGTCCTTAAAAATGATTACAGGGAACTAGGAGAGAAGCTGAAGTCCAGGACCTCCAAGGTGGTGTTTTCAGAAATACTACCGGTGCCACGAGCATCACTAGAAAGACAGCGGGAGCTTAGGGAGATAAATATGTGGCTTAGAAATTGGTGCAGGAAGGAAGGGTTCGGGTTCATGGAGAACTGGGCCGACTTCTCAGTCGGCTACAGGCTCTACGGTAGGGACGGGCTGCACCTCAATGGGGAAGGTGCAGCTGTGCTGGGGGAGAAAATGGTCAGACGGATGGAGGAGCTTTTAAACTAGGATCGGGGGGGGGAGGGTAGTGGAGCAAATAAGGGGATAGATAGAGCAGATAGAGACAGGGAGACGGTAGGGGTCAATGAAGGATTAGGGGGGGATGGGACATACAAGGAACGTAGGGAGGCTAGGAGTAATAAAGGTGTTAATAGGATTAAATGTCTACTGGCAAATGCAAGAAGTCTTGCAAACAAAATGAATGAATTGGAGACTCTTATGTCAACCATGGATTATGATGTGGTGGGCATTACGGAAACCTGGCTGGATGAAAGCCATGACTGGGTGACAAACATACAGGGTTATAGTACATTTAGGAAGGACAGGAAAGGCCAAAAAGGTGGTGGGGTGTGTATATTTATCAAATCTAACCTAAAACCTGTGTTGTATGATGACATTGAGGGGAACAGCAACAATGTAGAGTCAGTATGGGTAAATGTACATGGGGAGGGGAATAATGGAAAAATGCTAATTGGAGTTTGCTATAAGCCTCCTAACATACCTGAACAAATAGAGGGTGAAATGCTGGAACAAATTGAAAAGGCAGCTAATAATAATAATCGGGTTCTTATTATGGGGGATTTCAACTATCCAGACATACAGTGGGACATAGAATCTTCTGGTTCTGCTAAAAGCTGTAAGTTCTTATCTACCATTCAGGACCATTTCCTCTCTCAGATGGTAGATGAACCGACCAGGGGAGATAATTTGCTAGATCTGGTCCTGTCAAATAGACCGGATACAATTTCAAATCTACAGGTCCGGGAGCACTTGGGCACCAGCGATCATAATATGGTAAGCTTCGACATAATATTCAATAGAACATTTCAAAGGGGGAATGCTAAAACCTGGAATTTTAGGAAAGCTGATTTCAACAAATTAAGGGAAGAGCTTAAATGTGTAGATTGGGACAGAGTCATGGTAACTGGGGATACCGAACATAAATGGGGTAAGTTTAAGGATATACTGCTAGAGTCCTGTAAAAAACTTATACCCTCTGGTAATAAAATGTCCAGGAATAAAAAGAAACCACTATGGATAAATAAGACTGTACAAAGTATAATAAAACAAAAACAAAGGGCGTTTAACATCTTAAAGGCTGAGAATACAGAAATAGCATTGCAGGAGTATAAAGATATCAATAGGCAATGCAAAAAAGAAATCAAACAAGCAAAACTAGCTACTGAAACAAAAATCGCCAATGACATTAAAATAAATCCCAAAATCTTTTATAAATACATTAATGCCAAAAGGAAAACAAAGGATAGTATCGGACCCTTAAAATATAATAACAAGTTAGTTATAGAGGACAAACAAAAAACTGAGATATTAAATAGGCATTTCTCATCTGTATTCACCAAGGAACTGACTGTACCAGGGATCATTCAACAAGTGAAAAATCAAAGTCCACCACCTGATATAATTAATTTAACACAAGATGAAGTACGCCTACGTCTGAGTAAATTAAACATTGACAAATCCCCAGGGCCAGATGGCATTCATCCACGAATATTGAGGGAATTGAGCTCCGTAATCGACAGACCGCTGTATCTCATCTTTTTAGACTCACTTGTAACAGGGTTGGTGCCTCAGGATTGGAGGATTGCTGATGTGGTACCGATATTTAAGAAAGGTAAGAGGGTAGATCCAGGCAACTACCGTCCAGTAAGCCTGACATCAGTAGTATGCAAAGTTTTTGAGGGCATTTTAAGGGATGACATGCAAAAATATATTGCAGAAAATAATATGATAACTGACAAACAGCATGGATTCATGAAAGATAAGTCGTGTCTAACCAACCTGTTGGGGTTCTATGAGGGGGTAAGTGCAAACCTGGATATTGGTAATGCAGCTGATGTGATTTATTTGGACTTTGCAAAGGCATTTGATACTGTACCACATAATAGCCTTATACTAAAGCTCCAGAAGCAAGGACTAGGGGACACAATATGCAACTGGGTAAGGAATTGGCTAAAAGATAGGAAACAAAGAGTAGTCATAAATGCTACATTCTCTAAATGGGCTATAGTCAGCAGTGGGGTGCCGCAGGGATCTGTGCTAGGACCAATTCTTTTTACTCTCTATATTAATGACCTTGTGGATGGGATTGATAGTACAGTGTCAGTCTTTGCCGATGACACCAAACTATGTAGGATATTAAAAACTGACCTGGATAGTACAATATTACAAAAAGATCTGGATAAGATGTCAGAATGGGCAGATACTTGGCAAATGAGATTTAATGTTGATAAATGTAAAGTAATGCACCTAGGACGGAGTAATCCTATAGCTGTGTATACATTAAATGGAAGTAAACTCGGGACTACAGAACAGGAGAAGGACTTGGGTATTCTCATTACAAATAAGCTGAGCAGCAGCACTCAATGTCAGGCAGCAGCTGCTAAAGCAAACAAGATTCTAGGGTGTATAAAAAGAGAGATTAGATCCCGTGATCCCAACGTATTGTTACCCCTCTATAAATCACTTGTAAGGCCACATCTGGAATACGGGATCCAGTTTTGGGCTCCACATTTTAAAAAGGACATTCAGAAGTTAGAGTCAGTTCAAAGGCGGGCAACTAGACTATTACAAGGAATGGAAGGCCTCCCATATGATGGCAGATTGAAAAAGTTAGATATGTTTAGCTTAGAAAAAAGACGTCTCAGAGGAGATCTCATTTATATGTATAAATACATGTGTGGTCAATATAAAGGACTGGCACATAACTTATTTCTTCCGAAAACAATACTAAGGACCAGGGGGCACTCACTGCGAGTGGAAGAAAAGCGATTCCGACACCTAAATAGGAAAGGGTTCTTTACAGTTAGAGCGGTCAGACTGTGGAATGCCCTACCACAAGAGGTAGTAATGGCAGATACTATAACAGCTTTTAAAAAAGGGCTGGATGATTTCCTCAGTACACAAAACATTGTTGGTTATAAATGACTTAGTGACTAAATGTAGAACTGGTGGAGGAAGGTTGAACTAGATGGACCTAGGTCTTTTTTCAACCTAAGTAACTATGTAACTATTATATGTAATGCATGATAACACCCATATGAACATACATATACACATACACATAACCTGATAAAAATTATCATATAAATACAGAAAATTAAATGATGAAGATTAAATGATTGAAATATTAAAATCTTAAAAGGACAAGTCCGTTACCAAATTTAAACCCATGCATTACATATAATTTATTTTGTGTGTTTTAACAATGTTTTCACGTATGTACTTTTAACTTTTTACTCATTTTTGTGCGTACATATATATATTTATTCAAATTTTATATTTTTATGACAATTCTCTAATAAGCCTTTGATCTATAACATTCTATATTTTTCACCTGAACAAGAACCTACCTCCAAATATGTCTATATAAATATTGGAAAAAATTGGAAGGTTTTATATCTTATATCATATATTCATGTACGCACAGATTTCTTTGTATATTTTCTGAAAAGGAATTATCATGCCTTTTAGTTATATTTTAAAAATATTGGTCTTAAATTAAGAATGCTCTTCTATTCCCTATTTTTATCTTTCCTTCCTGTTTTCCTTCCATTTTTCCCTTTTTTCGGGTTTTTAAATATCCAGGTCTACATGGACCGTTTTGTAGCTAATATATGTGGCTCCTCCAGGAGCTTTGTTCTTCTTTTTTTCATGTTTCTTAATTGAATTTTTGTTTTCACTTTCATCTTAATTTATCTAATTAATCTAATTTTTGGAGAATTCGCTTAACTTTAAGTCTAATATACATATATACGAAGTTTTTTCATCCATTCATTACTGCACAAAGCATTTTTTTTATCTTTCCGTGTCTTTTTATGACTATTTCACGATTTTTTATGATGGGTATACCACATATCCTTTTTCCCTCTTTCTTTCCAAGCTAACACATCATCCGAATTATATTTTTAACTTTTCATGCACTATTTTGATATCATTTTTCAGCCGCTAACACTGCTATTATTCATGTGGCCTGAATTCAGCACTATCTCTGCACACAAGCGCACACAGTTCTTTCCCACGGCATCAACCTTAAGTTACCCCTTGCGCAGGCGCTCTTTACTTTTTTCATCTGTCACAGGCTTAACCTCATTTCACCTTTTACGCAATCGCACTCAATTTTTCCCACGCTGTCAAACTCTAGTAACCCTCCAACCGGGTTTCCTCCTGCTTTTGCTCCAAACACATTGTCCCGTGTTAAATTTCCCGTCAGCTCATCTTTTTGGTCACGCTTATTATGTGAATACTTAATCTCCTTTCAATATTATTTCCACATTTCTCACTGTATTTTACCACATTGTAATACGGATCCTTTCATGTCCAGTTTTTTCACCATTTTTCCGTTTTTTCTCTTTTCTGCATGTAGATGGTAATAATAATCTTAGAAACGAAGTTGGCAACAGAGCTAAGAGTTATTCCATATTAGCTTCATTTCCATTTTTTATTTTGATATCATTTCTAGCCGCTAACATTGCTATTATCCATGCGACCTGAACTCAGCACTATCTCTACACGCAAGCGCATACAGTTCTTTCCCAACGGTATCAACCTTAAGCTACCCCTCGCGCAGGCGCTCTTCACTTTTTTCATCTCTCACAGGTTTAACCTCACTTCACCTTTTGCGCAAGCGCATTCATTTCTTTCCCACGCTGTCAACCTCCAGTGACCTTTAGAGCAGGTTTCTTCCTGCTCTTGTTCCTAACATTTCGTTCCGTTATAAATCTTCTATCAGCTCATCTCTATAGTCACGCTTATTTTGTGAAATCTTAATCACCCCCTAATATTAATTCTATATTCTCACTGCACTTCACCGCATTATTTTGCGGATCTATCTATGTTCAGTCTTATATTAATCTTTCTGTTTTCTATTCCCTCCTCTTTATGGAGGTAGAAACAATAATCCTAGCAATCAAAATGGCGACAGAACTTCGAGTTTCATTTTTATATTTTTTTTATTTTTTGCTTTTATTCCATTTATATTTTATTTTTTATTTTTCATTTTTCCAGTCCCCATTTTTATTTGGATATCATATATATATTCTTCACATTTTACATTCATATTTTTCCAATAATCCTCACTTTAATGGTTTTTCTAATAACTGCATTTCCACTGATTTCTTTTTTTCATTTCTTCCAAAATAAATACTTTTTCATAGCGTAGTTCTCTTGTTCCCCTTTTTTTTTCTCCTTTTTCCCCCCTTTTTTTCCCTTTTTTTCTTTCTCCCCTTTTTTCTTCCTGTTTTCCTGCTTCTCTCGTTTGTTCTTCTTTTGTTTTTCCTTCTTTTCTCTTTCCCTTTTTGTTCCGTCCTTTTCTTTTCTCCTTTTTTTCTCTCCTTTTTTCTTTCTTTCCTTTTTTCCTTTTTTTTCTCTTTTTTTTCTTCTTTCTTTTTTTCCATTCCTCATTGTCAATGTTCACAACTTTATCCATTACCTCGTGCACCTATGAGTCACGAGCTCATGACATATTCAGTATACGTGGCTTCTTTTAGACATATATATAGGAGCACACGGTCAGTCTTTTGCTATAGTATTCTCTGTACATTGTCCTGAGGAAGGGGACGGATATGTCCCTGAAATGCGTAGACCTGTGTTAATAAAGAAAAGGGATTTACTAACAACAATTGGACTCCTGTGGTTTGGCGCGGATTTAAACCTGCTTTTCTCCTGTCTTTGAATTGTTTGCTCATATAATATGCACAGCCGCTGTCCATCACTGTGGTACTGAAACCGCACAGCAGTGATGGGCTGGGGCAGTGGTGCATATTATATGTCCCTTCGCCCCCCCTGTGATGGCATATGCCCCCCTCTGTGTTAGATTTGGCCCCCATGCTGCTGCTCATTCTAAAATAAAAAAGCTTTACTTACCCCCTCCAGCGTTTCTCCACGGTGTCTCTGCTTCCACTGTGATCAGGCACGCAGCGATGATCTCACTCTGCTGTGCCGATCACATGACTGACACCAAGAACCAGGAAGTGGAGGAACAGAAGCACGGAGGAAGACAGGAGGGAGATCAGCGCTGGAGGAGGTAAGGAAAGAGTGTTTTATTTTACTATGGGCAGCAGCATGGGGGCATATCTAACACAGGGGAACATGTGCAATCCATAGGGGGCCATAGGCAGCACAGGGGAACATATGCAATCCACAGGGGGCCATAGGCAGCACAGGGGAACATTTGCAATCCACGGGGGCCATAGGCAGCACAGGGGAAGGTTTGCAATCCATAGGGGGCCATAGGCAGCACAGGTGAACGTATGCAATCCATAGGGGGCCATAGGCAGCACAGGGGAATGTGTGCAATCTATAGGGGGCCATAGGCAGCACAGGGGAACGTATGCAATCCATAGGGGGCCATAGGCAGCACAGGGGAATGTGTGCAATCCACAGGGGGCCACAGGCAGCACAGGGGAACATTTGCAATCCACAGGGGGCCATAGGCAGCACAGGGGAACGTTTGCAATCCATAGGGGGCCATAGGCAGCACAGGTGAACATATGCAATCTATAGGGGGCCATAGGCAGCACAGGGGAATGGGTGCAATCCATAGGGGGCCATAGGCAGCACAGGGGAATGTGTGCAATCCATAGGGGGCCATAGGCAGCACAGGGGAACGTGTGCAATCCATAGGGGGCCATAGGCAGCACAGGGGAATGTGTGCAATCCACAGGGGGCCATAGGCAGCACAGGGGAACGTTTGCAATCCATAGGGGGCCATAGGCAGCACAGGGGAACGTATGCAATCCATAGGGGGCCATAGGCAGCACAGGGGAATGTGTGCAATCCATAGGGGGCCATAAGCAGCACAGGGGAATGTGTGCAATCCATAGGGGGCCATAGACAGCACAGGGGAATGTGTGCAATCCATAGGGGGCCATAGGCAGCACAGGGAAACGTATGCAATCCATAGGGGGCCATAGGCAGCACAGGGGAATGTGTGCAATCCATAGGGAGCCATAGGCAGCACAGGAGAACGTATGCAATCCATAGGGGGCCATAGGCAGCACAGGGGAACGTGTGCCATCACAAGGAGGCTATATTCAATATAAGGGGGCCAAATCCAGATTAAGGGGGCTAATTTTAGGATGGGGGCTATGAGGGACATATACCCTATATGATTTGTTAGACGGACACTGGCATTATAAGATGGACCCCATTTAACATTAAAAAAAATAATTCTCTTTTCCTTCACCAAATTTGGGGGTGCGTTTTATAATCAGGTGCGTCTAATAAAGCAAAAAATACGGTAAAACTTGAATAATTTTGTGAGTACTGTGATGTAAATAATAGCAGAACTATGCAGTGAAAATGCGATTTTGCACCTTGATTTATAAAATACTTTTATTGCACCATTGCTCTGTCAGTTAAGTTGAGGATGAATAAAGTTTTGTTATGAATAGAAGTCAGTTGATGGCCACGGAGACGAAGCTGAGACGAGCAGTGTTTTTGTGTTGTGTGCTCCTGTGACTGGTGACGTCTGGGACATTTATCCTCAATTTCCGTTCGGTGAAGTGTGAAAAAGAAAGAAGACCAACAATGGATGGTCATTTGAATAGAGCCGGCCGATTTGTGAAGTGTGAAGAATAAAGCACTCTATATCCAAAACAAGGATGAGGTACCTCATGTTACTCGATCTATTCTAAATTCTCCTTGACCGGTCCAATGAGTTTAGCTAGGGTTAGTTAGGTATTTAGACCAACCTACATATCTGGTCTCTATGGGATGGTGTCAGTGAGGCACGAACTGCATTCATTTTCCCAACGCCAGTTTATACCACGGTGTGAAGTTTAGAAAGGCCACAGTCCATGGTGAAGTTCCCAAGGCACCCTCCTGCTTGGATTGGATTTTCTTGCAGAGTATGTGTGTCACCCAGGGATAGGGGGTACTCACAGCCGGGCCAATGGGGTCGCTTCTAGAGGTATCACGGTGGCATGACCTGGTCTGTGATCCCAGGCTCCACAACAAAAGGGGAATATGTAAAGGGGAATTGTCTGTGACGCCACCCGTGGGTTGTAGTGATCAAATGGTGGCACCGCTGCTGCCTCTGGGGACCGTGCCCAGGACTGATGGTGTGGGGCAGCAAGGTGAGATCCCCGGGTAGGGGAGTTGTAGTCCCGGGGCCCAATTGGGAGTTGTGGTGGTGGCAGGGATGGCAGGGAGCAGGAAACTCACAGTTTGGTTGTCTTGGTGTTGGATGAAGCTAGGCTGATGTGTGTGGTCAGAAACACAGAGTCCTTTGTAAACCAACTTGCGAAATGGCCGGTCACCATTGGCGGGTGTCTTTGGGTCCCACACCCAGATGTACAGCTAGGGGTCCTTCTTTCCAAACTCTGTCTGTCTCTTTCCTGTCTGGACTAGTCTGTTTGAACAGCCTCCAGCTCGGGTCCCTCTCCCAGCACCAGCGGTCTACAACCCTGTCCTGGTCGCATCAGGTTCCCCGCTGCTGGATCTCTTTTGCCTGTGGCCCTCACAACCACCTAGCCCGGTAGTCCAGGGCTCCCCGGTTACCACTTTCTCACGGGAGCTGCAAGCCTCCCCTGTCGGCTTTCCACTGACTACAGCACAACTGAACTAAATTCTGCTCTGTCCCTTCCTTAACTCCCCTCGCCCCCTCCCTTTTCCTTGGGAGGGGGTGAGTAGGGCCTGCTTGGCTGCTGTACATCTGTGTGGGGATTGTGTAACTGCCAAGGAGGATTAACTCTTTCTGTGACTACTTGGTTTTACCAGGGCGTCACATATGTTAAATAAAAAGTAAATTGTTAATATTTGTTTTTCATGGAAATTGAATATGGTCACTATTTTATGCTATTCTTGTTGTTAAACTCGGGTTGAATTCTGCTTAGCTATACAGCTGGGTTTGGTCATATTGGGATCCCAGGGAGTGTATTGATTGGAGATAGTGTTAAGATTATGAACCAGCAGAAAAGACACATATTACAGCTTCCCCTTTGGAATTAACCCTGTGTAGATCCAGTCATATTTAAGGGAGGGGGTGGTATTATTGGCCCCAGGGAAGACATCACCTTTTTAGGGACCAAGAGTATGTGACTGTTCTCCTGGTAGTAAAATTGGAAACATAATCCTCTTTTCCAATTTGTTTGATTTGCACTGTTTATTTTACTAGTTTGTATTTTTCCTTCCCCATACAAACAGAGGCGAGTTTTGAGATAATAAATCTTGTTATGGTTTACCATCGTTTTTGGAAAAACTCATCTGTCCTGTCAGTGGCATCACTGTATCATAGCGAAACCTCTTACACATATACAGTACATGCATAGGCAGATTATAATGAGGGCAATCTGGCTATGGCCTCTCCCCAGTCCCCGGAGCCCTTGGCCCCTGGTGGTAGCTCAGATTGTCCACATTATAATCTGCCTATGCATGTACTTAACATGAACCTGTGTGATCTATTCTACAAATCCTATAGCACAGATGTTGAGCCCTTCTGTAAGAACTGCAGAGTAATCACAAGTATTAAATTTCCTCAAAAAAAAAAGGACAAAGAAGAAAGAGACCAAATATTTAATTGGTTCCTTTATTGTTATGAAGTGTTAATAGACATTTTTCATTTCGTCTTATCCTTTCCACCACACGGAAAACCCTTGAAGCTTAAGTTTTATGAAAGTCCATTTTTGTTGAAGCTAAGAAATAAGTTGAAAAGAAAAAAATTATCATATCAGGAATGAAGATGAATTATTCTGTCTCCAGAAGAGTCCGTGGCACTGAGGCTCCGCTCCCTACGACCGGATAATAGCTTAATTTGAAATCTTAAAACATTTACATACAGATTTTCTCCCTTTCAAATGCTAAGTAACGTTATATTTACTTTTCAAAGACGAATATTTCTACTGCTTACATATATTTTTGATGACTATTGGTATAAATTTATCCATGCTTCAGCTTCCATAGACTTCAACAGAAATTATTCCAATGATATCCCTGCAAGCGGAGAATATTAGAACTTTCAGATGAAGCTTTCAAATAATAATTGATTCCCACAGGATGTAGATTGACTTGTGCTGCCTAAAAATGTAATATCTTGTGACTACCAACTAATCAGGAACTGGTACCAGTCTTAAGTTTATATATGTAACCACGCTGCTTAACAATCCTTCGGGCTTTAGCGCTAAACTGTCTTAATATTGTCTGCTTGCTTAATTTTTACACAGAAGTTGCTCTGGGGGTTAGCTTTACAAAATGGGGAAAAATCTTTCTGCAAAGTCTAATGACCAATTTAGACAAGACAATAATCATGAAATGCTAGTTCCTGACAACTACAAATTAGGGATAAGCGAACCCAAACTGTAAAGTTCGAGGTTCGTACCAAACAACTGTTGCCCAAGTCTCGGACTCAAATACATCACATCCATGGCAAGAGTGATTGGTTGGCGCCAACGTGACCCGTTCTATATAAAGGTTGAATCACAGGTTGCCCCACCAATTTGTATTCTGATCCAGGTACGATGAAGAGTGCCCTAATACCGGCTGCTTTAATACTGCCTGGTGCAAACAGCCCCAATATAGCCTGGTGCATTACTGCTCTAATACCGCCTGGCATAATATTGGTGTAATATGGCCTTGTATACTACTGCTATAATACTGCCTGGTGCAAACAACTGTAATACCGGCTGCTTTAATCAGCTCGAAAACCGCGTAGTGCAAACAGCTCCAATATAGCATGGTGCAGCTTTGCTCTAATACCACCTGGTGCAGTACTGCTTTACTATCGGTATCTTTATTCAGCTCTAATACTGCCTGTGCAAATATCTCGAAAGTACAGTAGCCTGGTGCATTACTGCTCTAGTACCACCTAGTGCAAACAGCTTGAGTATAGCCTGGTGCTCTACTGCTTTAATACTGCCTGGTGCAATACTGGTCTACCACGGCCTTGTGCAAACAGCTCGAGTATAGCCTGGGCACAACTGCTCTAATACCACCTGGTGCAATACTGGTTTATTACAGCCAGAAAATATACTGCTCTAATACGGCCTGGTGCACTCCTGCTCTAATGTGGCCTGGTGCAAACAGCTGTAAAACTGGCTGATTTAATATGCTCTAATACCACCTGGTGCAAACAGTTCAAATATAGCCTCATGCACTACTGTTCTAATACCACCTGGTGCAATACTGCTGGTGCAATACTGGCTGCTTTAATCAGCTTTAACACCGCCTGGTGCAAGCAGCTCAAACATAGCCTCACACACTACTACTCTAAGGCGGGCTTTGCATACTACGACATCGCAAGCCGATGATGCGATGCCGAGCGCGATAGTCCCCGACTCCATCGCAGCTGCGATATCATTGTGATGGCTGCCGTAGCGAATATTATCGCTACGGCAGCTTCACATGCACTCACCTGCCATGTGACGTCGCTCTGGCCGCCGAACCGCCTCCTTATTAAGGGGGCGGGTAGTGCGGTGTCACTGCGACGTCACACGGCAGGTGGCCAATAAGAGCGGAGGGGCGGAGATGAGCGGGATGTAAACATCCCGCCCACCTCCTTCCTTCCGCATAGCCGAGGGAAGCCATGGTGACGCAGGTAGGAGATGTTCCTCGCTCCTGCGACTTCACACACAGCGATGTGTGCTGCCGCAGGAGCGAGGAACAACATCGGACCGTCGCGTCAGCGTAATTATGGAATTCGCCGACGCTACACCGATGATAGGATTACGACGATTTTGCGCTCGTTAATCGTATCATCTAGGATTTACACACTACAATGTCGAGAGCGACGCAGGAAGTGTGTCACTTTCGACATGACCCCAGGTGCGATGTCGTAGTGTGCAAAGCCCGCCTAATACCGCTTGGTGCAATAGTGGTGTAATATGGCCTGGTGTAATATTGGCCTAATATGGCCTGGTGCAAACAGCTGTAAGACTAGCTGGTTTAATCTGCTCTAATACCACTTGGTGCAAGCATCCCGAATATGGCATGGTGCCCTACTGCTCTACCACTGGCTAATCTCTTAATCATGGCCCCAGTAGCAGAAAAAAAATAAAAATAAATAGAAATGGAGTCCATTCCACTATTCCTAACTGCAGAAGCTGTAGTGTACCCTGTTGGACAGAGATTTTTTTTTTTTAAATTCTTTATTTAACATTTTAGAGTACAACATAGATGGGTAGGGAACCATCATGACACTTTCTTACAAATTATGACAATGTGGATTCAGAAAAAACTTTAAGTATATTAACAACTTATAACACTGTCAGGTGGTTTCGTGAATAAAGAAAAGGGGATGTAAGAACAAGAAAGTGGAAGGGGGGGGGAATTATGAGGAAGAATATAGGGGTATAATACGTGAGAGAGTAAGGTAAGAAAGGGGGAGCAACAGGAGCAAAGACAAATAAGAAAACATTTTGATTCTGTGGGGGAACTGTGAAAATAGGCAGTATAATAATGTGCTGGGCACTCTCTTTCTGTATACAGGCCATGTAATACTCTGTACTTTTTACAGGGTAAAACAACGAGGGGAGCATGAAATATGGGACATGGCCATGCTGATGGCGGAATTGTAGTAGCTCAGAGAGAGGTCGTGGTCGATCTACGCACCCAAATACAACAGCTGAAATGTGTGCTACTGGAGTTGAAATTTTGAGTGCCGAGCACCTGAATCCTTAATCATTGTCTGTGGGTGACGCCACTGCCTCTTCCCCGGTGCTACGTGCAGGTCAATCTCCTGTACAGGACACAGGCATGGATGCCTGCCACCCTGAAGCTGTCTGCACATTTGCAAACACCATCACCAAGCACATCCACTTCCTCGTCCCAGCACAGGGTCCTGCTGTCTGTACCCCAGGTCTTGCTACACAAGCGTTAATACGTAGTCATCCACCTGCAAGCCTAAACAATTACTGGACAAATTTTTAGACTAGTTTCCCTGCAAATGTTTACACTGTGGATATTGATGATTTGAGCAGCTTGATGGCTGAGCCTATCTCTCGAAACCTGATTCCCAGCCCTCACTATTTCTCCCTGTGTGGTCCCACCACCTTACACAACCTCATGTCCCATAACAATAGTTGAAGAGAAGAAAGAAATCAGAAGTCTCCAGCATCCATGGAAGGTACAGGTGAGTCGATTAAAAAAGGT
This sequence comes from Anomaloglossus baeobatrachus, assembly GCF_048569485.1. Taxonomy (NCBI): domain Eukaryota; kingdom Metazoa; phylum Chordata; class Amphibia; order Anura; family Aromobatidae; genus Anomaloglossus; species Anomaloglossus baeobatrachus. Next base: position 271,933,158 of record NC_134354.1, on the reverse strand, counting down.
CTTTATTGAAAACTCATAAAAAAACAGTTATGGAACTAGATGTGAACAACCATGATACAGATAGTGGAGGATGTCCTACATATTTCGACAAAAAGACGCCTTATCCATGAATATCTAAGCAGATTGATACAAAACCCAACAAAGCTCATAATGGAATGAAAGCGAATAATCAGTTAATAAAAGAGGTGGGGGAAAGACCTCAGATGCTGCAACAGCATCCAAAGCAGAAGGACTACACAATCGTGATGTAGCATGGTTATTTTTAATCATTAGAAGGTTTCCTGAGCTTTCTTTGGGACAGGACTGTGGGTAAGGTCTTTGGCTCTGGCCCAGCCCCTCCACTGCCTCTGGTGTCTGTATTGTCATCCTGTTTTAAATTTTGTGCCAGTGCCATCCTAACCATGGGCAGTGCTTTAACAGATTGATCTTGCTATGGTCTTCTGTAAAATTGTGCCATTAGTGGCTCATGTACAAACTGACATCTCGACACTCTTCTCCTGAGGACTGCTGGGAGATAAATCTACACATGTGGAAGATCTGCTGCAGTTCTACCAGTTCTCTGAATGCTCAGCCTGGTATAAACCTGCCTACACCACTTATTGGCAGCTTTCTGTGTGCACTGTGCACTGACAGAAAGCCACTAATCAGTTGTGAGGTCAGGGTTAGACACGAGACAACTAGTCCTCTAGTGATAATTATTATGGATGAGCGAATGTATTTGCCACTATTCGCTATCCGACAGCTAATATGGTATTCGATACTTTCATTTTCATTTCTGACTTCCTGGCCTCACAGTAACGCCGCAGCCATCTTTGCTGTGGTGTTACTGTGATTGGCTTGGCCGCACAGCGTCATAGGGGCTATATAAGCCAGTGGCCGTTTTGGTCAGTCAGTCTCTCCCTCTCTCTTTCATACTCACCGATCACGGGCGCGACGCTGCACAGCTGTCATACTGGGGCAGGTTCTCCAGCTTTTGAAAATGTCGGCCGCTCATTATTCCATCTCATATTCCCTGCTTCCCTCGCCCACTGGCGCCTATGATTGGTTGCAGTCAGACACGCCCCCATGCTAAGTAACAGCTGTCTCACTGCAACCAATCACAGCCGGGTCTATATCATGTAGTAAAATAAATAAATAAATAATTTAAAACAACAACGTGCGGTCCCCCCCAAATGATACCCAGCCAAGGTAAGTGTGATGCCCTGGACTAGCCAGGTGGTCACAGGTAGGACCTTGCATTACACCCGTCCACCTAAAAAGGTGACAGCAGCCAACTTAAAAACCCTGCGTCACCCCTCTCAGGTCTTGACGTTCACACCAGGGGGAGGAGCCAGGTGGTTGGCCACGCCCACCGAGGAGTTCGGAGAGCCTGAGGCGGGGAAAACGAGACAGTTTCTGTTAGGGAGGAGAGGAGAGTGGTAGCAAAGTGTAAACGTCTGTCAGGGATCTGGGTCGTAGCCCGGATACCCTGTGGCCAGGAGACAGATGGTGGTTGCCGCCTGCAGGAGCCGGGAAGACGGCTGGTGGAACCGTAAAAGACCGGGACAGAGTAGTGGCCCGCCGGTGCCGAACCAGGGAATTAACTGGAAACCGAAACACCAGGAAGGGTACTCAGACCCAGAACGAGGTCCAGAAACCACTGGACCAAGTCGAATTTACTGATTGAGGTCTGGACCTTAGGTACTTTCTCGTCCCAAGACCCGAAAGAAGGCAACAGCCCACCGAGGGGGATAGAAAGCCACCGCACAGGCAGAGAGATCCCACGGGCCAGCACCTGCGGGCAAAACGGGCTGTCCCGACACATACACGCCGGGGAGCGGACTCCCGTCACTGAAACGTAGTAGGCAGTCAGAATCTATTAAAGAGGTGCAGGAGAAAGGCGGGGACCACCAACCTGGTGGGGGACCAGACGCAGCCAGCTGCGGGCACCGACCACCATCCTTTTTGGTTTACCAGAGACTCCGGTGTATCTGTCATAATGAGTACAACAGTGCCATCCGGCCGCGCACCGCCCTACTCCGCCCAACTTCCACGCTTCCCAAACGGGTCCCGGGGCCACCATCCCTACCCACAGAGGGGTTAACATCTTGCTGCATGACCATCTCCCCCGGGTGCCCCGTAATTGCAGCGGTGGTGTCTACACCTTCACCAAGTCCCGTGGGTGGCATCATGAACTCAAAACACGGCTCCGGCCGTACACCTACCTAACCACCACCCCCATTGAGATTGACAGCAACTCCTTGCAGAGCGACGTGACCCCCGGGTCCAGAGGCGCTCTTGCCACCCACCGAACGAGCCCAGAACCGAGTGGCTCGGCTGCGGCCGAGCGTGGGGCGGTACATAAGCACACAGCAGCGGTCCGGTATTCTCAGGCTGGGGAGGGCGAGGGCCATGGTTACGGCCCCCCTTCCTGCAGCTGAGAATATCAGCCCCGAGAATGTCGCATCCATCAGATGCGATAGTCCCGGCATGTCACCGGCTCTTCCTGATTGCCGTGATGCGGTGGCAATCAGGGTAATAAGGAGCTAATAGCAGCCCATAGCTGCCACTAAGTCCAAGATTAGTAATGGCAGCGTCTATGACACGCGATCACTAATCTGTAAGTAAAGTAAATAAACACAACACCGAGAAATCCTTTATTTGAAATAAAACACCAAAAAGCCCCTCTGTCACCACTTTATTAACCCCGACAAATATCCAGGTCTGGCGTAATCCACAGTGATTCAGGGACGTCTGAGACCCGATACTCAATGCAGCTTCATTCCGTGAATGATGCTGCAGGGGTAACTCCAGTGTGACATCCACTGTCGGGGATGTCAACACATTACCGCTCGTGAGAACTACAGTGCTGCAGTAAAGCACAACTCAGAGTGACGTCACTGACCGGCAGTGACTCTGTGAGAACTCAGATCCAAGCTCCCGCAGGGTCACTGCTCCATCACACATACTGTTGTGGGGGAAACAAATACATCACAAATAAAAGCTGTAGTTATCTATTTATCTATCCATCCATCTATCTATCTATCTACTATCCATCCAGCTATCTATCTATCTATCTATCTATCCATCCATCTATCCATCCATCTATCCATATGTCTATCCATTTATCTATCCATCTATCTATCATTCTATCCATCCATGTATCTATCTATCTATCCATCTATCCATCCATAAATCTATCTATCTATCCATCTATCCATTATCTATCTATCCATCCATCTATCCATCCATCTATCCATCCATCTATCTATCTATCCATCCATCTATCCATCCATCCATCTCTCCATCCACTATCCATCTATCTATCTATCTATCTATCTATGTATCTATCTATGCATCTATCCATTATTTATTTATCTATCTATCTATCTATCCATTATCTATCTATCTATCTATCCATTATCTATCTATCTATCTATCCCTCTATCTATCTATCCCTCTATCTTTCTATCTATCTATCTATCTATCTATCTATCTATCCATCTATCTATCCTTTTTTATCTATCTATCTATCCATTATCTATCTATCTATCTATCCATTATCTATCTATCCATCCATCTATGTATCTATCCATCCATCTATCCATCCATCTATCCATCTATCCATCCACTATCCATCTATTTATCTATCTATCTATCTATCTATCTATCTATCTATCTATCTATATTTCTATCCATCTACAGTCATATGAAAAAGTGTGGGCACTAGAGATGAGCGAACCTGTCTTGGTTCGGCTCGAGCTCGGTTCGCCGAACCGAGGTCTGGTTCTAGTTCGGTTCGGCGAACCACTCGAACCGATAGGAAACAATGGGAGGCAATCGCAAACACATAAAAACACCTAGAAAACACCCTCAAAGGTGTCCAAAAGGTGACAAACAACTCACAACACAACACAAACACATGGGATAGTGACAAGGACATATACTCATGCGAAAACAAAAGAGCTGAATAAGGAAAAAGAGGAGACACAGATATATGAGTATATGCAAGGGAACATCGATGCCATTACTGTGCAACTTAAGCCCTGCTCATTTTAGGCTTCCAATCTGGATAAATTGCCTGAGCTCACCATGTACGCCTTGGGGATCTTGTCGTGTCCCGCAGCCAGCGTTCTCTTGGAACGTGTCCTCAGTGCTGCTGGGGGTGTGCTGACAGATAAGCACACGCGTCTGTCCACTGACAATGTGGACATACTAACGTTCACCAAGATGAGAAAGTCATGGCTCTCAGAGGACTTTTCTTCCCCTGGCTCAGCCAGGGGAGGCGAAAGGCACGCGTATTTTTGAGAGTGCTTCATGCAAAGCATCTTTTTCATCTTGAAAATGGGGGTCAACTGATGCCAGTCAAGTGGGGTATGTGTGGCCCAATTAGTGGAAACGAGGGAGACTGTGGTTGGAGTCCCCTCGCTTTTGAAAAAAGAACCAAGATGAACAAGTCATGGCTCTCAGAGGACTTTTCTTCCCCTGTGTCATCCAGGGAAGGCGAAAGGCACGCATATTTTTGAGAGTGCTTCATGCAAAGCATCTTTTTCATCTTGAAAATGGGGGTCAACTGATGCCAGTCAAGTGGGGTATGTGTGGCCCAATTAGTGGAAAAGAGGAACACTGTGGTTGGAGTCCCCTCGCTTTTGAAAAAAGAACCAAGATGAACAAGTCATGGCTCTCAGAGGACTTTTTTTCCCCTGTGTCATCCAGGGGAGGCGAAAGGCACGCGTATTTTTGAGAGTGCTTCATGCAAAGCATCTTTTTCATCTTGAAACTAGGGGTCAACTGATGCCAGTCAAGTGGGGTGTGTGTGGCCCAATTAGTGGAAACGAGGGAGACTGTGGTTGGAGTCCCCTCGCTGTCTTTTACATGATTTTCGAAGTGCATGACATGCCTAAGAGGTTTATTTTCAGCATCTCAAACTTGTTGGCTACAGAAAGGCTGCCTTTACACCCTTTTGTCACCGAGGATTTTCGAGACCTTATGCCCATTGCAGTGCCCCAAGAGCCGATGGCCATTCGCCACTCCTTCTCCAAGAAAGGGGTGCCCGCGCTACCACAGCAGGTCACACACAACATCACCGCTTCCTTGAGAAACTCTGTGTGTGACAGGGTGCATTTCACCACAGATACTTGGAACAGTAAGGATGAAAAGGGGCGTTACATGTCGCTGACTGGGCACTGGGTAACTATGGTGAGAGATGGAGAAGGGTCTGCTGTACAAGTCTTTCCGTCCCCACGAGTTGTGTGTTTCAATCCTTCCTCTGTATGTACAAGTTCCTCCACTGCTTCTGCCTCATCAACCTCATGTTGTTCCTGCTCCTCAGCCCAAACCCTGTGTGGTCAGGCCACCCTTCCTTGTAACTGCGCCCAAGGAATCCCACACACCTCCTTACTATGCTGGCAGCAGAGCTCAAGGCCATCAGGCGGTCAAATGTTTACTTTGCAATGTAGGGGAAATGTGAGACACCGCTGAGGAGTTGTGGACGGTTAGCTCTGTAGAGTGAGACCGAGTTTCATCAATGGTTGTCTCCACTCAACCAGCAGCCAGGGAATGCCGGGTGCGACAATGATGCAAAACAGTCTGCGGACCTTCTTCAGGGCAATGTGACACACGTGCCTTGTATGGCTCACGTGTTGAATCTGAATCTCCAGCAATTTTTAAAACACTATCCCGGCCTACATGTCCTTCTGTCGAGGGCACGGTGTAACGCCTGCCTGGATCGACACACTCAGACGGGCTGTAAAGGATAGGCTAGAGGGAAGCCACTCACCAAGCTGGACCCCCAGAACCCTGAAACCCTTTAACCCCTATAAAGTGATTTTGAATGACACAGGGCCCAAGTTGATCAATACCTGTGGAAGGATGCAGTTCCAGAGAATAGTAGTCATGTAGGGTCAAAACATCAATTGAGGAAGAGGAACAGAATGGGAGGGACAGGACTTAATCAGAAAACAAGCAGAGGTGAAATGTGAATCGGCCAACGAGGTACATAAACAGCAAGCAGGAAAAGTAGTCAGGTAACAAGCACACAAACTCATAAAACTGAACTGGGGGTAACAGTAACCAGAGGTTCATAGCTATGTCTGGCAGTGGTCTTCAGACAGGAGGGGCCTAAAAAAGGGTGTTGTGTCTTCCCATTGGTTGTAGCTGAATGATGGTACTTCATCTGTGAGATACCCACCACCTGCATTCAGCCATTGGTTCTGCATATGTCAAGGTAACGCAGCCCAGTGGGTGAGTATAACCTGCGTCCACCTGCGCCGCTGGCGTCGACTCCTCTCCCATCATCAGCACTATGCACGAAAGGAACACGTTGTCACCTTGCGACAGGAGTACAAATTGACGTAGCGGACTCCGGTGGTGACTTAACAGCCGTGTGCGGCAATGATGCAAACATGGCAGCGTGCCTTCGTCAGGGCAATGTGACACACGTGATTTGTATGGCTCACGTGTTTAATCTGATTCTCCAGCAATTATAAAAAACAACATCCTGGCCTACATGGCCTTGTACAGCGGGCACGCTCGCTATGTGCTCACTTCCATTGTTCGCACCCAGTAGCTCAACAACTTTCATCGCTCCTGAAGTCTTAAGGTCTGGCGGTTAAACGCCTGACATGCGATGTTCCGACATGCAGGAATTTGAATCTGCACATGTTGCAGCGTCTGTGGCAGCACCGCAGAGCCCTGCTGAAATACGTTATGATGTATACCCTGGGCTAACTTGATCCAGAGGTGGTGCAGATCACGCTGCTGGAGTGGTGTCAGATCAAGGACCTCTGCACCGTTCTACACGGTTTACAAATGTCGACGCAGATGTTTAACACTGGCGATGACATTCTCAGCGTGACAATTTTGGTTATCTACATGATGGAGCACACTGTAAGCATTATTCGGAGTCAGGTGTTGGTCCAAGAGGAAGGGGAGGAAGTACTGGAGGAGTCATATGCGGAAGGGATAACAAGATCTACAAGGTCCAGACGGTCAGCGGCACCTTGGCGGCAGTCATGGTACGGTGGGGGAGAGGGATTATCAAGGGCGCATAGTATCAGCAAAACAGTTGAGGAAGGTGCAGGAGCCCAGGAAGAAATGGAGGACGAACTGGCGATGGGCATGGAAGACTCAGCAGATTAGTGAGAGCTTGCTCACATATATTATGTTACCGCTATATAAAAAAATTAAGAAAAAAAGAAAGAGAAAGGTAGATATTCTAATCACCATTCGGTGTCCACCGTGCTCACAGATGGAAAAGGAGAGGTTGGCAACTGGAAGGTTAGGTAGAGGATACAGAGCAGGTTGACTCTCAAACAAATAGTAGCCTGACCCAAGTTAGACGCCACTGGCATCTGGAGACTGGGAGCCCTGTTAGCGTGATAGGGTCCACACGACCACCCAGCCCCGGAACTCCCTGTTAACAACACAGGGGCCATTGGGTACGCTGTCCGTGTGCGTAGGGGACACACCTGTGGACAGCAGGCGCATCAGCAGCAGCAGGCCTGTTTATGCCACTGGGCTGCACTAGCAGGACTGGTAGGACAGGAGCTGTTCTTAACTGTTCTGCGTTACCAACTGTGGTGGCGGCCTGCATCGATGACCTATCCCTGCCTACCTCTGGGCTAAAGCCGCAATGTGTTCAACACATGGAGGTGTGCTGTTTCGTAGCATAATAGAAGACTGGGCACCTTCTTGTTGGCTCCAACCCCTTTTATAACCTGGGTCTGCCCCAAACCAGGGTGGACCACAATGCACCTCCTGGAGACAAAAGCAGAGTGACACATCATGAGTGGCATATCTAGCGTCCTATTTTGAACCACCACTTGAATGATGACCTCATGGCTGCCACAACCAAAACCATTCAACAGTCATCGTCTGACCAACAACAATGAGGTGACAAGTCATAGGGATGGGCCTCTGCAAGCCTGTTGGGAGTGGCCTGGCCAACTTGTCAGGACACCTGATGCCCTGTGGTCTATATGGGCCCCCCACATCAGGGGCAGGGCCAAAGAGTTCATTACCTAGCCTCTGATGCAGTAAGTGCCTGAGCATGCTCATTAGCATGAAATACAGTTTCTGAAAAAAAGACTATCCGCTTCAGCATGCTGTCTAGGCACAACACAGGACTTAGACCCGGCACGGAGTGCAAGTACCTGTGCAAAGAGGCTTTTATCAGTAAGTGTGAAGCCCCACAGGTGTTGTGTTGCTGCATTACCTTCAGGGACTCCACGTGGAGGAAGAGTCTGGTCACACTTAGGTTGCTTCTTTATATGTATTTTCGTGATGCCACTCTTGGTATTGCGGTTAGTGGGGACCACCACTGCAGTGTAAGGGGACACCTGGGGCTGATGTTGGGTGCAGTTAGTTTTAGTGGCCTCCCGAGAGTGAGTCAAGCCCCAGGGCCCTGTGTAAGTGTGTTGAGCCGCAAGTCGCAGAATGACTCAGGCACAGTCCAAACGAGCATGCGCTATAGCCCAAAATTAAGACTTTGCCTCAGGAATGACACATTCAGGCTGAGCATACTCAGTAGGCGAAACACTGGAGTTAGGCTGCGGCTGGGGTAAATCGGCACACGCATGCGCACTGGCCGCCTCTCCACACTTACACGTGGTTGAGAAAGCAGCCAGCTGGACAACCCAAGGCACAGCCCTAAATGGCAGCTGACACCTGGGCGCAACTGGAAACGCAGCAGGTTGCTTGCGTTTACGGCGGCACCAATTCATAACAACAAATAACAGCTAAAATAACAGGTGTACTTCTTCCCGTAGATAATCTGATATGATCTTTTTTTCATGGACACGACCATCGTTAACAAAAGTAGAGGAGGCACCCAAACAGCAGCTGCTCCAATGGATGTGAAGTGTGCAATAAAGTGGACTCTCCTCCACCACAAGTTCAATATCACAAATACTACATTCCACAGTGGTGTGAACCCAATCGCACTTGCTTCATAACTGCTCTCAAGTTTCTACCAGCACTGCTGAATAAGGGGTAACAGAGATGGTTGAGTCTGCAGAGCCGTTCAGTCACACTGTAGCCTGGGAATCAGAGGTCTGCTATAAAGCTACAGTGAGTACAGACAAAGAAGTTCTTCTTATTATTATTATTAATATTTATTTTATAGAGCATCATTGATTCCATGGTGCTGTACATGACAAGGAGGTTACATACAGAATACATATACAAGTAACAATAGACAGACTAGTACAGAGGGCAGAGGACTCAGCCCTTGCGAGATTACATTGTAAAGTATTTTGTGGAGTAGACAGTAGGTGGGGTGTAGGTTGCGCAGAAGCTCCGCACCGTGATGGTGTCATTTAATGGTTATAGTAACTAATGAACAGATGATTTTTCAGGTTCCGTTTGAAGCTTGCGGGTGTAGCAGATAATCTGATGTGTTGAGGCAGCGAGTTATAGGATACAGGGGAAATGATCTGCACAGATGGCCAGAAGGTTTGTGAGTTGGATCCAGGCCCCGATGAAGAAGGTGCTGATCATAATGTACACCCTCATTTCCAAACCGCACATCATCCTGGTGGAGACAATGGGTAACATGATGACGAGACTCAGATACCTGATTGTAACGTCAACTTTGCTATTGGGTCAGGGCAGGAAGAGGTTGTCACGGAGGACTCAGGACGAGGGGAATGAAATCACACAAGGTGATGATGAGGTTGGAGACTAGAGATGAGCGAACCGGTCCCGGTTCGGCTCGAGGTCGGTTCGCCGAACGGAGCTCCCGTTCGAGTTCGGCTCGTCGAACGTTCGACGAACCGAACTCGAACTGCATAGGAAACAATGGCAGGCAATCACAAACACAGAAAAACACCTAGAAAACACCCTCAAAGGTGTCCAAAAGGTGACAAACAACTCACAACACATGGGAAAGTGACAAGGACATATACTCATGTGAAAACAAAAGAGCTGGACAAGGAAAAAGAGGAGGACACACAGATATATGAGTATATGCAAGGAAACATCGATTCCATTATTGTGCAACTTGAGCCCTGCTCATTTTAGGCTTCCAATCTTGATAAATTGCCTGAGCTCGCCACGTACGTCTTGGGGATCTTGTCGTGTCCTGCAGCCAGCGTTCTCTCGGAACCTGTCTTCAGTGCTGCTGGGGGTCTGCTGGCAGATAAGCACACGTGTCTGTCCACTGACAATGTGGACATGGCTCTCAGAGGACTTTTCTTCCCCTGGGTCAGCCAGGGGACGGGAAAGGCACGCGTATTTTTGAGAGTGCTTCATGCAAAGCATCTTTTTCATTTTGAAAAGGGGCATCAACTGATGTCATTCAAGAGGGGTGTGTGTGGCCCATTTAGTGGAAACGAGGGAGACTGTGGTTGGAGTCCCCTCGCTGTGTCTCTAAAAGAACCAAGATGAACAAGTCATGGCTCTCAGAGGACTTTTCTTCCCCTGGGTCAGCCAGGGGACGGGAAAGGCACGCGTATTTTTGAGAGTGCTTCATGCAAAGCATCTTTTTCTTTTTCAAAAGGGGGCTCAACCGATGCCAGTCAAGTGGGGTGTGTGTGGCCCAGTTAGTGGAAACGAGGGAGACTGTGGTTGGAGTCCCCTCGCTGTGTCTCTAAAAGAACCAAGATGAACAAGTCATGGCTCTCAGAGGACTTTTCTTCCCCTGGGTCAGCCAGGAGACGGGAAAGGCACGCGTATTTTTGAGAGTGCTTCATGCAAAGCATCTTTTTATTTTTCAAAAGGGGGCTCAACCGATGCCAGTCAAGTGGGGTGTGTGTGGCCCAGTTAGTGGCAACGAGGGAGACTGTGGTTGGAGTCCCCTCGCTGTGTCTCTAAAAGAACCAAGATGAACAAGTCATGGCTCTCAGAGGTCTTTTCTTCCCCTGGGTCAGCCAGGGGACGGGAAAGGCACGCGTATTTTTGAGAGTGCTTCATGCAAAGCATCTTTTTCATTTTGAAAAGGGGCATCAACTGATGTCATTCAAGAGGGGTGTGTGTGGCCCATTTAGTGGAAACGAGGGAGACTGTGGTTGGAGTCCCCTCGCTGTGTCTCTAAAAGAACCAAGATGAACAAGTCATGGCTCTCAGAGGACTTTTCTTCCCCTGGGTCAGCCAGGGGACGGGAAAGGCACGCGTATTTTTGAGAGTGCTTCATGCAAAGAAGCATCTTTTTCATTTTGAAAAGGGGCATCAACTGATGTCATTCAAGAGGGGTGTGTGTGGCCCATTTAGTGGAAACGAGGGAGACTGTGGTTGGAGTCCCCTCGCTGTGTCTCTAAAAGAACCAAGATGAACAAGTCATGGCTCTCAGAGGACTTTTCTTCCCCTGGGTCAGCCAGGGGACGGGAAAGGCACGCGTATTTTTGAGAGTGCTTCATGCAAAGCATCTTTTTCTTTTTCAAAAGGGGGCTCAACCGATGCCAGTCAAGTGGGGTGTGTGTGGCCCAGTTAGTGGAAACGAGGGAGACTGTGGTTGGAGTCCCCTCGCTGTGTCTCTAAAAGAACCAAGATGAACAAGTCATGGCTCTCAGAGGACTTTTCTTCCCCTGGGTCAGCCAGGAGACGGGAAAGGCACGCGTATTTTTGAGAGTGCTTCATGCAAAGCATCTTTTTATTTTTCAAAAGGGGGCTCAACCGATGCCAGTCAAGTGGGGTGTGTGTGGCCCAGTTAGTGGCAACGAGGGAGACTGTGGTTGGAGTCCCCTCGCTGTGTCTCTAAAAGAACCAAGATGAACAAGTCATGGCTCTCAGAGGACTTTTCTTCCCCTGGGTCAGCCAGGGGACGGGAAAGGCACGCGTATTTTTGAGAGTGCTTCATGCAAAGCATCTTTTTCATTTTGAAAAGGGGCATCAACTGATGTCATTCAAGAGGGGTGTGTGTGGCCCATTTAGTGGAAACGAGGGAGACTGTGGTTGGAGTCCCCTCGCTGTGTCTCTAAAAGAACCAAGATGAACAAGTCATGGCTCTCAGAGGACTTTTCTTCCCCTGGGTCAGCCAGGGGACGGGAAAGGCACGCGTATTTTTGAGAGTGCTTCATGCAAAGCATCTTTTTCTTTTTCAAAAGGGGGCTCAACCGATGCCAGTCAAGTGGGGTGTGTGTGGCCCAGTTAGTGGAAACGAGGGAGACTGTGGTTGGAGTCCCCTCGCTGTGTCTCTAAAAGAACCAAGATGAACAAATCATGGCTCTCAGAGGACTTTTCTTCCCCTGGGTCATCCAGGGGACGGGAAAGGCACGCGTATTTTTGAGAGTGCTTCATGCAAAGCATCTTTTTCTTTTTCAAAAGGGGGCTCAACCGATGCCAGTCAAGTGGGGTGTGTGTGGCCCAGTTAGTGGAAACGAGGGAGACTGTGGTTGGAGTCCCCTCGCTGTGTCTCTAAAAGAACCAAGATGAACAAGTCATGGCTCTCAGAGGACTTTTCTTCCCCTGGGTCAGCCAGGGGACGGGAAAGGCACGCGTATTTTTGAGAGTGCTTCATGCAAAGCATCTTTTTCTTTTTCAAAAGGGGGCTCAACCGATGCCAGTCAAGTGGGGTGTGTGTGGCCCAGTTAGTGGAAACGAGGGAGACTGTGGTTGGAAGTCCCCTCGCTGTGTCTCTAAAAGAACCAAGATGAACAAATCATGGCTCTCAGAGGACTTTTCTTCCCCTGGGTCAGCCAGGGGACGGGAAAGGCAAGCGTATTTTTGAGAGTGCTTCATGCAAAGCATCTTTTTCATTTTGAAAAGGGGCATCAACTGATGTCATTCAAGAGGGGTTTGTGTGGCCCATTTAGTGGAAACGAGGGAGACTGTGGTTGGAGTCCCCTCGCTGTGTCTCTAAAAGAACCAAGATGAACAAGTCATGGCTCTCAGAGGACTTTTCTTCCCCTGGGTCAGCCAGGGGACGGGAAAGGCACGCGTATTTTTGAGAGTGCTTCATGCAAAGCATCTTTTTCATTTTGAAAAGGGGCATCAACTGATGTCATTCAAGAGGGGTGTGTGTGGCCCATTTAGTGGAAACGAGGGAGACTGTGGTTGGAGTCCCCTCGCTGTGTCTCTAAAAGAACCAAGATGAACAAGTCATGGCTCTCAGAGGACTTTTCTTCCCCTGGGTCAGCCAGGGGACGGGAAAGGCACGCGTATTTTTGAGAGTGCTTCATGCAAAGCATCTTTTTCATTTTGAAAAGGGGCATCAACTGATGTCATTCAAGAGGGGTGTGTGTGGCCCATTTAGTGGAAACGAGGGAGACTGTGGTTGGAGTCCCCTCGCTGTGTCTCTAAAAGAACCAAGATGAACAAGTCATGGCTCTCAGAGGACTTTTCTTCCCCTGGGTCAGCCAGGGGATGGGAAAGGCACGCGTATTTTTGAGAGTGCTTCATGCAAAGCATCTTTTTCTTTTTCAAAAGGGGGCTCAACCGATGCCAGTCAAGTGGGGTGTGTGTGGCCCAGTTAGTGGCAACGAAGGAGACTGTGGTTGGAGTCCCCTCGCTGTGTTTCTAAAAGACCCAAAATGAACAAATCATGGCTCTCAGAGGACTTTTCTTCCCCTGGGTCAGCCAGGGGACGGGAAAGGCACGCGTATTTTTGAGAGTGCTTCATGCAAAGCATCTTTTTCTTTTTCAAAAGGGGGCTCAACCGATGCCAGTCAAGTGGGGTGTGTGTGGCCCAGTTAGTGGAAACGAGGGAGACTGTGGTTGGAGTCCCCTCGCTGTGTTTTACATGCTTTTAGAAGGGCATGACATGGCTTGGAGGTTGACTTTCATCATCTGCAAACTGTTGGCTACCAAAATGCTGCCTTTCCAACAACTGTGGTTATAGACAATGAGGAACATACTGATGAAGATGAGACGCAGATACCCGATTGGGATGACAACTTAAATATTCGGTCAGGGCAAGAAGAGGCTCGGTCTGAGGGGGAGGGGAGTGCAAACACAACAATTGATGATGAAGTCCTAGATCCCACCTACTGTCAACCCACAGTCAGACACTCGAGGAGGTCAACAGAGGCGGTGGAGGAGGATGCAACCGACGTCGAAGTAACCTTGCGCCTTCCTGGACACAGTCGGAGCACTGGTAGCACGTCTACAACTGCATCCTCAGCCACCACTCTGCCTCTGAGCATTATTCGGGGTGGATCAACAGGTCGCATGGCCTCTAAGCCTTGCCTAGCCTGGTCCTTTTTTGACATAAAAAAAGATCGCCCTAATTATGTGATCTGTAACATTTGGCATGGTTATCTTAGTAGAGGTCAAAACCTCAGCAGTTTGACAACTTCTTCCATGAATCGTCACATGAATAAATATCATATGGCCCGGTGGGAAGCTCACCGTGCTGCAATGCGGCCTAGCGGAGCCAACCATCCACCGCCTGCCCCTTCCAGTGCATCCGCGCGCTCGTCATCGTCTAGGACTGTGGGGACAGCTGTCACACCTGTTTTTCCACCCACAACTTCCACCACTGTAACCGCAACAGGCAGTTTGCTTGGTAGGTCGTCAGTTGGTTTGGAAGGGGAAACAAGTGATTGTGTACAGCTCTCTCAAACATCGATAGCACCAACGTTGGATGAAGGCAACATCATGTCTCCGCCTGCACTTTCCTCACAAACCTGCATTTTTCCAGGGACACCCTACTGAACACCGTCTACACACAGCAGCCAGATCTCTGTCCCTCAGATGTGGTCAAATAAAAGGCCAGTTCCTGCGACCCATGACAAAGCTAAGAGGTTGACTCTATCCCTCTGTAAGCTGTTGGCTACCGAAATGCTGCCTTTCCGCCTAGTGGACACACAGGATTTTAGAGACCTTATGTCTGTCGCTGTGCCCCAGTACCAGATGCCTAGTCGCCACTACTTCTCTAAGAAAGGTGTGCCCGCGCTACACCAGCATGTCACACACAACATCACCGCTTCCTTGTGAAACTCTGTGTGTGAACGGGTGCATTTCACCACCGATACTTGGACCAGTAAGCATGGACAGGGACGTTACATGTCGCTGACTGGCCACTGGGTAACTATGGTGATAGATGGTGAAGGGTCTGCTGCACAAGTCTTGCCGTCCCCACGACTTGTGTGTCAATCCTCTGTCTGTCCAAGTTCCGCCACTGCTTCTGCATCCTCCACCTCATCTGGGTCCTCCACCTCCGCCCCAAGCCTGCCTGGTCAGGCCACCAGCGTTCTCACTGCGCAGAAGGAATCACGCAACCCTCATTACTATGCTGGCAGCAGAGCGCAACGGCATCAGGCGGTCTTTAGCTTGACATGTCTTGGGAATAAGAGTCACACAGCTGAGGAGTTGTGGTCAGCTCTGCGGTCCGAGTTTAATAAATGGTTGTCTCCACTCAACCTGCAGCCTGGTAAGGCCGTGTGCGACAATGCTGCAAACCTGGGTGCGGCCCTTCGCCTGGGCAAGGTGACACACGTACCTTGTATGGCTCACGTGTTGAACCTTGTCGTCCAGCAATTTTTAACACACTATCCCGGCCTAGATGGCCTTCTGAACAGGGCACGAAAACTGTCTGCTCACTTCCGCCGTTCAAGCGCCGCAGCTGAGCGACTTGCATCGCTCCAGAAGTCTTTCGGCCTGCCGGTTCATCGCCTGAAATGCGATGTGGCGACATGCTGGAATTCAACTCTCCACATGTTACAGCGACTGTGGCAGCACCGCAGAGCCATGGTGCAATACGTCATGACGTATAGCCTGGGCCAACGAGATGCAGAGGTGGGGCAGATCACCCTGATGGAGTGATCTCAGATCAAGGACCTATGCACCCTTCTGCACAGTTTCGACATGGTGACGAATATGTTTAGCGCTGACAATGCCATTATCATCATGACGATTCCAGTCATTTACATGCTGGAGCACACGCTAAACACTATTCGGAGTCAGGGGGTGGGACAACAGGAAGGGGAGGAACTACAGGAGGATTCATATGCGCAAGACACAACAACATCACCAAGGTCCAGACGTTCATCATCACCAACGCGGCAGGCATGGGACCATGGGGGACAGGGATCAACAAGGGCGCATGGTAGCAGGCGAGATGTTGAGGAAGGTGCAGGAGGACATGAAGATATGGAGGACGAACTGTCCATGGACATGGAAGACTCAGCAGATGAGGGGGAGCTTGGTCAAATTTCAGTTGAAAGAGGTTGGGGGGAGATGTCAGAGGAAGAAAGAACGGTTAGCACCTCTATGCCACAAACACAGCGTGGACTTGGTCCGCATGGCTGCGCAAGACACATGAGTGCCTTCTTGTTGCACTACCTCCAACATGACCCTCGTATTGTCAAAATTAGAAGTGATGATGACTACTAGCTTGCCACACTATTAGATCCCCGGTACAAGTCCAAATTTTGTGACATAATTCCACCCATAGAAAGGGACGCACGTATGCAGGAGTATCAGCAGAAGCTGTTACTCGATCTTAGCTCGGCTTTTCCACCAAACAACCGTGCAGGTGAAGGGAGTGATTCTTCCAGTTGTAACTTGACAAACATGGGACGGCCTCGTCATCTTCAGCAGTCTACCCGTACCAGTAGGACCGGATCTGGTGCTGGTAACAGCAATTTTATGGAATCTTTTAATAATTTTTTTAGACCCTCCTTTGCAAGGCCACCAGAGACAACAAGTCTGACACATAGTCAACGGATGGAGAGGATGATACAGGAGTATCTCCAAATGAACATCGATGCAATGACTTTTCAAATGGAGCCTTGCTCCTTTTGGGCTTCAAATCTAGAAAAATGTCCAGAGCTCTCCAGTTACGCCTTGAAGATTTTGTCGTGTCCAACTGCCAGCGTTGTCTCTGAACGTGTCTTCAGTGCTGCTGGGTGTGTGCTGACAGATAAGCGCACGCGTCTGTCCAGTGACAATGTGGACAGACTGACGTTCATCAAAATGAACAAGTCATGGATCCACAAGGAATTTACTACCCCTGTGTCATCCTGGGGAGAGTAAATGCTTGTGGATTTGGAATGTGCTTGATGCAAATCAAAACATCCTGTTTGCAACTAGGGCACAAGTGCTGCCACTGAATGGGTGGGTGTGTGTGGGGCACAATTTTTGGAAAAAAGGGAGGCTCCGCTTGGAGTAACCCTTGCTTGCTGTGTTTTTTAAAAATGATACAAGATGAACAGATCTGAAGGCAAGATGAAGGCAACATCATGTCTCCGCCTGCACTTTCCTCACAAACCTGCATTTTTCCAGGGACACCCTACTCAACACCGTCTACAGACAGCAGCCAGATCTCTGTCCCTCAGATGTGGACAAATAAAAGGCCATTTCCTGCGACCCATGACAAAGCTAAGAGGTTGACTTTATCCCTCTGTAAGCTCTTGGCTACGGAAATGCTGCCTTTCCGCATGGTGGACACACAGGATTTTAGAGACCTTATGTCTGTCACTGTGCCCCAGTACCAGATGCCCAGTCGCCACTACTTCTCTAAGAAAGGTGTGCCTGCGCTACACCAGCATGTCGCACACAACATCACCGCTTCCTTGAGAAACTCTGTGTGTGAACAGGTGCATTTCACCACCGATACTTGGACCAGTAAGCATGGATAGGGACGTTACATGTCGCTGACTGGGCACTGGCAAACTATGGTGAGAGAT
This sequence comes from Anomaloglossus baeobatrachus, assembly GCF_048569485.1. NCBI lineage: Eukaryota > Metazoa > Chordata > Amphibia > Anura > Aromobatidae > Anomaloglossus > Anomaloglossus baeobatrachus. Next base: position 271,915,615 of record NC_134354.1, on the reverse strand, counting down.
GGAGAAGGGTCTGCTGTACAAGTCTTGCCGTCCCCACGAGTTGTTTCAATCCTTGTTCTGTATGTAGAAGTTAATACACTGCTTCTGCCTCTTCAACCTCGTGTGGGTCCTCCACCTTGGCGCAAACCCTGTGTGGTCAGGCCACCCTTCCAAGCAACTGCGCACAAGGACTACCACACACCTCCTTACTATGCTGGCAGCAGAGCTCAATGCCATCAGGCGGTCAAAGTTTTACTTTGAAATGTATGGGAAATGTGAGTCACACCGCTATTCCAGAGAATAGGAGTCAGGCAGGGTCAAAACATTAATTGAGGAACAGGAACAGAATGGGACGGCCAGGACTTAATCAGAAAACAAGCAGAGGTGAAATGCGGATCGGCCAACAAGGTACATAAACAGCAAGCAGGAAAAGTAGTCAGGTAACAAGCACACAAAATCATAAAACTGAACTGGGGGTAAAATTAACCAGAGGTTCATAGCTATGTCTGGCAGTGGTCTGCAGACAGGATGGGCATAAAAAAGGGTGTGGTGTCTTCACATTGGTTGTAGCTGAATGATGGTATTTCATCTGTGAGATACCCACCAGCTACATTCAGCCAGAGATTCTGCATCTGTCAAGGTAATGCAGCCCAGTGGGTGAGCATAACCTGCGTCCACCTGCGCCGCTGGCATCGACTCCTCTCCCATCATCAGCACTATGCATGAAAGGAACACGTTGTCACCTGGCGACTGGAGTACAAATTGACGGAGCGGACTCCGTTGGTGACTTAACAGCCGTGTGCGGCAATGATGCAAACCTGGCTGCGGGTCATCCTCAGGGCAATGTGACACACGTGCCTTGTATGGCTCACGTGTTGAATCTGATTCTCCAGCAATTTTTAAAACACCATCACGGCCTACATGGCCTTGTGCAGCGTGCACGCTCGCTATGTGCTCACTTCCTTCGTGCGCACACAGCAGCTCAACAACTTTCATCACTCCGGAAGTCTTAGGGTCTGGCAGTTAAACGCCGGAAATGCGATGTTCCGACACGCAGGAATTGGAATCTGCACATGTTGCAGCGTGTGTGGCAGCACCGCAGAGCCCTGCTGAAATACGGTATGACATATAGCCTGGGATAACTTGATCAAGAGGTGGTGCAGATCACGCTGCTGGAGTGGTGTCAGATCAAGGACCTATGCACCCTGCTACACAGTTCACAAATGTCGACGAAGATGTTTAGCACTGGCAATGTCATTCTCAGCGTGACAATTCTGGTCATCGACATGATGGAGCACACTGTAATTATTATTCGGAGTCAGGTGTTGGGACAAGAGGAAGGGGAGGAAGTACAGGAGGAGTCATATGCGGAAGGGATAACAAGATCTACGAGGTCCAGATGGTCAGCGGCACCTATGCGGCAGTCATGGTGAGGGAGAGGGATTAACAAGGGCGCATAGTATCAGCAAAAAGTGTTGATGAAAGTGCAGGAGCCCATGAAGAAATGGAGGACGAACTGGCGATGGGCATGGAAGACTCAGCAGATGAGTGAGAGCTTGCTCACATTTCGGTTGTGCGAGGTTGCGGGTAGAGGGCAGAGGAAGGATGCACGATTTTCACCTCTCTGCCACCAACACACCAAGGACTTGGTCCTCCTGGATGCACAAGACACATGAGCGCCTTCTTGCTGCACTACCTACATAACCCTCGGATTGTATGAATTTGAAGTAATCCTGAATACTGGGTTGCCACACTGTTAGATCCCCGGTACAAGACAAAATTTGGCGAACTAATTCCTGCCATAGAAAAAGACGCACGTATACAGGAGTATCTGCAGAATGTGGTACGCAATCTTAGATCTACTTTTCCACTAAACACCAGTGCTGCACAGAGTGAATCTCAACGCTTTGTCATGGATAGGAGGAAATGGTCTTTTACTTGTCCACATCGGAGGGACCGAGGGATGGCTGCTGTGCTGAGATGGCGTTGAGTACGGTGTCCCTGCACAGTTGCACTTTTGGTCATATCCCAAAATGAGTTGAAAAAGGACAGATGCTGTTGGAAAGGGGAACAGGTGTGTTGGAAAGGGGAAAAAAGTTTTGGTCCGTGGATTTGGTGGTTAAGCAACTGTAACATTTGCTGAAGAAACAACATCTGTTACAGTGGGACTGGCAGATTTGGATAAAGTGGTATATAATCTGTGACCGCTATATAACGAAAATTAATAAGAAAAGAAAGAGAAAGGTATATATCCCCATCAGCAGTCAGTGTCCACCGTGCTCCCAGTTGGAAAAGGAGAGGTTGGCAACTTGAAGTTTTGGTGGAGGATACAGAGCTGTGTGGCTATGAAACTAATAGTAGCCTGAACCGAGTTAGACACCATTCGGATCTGGAGACTGTGAGCCCTGTTAGCGTCACAGGGTCCACATGCCCACCCAGCCCAGGAACTCCCTGTTAACAACACAGGGGCCATTGAGTACGCTGACCGTGTGCGTAGGGGCCACACCTGTGGACAGCAGGCGCATCAGCAGCAGCAGGCCTGTTAATGCCACTGGGCTGCACAAGCAGGACTGTTAGGACAGGAACTGGTCTTAACCGTTCTGCGTTACCAACTGTGGTGGTGGCCTGCATCCACCACCCTATCCCTGCCTACCTCTGGCCTAAAGCCGCAATGGGTTCAACACATGGAGGTGTGCTCTTTCGGAGCATAATAGAAGACTGCGCACCTCCTTGTTGGCTCCAGCCCCTTTTATAACCTGGGTCCGCCCCAAACCAGGGTGAACCACAATGCACCTCCTGGAGACAAAAGTAGAGTGACACGTCATGAGTGGCATAACTAGCGTCCTATTTGGAAACGCAACTTCAATGATGACCTCATGGCTGCCATGACCCAAACACCTCACCAGTCATCGTCTGACCATCAATAATGCGGTGACAAGTCATAGGTGTGGGCCTCTGCAAGCCATTTGGGAGGACACCTGATGCCCTGTGGTCTATATGGGACCCCCACATCAGTGCCAGGGCCAAAGAGTTCATTACCGGACCTAGTCTCTGATGCAGGAAGTGCCTGAGCATGCTCAGTAGCATGAAATACAGTCTCTGAAAAAAGACTATCAGCTTTAGCATGGTGTCTAAGCACAAAACAGGACTTAGACCCGGCACGGAATGCAAGCACCTGTGCAAAGAGGCTTTTCACACTTAGTGTGGGAGCATGCGCTGTATCCCGAAAAGAAGACTTAGCGTCAAGAATAACACAGTCAGGCTGAGCATACTCACTACGCGAAACACTGTAATTATGCTGCAGCTGGGGTACATCGGCACACGCATGCGCACTAGCTGCCTCTCCACACTTAGACGTGGAGAGGAAATTTGTCTTGGAGATGCTGTCTATGAACAGAAGGAAAAGCTAAAGGAAGCCTGACTTTCTATCCCTCCGAATTATGAAATGCAGCAATGAATTCCATGAGTTTGCTATAACATTAGCGTAGCAAAATGTGCATGAGGGTGTGATGTAGAGGTGCTAGAAATAGCTTGTCACCAGTGGGGCACTAATGGAATACAACAGCCAGTTCTATGATGCCACTAAATGGCAGTATTTTGTGCTATCATTATAGCTTATTAAAAACAGAGCAGGAGGTTGTCATGCAGAGGTGCTGCACATAGATTTGCAGTAGTGTGAATAGACAAAAGTACAATAGCCACGTTTAGGATACAACTAGGTACACTGAGTGTTTGCTAGTATAATGGCTGAGTTTAAAAAAGTTTGAGTGTGCAATGCAGGCAGACGTGCTGCAAATATCGTTCCAATACTGTGAATAGACAAAAGTACAATAGCCACGTTTAGGATACAACTAGGTACAGTGAGTGTTTGCTAGTATAATGGCTTAGTTTAAAAAAGTTTGAGTGTGCAATGGAGGCAGATGTGCTGCAAATATCGTTCCAATACTGTGAATAGACAAAAGTACAATAGCCACGTTTAGGATACAACTAGGTACACTGAGTGTTTGCTAGTATAATGGCTGAGTTTAAAAAAGTTTGAGTGTGCAATGCAGGCAGACGTGCTGCAAATATCGTTCCAATACTGTGAATAGACAAAAGTACAATAGCCACGTTTAGGATACAACTAGGTACAGTGAGTGTTTGCTAGTATAATGGCTTAGTTTAAAAAAGTTTGAGTGTGCAATGGAGGCAGATGTGCTGCAAATATCGTTCCAATACTGTGAATAGACAAAAGTACAATAGCCACGTTTAGGATGCCACTAGGTACAGTGAGCGTTTGCTAGTATAATGGCTGAGTTTAAAAAAGTTAGAGTGTGCAATGCAGGCAGACATGCTGCAAATATCGTTCCAATACTGTGAATAGACAAAAGTCCAAAAGCCACGTTTAGGATACAACTAGGTACAGTGAGTGTTTGCTAGTATAATGGCTGCGTTTAAAAAAGTTTGAGTGTGCAATGCAGGCAGACGTGCTGCAAATATCGTTCCAATACTGTGAATAGACAAAAGTACAAAAGCCACGTTTAGGATACAACTAGGTACAGTGAGTGTTTGCTAGTATAATGGCTGCGTTTAAAAAAGTTTGAGTGTGCAATGCAGGCAGATGTGCTGCAAATAACGTTCCAATACTGTGAATTGACAAAAGTACAATAGCCACGTTTAGGATACAACTAGGTACACTGAGTGTTTGCTAGTATAATGGCTGAGTTTAAAAAAGTTAGAGTGTGCAATGCAGGCAGACGTGCTGCAAATATCGTTCCAATACTGTGAATAGACAAAAGTACAATAGCCACGTTTAGGATACAACTAGGTACACTGAGTGTTTGCTAGTATAATGGCTGAGTTTAAAAAAGTTTGAGTGTGCAATGCAGGCAGACGTGCTGAAAATATCGTTCCAATACTGTGAATAGACAAAAGTCCAAAAGCCACGTTTAGGATACAACTAGGTACAGTGAGTGTTTGCTAGTATAATGGCTGCGTTTAAAAAAGTTTGAGTGTGCAATGCAGGCAGACGTGCTGCAAATATCGTTCCAATACTGTGAATAGACAAAAGTACAAAAGCCATGTTTAGGATACAACTAGGTACAGTGAGTGTTTGCTAGTATAATGGCTGCGTTTAAAAAAGTTTGAGTGTGCAATGCAGGCAGACGTGCTGCAAATATCGTTCCAATACTGTGAATAGACAAAAGTACAAAAGCCACGTTTAGGATACAACTAGGTACAGTGAGTGTTTGCTAGTATAATGGCTGAGTTTAAAAAAGTTTGAGTGTGCAATGCAGGCAGATGTGCTGCAAATAACGTTCCAATACTGTGAATTGACAAAAGTACAATAGCCACGTTTAGGATACAACTAGGTACACTGAGTGTTTGCTAGTATAATGGCTGAGTTTAAAAAAGTTTGAGTGTGCAATGCAGGCAGACGTGCTGCAAATATCGTTCCAATACTGTGAATAGACAAAAGTACAATAGCCACGTTTAGGATACAACTAGGTACAGTGAGTGTTTGCTAGTATAATGGCTGAGTTTAAAAAAGTTTGAGTGTGCAATGCAGGCAGATGTCCTGCAAATAACGTTCCAATACTGTGAATAGACAAAAGTACAATAGCCACGTTTAGGATACAACTAGGTACGCTGAGTGTTTGCTAGTATAGTGGCTGAGTTTAAAAAAGTTAGAGTGTGCAATGCAGGCAGACGTGCTGCAAATATCGTTCCAATACTGTGAATAGACAAAAGTCCAAAAGCCACGTTTAGGATACAACTAGGTACACTGAGTGTTTGCTAGTATAATGGCTGAGTTTAAAAAAGTTTGAGTGTGCTATGCAGGCAGACGTGCTGCAAATATCGTTCCAATACTGTGAATAGACAAAAGTACAATAGCCACGTTTAGGATACAACTAGGTACAGTGAGTGTTTGCTAGTATAATGGCTGAGTTTAAAAAAGTTTGAGTGTGCAATGCAGGCAGATGTGCTGCAAATAACGTTCCAATACTGTGAATTGACAAAAGTACAATAGCCACGTTTAGGATACAACTAGGTACAGTGAGTGTTTGCTAGTATAATGGCTTAGTTTAAAAAAGTTTGAGTGTGCAATGCAGGCAGATGGCTGCAAATATCGTTCCAATACTGTGAATAGACAAAAGTACAATAGCCACGTTTAGGATACAACTAGGTACAGTGAGTGTTTGCTAGTATAATGGCTGAGTTTAAAAAAGTTTGAGTGTGCAATGCAGGCAGATGTGCTGCAAATAACGTTCCAATACTGTGAATAGACAAAAGTACAAAAGCCACGTTTAGGATACAACTAGGTACAGTGAGTGTTTGCTAGTATAATGGCTGCGTTTAAAAAAGTTTGAGTGTGCAATGCAGGCAGATGTGCTGCAAATAACGTTCCAATACTGTGAATTGACAAAAGTACAATAGCCACGTTTAGGATACAACTAGGTACAGTGAGTGTTTGCTAGTATAATGGCTTAGTTTAAAAAAGTTTGAGTGTGCAATGCAGGCAGACGTGCTGCAAATAACGTTCCAATACTGTGAATAGACAAAAGTACAATAGCCACGTTTAGGATACAACTAGGTACACTGAGTGTTTGCTAGTATAATGGCTGAGTTTAAAAAACTTTGAGTGTGCAATGCAGGCAGATGTGCTGCAAATAACGTTCCAATACTGTGAATTGACAAAAGTACAATAGCCACGTTTAGGATACAACTAGGTACACTGAGTGTTTGCTAGTATAATGGCTGAGTTTAAAAAAGTTTGAGTGTGCAATGCAGGCAGACGTGCTGCAAATATCGTTCCAATACTGTGAATAGACAAAAGTACAATAGCCACGTTTAGGATACAACTAGGTACAGTGAGTGTTTGCTAGTATAATGGCTGAGTTTAAAAAAGTTTGAGTGTGCAATGCAGGCAGATGTGCTGCAAATAACGTTCCAATACTGTGAATTGACAAAAGTACAATAGCCACGTTTAGGATACAACTAGGTACACTGAGTGTTTGCTAGTATAATGGCTGAGTTTAAAAAAGTTTGAGTGTGCAATGCAGGCAGACGTGCTGCAAATATCGTTCCAATACTGTGAATAGACAAAAGTACAAAAGCCACGTTTAGGATACAACTAGGTACAGTGAGCGTTTGCTAGTATAATGGCTGCGTTTAAAAAAGTTTGAGTGTGCAATGCAGGCAGATGTGCTGCAAATAACGTTCCAATACTGTGAATAGACAAAAGTACAATAGCCACGTTTAGGATACAACTAGGTACACTGAGTGTTTGCTAGTATAATGGCTGAGTTTAAAAAAGTTAGAGTGTTCAATGCAGGCAGACGTGCTGCAAATATCGTTCCAATACTGTGAATAGACAAAAGTACAATAGCCACGTTTAGGATACAACTAGGTACAGTGAGTGTTTGCTAGTATAATGGCTGAGTTTAAAAAAGTTTGAGTGTGCAATGCAGGCAGATGTGCTGCAAATAACGTTCCAATACTGTGAATAGACAAAAGTACAATAGCCACGTTTAGGATACAACTAGGTACAGTGAGTGTTTGCTAGTATAATGGCTGAGTTTAAAAAAGTTTGAGTGTGCAATGCAGGCAGATGTGCTGCAAATATCGTTCCAATACTGTGAATAGACAAAAGTACAATAGCCACGTTTAGGATACAACTAGGTACAGTGAGTGTTTGCTAGTATAATGGCTGAGTTTAAAAAAGTTTGAGTGTGCAATGCAGGCAGATGTGCTGCAAATAACGTTCCAATACTGTGAATAGACAAAAGTACAAAAGCCACGTTTAGGATACAACTAGGTACAGTGAGTGTTTGCTAGTATAATGGCTGCGTTTAAAAAAGTTTGAGTGTGCAATGCAGGCAGATGTGCTGCAAATAACGTTCCAATACTGTGAATTGACAAAAGTACAATAGCCACGTTTAGGATACAACTAGGTACAGTGAGTGTTTGCTAGTATAATGGCTTAGTTTAAAAAAGTTTGAGTGTGCAATGCAGGCAGACGTGCTGCAAATAACGTTCCAATACTGTGAATAGACAAAAGTACAATAGCCACGTTTAGGATACAACTAGGTACACTGAGTGTTTGCTAGTATAATGGCTGAGTTTAAAAAACTTTGAGTGTGCAATGCAGGCAGATGTGCTGCAAATAACGTTCCAATACTGTGAATTGACAAAAGTACAATAGCCACGTTTAGGATACAACTAGGTACACTGAGTGTTTGCTAGTATAATGGCTGAGTTTAAAAAAGTTTGAGTGTGCAATGCAGGCAGACGTGCTGCAAATATCGTTCCAATACTGTGAATAGACAAAAGTACAATAGCCACGTTTAGGATACAACTAGGTACAGTGAGTGTTTGCTAGTATAATGGCTGAGTTTAAAAAAGTTTGAGTGTGCAATGCAGGCAGATGTGCTGCAAATAACGTTCCAATACTGTGAATTGACAAAAGTACAATAGCCACGTTTAGGATACAACTAGGTACACTGAGTGTTTGCTAGTATAATGGCTGAGTTTAAAAAAGTTTGAGTGTGCAATGCAGGCAGACGTGCTGCAAATATCGTTCCAATACTGTGAATAGACAAAAGTACAAAAGCCACGTTTAGGATACAACTAGGTACACTGAGTGTTTGCTAGTATAATGGCTGAGTTTAAAAAAGTTAGAGTGTTCAATGCAGGCAGACGTGCTGCAAATATCGTTCCAATACTGTGAATAGACAAAAGTCCAAAAGCCACGTTTAGGATACAACTAGGTACAGTGAGTGTTTGCTAGTATAATGGCTGCGTTTAAAAAAGTTTGAGTGTGCAATGCAGGCAGACGTGCTGCAAATATCGTTCCAGTACTGTGAATAGACAAAAGTACAAAAGCCACGTTTAGGATACAACTAGGTACAGTGAGTGTTTGCTAGTATAATGGCTGCGTTTAAAAAAGTTTGAGTGTGCAATGCAGGCAGACGTGCTGCAAATATCGTTCCAATACTGTGAATAGACAAAAGTACAAAAGCCACGTTTAGGATACAACTAGGTACAGTGAGTGTTTGCTAGTATAATGGCTGAGTTTAAAAAAGTTTGAGTGTGCAATGCAGGCAGACGTGCTGCAAATAACGTTCCAATACTGTGAATAGACAAAAGTACAATAGCCACGTTTAGGATACAACTAGGTACACTGACTGTTTGCTAGTATAATGGCTGAGTTTAAAAAAGTTTGAGTGTGCAATGCAGGCAGACATGCTGCAAATATGTTTACAATAGTGTGAATAGACAAAAGTACAATAGCCACGTTTAGGATGCCACTAGGTACACTGAGTGTTTGCTAGTATAATGGCTGAGTTTAAAAAAGTTTGAGTGTGCAATGCAGGCAGACGTGCTCTGCAAATGTCTTTGCACTAGTGGGACTATAGCAAAGTCCAATAGCCACGTTTAGGATGCCACTAGGTACACTGAGTGTTTGCTAGTAAAATTGCTTAGTTTAAAAAAGTTGGAGTGTGCAATGCAGGGAGACGTGCTCTGCTAATGTCTTTGCACTAGTGGGACTATAGCAAAGTCCAATAGCCACGTTTTGGATGCCACTAGGTACACTGAGTGTTTGCTAGTAAAATTGCTTAGTTTAAAAAAGTTGGAGTGTGCAATGCAGGCAGACGTGCTCTGCAAATGTCTTTGCACTAGTGGGACTATAGCAAAGTCCAATAGCCACGTTTAGGATGCCACTAGGTACACTGAGTGTTTGCTAGTAAAATTGCTTAGTTTAAAAAAGTTTGAGTGTGCAATGCAGGCAGACGTGCTCTGCAAATGTCTTTGCACTAGTGGGACTATAGCAAAGTCCAATAGCCACAGATAGGATGCCACTAGGTACACTGAGTGTTTGCTAGTATAATGGCTTAGTTATAATGAGTTGGAGTGTGCAGAGGACAAGAGGGTACAGTGGCAGGATTGTGGTGCTCTGGGTAGAGGAATGGAAGCCTGCCTTTCTATTCCCTCCTAATGGTGAAATGCAGGGAGGAAATCCCTGACCTTGGCTACACAGACGCTGTTGCTGTTTGCAGGACCTGTCACCTATGGCTCTCTGACCCTGCCGGTTTGAGCCCTTAAAAGGACTGCTATAAAGTGCTCTCCCTAAGCTGTCTAACGCTGTGTATGCAGCGCATACAGCTGTATCGGCTATAGGACTCAGGAGGACGGAGCTGCGACAGTGATGTCTGACACCAAAGACGCAGAAGGCAGATAATGGCGTCCTGGAAGAAAATGTCCGGTTTTATAATGCAGGGACATGTGACATGGACATCCTATCACACATGCCGTTGCTTCTCTGGCTCAAAGTCCACTTAGCTGTGTGTGTGTCTGGGAGTGGCTGACATGCTGGCCCGCCCCACAAGACGCGCGCGCTTAGGGAAGGAAGACAAGAAAAAAAAAAAAAAAAACAGCAGTCATCTGAAGGCGCTGTTCATGCACACTATACACTGAAATGTGATAATAGTGTGATTCACAGAGTGACTTACTGTTACGGTTGCTGCGAGCACTGGAGACTATGTCCAGATTTCTTGCTACTGCACATGTGCGAGCGCTGGAGACTAAGTCCAGATTTCTTGCTACTGCACATGTGCGAGCGCTGGAGACTAAGTCCAGATTTCTTGCTACTGCACATGTGCGAGCGCTGGAGACTAAGTCCAGATTTCTTGCTACTGCACATGTGCGAGCGCCGGAGACTAAGTCCAATCTTGGAGCCATTGCACATGTGCGGGTGACATCATCGCTGACACGAGGTCACATGTCTCTGACACCTTCTATGCCGATTGGTCGCTGGTCATATGCTTGTGACGTCTTGCTCGGTGATAGGCCAGCATGACGTCACTCCTGTCATTCTGGCAGCGGATTGGCTCTGGTGTCCTCCATCTTGGATGAGGCACAGAGTCTATATAAGACCCTGACACACGCCGCATGGTGCTCAGTCCTCTTGGTTCATGCATATGAGTAGACGCTCTGTGCGCGTTCCTCTAGGCATTCCTCTGTCTATGCTAGGTGAGCGCTACCGGCAGGGTAGCGTTCTTATACCTTACAGCTTCGGCTGCTGTCCGTATCCTTACCTCTTAGGGGAGCGGACATAGGCAGGTGCCTGAGGCACATGGTCTGGCTGGGCCTTGTGATTCTACTCGTAGGTGGACGTTGCCGCTAGGGTAACGTTCCTTATACTGCGTCTGGCAGTTGTTCGTATCCTCGCACACTAGGGGAGCGAACAGAGGTAGGAGCTTTGTGCGGCTTACGCTGCTGTTCGTCTCTTTTGCACCACTAGAAGAGCGGACCTAGGCAGGTGCCATATCTAGTGGTTCGTGTCCTCGCACACTAGTGGAGCGAACGCAGGTAGGAGCTTTGTGCGGCTTATGCTGCTGTTCGTCTCTTTTGCACCACTAGAAGAGCGGACCTAGGTAGGTGCCATTTCGCACACATTGCCTTTGTCTCTGTGATTATTAACAGAGATCATTCCACACACCCTCCAAGTAAGGGAGGAATTGCTTTACTTATTATATTTACTTACTTATTATATCCTTCTGTGAGTTAACAGAGGTATTGCACTCTGCCATAGTCTGCAGCAAAGTCTTTGCACGGTGGACCCTGACTGTCTGATACTCCTTTCGGTTATTATCAGACAGCCCCCCGTAACATTAGGACTGAGCCAAGGGTCTGGCAGTTATGGCAGAATATCAGCAGTTACACCGTTACATACAAGTACTTGAGTCACGGCTCAAGAGTATAGAGGATAAACCTCAGACCATGGTGACATCTGCACATGATCCTCGACTTGCTCTGCCAAACAGATATTCTGGCGATGCCAGATCATGTCGTGGTTTCATTAGTCAGTGTCAGATACACCTAGAGGTCAACTCTTCTCGCTTCTCTACGGAGAGGTCCAGAGTAGGCTTTATCATCTCCTTACTTCAGGACAAAGCCTTAGAATGGGCGACTCCCCTATGGGAGCGCTCTGATGTGGTTACTCTGAGACATCAAGACTTTCTTGATGCTCTTAAGGCGGTATTCATGGGTCCGCAGGTTACCCATGATGCGGCACTGAGACTGTTAGATCTATCTCAGGGTTCGTTATCCACTAGTTCTTATGCCATTGCTTTTAGAACTCTGGTGGCAGAACTAGATTGGCCAGAGAAGGTGTTGATTCCTATCTTCTGGAGAGGGTTGGCAGGCTATGTCAAGGATGCCCTTGCTACTCGTGAGGTCCCTGCTTCTCTGGAGGACTTGATCACAGTAGCAACGAGGATCGATGTACGCCATAAGGAACGTAGACTCGAGGTCTCTTCCTCACGCCCTAAGCATCGGGCTATTCCAGTTGTTGAGGGTCCACTACCATCTTCCTCAGCATCTGAAACATCTCCCACTCCTATGGAGTTAGGTCATACGTTCTCCAGACTACGCAAGTCTGGTCCTCCTATATGTTACGTATGTCGTCAGGCTGGGCACTATGCCAACAAGTGTCCTAGTCGTCAGGGAAACTCCCTGGTCTAGTAACCATTAGAGGGGGGTTACTAGAGACGTCTTCTGCACCCTCTAAGTGTTGTATCCCAGGTCAGCTCTCGTTATCTGAGAATACATGGCCTATTATGGCTTTTGTGGATTCCGGAGCTGACGGGATTTTTGTGTCCTCAGGATTTGTAAAGGGACACAATATTCCCTCTATCATGTTAGAGGCGCCTATTCCTGTCCGTGTTGTTAATGGAACTATGTTGTCTGACTCCATTACATTGAGGACAGTTCCCTTGCGCCTTTCCCTGTCTCAGGGTCACATAGAGGAGATTTCTTTTCTTGTTTTGCCTGAGGGTATAGACGACGTCCTTCTGGGTCTTCCATGGCTTCGGACTCATGCTCCTCACATTGACTGGGAGTCTGACAGCATTATTAGTTGGGGTTCGAAATGTCAGTCCCGATGTCTTCCCTTACCACCTAAGGTCGTTGCGGTTGCATCAACTGATCTCTCTCCCATACCTACACCCTATTTGGATTTCGCTGACGTGTTCTCCAAACAGGGTGCTGAGGTTCTTCCACCCCATAGGCCGTATGACTGTGCCATAGACCTTATCCCAGGTTCGGTTCCACCTAAAGGCAGGGTTTACCCCCTATCGATACCTGAGTCGGAGGCCATGTCGACCTATATAAGAGAGAGTTTAGAGAAGGGGTTCATTCGTAAGTCTGTCTCTCCCGCGGGAGCTGGGTTTTTCTTTGTTCGGAAGAAAGAGGGTGATTTGCGTCCCTGCATAGATTACAGGGGTCTCAACGCAATCACAATAAAGAACAAATACCCATTACCTTTAATTTCGGAGCTCTTTGACAGACTGAGAGGAGCTCAAGTTTTTACGAAGTTGGATCTGCGGGGTGCGTATAACTTGGTACGAATTCGAAAGGGTGACGAATGGAAGACCGCTTTTAACACCCGAGACGGTCACTATGAATACCTCGTCATGCCTTTTGGGTTATGTAATGCACCCGCAGTATTTCAGGACTTCGTAAACGATGTGTTCAGGGATTTACTGTTATCCTCAGTAGTGGTGTATCTGGACGACATCCTGATTTTTTCTCCTGATCTGGAGACTCATCGTCAGGATGTCGTTCGTGTCCTTTCCCGTTTAAGGGAGCACTCATTGTTTGCTAAACTCGAGAAATGTGTATTCGAGCAGTCCTCATTGCCTTTTTTGGGTTACATTATCTCACAAGAGGGTCTGGCTATGGATCCTGCGAAGCTCTCTGCTGTCCTGCAATGGTCCGAACCTCATTCCTTGAAGGCGGTGCAACGCTTCTTAGGATTCATAAATTATTACAGGCAGTTCATACCCCATTTTTCTACTTTGGTGGCCCCTTTGGTGGCCTTGACTAAGAAAGGTGCTAATCCCAAAGCCTGGTCTACTGAGACATCTCAGGCTTTTGAGGCAGTAAAAAGACACTTTTCAACTGCTCCCGTTCTTCAAAGACCCGATGAGAATAAGCCCTTCCTCTTAGAGGTTGATGCCTCTTCAGTGGGTGCTGGTGCGGTCTTGTATCAAAAGAACGGTGCAGGTAGAAAAAGGCCGTGTTTCTTCTTTGCTAAAACCTTTTCACCGGCAGAGAGAAACTATACCATTGGGGATAGGGAACTGCTCGCCTTGAGATTAGCCTTGGAGGAGTGGCGTCACTTGCTGGAAGGAGCGAAACATCCTTTCCAGGTCTATACAGACCATAAGAATCTGACGTACTTACAAACCGCTCAGCGTCTGAATCCTCGCCAAGCCCGCTGGTCCTTGTTTTTCTCCCGCTTTCACTTCTCCATCAACTATCTGTCTGGGAGTAAGAATAACAAGGCAGACGCTCTGTCTCGCTCTATGCTTTCTACCCAGGAAGAGATTGACGAACCTCGTCTTATCCTTCCCTCCAGGGTTTTTCATACGCTCTCCCCTGTGACGTTAGACCAAATCCCACCGGGCAAGACCTTTGTTCCGCCTGATCGACAGAATGATATACTGTCATGGGCCCACACCTCAAAGGTGGGTGGGCATTTTGGTATTAGGCGGACACGAGAGTTACTGGAGAGGTGGTATTGGTGGCCACACTTAGCCAGCCACGTCAAGAGATATGTCGGTTCCTGCTACTCGTGTGCTCGCAACCGTCCATTACGGCAGAGACCGGCTGGGCTCTTGCATCCTTTACCAGTGCCAGATAGACCATGGGAGGTGGTAGGCATGGACTTTGTGGGTGATCTTCCATGTTCACAGGGACATAGATTTGTGTGGGTCATTACGGACCATTTCTCCCGGATGGTTCATCTCGTACCGTTATCGAGAATCCCATCTTCCAGGGTACTAGCCAAACTATTCCTCAAGCATGTCTTTAGGCTTCACGGGATGCCAGATCGTATCATTTGTGATAGAGGCCCGCAATTTACTTCCCGTTTCTGGCGAGATCTTTGTAGCCTTCTGCAAATTGAGTTGAATCTCTCTTCGGCATACCATCCGGAGACTAATGGTTTGGTTGAACGTACCAATCAATCTATGATTATATACCTTCGACACTTTGTTGCTGAGAACCACGATAACTGGTCCTCCCTCCTACCCTGGGCAGAATTTGCCCTTAACAATTCGCTGGCTGAGGCCACTGGGCAGACACCGTTCGTACTCAATAATGGGCAACACGCTAGGGTACCGGTACCGTTTCCCGCTGCTGCACCTCCTCCTCTTGTGGCCGACTGGGCAACTAATGCCAGAGAGGTTTGGGATCGGACTCAAGAGTCGATCCAAGCAGCTAAGGACCGTATGAAGACGGTGTCCGATCGGTTTCGTCGCCCGGCTCCTGTCTTTTCTCCAGGGGACTTTGTGTGGCTCTCTGCAAAACACGTGAGACTTAGAGTGAGCTCTGTCAAATTTGCTCCTCGCTTCCTGGGTCCTTATGAGGTTCTTCGACAGGTAAATCCTGCAGTCTATCAATTGAAGTTACCTGTCCATCTTAGGATTCATGACAAATTCCATGTCTCACTGCTAAAGCCGGCTATTTTACCTCACGCTCGTGAAGTGCACTCTCCTGCCTCTGATTCCTCTCGCTCTAGCTATGAGGTCCGAGCCATAGTTGGTTCTAAGATGGTTAGAGGGCGCAGGTTCTTCTTGATAGATTGGGAGGGCTATGGCCCGGAACATCGCTCTTGGGAGCCTGAGGAGGCTGTCCATGCTCCCGACTTAGTTGCCGATTACCTGCGTCGCCGGGAGGGGGGCCCTTGAGGGGGAGGTACTGTTACGGTTGCTGCGAGCACTGGAGACTATGTCCAGATTTCTTGCTACTGCACATGTGCGAGCGCTGGAGACTAAGTCCAGATTTCTTGCTACTGCACATGTGCGAGCGCTGGAGACTAAGTCCAGATTTCTTGCTACTGCACATGTGCGAGCGCTGGAGACTAAGTCCAGATTTCTTGCTACTGCACATGTGCGAGCGCCGGAGACTAAGTCCAATCTTGGAGCCATTGCACATGTGCGGGTGACATCATCGCTGACACGAGGTCACATGTCTCTGACACCTTCTATGCCGATTGGTCGCTGGTCATATGCTTGTGACGTCTTGCTCGGTGATAGGCCAGCATGACGTCACTCCTGTCGTTCTGGCAGCGGATTGGCTCTGGTGTCCTCCATCTTGGATGAGGCACAGAGTCTATATAAGACCCTGACACACGCCGCATGGTGCTCAGTCCTCTTGGTTCATGCATATGAGTAGACGCTCTGTGCGCGTTCCTCTAGGCATTCCTCTGTCTATGCTAGGTGAGCGCTACCGGCAGGGTAGCGTTCTTATACCTTACAGCTTCGGCTGCTGTCCGTATCCTTACCTCTTAGGGGAGCGGACATAGGCAGGTGCCTGAGGCACATGGTCTGGCTGGGCCTTGTGATTCTACTCGTAGGTGGACGTTGCCGCTAGGGTAACGTTCCTTATACTGCGTCTGGCAGTTGTTCGTATCCTCGCACACTAGGGGAGCGAACAGAGGTAGGAGCTTTGTGCGGCTTACGCTGCTGTTCGTCTCTTTTGCACCACTAGAAGAGCGGACCTAGGCAGGTGCCATATCTAGTGGTTCGTGTCCTCGCACACTAGTGGAGCGAACGCAGGTAGGAGCTTTGTGCGGCTTATGCTGCTGTTCGTCTCTTTTGCACCACTAGAAGAGCGGACCTAGGTAGGTGCCATTTCGCACACATTGCCTTTGTCTCTGTGATTATTAACAGAGATCATTCCACACACCCTCCAAGTAAGGGAGGAATTGCTTTACTTATTATATTTACTTACTTATTATATCCTTCTGTGAGTTAACAGAGGTATTGCACTCTGCCATAGTCTGCAGCAAAGTCTTTGCACGGTGGACCCTGACTGTCTGATACTCCTTTCGGTTATTATCAGACAGCCCCCCGTAACACTTACACTATTACAGCAGAAACCAAGCTATGATTTAGCTTGTTTTTTGCTGCTAGAACCGTTCTCGGACGTTTCTAAAACTATCGAGCTTTTGCAAAAAGCTCGAGTTCTAGTTCGATCTAGAACAGGCCCCAAAATCACTCGAGCCTAGAACTGGAGAATCACGAACCACGAACCGCGCTCAACTCTATTGGAGACACCACTTACTGTCAAACCAAAGTGAGCCAATCCATTACGTGAGCAGTGGAGGTGGAGGAGGATGCTACTGACGACGGTGGCTATGCAGTTCGCATGGGCTGTAAGCCTTGCCTAGCCTGGGATTTTTTTGGACATAGCAAAGGATCACCCAAGTCATGTAATCTAACAATCTCTAAGTAGAAGTCAAAAAATTTCAAGTTTGAGTACAACCACCATGAAGTGTCACATGGATATGAATTGATAGCGTGAGGATGTATTGCTCAGCTTTAGCCACTGTCAATGCAACATGCTTATTTGCCGTTCATTGCATGCATTGTTGCAGACTACACACAAGGGGCTGCAGTTTTTTCGGAGCTGCTTTTGTCTGTTTCTTCACTATAGCAATAGCAAAACGATCTTCGGGTGTGGAATTGGAGATGCTGTCTATGAACAGAATGGAAAATAAAGGTGTGTGTTACAGCAAGGAGCAACCGCGGAAACACTTTGTTCAATTGTGAGGGGAGTCATTTTGGAGTTTGGTGAGGAGTACCGTAACGCCAGTGAGCAGCATCTTGTGCCACAGACCAACATTCTTCCGGTGCTGTCTATACTGTTTACCATGATAGGAGCGTAAAGTCTGTATTTATGGCAAATGGACATCACAGTACCCGGGTACGGTAGGCTGTGCCCAGACAGTAATGCGTGCATGCAACACTTTGTTTTATTATCAAAACACATATCTGTTCTGGGTAGGACGACTATACAGACAATCACACTTACTGCCTCTGCACTGTCAAATTGTCACGTACAGTTTAAATCATAGAGGGACAGCGACACATGTTTACATTGAATGTTGCTTTTTAAAGGGTACTTTACATGCTGCAACATCGCTAGCGATCTCGTAGCGATGTGAAATTCTAGATCGCAAGTGCGATCTTTCGAGATCGCACATGCATAAAATGACCTATGTGTGCTCTCAAAAGATCACACTTGCGATCTAGAATTTCACATCGCTAACGAGATTTCTAGCGATGTCGCAGCATGTAAAGCACCCTTTAGATTTACATGACTGTTGCAGAGCTGTGTGGTTTGCATTCACAATGTTATCATCTGCCTTATCTGTGAGGCTTCAGCTAACAAGGGTATTCAGGGAGGGTGATGTGTTTTTTCTATGTTTAGGTAGATAACTGGGAAGCTCTTGTGATGCGCCACTAGTAAGTTGTCTTCGCACACACACACACACACACACACACACAAACACACAATTACTGCTGCTACGCAGAGGGATTAGCAAGCAGTAGGCAACTGAATAGATTGTTCTATTATTTCAATTTAATGCATGGTTCTTATTGTTTGTTTTGGGAAAGTGAAACAATCATTTATGAACCCAACTGCATACAGTGCTTTTCATGTTGCGTGGTTTTGCTGCATACTGGGGATCCCACCAAATACAAGACTTAAAATGAAGCATAAGTCGCAAAGGGAATTTCACTGTGCTACAATGCGGCCTAGAGGGGCTGTGCAACCACCGCCTGCCCCATCACGTGCATCTGCGTGCTCTTCATCCTCTGTGACTTTGGGGACAGCAGTCACACATGCTTTTTCACACTGAACTTCCACCCCGTTACCCGTAAGCGGGAGTGTGCTTGGCAGGTCGTCACTTGTTTTGTAAGTGCAAACAGATGGTATTGTTGAGCTGTCAGACATCGAGAGAACCACCATTGGATGAAGGAAACATTATATCCACGCCTGCACCTTCGTCAAAGATTGGCTGGACTACCTGCAGTTAATTATTGCGTTCCAGAAATGGAAAGGAGTGTAGAAAGCACATGTGTTGCACCTTGCTTGGCAGTAAAGGAACAATATCTTAGTATTCCAAACAATTTTATGATGGCAGAAAAAGAGTCAGCTCTTTGGGTCAATAAAATAGCGTGGCAAAAGTGGCAGGTGGGTACAGTGGCTGTGTTCTGTGGGTACCAGGACAGTAAAGGAAGCCTCACTTTCTATCCCTCCTAATGATGAAATGCAGCAAGGAATTCCATGAGTTTACTATAAAAATAGCGTAGCTAAATGAGCAGGAGGGTGTAATGCAGAGATGCTGGAAATTGCTTGCCACCAGTGGGGCAGAAATGGAGTACAACAGCCACTTTTTGTATGCCACTAAGTTGCAGCATTTTTTGCTATTATTATAGCTTATTAAAAACAGAGCAGGAGGGTGTAATGCTGAGGTGCTAGAAATAGCTTGGCACCAGTGGGGCACAAATGGAGTACAACAGACACTTTTTGGATGCCACTAAGTTGCAGCATTTTTTGCTATTATTATAGCTTATTAAAAGCAGAGCAGGAGGGTGTAATGCTGAGGTGCTAGAAATAGCTTGGCACCAGTGGGGCACAAATGCAGTACAACATCCACTTTTTGTATGCCACTAAGTTGCAGCATTTTTTGCTATTATTATAGCTTATTAAAAACAGAGCAGGAGGGTGTAATGCAGAGGTGCTAGAAATAGCTTGCCACCATTGGGACACAAATGGAGTACAACAGCCACTTTTTGTATGCCACTAAGTTGCAGCATTTTTTGCTATTATTATAGCTTATTAAAAACAGAGCAGGAGGGTGTAATGCAGAGGTGCTAGAAATAGCTTGGCACCAGTGGGTCACAAATGGAGTACAACAGCCACTTTTTGTATGCCACTAAGTTGCAGCATTTTTTGCTATTATTATAGCTTATTAAAAACAGAACAGGAGGGTGTAATGCAGAGGTGCTAGAAATAGCTTGGCCCCAGTGGGGCACAAATGGAGTACAACAGCCACTTTTTGGATGCCACTAACTGGCAGCACTCTTTTAAATTAAAATGGCTTTGCAAAAATGTGCAGGAGGGTGTAATGCAGAGGTGCTAGAAATAGCTTGGCACCATTGGGGACACAAATGGAGTACAACAGCCACTTTTTGTATGCCACTAAGTTGCAGCATTTTTTGCTATTATTATAGCTTATTAAAAACAGAGCAGGAGGGTGTAATGCAGAGGTGCTAGAAATAGCTTGGCACCAGTGGGGCACAAATGGAGTACAACAGCCACTTTTTGTATGCCACTAAGTTGCAGCATTTTTTGCTATTATTATAGCTTATTAAAAGCAGAGCAGGAGGGTGTAATGCAGAAGTGCTAGAAATAGCTTGGCACCAGTGGGTGTTATGATCCGGAACCATGGAAGACCACCACAAATCATTGGTAAAAGGTGACAAGAGCATTGGCAACTAATCTGGCCGCCATCCCCTTACTAACCATAACAACTAGAAGTAGCCGAGGGGTGAACTAACATCCTGTGCACCGCGAACCCAGCCGGAGAACTAACTATCCTAAAGTAAGGAAAGATGAATAACTCTCTGCCTCAGAAAATAGACAAGAATAGCAAGCCCCCCATATTCAAAGACTGCGGTGATATAGGAAAAACACAATACACAGATAGATGACAGGATTAGCAAAAGGTGAGGCCCCCACTGACTAACATAGGAAAAGTCAGGAAAGGGGCTGATGGTGGCCAGAGAAAAACCCTGCAAAAATCCAAATTCCTGATAGTACAAAAAGGCCCTCAGATCGCACGATCTGAACTCCGTCCTATACCAGGTGCTGTTGTCATACCAATAAACAGAAAAGAGGAATCACAACAAATTCAACAAGCCACAAACACATGGACCCAAAGGAGCTATACTCCAAACAGAACTGCAGGGAGTTCCCCAGCCAAGCAACTGAGGGGGAAAATCCCTGCATGCAAAAAGACTAAAAACAACCACAGCAAATGACAAACCCCGATAAGAGCAAAAGAACCAAACAATAAATGAAGAGCAAGCACTTATCTGGGGTAGATGTGGTGTGGAGCAGAATGAAGCAGGCTGGTGATACAAAGAACAACTGACATCCGGCATAGCCTGCTATCAGACCAGGATTTAAATAAGCTGAGATTTAGCAAAGGAAACGCCCATAGCACAACACACCTGGTCCAAGTCCAAACCATTCCTGGCCACCAGAGGGAGCCTCCCAGCAGCCAAAACATAACTAACATTCACAACAGTACCCCCCCTTGAGGAGGGGTCACCAACGCCACCGGGTCACTCGGGATGAGCATGATGGAAAGCGCGAACCAACCTGTCCGCATGAATGTCAGAAGCCATAACCCAAGAGTTATCCTCCTACCCATAACCCTTCCATTTCACAAGGTACTGAAGCTGACGCCTACTGTGATGGGAATCCAGAATTTTTTCAACCTCATACTCCAGATCCCCTTGTACCAAAACAGGGTCAGGAGGCGCTGCTGCAGGAACTGTTGGCTCCACATGTTTCTTCAACAAGGACTTATGGAAGACACTGTGAATCTTAAATGACGCAGGCAGAGTCAAACGGAAAGATACAGGGTTGATAATCTCCGAAATCTTATAAGGTCCAATAAATCTGGGCTTAAATTTAGGAGATGGAACTCTCATAGGAATATTTTTAGAGGACAACCACACCATGTCCCCTACTTTAAACCGGGGACCAACAGTCCGACGCTGGTTGGCAAACTTTTGGGCAGTTTCTTGGGACTGAAACAATTTATCCACTACCTGCCCCCAAATCTCCTGCATTCTGTTGACCACCGAATCCACCCCTCGACAGTCAGACGCCTCAAGCTGCCCTGAGAGGAGGTGATACCCAAAATTGCAGAAAAAGGGGGACACCAATGTGGTAGAGCTAGCTCTATTTTTAAGGGCAAATTCAGCCAAAGGCAAAAATGAAACCCAGTCATCCTGATCCCCAGAAACAAAACACCGTAAATAGGTCTCCAGGGTCTGGTTAGCCCTTTCAGTCTGACCGTTGGTTTGAGGATGAAACGCCGAGGAGAAAGACATCTGAACACCCAATTTGGAGCAAAAAATCCTCCAAAACCTGGATACAAACTGCACCCCTCTGTCAGAAACAATGTTTTCGGGAATACCATGCAAACGAACAACATGTTGGAAAAACAAAGGCACCAACTCTGATGAAGACGGCAACTTAGATAGGGGAACCAAGTGGACCATCTTGGAGAATCTGTCACAGATCACCCAAATCACAGTCATTTTCTGAGAGACGGGAAGCTCTGAAATAAAATCCATAGAGATGTGCGTCCAAGGTTTCTTAGGTACAGGCAAGGCAATAATAGCCCACTAGAACGTGAACAACAGGGCTTGGACCTAGAACAAACTCCACACGACTGCACAAAACGACGGACATCCTGGGACAGGGAAGGCCACCAAAAAGAGCGTCTCACAAGATCCCGAGTACCAAAAATGCCAGGATGACCCGCCAAAACAGAGCAATGAACCTCAGAGACAACTTGGTCTCTCCATTGATCCAGGACAAACAGTTTCCCCGTAGAACATCTCTCAGGTTTATCCCCCTGAAATTCCACCAGTGCCAACCGCAGATCAGACAAAATAGCTGGGAAAACTACACCATCATTCAGGATAGTAGACGGTTCGACAACCTCCAAAGAGTCAGCGCAGAAACTCCTGGAAAGGGCATCAGCCTTAACATTCTTGGTGCCCGGCAAAAAAGAAACCACAAAATTAAACCGGGTAAAAAACAAAGCCCACCTGGCCTGCCGAGGATTCAACCTCTTGGCCGATTCCAGATAGATGAGATTCTTGTGGTCCGTAAGCCCCACGACTTGATGCCTAGCCCCCTCCAACCAATGCCTCCACTCTTCAAATGCCTACTTCATAGCCAATAATTCCCGGTTCCCCACATCATAATTCCGTTCAGAAGGAGCAAACTTCCGAGAGAAAAAGGCACAGGGCTTAAGTTTACCCGAAGTAGCATCTCGTTGAGACAGAACAGCACCTGCTCTGATCTCTGAGGCATTGATCTCAACTTGAAATGGGCGAGACACATCAGGTTGCTGCAGGACTGGGGCAGAAGTGAATCATCTTTTAAGCTCCTGGAAGGCCACAATTGCCTCTGTAGTCCAATGCTCAGCATCAGCTCCCTTCTTTGTCAAATCTGTCAGAGGTTTGACAATGGCAGAAAAATTGGCTATAAATTTACGGTGAAAATTAGCAAACCCAAAAAAACGCTGCAGGGATTTCAGAGAAGTCGGTTACACCCAGTCGTAAATAGCCTGAACCTTAACCGGGTCCATTTCGATAGCGGAGGGAGACAAGATGAAACCCAAAAAGGAAATCCTTTGCACCCCAAAGAGGCACTTTGACCCCTTAACGTACAGTGCATGATCCTTAAGTATCTGAAAAACAGCCCGTACTTGCCCAACATGAGAGTCCCAATCAGCAGAAAAAATCAAGATGTCATCCAAATACATAATCAAAAATTTACCAATAAGGTCCCAAAAAATATCATTCATGAAGGCCTGGAAGACGGAGGGTGCATTAGTGAGCCCAAAAGGCATCACTAGGTACTCAAAATGCCCCTCAGGAGTATTAAAAGCCGTCTTCCATTCATCACCCTCCTTAATACGGATGAGATTATACGCACCCTTGAGATCCAGTTTCGTAAACCATTTGTCACTCTTCACTCTAGAGAACAGATCAGACATCAGAGGCAAAGATTAATGATATTTGACCGTAATTTTATTAAGAAGACGGTAATCAATACAAGGCCTCAGCGAACCATCTTTCTTAGCAACAAAGAAGAAGCCGGCACCCAAAGGAGAAGATGAGGGCCGAATGTGGCCCTTCTCCAATGATTCCCTGATGTATGACCGCATGGCATCATGTTCGGGCACAGACAAGTTGAAAATCCGCCCCTTGGGAAATTTACAACCAGGCACCAACTCAATGGCACAGTCACAGTCCCGGTGTGGGGACAGAGAATCAGATTCCTGGTCATTAAATACATCACGGAAATCAGACAAGATGGCCGGAACATCAACTGCCTGAACAGACGTGGACGACACGGAAAGGTCCTGATGTAAACCTTGACAACCCCAACTAGCTACTGACAAGGATCTCCAGTCAAGAACTGGATTATGGGTCTGCAACCACGGAAATCCCAGTACCAAGGTATCCTGTAGATTATGCAATACTAAAAATGTACAAGTTTCCTGATGCGCTGGTGCAACTCTCATGGGCACCTGGGTCCAAAATTGGGGTTTATGTTCTGCCAAAGGGGTAGCATCAATGCCCCTTAAAGGAATAGGAGTTTGCAAAGGAACCATGGGGAAACCACAATCCCTAGCAAACCCAAAATCCAGCAAATTGAGTGCTGCCCCGGAGTCCACAAAGGCAAATGCAGAAAAGGAAGACAAGAGGCAAATCAATGTGACAGACAAAAGAAACTTTGGTTGCAAAGAACCCACAGTAACAGAAGTAGCCAATCTCCTTTCACGTTTCGGGCAGACAGAGATGTTATGAGAAGCGTCTCCACAATAGAAGCACAGTCTATTCTTCCGTCTGAACCCCTGCCGACTAGCATTAGAAAGGACCCTATCACACTCCATAGGCTCCAAAGGCTGTTCCACAGGCACAAAACAAGCAGGTATCTTCCTGCGCTCACGTAACCGTCTATCAATCTGAATGGCCAAGGTCATAGAGGCATCAAGACCAGAAGGGACGGGAAATCCTACCATTACATCCTTCACAGAATCAGCAACACCCTTCCGAAAAAGAGCCGCAAGCGCATCATCATTCCATTTGGTAAGGACCGCCCACTTTCAAAATTTCTGACAAAAAGTTTCTGCAGAATCCAAACCTTGAGTTAAGGACAACAAGAATTTTTCTGCTTGGTCCACAATATTGGGTTCATCATATAATAAACCCAAGGCCTGAAAAAAGGAGTCCACATCACTGAGAATCGGATCATCAGACGCTAAAGCCCAGTCCTCAGGGTCACCACGCAGTAAGGAGATGACAATCTTAACCTGCTGTACGGGATTCCCTGAGGACTTAGGGCGCAGGTCAAAAAATAATTTACAAGTATTTTTGAAGCTCAAAAATCTCGACCTAGCTCCCGAAAAAAATTCAGGAACGGGAATCTTAGGCTCTGCAAAGGGAGTCTGTGCAAGATAAGACTCTATACGACGAACCTTAGCATCAAGATGAGCAACATGCTCACCCAATTCATCCATGCTAGACAAAAGAAATCTTCCACGGAACCCAAAGAAGACGAGGAAAAACACCAAAAAAAAAAAATTCTCAGCAGACTTTTTTCTTTTTTTTTTTTCCTTCTTAAGAGTACCCTTTAAATTTGTTGGCCGGATGTACTGTTATGATCCGGAACCAAGGAAGACCACCACAAATCATTGGTAAAAGGTGACAAGAGCATTGGCAACTAATCTGGCCGCCATCCCCTTACTAACCATAACAACTAGAAGTAGCCGAGGGGTGAACTAACATCCTGTGCACCGCGAACCCAGCCGGAGAACTAACTATCCTAAAGGAAGGAAAGATGAATAACTCTCTGCCTCAGAAAATAGACAAGAATAGCAAGCCCCCCACATTCAAAGACTGCGGTGATATAGGAAAAACACAATACACAGATAGATGACAGGATTAGCAAAAAGGTGAGGTCCCCCACTGACTAACATAGGAAAGGACAGGAAAGGGGCTGATGGTGGCCAGAGAAAAACCCTGCAAAAATCCAAATTCCTGATAGTACAAAAAGGCCCTCAGATCGCACGATCTGAACTCCGTCCTATACCAGGTGCTCTTGTCATACCAATGAACAGAAAACAAGAATCACAACAAATTCAACAAGCCACAAACACATGGACCCAAAGGAGCTATACTCCAAACAGAACTGCAGGGAGTTCCCCAGCCAAGCAACTGAGGGGGAAAATCCCTGCATGCAAAAAGACTGAAAACAACCACAGCAAATGACAAACCCCGATAAGAGCAAAAGAACCAAACAATAAATAAAGAGCAAGCACTTATCTGGGGTAGATGTGGTGTGGAGCAGAATGAAGCAGGCTGGTGATACAAAGAACAACTGACATCCGGCATAGCCTGCTATCAGACCAGGATTTAAATAAACAGAGAGTTAGCAAAGGAAACACCCATAACACAACACACCTGGTCCAAGTCCAAACGATTCCTGGCCACCAGTGGGAGCCTCCCAGCAGCCAAAACATAACTAACATTCACAACAAGTGGGGCACAAATGGAGTACAACAGCCACTTTTTGGATGCCACTAAGTTGCAGCATTTTTTGCTATTATTATAGCTTATTAAAAACAGAGCAGGAGGGTGTAATGCAGAGGTGCTAGAAATAGCTTGGCACCATTGGGGCACAAATGGAGTACAACAGCCACTTTTTGTATGCCACTAAGTTGCAGCATTTTTTGCTATAATTAGAGCTTATTAAAAACAGAGCAGGAGGGTGTAATGCAGAGGTGCTAGAAATAGCTTGGCACCAGTGGGGCACAAATGGGGTACAACAGCTACTTTTTGTATGCCACTAGGTTGCAGCATTTTTTGCTATTATTATAGCTTATTAAAAACAGAGCAGGAGGGTGTAATACAGAGGTGCTAGAAATAGCTTGGCACCATTGGGGCACAAATGGAGTACAACAGCCACTTTTTGTATGCCACTAAGTTGCATCATTTTTTGCTATTATTAGAGCTTATTAAAAACAGAGCAGGCGGGTGTAATGCAGAGATGCTAAAAATAGCTTGGCACCAGTGGGGCACAAATGGAGTACAACAGCCACTTTTTGTATGCCACTAAGTTGCAGCATTTTTTTTGCTATTATTATAGCTTATTAAAAACAGAGCAGGAGGGTGTAATACAGAGGTGCTAGAAATAGCTTGGCACCATTGGGGCACAAATGGAGTACAACAGCCACTTTTTGTATGCCACTAAGTTGCATCATTTTTTGCTATTATTAGAGCTTATTAAAAACAGAGCAGGAGGGTGTAATGCTGAGGTGCTAGAAATAGCTTGGCACCAGTGGGGCACAAATGGAGTACAACAGACACTTTTTGGATGCCACTAAGTTGCAGCATTTTTTGCTATTATTTTAGCTTGTTAAAAACAGAGCAGGAGGGTGTAATGCAGAGGTGCTAGAAATAGCTTGGCACCAATGGGGCACAAATTGAGTACAACAGCCACTTTTTCGATGCCACTAAGTTTCCTCAGTGGTTGCTATTATAATGGTTGTGGGTCAGTGTAGAGGAAAGGAAGCCTCACTTTCTATCCCTCTTAATGGTGAAATGCAGCAAGGAAGTCCCTGAGCTTAGCTACACAGACGCTGTTATCTGTAGCTGTTAAAAACTCTTTCCACGGACCTGACTGTCACCTATGGCTCTGAGCCTGCTGTAATTATCCCTTACAAGGGCTGAAAGAAATTTCTATCCCTAGTCTGTATAGCGCTGTGTGTAGAGCGTACACAGCAGTATCGGAGACAGGAGCTGCGCCAGCGGTGACTGACACCCAGATGCAGAAGGCAGATAATGGCGTCCAGATGGGCAGATACCCGTTTTTATAATGCAGGGACATGTGACATGGACAGCCTATGACACATGCCCTTGCTTCTCTGGCAAAAAGTCCACTTAGCTGTGCGTGTGTCTGGGATTGGCTAACATGCTGGCCCGCCCCACTACACGCGCACTTAGGGAAGGAAGACAAGGAAAAAAAAAAATGTCGATCGCCATTATCCCAGCAGCAGTGATCTGAATGCACAGTCCCTGCACACTATACGCTGAAATTTCATAACAGTGTGAGTCACAGAGTGACTTACACTATTACAGCGAAAAGCCAGCTAGTAATTAGCTTGGCTTTTTGCTGCTAGAACCGTTCTCAAATGGAACTAGAACTATCGAGCTTTTAGAAAAAAGCTCGAGTTCTAGTTCGATCTAGAACAGCCCCCAAAATCACTCGAACCATGAACTGGAGAACCACGAACCGCGCTCAACTCTAGTGGGCACCCCTATTAATGTTAACCTTTTTTCTTTATAACAATTTGGATTTTTGCAACAGCTATTTCAGTTCCATATATCTAATAACTGATGGAATCAGTAATATTTCTGGATTGAAATGAGGTTTATTGTACTAACAGAAAATTTGCAATCTGCATTTAAACAAAATTTGACTGGTGCAAAAGTATGGGCATCTCAACATAAAAGTGACATTAATATTTTGTAGATCCTCCTTTTGCAAAAATAACAGCCTCTAGTCGCTTCCTGTAGCTTTTAATGAGTTCCTGGATCCTGGATGAAGGTATATTTGACCATTCCTGTTTACAAAACAATTCCAGTTCAGTTAAGTTTGATGGTCGCCGAGCAGGGACAGCACGCTTCAAATCATCCCACAGATGTTCAATGATATTCAGGTCTGGGGACTGGGATAGCCATTCCAGAACATTGTAATTGTTCCTCTGCATGAATGCCTGAGTAGATTTGGAGCGGTGTTTTGGATCATTGTCTTGCTGAAATATCCATCCCCTGCGTAACTTCAACTTCGTCACTGATTCTTGCACATTATTGTCAAGAATCTGCTGATACTGAGTTGAATCCATGTGACCCTCAACTTTAACAAGATTCCCGGTGCTGGCATTGGCCACACAGCCCCAAAGCATGATGGAACCTCCACCAAGTTTTACTGTGGGTAGCAAGAGCTTTTCTTGGAATGCCGTGTTTTTTTGCCTCCATACAGAACGCCTTTTTGTATGACCATTAACTCAATCTTTGTTTCATCAGTCCACAGGAACTTCTTCTAAAATGTAACTGGTTTGTCCAAATGTGCTTTTGCATACCTCAAGCGACTCTGTTTGTGGCGTGCTTGCAGAAACGGCTTCTTTCACATCACTCTCCCATACAGCTTCTCCTTGTGCAACGTGTTCTGTATTGTAGACCGATGCACATTGACACCATCTGCAGCAAGATGATGCTGCAGGTCTTTGGAGGTGGTCTGTGGATTGTCCTTGACTGTTCTCACCATTTTTCTTCTCTGCCTTTCTGATATTTTTCTTGGCCTGCCACTTCTGGGCTTAACAAGAACTGTACCTGTGTTCTTCCATTTCCTTACTATGTTTCTCACAGTGGAAACTGACAGTTTAAATCTCTGAGACAACTTTTTGTATCCTTCCCCTGAACAACTATGTTGAATAATCTTTGTTTTCAGATCATTTGAGAGCTGTTTTGAGGAGCCCATGATGCCACTCTTCATAGGAGATTCAAATAGGAGAACAACTTGCAAGTGGCCACCTTAAATACCTTTTCTCATGAATGGATACACCTGCCTATGAAGTTCAAAGCTCAATGAGGTTCCAAAACCAATTTAGTGCTTTAGTAAGTCAGTAAAAAGTAGTTAGGAGTAGAGTTGAGCGCCGTTCGCGGTTCGAGGTTCTCCAGTTCTAGGCTCGAGTGATTTTGGGGCCTGTTCTAGATCGAACTAGAACTCGAGCTTTTTCCAAAAGCTCGATAGTTCTAGAAACGTTCGATAATGGTTCTAGCAGCAAAAAAACAGCTAATTCCTAGCTGGCTTTCCGCTGTAATAGTGTAAGTCACTCTGTGACTCACACTATTATGAAATTTCAGTGTATAGTGTGCGAGAACAGCGCCTTCAGATCACTGCTGTTTGTATAATGGCGATCGCCATTTTTTTTTTTTTTCCTTGTCTTCCTTCCCTAAGCGCGCGCGTGTAGTGGGGAGGGCCATTATGGCAGCCAATCCCAGACACACACACAGCTAAGTGGACTTTTAGCCAGAGAAGCAACGGCATGTGTGACAGGATGTCCATGTCACATGTCCCTGCATTATAAAAACGAGTATCTGCCCGTCCGGACGCCATTATCTCTTCTGCGTCCTTGGTGTCAGACATCACTGGCGCAGCTCAGTCCTTTGTCCTATCGCCGATACTGCTGTATGCGCTCCATACACAGTGCTGGACAGCTAAGGGATAGCACTTTCCATAAGTCCTTTTAAGGGCTCGTACCGGCAGGGTCAGAGCCATAGGTGACAGGTCCTGAAAACAGAGACAGCGTCTGTGTAGCTAAGGTCAGGGATTTAGTCGCTGCATTTCCCCATTAGGAGGGAATAGAAAGGCAGGCTTCCTTTCCTCTACCCAGAGCCCCACAAACCTGGCACTGTACCCTCCTGTCCTCTGCACACTCCAACTCATTATAACTAAGCCATTATACTAGCAAACACTCAGTGTACCTAGTGTCATCCTAAACGTGGCTATTGGACTTTTGTCTAGTCCCACTTGTGCAAAGATATTTGCAGCACGTCTGCATGCATTGCACACTCAAACTCATTATAACTAAGCCATTATACTAGCAAACACTCAGTGTACCTAGTGGCATCCTAATCGTGGCTATTGGACTTTTGTCTAGTCCCACTAGTGCAAAGATATTTGCAGCACGTCTGCCTGCATTGCACACTCAAACTCATTATAACTAAGCCATTATACTAGCAAACACTCAGTGTACCTAGTGGCATCCTAAACGTGGCTATTGGACTTTTGTCTAGTCCCACTAGTGCAAAGATATTTGCAGCACGTCTGCCTGCATTGCACACTCAAACTCATTATAACTAAGCCATTATACTAGCAAACACTCAGTGTACCTAGTGGCATCCTAAACGTGGCTATTTGACTTTTGTCTAGTCCCACTAGTGCAAAGATATTTGCTGCACGTCTGCCTGCATTGCACACTCCAACTCATTATAACTAAGCCATTATACTAGCAAACACTCAGTGTACCTAGTGGCATCCTAAACGTGGCTATAGGACTTTTGTCTAGTCCCACTAGTGCAAAGATATTTGCAGCACGTCTGCCTGCATTGCACACTCCAACTCATTATAACTAAGCCAATATACTAGCAAACACTCAGTGTACCTAGTGTCATCCTAAACGTGGCTATTGGACTTTTGTCTAGTCCCACTAGTGCAAAGATATTTGCTGCACGTCTGCCTGCATTGCACACTCAAACTCATTATAATTAAGCCATTATACTAGCAAACACTCAGTGTACCTAGTGGCATCCTAAACGTGGCTATTGGACTTTTGTCTAGTCCCACTACTGCAAAGATATTTGCAGCACGTCTGCCTGCATTGCACACTCCAACTCATTATAACTAAGCCATTATACTAGCAAACACTCAGTGTACCTAGTGGCATCCTAAACGTGGCTATTGGACTTTTGTCTAGTCCCACTAGTGCAAAGATATTTGCAGCACGTCTGCCTGCATTGCACACTCAAACTCATTATAACTAAGCTATTATACTAGCAAACACTCAGTGTACCTAGTGGCATCCAAAACGTGGCTATTTGACTTTTGTCTAGTCCCACTAGTGCAAAGATATTTGCAGCACATCTGCCTGCATTGCACACTCCAACTCATTATAACTAAGCCAATATACTAGCAAACACTCAGTGTACCTAGTGTCATCCTAAACGTGGCTATTGGACTTTTGTCTAGTCCCACTAGTGCAAAGATATTTGCAGCACGTCTGCCTGCATTGCACACTCAAACTCATTATAACTAAGCCATTATACTAGCAAACACTCAATGTACCTAGTGGCATCCTAAACGTGGCTATTGGACTTTTGTCTAGTTCCACTAGTGCAAAAATATTTGCAGCACGTCTGCCTGCATTGCACACTCAAACTCATTATAACTAAGCCATTATACTAGCAAACACTCAGTGTACCTAGTGGCATCCTAAACGTGGCTATTGGACTTTTGTCTAGTCCCACTAGTGCAAAGATATTTGCAGCATGTCTGCCTGCATTGCACACTCAAACTCATTATAACTAAGCCATTATACTAGCAAACACTCAGTGTACCTAGTGGCATCCTAAACGTGGCTATTTGACTTTTGTCTAGTCCCACTAGTGCAAAGATATTTGCAGCACGTCTGCCTGCATTGCACACTCAAACTCATTATAACTAAGCCATTATACTAGCAAACACTCAGTGTACCTAGTTGCATCCTAAACGTGGCTATTTGACTTTTGTCTAGTCCCACTAGTGCAAAGATATTTGCAGCACGTCTGCCTGCATTGCACACTCCAACTCATTATAACTAAGCCATTATACTAGCAAACACTCAGTGTACCTAGTGGCATCCTAAACGTGGCTATTTGACTTTTGTCTAGTCCCACTAGTGCAAAGATATTTGCAGCACGTCTGCCTGCATTGCACACTCAAACTTATTATAACTAAGCCATTATACTAGCAAACACTCAGTGTACCTAGTGGCATCCTAAACGTGGCTATTGGACTTTTGTCTAGTCCCA
This sequence comes from Anomaloglossus baeobatrachus, assembly GCF_048569485.1. NCBI lineage: Eukaryota > Metazoa > Chordata > Amphibia > Anura > Aromobatidae > Anomaloglossus > Anomaloglossus baeobatrachus. The sequence continues at coordinate 271,883,342 of NC_134354.1, read as the reverse complement.
CTAGTGCAAAGATATTTGCAGCACGTCTGCCTGCATTGCACACTCAAACTCATTATAACTAAGCCATTATACTAGCAAACACTCAGTGTACCTAGTGGCATCCTAAACGTGGCTATTGGACTTTTGTCTAGTCCCACTAGTGCAAAGATATTTGCTGCACGTCTGCCTGCATTGCACACTCAAACTCATTATAACTAAGCCATTATACTAGCAAACACTCAGTGTACCTAGTGGCATCCTAAACATGGCTATTGGACTTTTGTCTAGTCCCACTAGTGCAAAGATATTTGCAGCACGTCTGCCTGCATTGCACACTCAAACTCATTATAATTAAGCCATTATACTAGCAAACACTCAGTGTACCTAGTGGCATCCTAAACGTGGCTATTGGACTTTTGTCTAGTCCCACTACTGCAAAGATATTTGCAGCACGTCTGCCTGCATTGCACACTCAAACTCATTATAACTAAGCCATTATACTAGCAAACACTCAGTGTACCTAGTGGCATCCTAAACGTGGCTATTTGACTTTTGTCTAGTCCCACTAGTGCAAAGATATTTTCAGCACGTCTGCCTGCATTGCACACTCAAACTCATTATAACTAAGCCATTATTCTAGCAAACACTCAGTGTACCTAGTGGCATCCTAAACGTGGCTATTGGACTTTTGTCTAGTCCCACTAGTGCAAAGATATTTGCAGCACGTCTGCCTGCATTGCACACTCCAACTCATAGTTACTAATCCATTATACTAGCAATTTATGCTGCCAGTTTAAGGGCCGTAGTTGCATTGTCAGAGATATTTATTCTTTATTATTCTGCTGTTAATAAAGCTAGACCACCGCTGCAATCTACACCACCTCTCAATTTTTACTACCACATTTTCAGTGCACAATCTTGTCGCAATCAACATGAGTGGCAAAATGACAGATGCTGGTGGAAAGGGGAAGAGGCGTGGTGGAAAAGGAAAAAAAGGTTTTGTCCGTGGGGAAGGTGGCAAAGCTCCATTATCATCTGCTGAAGATAGACCATCTACCAGCAAAAGTAAGATGTCTACTACTTACCGTGGACAATCCAATGTGCTCCCTTTTTTACGGACACGAACAACAGGAACAAAGGTAGATGATTGCCAAAAAAGGAAAATGCTTGAATGGATCTCAAGTGGTCCAACAAGTGCCCTCTCAGCCACTTCAAGTACCGCATCCAAAAAACACCAGTCCTCTGAGTTGTCATCCCAATCAAACTTGCTTTCTCCCAGCTCTGAAGTCTCCATCAGCCCTGCACAGTATGGTGGAACTGAGATGGCTGAGTCTGCAGAGCTGTTCAGTCACACTATAGCCTGGGAATCAGAGGTCTGCTCCCAAGCTACAGTGAGTACAGAACATGAATGGTCTGCAGTGATGCCCAGAACCTTTGTGACTCTGATTCAGGCCGTGAGGACCAAGTTTCTGAGCATAATGTTGACCCTTTGTCACAAACTGTAACACCTGTGGTTATAGACAATGAGGAACATACTGATGAAGATGAGACGCAGATACCCGATTGGGATGACAACTTAAATATTCGGTCAGGGCAAGAAGAGGCTCGGTCTGAGGGGGAGGGGAGTGCAAACACAACAATTGATGATGACGTTCTAGATCTCACCTACTGTCAACCCACAGTCAGGCACTCGAGGAGGTCAACAGAGGTGGTGGAGGAGGATGCAACTGATGACGAAGTTACCTTGCGCCTTCCTGGACAGAGTCGGAGTACTGGTAGCACGTCTACAACTGCATCCTCAGCCACCACTCTGCCTCTGAGCACTAGTCGTGGTGGATCAACAGGTCGCATGCCCTCTAAGCCTTGCCTAGCCTGGTCCTTTTTTGACATAGCAAAAGATCCCCAAATTATGTGATCTGTAAAATTTGTCATGGTTCTATTAGTAGAGGTCAAAACCTCAGCAGTTTGACAACTTCTTCCATGAATCGTCACATGAATAAATATCATATGTCCCGGTGGGAAGCTCACCTTGCTGCAATGCAGCCTAGCGGAGCGAACCATCCACCGCCTGCCCCTTCCAGTGCATCCGCGCGCTCTTCATCTTCTATGACTGTGGGGACAGCTGTCACACCTGTTTTTCCACGCACAACTTCCACCACTGTAACCGCAACAGGCAGTTTGCTTGGTAGGTCGTCAGTTGGTTTGGAAGGGGAAACAAGTGAGTGTGTACAGCTCTCTCAGACATCGATAGCACCAACGTTGGATGAAGGCAACATCAGGTCTCTGCCTGCACTTTCCTCACAAACCTGCATTTTTCCAGGGACACCCTACTCAATACCGTGTACACACAGCAGCCAGATCTCTGTCCCTCAGATGTGGTCAAATAAAAGGCCACTTCCTGCGACCCATGACAAAGCTAAGAGGTTGACTCTATCCCTCTGTAAGCTCTTGGCTACCGAAATGCTGCCTTTCCGCCTAGTGGACACACAGGATTTTAGAGACCTTATGTCTGTCGCTGTGCCCCAGTACCAGATGCCTAGTCGCCACTACTTCTCTAAGAAAGGTGTGCCCGCGCTACACCAGCATGTCGCACACAACATCACCGCTTCCTTGAGAAACTCTGTGTGTGAACGGGTGCATTTCACCACCGATACTTGGACCAGTAAGCATGGACAGGGGCGTTACATGTCGCTGACTGGGCACTGGGTAACTATGGTGATAGATGTTGAAGGGTCTGCTGCACAAGTCTTGCCGTCCCCACGACTTGTGTGTCAATCCTCTGTCTGTCCAAGTTCCGCCACTGCTTCTGCCTCCTCCACCTCATCTGGGTCCTCCACCTCCACCCCAAGCCTGCCTGGTCAGGCCACCAGCGTTCTCACTGCGCAGAAGTAATCACGCACGCCTCATTACTATGCTGGCAGCAGAGCGCAATGGCATCAGGCGGTCTTTAGCTTGACATGTCTTGGGAATAAGAGTCACACAGCTGAGGAGTTGTGGTCAGCTCTGCGGTCCGAGTTTAATAAATGGTTGTCTCCGCTCAACCTGCAGCCTGGTAAGGCTGTGTGCGACAATGCTGCAAACCTGGGTGCGGCCCTTCGCCTGGGCAAGGTGACACACGTGCCTTGTATGGCTCACGTGTTGAACCTTGTTGTCCAGCAATTCTTAACACACTATCCTGGCCTAGACGGCCTTCTGACCAGGGCACGAAAACTGTCTGCTCACTTCCGCCGTTCAAGCGCCGCAGCTGAGCCACTTGCATCGCTCCAGAAGTCTTTCGGCCTGCCGGTTCATCGCCTGAAATGCGATGTGGCAACACGCTGGAATTTAACTCTCCACATGTTACAGCGACTGTGGCAGCACCGCCGAGCCCTGGTGCAATACGTCATGACGTATAGCCTGGGCCAACGAGATGCAGAGGTGGGGCAGATCACCCTGATGGAGTGGTCTCAGATCAAGGACCTATGCACCCTTCTGCACAGTTTCGACATGGCGACGAATATGTTTAGCGCTGACAATGCCATTATCAGCATGACAATTCCAGTCATTTACATGCTGGAGCACACGCTAAACACTATTCGGAGTCAGGGGGTGGGACAACAGGAATGGGTGGAACTACAGGAGGATTCATATGCGCAAGGGACAACAACATCACCAAGGTCCACACATTCATCATCACCAACGCGGCAGGCATGGGACCATGGGGGACAGGGATCAACAAGGGCGCATGGTAGCAGGCTAAATGTTGAGGAAGGTGCAGGAGAATATGAAGAAATGGAGGACGAACTGTCCATGGACATGGAAGACTCAGCGGATGAGGGAGACCTTGGTCAAATTTCTGTTGAAAGAGGTTGGGGGGAGATGTCAGAGGAAGAAAGAACGGTTAGCACCTCTATGCCACAAACACAGCGTGGACTTGGTCCGCATGGCTGCGCAAGACACATGAGTGCCTTCTTGTTGCACTACCTCCAACATGACCCTCGTATTGTCAAAATTAGAAGTGATGATGACTACTGGATTGCCACACTATTAGATCCCCGGTACAAGTCCAAATTTTGTGACATAATTCCAGCCATAGAAAGGGACGCACGTATGCAGGAGTATCAGCAGAAGCTGTTACTCGATCTTAGCTCGGCTTTTCCACCAAACAACCGTGCAGGTGCAGGGAGTGATTCTCCCAGTTGTAACTTGACAAACATGGGACGGTCTCGTCATCTTCAACAGTCTACCCGTACCAGTAGGACCGTATCTGGTGCTGGTAACAGCAATTTTATGGAATCTTTTCATAATTTTTTTAGACCCTCCTTTGCAAGGCCACCAGAGACAATAAGTCTGACACATAGTCAACGGCTGGAGAGGATGATACAGGAGTATCTCCAAATGAACATCGATGCCATGACTTTGCAAATGGAGCCTTGCTCATTTTGGGCTTCAAATCTAGAGAAAATGGCCAGAGCTATCCAGTTACGCCTTGGAGATTTTGTCGTGTCCAGCTGTCAGCGTTGTCTCTGAACGTGTCTTCAGTGCTGCTGGGTGTGTGCTGACAGATAAGCGCACGCGTCTGTCCAGTGACAATGTGGACAGACTGCCGTTCATCAAAATGAACAAGTCATGGATCCAGAAGGAATTTACTACCCCTGTGTCATCCTGGGGAGAGTAAATGCTTGTGGATTTGGAATGTGCTTGATGCAAATCAAAACATCCTGTTTGCAACTAGGGCACAAGTGCTGCCACTGAATGGGTGGGTGTGTGGGGCCAATTTTTGGAAAAAAAGGGAGACTCCGCTTGGAGTAACCCTTGCTTGCTGTGTTTTTTATAAATGATCCAAGATGCACAGAGCTGGGATCAGGAAAGACTTTGCTACCTACCCCGGTGTCATCCTGGGGACGGTTAATTATGGCGTATTTTTGAATGTGCTTGATGCAAATCTAGCTGTGAAGTGTACAACTGGGGCACAACTGCTGCCACTGAAGGGGTGGGTGTGTGTGGGGCCCAATTTTTGGAAAAAAGGGAGACTCCGCTTGGAGTAACTCTTGCTTGCTGTGTTTTTTATAAATGATCCAAGATGCACAGAGCTGGGATCAGGAAAGACTTTGCTACCTACCCCGGTGTCATCCTGGGGACGGTTAATTATGGCGTATTTTTGAATGTGCTTGATGCAAATCTAGCTGTGAAGTGTACAACTGGGGCACAACTGCTGCCACTGAAGGTGTGGGTGTGTGTGGGGCCCAATTTTTGGAAAAAAAGGGAGACTCCGCTTGGAGTAACCCTTGCTTGCTGTGTTTTTTAAAAGGAGCCAAGATGAACAGAGCTGGGATCAGGAAAGACTTTGCTGCCTACCCCGGTGTCATCCTGGGGACGGTTAATTATGGCGTATTTTTGAATGTGCTTGATGCAAATCTAGCTGTGAAGTGTACAACTGGGGCACAACTGCTGCCACTGAAGGGGTGGGTGTGTGTGGGGCCCAATTTTTGGAAAAAAGGGAGACTCCGCTTGGAGTAACCCTTGCTTTCTGTGTTTTTTATAAATGATCCAAGATGCACAGAGCTGGGATCAGGAAAGACTTTGCTACCTACCCCGGTGTCATCCTGGGGACGGTTAATTATGGCTTATTTTTGAATGTGCTTGATGCAAATCTAGCTGTGAAGTGTACAACTGGGGCACAACTGCTGCCACTGAAGGGGTGGCTGTGTGTGGGGCCCAATTTTTGGAAAAAAAGGGAGACTCCGCTTGGAGTAACCCTTGCTTGCTGTGTTTTTTAAAAGGAGCCAAGATGAACAGAGCTGGGATCAGGAAAGACTTTGCTACCTACCCCGGTGTCATCCTGGGGACGGTTAATTATGGCGTATTTTTGAATGTGCTTGATGCAAATCTAGCTGTGAAGTGTACAACTAGGGCACAAGTGCTGCCACTGAATGTGTGGGTGTGTGTGGGGCCCAATTTTTGGAAAAAAAGGGAGACTCCGCTTGGAGTAACCCTTGCTTGCTGTGTTTTTTATAAATGATCCAAGATGCACAGAGCTGGGATCAGGAAAGACTTTGCTACCTACCCCGGTGTCATCCTGGGGATGGTTAATTATGGCGTATTTTTGAATGTGCTTGATGCAAATCTAGCTGTGAAGTGTACAACTGGGGCACAACTGCTGCCACTGAAGGTGTGGGTGTGTGTGGGGCCCAATTTTTGGAAAAAAAGGGAGACTCCGCTTGGAGTAACCCTTGCTTGCTGTGTTTTTTAAAAGGAGCCAAGATGCACAGAGCTGGGATCAGGAAAGACTTTGCTGCCTACCCCGGTGTCATCCTGGGGACGGTTAATTATGGCGTATTTTTGAATGTGCTTGATGCAAATCTAGCTGTGAAGTGTACAACTGGGGCACAACTGCTGCCACTGAAGGGGTGGGTGTGTGTGGGGCCCAATTTTTGGAAAAAAGGGAGACTCCGCTTGGAGTAACCCTTGCTTGCTGTGTTTTTTATAAATGATCCAAGATGCACAGAGCTGGGATCAGGAAAGACTTTGCTACCTACCCCGGTGTCATCCTGGGGACGGTTAATTATGGCGTATTTTTGAATGTGCTTGATGCAAATCTAGCTGTGAAGTGTACAACTGGGGCACAACTGCTGCCACTGAAGGTGTGGGTGTGTGTGGGGCCCAATTTTTGGAAAAAAAGGGAGACTCCGCTTGGAGTAACCCTTGCTTGCTGTGTTTTTTAAAAGGAGCCAAGATGAACAGAGCTGGGATCAGGAAAGACTTTGCTGCCTACCCCGGTGTCATCCTGGGGACGGTTAATTATGGCGTATTTTTGAATGTGCTTGATGCAAATCTAGCTGTGAAGTGTACAACTGGGGCACAACTGCTGCCACTGAAGGGATGAGTGTGTGTGGGGCCCAATTTTTGGAAAAAAGGGAGACTCCGCTTGGAGTAACCCTTGCTTGCTGTGTTTTTTATAAATGATCCAAGATGCACAGAGCTGGGATCAGGAAAGACTTTGCTACCTACCCCGGTGTCATCCTGGGGACGGTTAATTATGGCTTATTTTTGAATGTGCTTGATGCAAATCTAGCTGTGAAGTGTACAACTGGGGCACAACTGCTGCCACTGAAGGGGTGGGTGTGTGTGGGGCCCAATTTTTGGAAAAAAGGGAGACTCCGCTTGGAGTAACCCTTGCTTGCTGTTTTTTTTATAAATGATCCAAGATGCACAGAGCTGGGATCAGGAAAGACTTTGCTACCTACCCCGGTGTCATCCTGGGGACGGTTAATTATGGCGTATTTTTGAATGTGCTTGATGCAAATCTAGCTGTGAAGTGTACAACTGGGGCACAACTGCTGCCACTGAAGGGGTGGGTGTGTGTGGGGCCCAATTTTTGGAAAAAAGGGAGACTCCGCTTGGAGTAACCCTTGCTTGCTGTGTTTTTTAAAAGGAGCCAAGATGAACAGAGCTGGGATCAGGAAAGACTTTGCTACCTACCCCGGTGTCATCCTGGGGACGGTTAATTATGGCGTATTTTTGAATGTGCTTGATGCAAATCTAGCTGTGAAGTGTACAACTAGGGCACAAGTGCTGCCACTGAATGTGTGGGTGTGTGTGGGGCCCAATTTTTGGAAAAAAAGGGAGACTCCGCTTGGAGTAACCCTTGCTTGCTGTGTTTTTTATAAATGATCCAAGATGCACAGAGCTGGGATCAGGAAAGACTTTGCTACCTACCCCGGTGTCATCCTGGGGACGGTTAATTATGGCGTATTTTTGAATGTGCTTGATGCAAATCTAGCTGTGAAGTGTACAACTGGGGCACAACTGCTGCCACTGAAGGGGTGGGTGTGTGTGGGGCCCAATTTTTGGAAAAAAGGGAGACTCCGCTTGGAGTAACCCTTGCTTGCTGTGTTTTTTAAAAGGAGCCAAGATGAACAGAGCTGGGATCAGGAAAGACTTTGCTACCTACCCCGGTGTCATCCTGGGGACGGTTAATTATGGCGTATTTTTGAATGTGCTTGATGCAAATCTAGCTGTGAAGTGTACAACTAGGGCACAAGTGCTGCCACTGAATGTGTGGGTGTGTGTGGGGCCCAATTTTTGGAAAAAAAGGGAGACTCCGCTTGGAGTAACCCTTGCTTGCTGTGTTTTTTATAAATGATCCAAGATGCACAGAGCTGGGATCAGGAAAGACTTTGCTACCTACCCCGGTGTCATCCTGGGGACGGTTAATTATGGCGTATTTTTGAATGTGCTTGATGCAAATCTAGCTGTGAAGTGTACAACTGGGGCACAACTGCTGCCACTGAAGGGGTGGGTGTGTGTGGGGCCCAATTTTTGGAAAAAAGGGAGACTCCGCTTGGAGTAACCCTTGCTTGCTGTGTTTTTTATAAATGATCCAAGATGCACAGAGCTGGGATCAGGAAAGACTTTGCTACCTACCCCGGTGTCATCCTGGGGTCGGTTAATTATGGCGTATTTTTGAATGTGCTTGATGCAAATCTAGCTGTGAAGTGTACAACTGGGGCACAACTGCTGCCACTGAAGGGGTGGGTGTGTGTGGGGCCCAATTTTTGGAAAAAAGGGAGACTCCGCTTGGAGTAACCCTTGCTTGCTTTTTTTTTTAAAAGGAGCCAAGATGAACAGAGCTGGGATCAGGAAAGACTTTGCTACCTACCCCGGTGTCATCCTGGGGACGGTTAATTATGGCGTATTTTTGAATGTGCTTGATGCAAATCTAGCTGTGAAGTGTACAACTGGGGCACAACTGCTGCCACTGAAGGGATGGGTGTGTGTGGGGCCCAATTTTTGGAAAAAAGGGAGACTCCGCTTGGAGTCACCTTGCGGTGTTTTACATGATTTTAGAAGGGCGTGCCATGCCTATATCTGTGTGTCCTCCACTTTTTCCTTGTCCTGCTCTTTTGTTTTCTTATGAGTATATGTCCTTGTCACTTTCCCATGTGTTTGTGTTGTGTTGTGAGTTGTTTGTCACCTTTTGGACACCTTTGAGGGTGTTTTGTAGGTGTTTTTATGTGTTTGTGATTGCCTGCCATTGTTTCCTATGCGGTTCGAGTTCGGTTCGTCGAACGTTCGACGAACCGAACTCGAACGGGACCTCCGTTCGGCGAACCAACCTCGAGCCGAACCGGGACCGGTTCGCTCATCCCTAGTTAGGAGTGTTCAAATCAAGAAATTGATAAGGGTGCTTATACTTTTGCACTGGTCAAATTTTGTTTAAATGCAGATTGCACATTTTCTGTTAGTACAATAAACCTCACTTCAATCCAGAAATATTACTCAGTCCATCAGTTATTAGATATATGAAACTGAAATAGCTATTGCAAAAACCCAAATTGTTATAAAGAAAACAGGTTAACATTAATAGGGGTGCCCAAACTTTTTCATATGACTGTATCTACAGTTAGGTCCAGAAATATTTGGACAGTGACACAATTTTCGCGAGTTGGGCTCTGCATGCCACCACATTGGATTTGAAATGAAACCTCTACAACAGAATTCAAGTGCAGATTGTAACGTTTAATTTGAAGGTTTGAACAAAAATATCTGATAGAAATTGTAGGAATTGTACACATTTCTTTACAAACACTCCACATTTTAGGAGGTCAAAAGTAATTGGACAAATAAACCAAACCCAAACAAAATATTGTTATTTTCAATATTTTGTTGCGAATCCTTTGGAGGCAATCACTGCCTTAAGTCTGGAACCCATGGACATCACCAAACGCTGGGTTTCCTCCTTCTTAATGCTTTGCCAGGCCTTTACAGCCGCAGCCTTCAGGTCTTGCTTGTTTGTGGGTCTTTCCGTCTTAAGTCTGGATTTGAGCAAGTGAAGTGCATGCTCAATTGGGTTAAGATCTTTTGATTGACTTGGCCATTGCAGAATGTTCCACTTTTTTGCACTCATGAACTCCTGGGTAGCTTTGGCTGTATGCTTGGGGTCATTGTCCATCAACTTTGCGGCATTTGGCTGATTCTGGGCTGAAAGTATATCCCGGTACACTTCAGAATTCATCTGGCTACTCTTGTCTGCTGTTATGTCATCAATAAACACAAGTGACCCAGTGCCATTGAAAGCCATGCATGCCCATGCCATCACGTTGCCTCCACCATGTTTTACAGAGGATGTGGTGTGCCTTGGATCATGTGCCGTTCCCTTTCTTCTCCAAACTTTTTTCTTCCCCAAACTTTTTTCTTCCCATCATTCTGGTACAGGTTGATCTTTGTCTCATCTGTCCATAGAATACTTTTCCAGAACTGAGCTGGCTTCATGAGGTGTTTTTCAGCAAATTTAACTCTGGCCTGTCTATTTTTGGAATTGATGAATGGTTTGCATCTAGATGTTAAACCTTTGTATTTACTTTCATGGAGTCTTCTCTTTACTGTTGACTTAGAGACAGATACACCTACTTCACTGAGAGTGTTCTGGACTTCAGTTGATGTTGTGAACGGGTTCTTCTTCACCAAATAAAGTATGCGGCGATCATCCACCACTGTTGTCATCCGTGGATGCCCAGGCCTTTTTGAGTTCCCAAGCTCACCAGTCAATTCCTTTTTTCTCAGAATGTACCCGACTGTTGATTTTGCTACTCCAAGCATGTCTGCTATCTCTCTGATGGATTTTTTCTTTTTTTTCAGCCTCAGGATGTTCTGCTTCACCTCAATTGAGAGTTCCTTAGACCGCATGTTGTCTGGTCACAGCAACAGCTTCCAAATGCAAAACCACACACCTGTAATCAACCCCAGACCTTTTAACTACTTCATTGATTACAGGTTAACGAGGGAGACGCCTTCAGAGTTAATTGCAGCCCTTAGAGTCCCTTGTCCAATTACTTTTGGTCCCTTGAAAAAGAGGAGGCTATGCATTACAGAGCTATGATTCCTAATCCCTTTCTCCGATTTGGATGTGAAAACTCTCATATTGCAGCTGGGAGTGTGCACTTTCAGCCCATATTATATATATAATTGTATTTCTGAACATGTCTTTGTAAACAGCTAAAATAACAAAACTTGTGTCACTGTCCAAATATTTCTGGCCCTGACTGTATCTATCTATCTATCTATCTATCTATCCATCTATCTATTATCTATCTATCTATCTATCTATCTATCTATCCATTATCTATCTATAGATTGATGGATAGATAGATACTGGATAGACAGATAGATAGATAATGGATATATAGATGGATTGATAGATTATTATTATTATTATTATTTATTATTATAGCGCCATTTATTCCATGGCGCTTTACAAGTGAAAGAGGGTATACGTACAACAATCATTAACAGTACAAGACAGACTGGTATAGGAGGAGAGAGGACCCTGCCCGCGAGGGCTCACAGTCTACAGGGAATGATAGATAATGCATAGATAGTTCGATAATGGATAGATAGATAATAGACAGATAGATACATAGATGGATAGATAGATAATGAATAGAAAGATAGATAGATAGATAGATAATGGATAGATAGATTGATAGATAGGTAAAAAAGGCTAGATAGATTTGGGGATAATGAAAAAACCACGGTATTGGCTGCGCTGCTATTAAAGTTCATAAAGATGATGGTATTCTTCCAAAAAACTTTTTTTATTGCAAGATTATAAGCCACAACGCGTTTCGGGGTTAAATGTTCCCCCTTCCTCAGGTAGCAACAATCATATGAAGTGGTATGCCTTATATATACATGAATATGTAGGTCCCCACACCCCTTAATTAATTCAACATATGGATCATAATGATCAATCAGCAGGGTTTTCAGGGACCTCGCCTCACAAAAATCAATTGTACATATTCACATTTGACAGCGATGTTCAAGAAACCACAAATATATTTTATCTCAAGTATATTGTGATACCCTCATCATTAAAAAAATCTTTTGAAATATATTTAAAAATTAATAAACATGAATAAAAAACTCATCAAGGAAATTACTTTAAAAACAAGAAAATATGAAATTTAGATTTTGAGATTTAAAATTTACAAATAGAGGGTGAAAATGATTTAAATTAAATAAAAATAAAAAAAAAAAAAAAAATTCAAAAAAAATTTAAAAAAAAAAAAATAAAAAAAAAAATATGTAACTATACGGTTCTAATACAGGGCTAAAATATTAATTGTTAAAAGTGAGAGTGATAGCTCTAAAAATCCATGGAATGGATCGCTAACTAAAACAGGTCATAATCCATAATTTATAGTGTTTGACATATGAAAAATACATTTGCTGAAAAGTAACTGCCTATATAGTAATTAAACCATATTTTAACCTCAATTTTATTTTATTTATGGTGCTAGTGAAAATTATGCTCTATTTGATCTGCTCAGTCATTATATTGAGGCCTTCTGGATTCAAAGTGGCTAATTTAAATATCCAGAAGGATTCGCGTTCCACCAACCTCCAATACCTAGCTGTAACATCAGCCATAACCTGCTCAATAATCACCATTTTGACATTGTCTCTGTCTTTATCATGTTCCAATAAAAAATGCCTGGAGAGACTGTGGGTTACTATACCATGGCGAATATTGTATCTATGACCGTTTAGTCTATTGTGTACCATTTGCGTTGTGCGGCCTACATATTGTAGGCCGCACGGACATTCTAATAGATAAATGACATAGGAGCTGGTGCAACAGAGATGTTGCTTTATTAAGAATTCCTCTCCTGTTATATTTGATTTGAAGGATTGTACGCCATGTTTTAATGTTCTGCAGCATAAACATCGGATTTGTCCACAATGGAAATTCCGGACTGGTTTGTTAATATCTAATCCATTTTGAGGCAACTGAGTTTTTTTTAAAATTGTTGTTTTGCTAGGTGCGATTAAATTTTTGAGGTTTTTACTTCTCCTAAAAATAACCTGAGGTTTATCGGGTAAACAACCCGAAAGGATCCTGTCCCCTTTTAAAATATGCCAGTGTCTCCCTACAAGCTCCTTTACTTTACCATACGAATCACTAAAGGTAGTCACTAAACAGCTTTCGAAGGTGGTTTCATTTCCCTGTACTCCTATATTTGTCTTTTTCCCTTCAATAATATCCAAACATTTATCTTGATCCAATAGGAGGCTTCTTTTGTAAGCATCAGTCAATATTTTTTTCGGATAGCCTTTACTACTGAAGCGACTTTGCAATATTCTAGCTTCAGCTTTGAAAGAAGCAATATTGGTACAGTTCTTCCTGATGCGCCAATATTGCCCATACGGTATATTTTTTATCCATGTAGGGAGATGGCTGCTTGAAAATTCAAGATAACTATTGACATCCACCCTTTTAAAAAAGGTGGATGTTTCAATAGTGTCCTCCTCATTGAATTTGATATTAAGATCCAGGAACTGGATAGATTTCCGGGACATTGTGGCCGTAAATCTTAGCCCCCATTCATTCAGATTGAGTGACTTTACGAAATTTTGAGCACTTTCCTCAGAACCTGACCAGACAAAGAACAGGTTATCTATGAATCTACGATAAAATACCATGTTCTCCAGCGCTAGGGGGGACTGTGCAATATGAAGGGACTCGAAGCACCCCATATACAGATTTGCAAAACTGGGGGCAAATCTCGTCCCCATTGCACAGCCCTTCAATTGTCGGTAGGTCCTTTCCTCAAAAGTAAAGACATTGTGATGTAAAATAAACTCAATGGATTGCAAAATAAATTCCCTCTGGGAGGTTGGAAGTGAGTCATCCATTGCCAGATAAGATTCCACACTTTTCATCCCCAACTGATGATCAATGTTTGAATATAACGCAGCTACATCCAATGTAATAAAAAGACCATTCGGAATGGCAGGTAGTTTTCTCAGTAGCCTAATAAGGTGTGAGGAGTCTCTTAAATGTGAATCTAGTTTGCCGACATATTTTTGCAAAAAAAGGTCAACATAATGTGACAAATTAGCCGTAATAGAATTGATTCCAGAAATGATTGGTCTTCCCGGCGGGTTGGTAAGGCTTTTGTGGATTTTCGGGAGAAAATAATAAAAAGGTACTGAATAATGCTTAATGTCCAGATACTGTCTCTCCCTTTTATTCAGTATCATGTCCTCACCCGCCTTTTTAATCATAGTTTTATACACAATGAAGTACTCAGGGGATGGGTCTTCTATTAGGGTCTCATAATATTCCAGATCTCCTAGTTGTTTCAAACCCTCCTCCACATACCATTCCCTATTCATCAAAACCACCCCAGGATCAGGTGAGTGTGACCATCACACTGCACATGTAATAAGTTATCATTAGATTTTACACAGGAGCGCACCCTCTTTTTCTTTTATTTTAAAGGCTAGATAGATGGATAGATGGATAGATAGATAGATAGATAGATAGAGGGATAGATAGATAGATAGAGGGATAGATAATGGATAGATAGATAAAAAAGGTAGATGGATAGATAGATAGATAAATAGATAGATAGAGGGATAGATAGGAACAGTCCCTGACAGAAGTTCTCTCGTTTATCCGTTATGTAAATAAAAGCTTATAATCTGACTTTAAATTCATCCATTGGTTTCATAAATTACTCTTTTGAAAGCTGAAACCCTCCCAAATTTGGTTTAGGTTATGAAAATAAAGTTGCTGCAAAGCTGAAATATTGATCATTTAACCCCTTCACCCCCGGCCACTAAAACACCCTAATGACCGGGCCATTTTTTGCAATTCTGACCAGTTTCACTTTGACAGGTTATAACTCTTGAACGTTTCAACGAATCCCGGCGATTCTGACATTGTTTTTTCGTGACATACTGTACTTCCTGACAGTGGTAAATTTAGGCCGATATTTTTTGCGTTTATTTGTGAAAATTTAGGAAATTTTGCAAACATTTTGAAAATTTCTCAATTTTCAAACTTTGAAAATGTATGCCTATAAATCTGAGAAATATGTCACACAAAATAGTTACTAAATAACATTTCTTACATGTCTACTTTACATCAGCGCAATTTTCGAAACAAATTTTTTTTTCGTTAGAAAGTTAGAAGGGGTCAAAGTTAATCAGCAATTTGTCATTTTTCCAACAAAATTTACAAAAGAATTTTTTTTAGGGACCACATCACATTTGAGGTGACTTTGAGAGGCCAAGGTGACAGAAAATACCCAAAAGTGACCCCATTCTAAAATCTGCACCCCTCACTCTGCTCAAAACCACATCCAAGAAGTTTATTAACCCTTTAGGTGCTTCACAGCAACCAAAGCAATGTGGAAGGAAAAAATGAAAATTTTACTTTTTAACACAAAAATATTACTTTAGCCATAAAATGTTAATTTTTACAAGGGAGAAAAGAGAAAGTGCACTCTACAATTTATTGTGCATTTTCTCCTGAGTACGCTGATACCCCATATGTGGTAAAAATCAATTGTTTGGGCGCACGGCAGAGTTCGAAAGGGAAGGAGCGCCATTTGAATTTTTGAACGCAAAATTAGCTGCACTCATTAGCAGACGCCATGTCGGGTTTGAAGACCCCCTGAGGTGCCTAAACAATTGAGCTACCCCATAAGTGACCCCATTTTGGAAACTAGAGCCCTCAAATAATTTTTCTAGATGTTTGGTGAGCACTTTGAACCTCTGGAGGCTTCACAGACGTTTATAACGTTGAGCCGTGAAAAGAAAAACATGTTTTTTTACCACAAAACTGTTGCTTCAACGAGGTAGCTTTTTTTTTCACAAGGGTATCAGGAAAAAATGCACCATAAAATGTATTGTGCTTTTTCTCCTGAGTACACAGATACCCCATATGTGGTGGAAATCAAATGTTTCGGCACACGGCAGGGCTCGGAAGGCAAGGAGCGCCATTTGAATTTTTGACTGCAAAATTAGCTGCACTCATTAGCGGACGCCATGTTGGGTTTGAAGACAATGGAGCTACCCCACAAGTGACCCCATTTTGGAAACTAGAGCCCTCAAATAATTTTTCTAGATGTTTGGTGAGCACTTTGAACCCCTGGGGGCTTCACAGAAGTTTATAACGTTGAGCCATGAATACAATTTTTTTTTTCACCACAAAACTGTTACTTGAACCACGTAGCTTTTTTTTTCACAAGGGTATCAGGAAAAAATGTACCATAAAACGTATTGTGCAATTTCTCCTGAGTACGACGATACCTCATATGTGGTGGAAAGTAATTGTTTGGGTGCATGGCAGGGCTCAGAAGTGAAAGCACACCATTTGACTGCAAAATTGGTTGGAATCATTAACGGACGCCATGTCATGTTTGGAGACCCTCTATGGTGCCTAAACAGTGGAGCTCCCTCACAAGTGACCCCATCCCCTCAAGGAAATTATCTAGATGTTTGGTGAGCCTCTTGCACCCCCAGGGGCTCCACAGAAGTTGATAACATTGAACCGTGAAATTTTTTTTTTTTTTACCACAAAATTTTTGCATCAACCAGGTAGCTTTTTTTTTTTTACAACGGTATCAGGAAAAACTGCACCATAAAACGTATTGTGCAATTTTTCCTGAGTACGCAGATACCTCATATGTGGTGGAAATAAATTGTTTGGGCGCATGGTGGGGCTCAGAAGAGAACAAACGCCATTTGACTTTTCAAATGCACAGATGCGGTGCACTGATCGATCGCTGCAGGACGCACATTCGGATGAGATACAAAAAGCGTCGGTGATACGGAAAAAAGAAAAAGTCACGCCAAAAATTGAGCAGGGATGCAGATTTGTTATGTGCATCCCTGATCAGCGCTCGGTGGGACGCACGGATGGATGCGATACAAAAAGCGTCGGGGATATGGAAAAAAGTCATGCCAAAAATTGAGCAGGGATGCAGATCCGTTATCTGCATCCCTGATCAGCGATTGGCGGAACGCACGGACAGATGCGATACAAAAAGCGTCGGGGATATGGAAAAAAGTCACGCCAAAAATTGAGCAGGGATGCAGATCTGTTATCTGCATCCCTGATCAGCGATTGGCGGGACGCTTGGACAGATGCGATACAAAACGCGTTGGGGATACGGAAAAAAGTCACGCCAAAAATTGAGCAGGGATGCAGATCTGTTATCTGCATCCCTGATCAGCGATTGGCGGGATGCACGGCCAGATGCGATACAAAACGCGTTGGGGATATGGAAAAAAAAAAAGTCACGCCAAAAATTGACCACGGATGACCACGGATGCAGATCCGTTATCTGCATCCGTGATCAGTGCACGGCAGGACGCACGGACAGATGAGGTGTAAAAATGGACAGGATACAGGGAAAAAAAAAAAAAAAGTTATACTCACAGTACCCAGAGGAGTAGCAGAAGAAACAGAAGGCAAGCGAGATAGACAGCTGTACAGGAGCAGCAGGCAGGACATTGGACAGATCAGCAGAAGACCCAGGAAGAAGGACCCAGAGATGGAGGCAGATGTGATCGGGCCAGTGAAGAAATCGGACGACCCGGTGAAGGCAGGTAAGAGGACGTCAAGGGGAGAGGGGAGGGGGAGAGCAGAGGGGGGCGCGGGAGAGCAGAGGGGGATACCAGAGAAGCAAAGAAGGAAGGAAGGCAGCAGAATAGAGATGACAGAGGAGGCAGGCAGATCGCAGGGGGATCAGATCGGGATGTCAGGGGGCAGATCGGGGCGTGGGGGGGCAGACCGCGGGGGGCACGGGCAGGGGCCATAACGGGAGCACGCAGGGGCCATAACGGGAGCGCACAGGGGCAATAACGGGAGCGCGCAGGGGCCATAACGGGAGCGCGCACGGGCTGCAAGAAGAGTGGAATACTCATGTGGAGCAGGCGCAGAAGCGGTGACATTAGCTGCGGCAGCGGTGGCGTGGTACCACAAGTACCAGCCACTCCACGCTGCAGACATGTTGGGGGAGGCTCCCCAGACCAGCACAGGCCTGGGGAGGGTGGCCACCTGCAGATCAGACCGCCCCACTGCACACTGATTGGAGCGATTGCGCGTCATAGCACGATCGCTCCAATCAGTGCTGCAGGGGCTGGGGGCGGCATGTTTGAGATCCACCTATGATCTGCTGTAGCTGCTACGGCATCTCATAGCAGGATCTCATAGTATTGCACTAATTCGGGCATTATTGTTGCCGAAATCAGTGCGAATGATGTGGTTGGCAGTTCAGATTTGAACAGCCAATCACATCGATCGTCGATGGGGGTTGGCAATGCCACCCCCCCTTGGGTCAAGCAAAGGTCCCCTGCTGTAAGAAACAGCAGGGGACATCATTTGAAAGCCGTTGCGATGGCCACGGCAATCAAATGAAGTTTAGGCAGTAAAATTACGTCCCTGGTCGTTAAGTCACGTTAAAATAGGACGTAATTTTACTGCCCGCGGTCGTGAAGGGGTTAATGAACACAGAAAGGTCAAATTATGGCAAAACAAAAGTTTTGTCGCCTTCTCATAGAATGCACCCAATCCTAATTTACATCCTCACTTGTGCTCACTAAATGATCGCTTAATTAGTGGCTGTGTATAAAAAGAAACCCAGCACTCAGACCTTTACTTGAACTGCAACTTGCCCTCTGACAACATGCCAAAAATCCACCCCACAACCAAAGCCTTGATTATCAAGAGGCTGAAGACCAGATCCACTGCAGAGGTGGCTGGCACCTTTAATATGTCTCAGCATCAAGTACAAAGAATTAAAAAAAGATTTGAAGAGACTGGAGATGTTTTTGACAAGCCCAGGTCCGGCAGACCCCGCAAGACAACTGCTCAGGAGGAACGTGTCTTGGTTAGAAAATCCAAAGCCAGCCCCTCTTCCACTGCAGATGAGCTCCAACAGGCCTGGTCACCTCAAGTCCCTGTGTCAACTAGAACAGTTTGTAGGATTCTGTCTCAAAATGGCCTCCATGGTCGAATCAGTCCCCAAAAGCCAGCACTAAACAAAAAGCAATTAAAAGTCCCACAGCCTGCTAAACAGATGGACGCTGGAAAAGTGGCAGAAGGTGGATTTCTCTGATGACTCTTCAGTTTATTTAGACCACAGCCGCTGGAAATACTGCAGGAGACTTACTGGAGCCCATATGGATTCAAAATACACCCAGAAAACAGGTAAGTTTGGTGGTAGAAAGATCATGGTCTGGGGTTACATTCAGTATGGGGGTGTGCGAAACATTTGCAAGGTGGAAGGCAATATCAATAGCCTAAAATATCAAAAAGTATTAGCTACATCTTACATTCCCAATCATAAAAGGGGTCAAATTCTGCAGCAGGATGGTGCTCCATCTCATACATTCATATCTCTTCAAAGTTCCTCCTGGCAAAGAAGATCAAGGTGCTCAAGGACTGACCAGCCCAGTCACCAGACATGAATATCATTGAGCATTTTTGGGGTAGGATGAAATAGGAAGCTTGGAAAACAAAACCAAAGAATCTAGATGAACTCTGGGAGGCATGTAAGACTGCATTATTTGCTATTCCTGATGACTTCATCAATAAATTGTATGAATCATTGTTGAACGGCATGGATGCAGTCCTTCAATGGAAGTCACACACAATATTAAATATGGCTCTAATAGCACCACAACTTCATTCACCAATGTTATGCAACATATCTTTGTATTAGAAGTTAATTATTTGTTTGAATTTCACATTACTTTCTATGGGCGACAAAGCTTTTGTCTTGCCAAAATCTGACCTTTCTGTGTTCATTAAATGATCAATATTTCAGCTTTGCAGCAACTTCATTTTCATAACCTAAACCAAATTTGGTAGGGTTTCAGCTTTCAAAAGATTAATTTATAAAACCAATGGATGAATTTAAAGTCAGGTTATAAGCTGCTATTTATATAATATAGATTAGCGACAGGACTTCTGTCAGGGACTGTAGATAGATAGAGGGATAGATAGATAATAGATAGATAGATAGATAGATAATGGATAGATAATAGAGGGATAGATAGAGGGATAGAGAGATGGATAGATAGATAATGCACAGATAGATAGATGAATAGAGGGATAGATAGTTAGATAGATAGATGGATAGACAGATAAGGGATAGATAGATATTGGATTGATAGATGGATAGATAGATAGATGGATAGATAGATAGATAATGCACAGATAGATAGAGGGATAGATAGTTAGATAGATAGATGGATAGACAGATAAGGGATAGATAGATATTGGATTGATAGATGGATAGATGGATAGATAAATAGATAAAAAAGGATAGCTAGATAGATATATAGATAGATGGAGAGATGGATAAATGGATAGATAGATAGATAGATAGATAGATAGATAGATAGAGGGATAGATAGATAGATAAAAGGATAGAGGGATAGCTAGATGGAGAAATAGATAGATAAAAAAGGATAGATGGATAGATGAATAGACAGGCAGACCAATGTCAAAGACATATATAATGTCCCACCTCCCTGCATATTCTAAGCTGGCACCCTTTAGTGACTTTCATGTGGCACTAAAGGGTGCCTAGCCTTGTATTTAGCCAAAAAAATAATTAAAAAAAGCGACATGGGGTCCCCCATTTCTGATAGCCAGCTAGGGTAAAGCAGATGGCTGCAGCCTGTAGACCACAGCTGGCAGCTTTACCTTGGTTGGGGATCCAAATTGGAGGGCTCCCAGGCTCTTTTTTATAATTATTTATAAATAAATAATTTTTAAAAAAGGTATCGCGGGTGATCAACACTGCAAAAAGGTACAGACACCGGGGGAACACCGGGGAACACTGGAGGGGTATGGGGGGGTGACTTAGCTGGACCCGTGGAGGAGTTTTGACACATGCGATAGAAATCAGAGGAAGAGGGTGAATGCGGGCGGCGCGGTGGTGTGCACCCTGCCATCTTTGATGATCGGGAGGGGGCAGAAATGCAGGCACCTTTTACAGGCTGTGCCCATACGGTTTCAGCCTTTTCCCATCCATTTCAGCTTTTTCCTCAATCACCACAGCTCGCCGTTAGGTCCAACATGAAATTATTCTGGTTTGCCATAGACTTACATTGGGCATCGAATATTCGCGAATACTCGAATAATGGTGAGGTATTCGCCTGATATATGGTGAAGCGAACAATAAGGTATTCGATCATCCCTAATAATTATCTGATGATGATAAAAATAATGATTTTATTGAAACAGCATCAGACAGCCTAGTAAGTGAGATATCACAGGATTCAGTCTTTTAGCCTGCACATCATGGTGCTCTCAGATTACATAGTAAAATCTTACTGACAGATTACCTTCAAACTGAAAAACTTATGTCTTACCATTAGCAGTGACAAAAACTCTAAGGCCTCTTTCACACGTCAGTGATTCTGGTACGTTTGTGCTTTTTTTTAAATGTACCAGAATCACTGACATACACAGACCCATTATAATGAATGGGTCTGCTCACACGTCAGTGATATTTCACTGCACGTGTCTCCGTGCGGCGTACCCGCGGGTGCGTGATTGCCGCACGGAGACATGTCCATTTTTTTCTGGCATCACTGATGTCCCATGGACCACGCAGTGGTGTGGTCCGTGAAACATGTGCCAGAAAAAAACGTGCTTTTAAAATAAAAAACATTTTAACTCACCCGGCGTCCAGCGATGTCCTCTGCAGCCCGTGCAGCCTGCTGCTTCTGAGCCGGCTCATTACTGTCGCGCATATTCATGATGCGCGACACAGCTGACCTGGAAGCAGCTGCTGCGGGGGTCAGCGCCGGCCGGATACTGCACCGCGGGAGCGATCAGCACCATGGAGAGCGGGCGCGAGCGCAGGTGAGTTGATTACTAAGTGAAATCACGGGCCACGGAGAACGGAGCCCGGATTGCACTTAGACAACCCACGTGTGCCGTGATTCACGGCACACGCAGGGACATGTGCGTGTTTTACACGCCAGTGAAAAACGTCAGTGTTTTTCACTGACCTGTGAAACGGGCCTCAGACATTCAAAAACATCCAAGAACTGAGACTATAAAGATTAATAATCATATCTTCCTGTAAAATGGCATTTTGTGGCAATGACCTATTAAATTACCAAAACTAATGGCTTGTTCAACCCTCAAATTTTTACATTAAAGAGAAGGTGTCGTTAAAAAAAATGTTTTTTCAATAACTCAAAAAATGTAAAGTATTAATGTTTTAATGTTATGTTTAAATAATATTATTTGTTTTAAATTGAGAAAAATATAAAACAAAAATTAAAAGTTTGATATTTTCCACTCTTTAACACTAGGGGAGCAGCTGCTGAAATCCTGCTGTAGAACTATTGTAGAACTAGCTCACATTACAACTGCAGTAAAAATGTGTGGAATTTGTTCTCCTGTGCGTGATGTCACCTCCGCCTCCCAATCTGGATGTTTACAAAAGGATAAGAGAGAATGAAGTTTAGAATCACAGTGCAGAGCCAGTTTGATGGTTGCCGCAAAGTGATCCTAATATGTCTAATGTGTCACTAAGGCCAGCTGCATAGTGCTCCACTTTATCCCACGCCACTCTGTATCCCAATGCCCCACTGACTGTTTCCCAATGCCCCACTGACTGTATCCCAATGCCCCACTGACTGTATCCCAATGCCCCACTGACTGTTTCCCAATGCTCCACTGACTGTATCCAAATGCCCCACTGACTGTTTCTCAATGCCCCACTGACTTTTTCCCAATACCTCACTGTATCCTGCATCCCCATATACTGTGCTGAGGAGGTCCGAGGTGACATACGGCGAGGAGGGGTGATCTGTGGTGCAGTGCCGCTCAGGCTGCAGATGTCACGCTACGCTCACCGCTACCAGCCACATGAACTCACCTCAGACCTTTCCCCCCAGCAGCCTGTCCTGTCAGCGATCACAGTACATAGCAGTGAGCAGCAGAGGCCTGAAGTGAGCACACGCGGGGAGGGGGATGAATGGCGGGGGAGGGGGGAGTAAGCGGCGGAGTGTGGGATGAGCGGAGTGGGGGGGTGAGCGGCAGAGTGGGGGGTGAGCGGAGGGGGAGGGGGGTGAGTGGCAAAGTGGGAGGGTGAGCAGCAGAGTGGGGAGCAGCACGCCACGATCGGTTTCAGTGCAATCACTGCTGCCCGGCACTGAAACTCACCCCATCCATCCTGGCAGGTGACAGGGGAAAAGTGGAGAACACAGCATACTCTTTGAGCTCCACAAAGATGGCGCTGATCTCCTCCCTCTGCTGTGATCTGGACAGCCCAGGGGTGGCGTCCAGATCACAGCAGACGCTGTTTCTGTGTTAAGTATAGGGGTCGCAGTCCGACATCGGTTTTCTATGCACAAGGGGCTGCCATAAATGAGGTGAGTAACTGTCGTTACTCACAGCAAATCTAAGAGGGCAGTCTCCAGTGCTTCAGTAAAACTAAAATTAAATAAAAATTAAATAAACAGTGAGTTTAATTTGGTATTAAAAATACTTGATTTCAAAATCACTATTATTAATACAAAAATAAAAAAACACAACACCTTCCCTTTAAGACAAAGTCCAATACAAAAGATTTATTTAAGGCAGAAAGTGAATCCACAAGATGAGCATCACCCACAAATTACTGTAAGATGTCATACTTATTTCCATAAAACACGGATTAAACCTCCAAATGTTTATTTTATGAGATATTTTGCCATAAAAACTCATCATGAAAAAGTAACCAACTCTTCTGAGCCCCGTGTTTATATTTATATAAAGCCTTAGGCCTCTAGCAGAGCTGTTTCAATGACTTTACTAAAAAGGCTGTAACACTGTCTCACCTTGAACACACATCTTGTATTAAATTTCTTGGTGTCAAAAGATACATTTCAGTAAGTTCTAATATTTTTGTGCACCACAATTTTTATTTCTCTAAAGCATTGATGTGTATAATCTGTGTCAGAAGGCACCATGATACTTTGTTATATGCTGCTGATGCTAGATACCTGTACATCAAATTAGTTCCAACTGAACATGCAACCAAGGTTAAAGACAAAGTAACAGATGGTCCACACCAGTAACATTGATGGGATGTCTTGTGGTGTCCATAAGTAAATTCGGAAAGACTTAGCTTTGGTGAAATGATAAAGTTCCAGTGTAACTTCTATGTGAAGCTTTTTGCAGTAACCTTTACATACTGTACTTTGCAGAACATTGACTATTCAGTCAGGATTATTGTAGAAATAGGATGGCAATCAAGTATATAGAAATCATGGATCCCCTAAACAGCACTCTGAATTGGGCAACCCCAATGTTGGTGACGCTCCGAGCCACACCCATTTGGCAGTGAGGGATGTTCAGCAGATGCCCCGGACTGTTCATTCATTCATTGTTGTATCAGCCAGAACTTTCTCATATTTCTATAAGCTTCACTATATGACATGTTGCATTTTTGTGTCTGTAAGGCCGTGTTCACATGTTGCAGAAAACCGGTGTTTTTTGTTTTCTGTTGCTGTCTGCACCAAACTATACAATAATAATCTTCTCTGCTTATTCCATTTTTGTTGCATTTTTTATGCCTTTTCCCAATTATTTCATGCGTTTTTGGTGCAGATGTGAATCTGAGTTTTTAAGCGTTTTTTATAATACAGAAAAGCCTTGATTCTGCAGTTAATAAAGTAACTGCAGTTTTTTCCATGCATTTTTTAATCTCCACAAAGAAGTCTCTAGAGAAAAAAAAGCACCAAATTCGCAGAATTCAGCGGCGTCTTTTCATGTAATCACATCCACTTTGCTTGGACAGTTAAAAACAGCAGAATATATGTACAAAAAAAGCAGCAGAAAAACCCGGCATTTACACTACATTTACATTTGAACACGGACTAAATGTCCAACGAAAGTGGATGAGACGTCATGAAATCTCCACCATTGGTGCATCTAAAGACACTGCTGAACTCTGCGGTTCTGGTGCTTTTTTTTTTCTCTATAGGATTCTTTGTGGAGCCTTAAAAAAAGAATAAGCAAAAAAAAAAAAAATGCTTTTGTATTTTTAACCCCTTCAGCCCCCAGCCTGTTTTCACCTTAAAGACCCGGCCATTTTTTGCAATTTTGACCAGTGTCACTTTGACAGGTTATAACTCTGGAACACTTCAACGGATCCTGGCGATTCTGACATTGTTTTTTCGTGACATATTGTACTTCATGTCAGTGGTAAATTTAGGCCAATATGTTTTGCGTTTATTTGTGAAAATTTCGGAAATTTAGCGAAAATTTTGAAAATTTTGCAATTTTCAAAATTTGAAATTTTATGCCCATAAATCTGAGAGAAATGTCACACAAAAAAGTTACTAAATAACATTTCCCACATGTCTACTTTACACCAGCGCAATTTTTGAAAAAAAAAAAATTTCCGTTAGGAAGTTAGAAGGGTTCAAAGTTCATCACCAATTTCTCATTTTTCCAACAAAATTTACAAAAAAAAATTGTTTAGGTACCACATCACATTTGGAGTGATTTGAGAAACCTAGGCGACAGAAAATACCCAAAAGTGACCCAATTCTAAAATCTGCACCCCTCACTCTGCTCAAAACCACATCCAAGAAGTTTATTAACCCTTTAGGAGCTTCACAGCAACCAAAGCAATGTAGACGAAAAAATGAAAATTTTACTTTTTTAACACAAAAATGTTACTTTAGCCATAAAAATTAGTATTTTCACAAGGGTATCAGGAAAAATGCATCATAAAATGTATCGTGCATTTTCTCCTGAGTACGCAGATACTCCATATGTGGTGGTAATCAAATGTTTGGGCGCACGGCAGGACTCGGAAGGCAAGGAGCGCAATTTGAATTTTTGAGTGCAAAATTAGCTGCACTCATTAGCGGACGCCATGTCGGGTTTGAAGACCCCCTGAGGTGCCTAAACAATGGAGCTCCCCCACAAATGACCCCATTTTGGAAACTAGAGCCCTCAAATATTTTTTCTAGATGTTTGATGTGCACTTTGAACCCCTGGGGGCTTCACAGAAGTTTATAACGTTGAGCCGTGAAAAGAAAAAAAAAAATTTTTACCACAAAACTGTTGCTTCAACCAGGTAGCTTTTTTTATCACAAGGGTATCAGGAAAAAATGCACCATAAAATTTATGGTGCATTTTCTCCTGAGTACGCAGATACCCCATATGTGGTGGAAATCAAATGTTTGGGCGCACGGCAGGACTCGGAAGGCAAGGAGCGCCATTTCACAGCAAAATTGGTTGGAATTATTAGCGGACGCCATGTTTCATTTGGAGACCCCCCTGAAGTGCCTAAACAATGGAGCTCCCCCACAATTGACCCCATTTTGGAAACTAGACCCCTCATGGAATTTATCTAGCTGTTTAGTGAGCACTTTGAACCCCTGGAGGCTTCACAAACGTTTGTAATGTTCAGCCGTGAAAATATTTTATTCTTTTTTTTACCACAAAATTGTTTTTTCAAACAGGTAGCTTTTTTTTCCACAAGGGTATCAGGAAAAAATGCACCATAAAATGTATTGTGCAATTTCTCCTGAGTACGACGATACCTCATATGTGGTGGAAATCAATTGTTTGGGCGTACGGCGGGGCTCAGAAGAGAAGGAGCGCCATTTCACAGTAAAATTGATTGGAATTATTAGCAGACGCCATGTTTCATTTGGAGACCCCCCTGAGGTGCCTAAACAATGGCGCTCCCCCACATGTGATCCCATTTTGGAAACTAGCCCCCCCCCCCATACAAAAAAAATTAGTTTGGCAAAATAAAAAATACAGACATCAGTAAAAAAAAAAAAAAAAGAGCGCCTGCCACTAAGACCAGTGCCAAACGTGAGAGCAATGCACGAGTCTCGCATCGCATCATCCACTGCAGTCTGGAAGCGAGCAACTGCGCTGGATAATGCGATGCGAGAGGGCGGGGCGGCAGATGAGAAAGAGCGCAGCGGATGGAAGATGGGAAAGGGCGCAGCGGGTGGAGGAGCGGCAGAGGATGGGAAAGGGCGCAGCGGATGGATGATGGGAAATGGCGCAGCGGATGGAGGAGCGGCAGAGGATGGGGGGGTGAGATGGGGATACCTACCTTACAGGATGGATCTAGGCAGCAGAATCACAGCAGACAGAAGAGGCAGCAGATGAAGGAGGGTGAAAAGGATGGGAGAGAGCAGGCAGCAGATCAGGGAGGGGGGCAGAGTCTGATGGGAGGGGGGAGGCAGCACATGGAGTGGAGGCAGCACATGGAGGGAGGGGGGAGGCAGCACATGGGGGGGGAGGCAGCACATGGGGGGGAGGCAGCACATGGGGGGGAGGCAGCACATGGGGGGGAAGCAGCACATGGGGGGGAAGCAGCACATGGAGGGAGGGGGGAGGCAGCACATGGGGGGGGAGGCAGCACATGGGGGGGGAGGCAGCACATGGGGGGGGAGGCAGCACATGGGGGGGAGGCAGCACATGGGGGGGAGGCAGCACATGGGGGGGGAGGCAGCACATGGGGGGGGAGGCAGCACATGGGGGGGAGGCAGCACATGGGGGGGAGGCAGCACATGGGGGGGAGGCAGCACATGGGGGGGAGGCAGCACATGGGGGGGAGGCAGCACATGGGGGGGAGGCAGCACATGGGGGGGGAGGCAGCACATGGGGGGGGAGGCAGCACATGGGGGGGAGGCAGCACATGGGGGGGAGGCAGCACATGGGGGGGGAGGCAGCACATGGGGGGGGAGGCAGCACATGGGAGGAGGCAGCACATGGGGGGAGGCAGCACATGGGGGGAGGCAGCACATGGAGGGAGGCAGCACATGGAGGGGGGGGAAGGCAGCACATGGGAGGAGGCAGCACATGGGGGGAGGCAGCACATGGGGGGAGGCAGCACATGGGGGGGGGGGGGAGGCAGCACATGGAGGGGGGGGAAGGCAGCACATGGAGGGGGGGAAGGCAGCACATGGAGGGGGGAAGGGGAGGGGGGGAGGGGGGGGGAGCACATGGAGGGGGGAGGGAGCACATGGAGGGGGGGAGGGGAGGGAGCACATGGAGGGGGGGAGGGGAGGCAGCACATGGAGGGGGGAGGCAGCACATGGAGGGGGGAGGCAGCACATGGAGGGGGGGAGGCAGCACATGGAGGGGGGAGGCAGCACATGGAGGGGGGAGGCAGCACATGGAGGGGGGGAGGCAGCACATGGAGGGGGGGAGGCAGCACATGGAGGGGGGGAGGCAGCACATGGAGGGGGGGAGCCGATTAGGTGCAGTGGCAGCCGATGGAGGCGGCGGCCGATCGGGTGCAGCGGCGGCTGAAAAAGGTGGGTGCGACTGAAAGGGGACGGTGGCGGCAGGGACAGCGGCGTGTAAAGCGGCGTGGCGACCAGGGACAGCGGCGTGGCGGGCAGCAGAGGTGGTTCGGCGGGCAGGGACAGCGGCGGGAACAGCGGCGTGGCGGGCAGGGACAGCGGCGTGTAAAGCGGCGTGGCGGGCAGGGACAGCAGCGGTGGATCTCGGCGGGGAGCGGCGGTGGATCTCGGCGGGGAGCGGCGGTGGATCTCGGCGGGGAGCGGTGGTGGATCTTGGCGGGGAGCGGCGGTGGATCTCGGCGGGGAGCGGCGGTGGATCTCGGCGGGGAGCGGCGGTGGATCTCGGCGGGGAGCGGCGGTGGATCTCGGCGGTGGATCTCGGCGGGGAGCGGCGGTGGATCTCGGCGGGGAGCGGCGGTGGATCTCGGCGGGGAGCGGCGGTGGATCTCGGCGGGGAGCGGCGGTGGATCTCGGCGGGGAGCGGCGGGGGATCTCGGCGGGGAGCGGCGGGGGATCTCGGCGGGGAGCGGCGGGGGATCTCGGCGGGGAGCGGCGGGGGATCTCGGCGGGGAGCGGCGGGGGATCTCGGCGGGGAGCGGCGGGGGATCTCGGCGGGGAGCGGCGGGGGATCTCGGCGGGGAGCGGCGGGGGATCTCGGCGGGGAGCGGCGGGGGATCTCGGCGGGGAGCGGCGGGGGATCTCGGCGGGGAGCGGCGGGGGATCTCGGCGGGGAGCGGCGGGGGATCGGGGGGGGGGGTGCTATAACTTACCGATGGGCACCTGCAGCGACCGCTCTCATCAGCTTTCACGGACGGAGTGAAGCTGAGGGTAGCGGTGACGGCACAAGATCCACAGTGATTGGGAGAGATCGGTCACAAGGCCGGTCTCTCCAATCAGAGCTGGGGGCGGGTGAAACAAAGTTCACCCAGCTCCAGCCAGTCATCAGTGCTACAGCAGCACTGATTATGGCTGGATTGCAATGTGTTAGCCATTTTCAATGGCTGACACATTACAGTGACTGTAATTGGCTGAGCGGCGTTCGTCAGCCAATCACAGCCTCTGTAGGTTCGGGGAGGAGGCACCACCCCTCCTGAGGTCAGGCAGAGGTCCCCTCCTTCCCGAATCCACCGTTTAGGTAAACAAATTTCACTCCCCGGGGCTCCGGGACCGCGATTTCGCCAGGACGTACTGAGTACGTCATGGGTCGTTTAGCACCATGTGACCATGACGTACTCAGTACGTCCAAGGTCGTTAAGGGGTTAAAAGCAGAATCAAAGCTTAATTGTACAATTATAATGCATTAAGGCTGTGTGTCCACGTTGCTTTTTACCTGCTTTTTTGCTGCTTTTTCAACTGCAGCGTTTAATGCCAAAATGGATGTGTTCTACTCTTCAAGCTTAGCCTGTGGGAATTTGGGTTTCTAAACCCCACTATGCAGTTCAAACTGCAGCCTTTTTGTGGCAGAAATTTGGGCAACCCAACCCAAATTCCCACAGACTAAGCTTGAAGAGCAGAACACATCCATTTTGGCATTAAACGCTGCAGTTGAAAAAGCAGGGTGGACACATAGCCTTAACCACGGATTCACATCTGCAACAAGCATGTATCAAATATCTGAGAAAACGCATAAAAAACGCAGCAAACACACAATAATCACAGCATTGTTATTGTGTTGTGTGGTGCGGGCACCTGCAGAAAAAAATGCGGCATTAACGTGTCACGGCCGGGCGGTCGGGCAGACCCAGGAGGTGGATCCACTGGACCGAACTCTCTGAGATGGTGGTAGGGAGTCCGGCAGCTGAAGCACTGATGGGCAGTAGAACAGTCCGTGCAAGTGAAGGCAGCGGAGGAGTCCCAGGGACCACGGAGTCACAGAAGGTGGTCTTGGTGACGTAGCTCAGGTTCGGAGGCCGAGGTGATATCAGGCGGGGTCCGGAACCTCTGGAGCAAGATGACGGGTCACCGCAGGGATCCGGGATGGTACGGACTGTCAGATGGCAGACGGACAGCGTGCGGGGATCAGGACACTGCAGACTGGATGGCGAGGCAGGTACGGCTCTACAAAGACAGATAGGTGAGTACAGGCACATAAACACCAAGAGACCTGACTCCTAGCTCAGGGAACACGAAGATCAGGCCCCGCCCCCTTGGACAATGACCCCCTATATACCCTGTACCTGTGCAACCTCATTTCCTGTTAATGGACGCTGGCCCTTTAAGAAAGGGTCAGTGACCGCGCGCGCGCCCTAATGCGCATGCGCGCCGCCCGGGTGCCAGAAGCCAGGGAAGGAGGCCGCGAGGAGGACGCAGGGGAGCCGGCCAGGTCCAGGGAAGCTGTCGGGCGCCGGGATCGGGGGCCCGGAGCCCTGGGACGGACGGGATCCGGTGACTGGGGAGCGGAGAGCGTGGCAGGTGAGCCGGGGAACGGGGGTGAGGACCCGGGGAGCGTGACATAACGTTACGTGTGAACACGGCCTATGCATTACAATTTTTATGGGTTTTACTAGAGAAAAATAATCAATTGCGCAATTTTTTACACCATTTACTGATCCTCATAAATAATCTGATCGCTGTGTTGTTCGGGTCATTACGATTACAGGGACACCAAATATGTCCATATTATTTGCTGTTTTGTGATATCTATTATTTTTTTTTTTAAAAAAAAGTGCAATAAGAATTACCGTACATTATTCTATTGTTTTATTATTATTTTTAGTAATTTTATTGGATGAAAGATTTTTTTTTACTCTCCATCTAGAATACAGGACACAGAGATGCACTGTACAGAGCAGCATCTCTCTGTCCAATGTAATCTATCTGTGGAGTCAGAGGTGGCACTGCAACTTCAACAATGTAAAATCCTCCTTCTAACTTCAGCAGAGTCTGTGACTCAACAGCTAGAGCTGCTGGAACATGTTAGAAAGTTGATCTTTTGATTCTGGGAGGAGGGTGGAAAAAAGAATTTTTTTTTTATAATTTTTTTCTAATTTCTTTATACAGTAGACGTATAGGAACAAAAGAATCTGACTTCTTCCTTCTCCTACATAGAGATACAGTATATATCTATCTATATCTCTATGTAGCGAAATAATCTGCTTCTGACTTTGCTAACTGCAACACAGGTCAAAATTACCAAATCCTCTCATGTCTCACAGTGTAGGCAGTAATAAAGCTAGAAAAAAGAAGCGCTAATAGGGTTTTACCAGATAAGCACACGGTAAACATGTAATAATTAAAGTGTAGGCAGTAGCTCAGTGGTAGAGCTGCTGCCTATGGCCAACGAGTTCACAAACATTTGGGTTTAAAGCCAGCGTCACACGCTACGATTTATCTGACGATATGTCGGCGGGGTCATGGTTTCCGTGACGCACATCTGGCATCGTTAGCGACGTTGTTGCGTGTGACACCTACGTGCGACTCCAAACGATCGCAAATAGGTTGAAAATTGCTGATCACTAACACGTCGTTCATTTTCAAAATATTGTTCATCGTTTGGAACGCAGCAGACATATTGGTACGTTTGACACCCTGCCAGCGACGAACAACATCCACACGAACGCCTTGGTCAAACAATATATCACTGAACGATTTGCGTCGCTTGTGCGATCGTTACGTGTGACCGCTAATAAACGACCTATGTGCGATCTCGGCAAGTCGTAACTACGATCTGGGCGTGTCACATCGCTAATGAGATCATCAGATAAATCGTAGTGTGTAACGGGGCCTTAAGTCCATTCCTGGAAAACCAGCTCAGATAAGAATTAAATTTATGCAAGGAACTGAGTTAATTCATTCACTGCACAGGGCAGGAGCCGGGACAAGAGCTGTGAACAGGGGCACAGTCCCGCTGAGTCTGGGATGGTTGGGAGATATGCAATAATGCTGGATTCACATAGTGTTTGCTACTACGTTTAGTGGCTCATCAGGTCTTAAGTGCAAAACACCACAATATGAGATTCGAGCATATATGCCAACTAGACTATTGGCTACAATTTTACAAAAGGAATCACAGTGTGCTCTGTTGTGCATCATTTTGGGCAATATAGGTCTATTGGAAGTGGGCAGCAAGACATAGTTGTCTAGTGTCTACATCTTGCTGCCTGCCTCGACTAGACATATACAACCCAAAAATAGTACATGACAGAGCACATTGTGATCCACCTATATCAATATAGTCAATGGTGCCATAGGTAAAGAAGCCTGAATCCTGTTTTGTGGAGGTTTGGACATAGCCTCAAGACACTGAAAGTGGCAAATGCCTTGTGATCCCAGCCTGAATAGCAAAACTCTTGACTGTTACTGGATATCCATTCCTAATTATAGTTTAGTATCACCCTAAAAATAAGAGAAAATTATGTGACCAAATTATGAACTATCACTATAGATAAGCAACTTGGTTTGATGCTAATCAAATTCATGTAAAATTATAGGAAATTTGCAAGTTTAGAAGAATTTGTGATTTGCTTCCTGCAAACCACTAAACAAATGAATGCCACCATTTTACATATGACAAAAGATTGCATCAGCAAACAAAGGTCACATAATCTGAGGTGCGACTCCTCAGGCTTCCCTATAAAGCCTTGCAGCTATCACATCATCTGGTAAACGTCAGCCAGTCAGGGTGGTCTATCATAGCCTGTATGAAGGACAAAACAAGGAATGGAGCAGCCATTTTAGAGTGATTTACGACATTAGAGGACATTAGAGATCTCAGTTCAGCAATAGAGATAGATAGAAAAAGCCCTAAAACATTGGACAAATACTCTATACAGTTATGTATTCTTCAACTGCAGCAGTAAAAATGAGAGCAAATATTAAAGAAATTCAAATGATGGAGGGAGAGAGATATAAATGAGGTGACAGCAGCGGTGCCATACAGAGAGTGACTGATCAGAGGTATAATAATTGGCATTTATCTAATGGATGTGACAATTCTGGATAGCAGCAGGCTGGTATTTTTAGGCTGGGGGGGGCAATAAACATGGCTCCTTCCATCCTGATAATACCAGCCCCCAACCGCCTGCTTTGATACCCGGCTCACGGTGGGGGCTGCAGCATGCAGCTGCTGTTTTACCTGTGCTGGCTATCGAAATATGTCTACATAAGTTTCTTTTAATTATTTATTTATTTTCCCACTACTATATAGTAAACTGACTGCACCCAATCACAGATGTGGACACATGAAGGGGGGCATGTGTGCCACCCCCACGTCAGCAGTCGGACTGCTAGGATCCGGATCCGCAGTGGCTCAAGGGATTTCCGGACCCGGGGGTGGCGCGGACACTCAAATAAAAAGGGACGTATATGTACGGGGATTGCTGTAAATACTTTGTGATGACACCCACAGTGTGTGGCAAGATGTGGTGACACCGCTGCTGTTGGGGAGCACCCGGGGGCGATGGGATAGCAGCTGGATGTTAACCCCACCATGGGTAGGGATATTTGCCCTGGGGCTCAGTGTCCAGAACACGGGGAGTGTTGTAGGCCGGAGGTGGAACGCCGGACTGGACCGGGGAGTGTTGGTGTACTCACTGTGGAATAATTGCACACAAGTCCGTTGCTAAACCAAAGTGTCAGTGGCCGGCTGCCGCGTCTGGGTGTACTCGGGTCCCACACCCGGCTGCTGTACCGATATTCCTTCCTCCGGCACTCTGCAATTTTTCTCACTTTTGGACGACTCCGTCTGGAATGGGGAAGTCCACTCCCGGTGTATTCTGGTTGGGAGACGTGCCCACGAAAACTGACCCTTGGGATTTGAGTGGGTGTTTGCGGATACTCTATCCCCCACGGTGGGCTGCCGTTTTGCTCTATCTGGGCTCAACTTCTGGAACTAGGCCTGAAACCTGCTCCCGGCCTGGGGAATCAGAGAAAGGGCTTGCAACCGTCTTCTAACTAGGGTCCAGGTACACCGCCTGTGCATGGTTTCCGGACCGGATCTCCGCTGTCGGTACCGGTGGGCTCCAACCCTGTCCCGGTCCACTCTGGATCTCCCGCGACCGTATTCCCATCGCCTTTGGACATGGTCCAAAGCTTGCCACCTAGCCAGTAGACCAGGGCCACTACCCTGTCTACTCTCCACTAGGCTCAGCTTTCCTCTGACAGTCTGTCACTGTTACTCCTCTCCACTTGACCTCCAACTTCAAACTCCAAAACTAGACCAACTTGTTCCTGCCCCTGGATCCTCAAGACCCCTAGGTGGGCGCTCCCAATCCGCCTGGTCCTGGCCACTGGTGTGTCCTTCTTACCCCGAGGGGGGGTGGCTAGGATTTTGTGGCTGATGGAACCTTGTGTGGGAAGGTGTTATGTGGGGTGTTGTGTACTTCTGTGACCACCTGGCGGCGCCAGGGCGTCACACATGTATAGTAGTGTGCAACCAATCATAGGCACTAGCAATAGAATATTGATGAAGCTTAATAAGCGGGCCATGAGGATGTCTTACTGCATACTGCAGCGTGATCCTCCGGGAAACATGCTATGTATAACTATCCTGCTCTTACTACCATTTAACTTCCATTTGCAGCCCCCTAGCGCTTACTACGGCCATTTTGCAGCCCCAAACATCTCACCCCATTGATTTGAATGGGGTCTGTTTTCAAGGTCAAATTTGAGTTTCAAATTTGGGTGCTGAACCTCATTCCCCATTTTATTCCCAAGCTGGTTCAGCGAACCCAAATATCTATGGTTTCGGTCATCACTAATCACTAGAGATTGTCTTTGGTTCCATATGTGTACCCTATTCTTTATATTTTATTTTTTTATTTTTATTTGAGGCCTGCACATGAGGGGTGGGAAATTATGTTAAATGCTAAGTTTCAGCTGGTTTGTGAGAACCCTAGAACTTTCAATTCATGTGATGACCTTCCTTTATCAAATACTTGTAATAGAAAACAAAGGGAAACTCGCGCACTTTTCTGGAGGAACCCGCAGGAGGGAGAGAAATACTGGAAAATGCAAAATATGGAAAGTAGGAAATGATAAACCATAGGTGATAGCTGAACCAAACATCTGAGCAGCCCTGTCTGCATTACCTTAGTAAAGTCATAAAAAACTACTAGTTCAAGCCAGTGCAAGTAAGGGCTGTTGAGCGACGCAAGGTTGCATTTTAAATGCTGGGCTGCAGATAAGTACATAATTAAACACAATAGTTTAACACAAGAGCATAGTTTGGAGCTTTCATTACTAGTTTTCCTTCTTTTATCCGTACTGTTTATCACTATATAACATGTGCTCCATTGACAATTATACCAGATGTGCATCTTGTGGCATGTATGCATGCCTTGAACAGCCATTCGAGGGTGAATATATCTATGCTCAATGACAGTGTATTACATATTTGAAAGTCCAGGTAATGGATCTAAATATACAGCTTGTAATACTCATGAGCATTGCAAACCTGGAGAGGAGTTTAGAGCTCACTGAGCTTTCTCTGGCTGGGGCCAGTGCTATGGAGGAGGGAGGAGGTGGGGAAGGTCAGGACCCAGAGGTAGGTAGCTGGGTAACAGTTAGAAGAAGAGGTAGGGGGAAAAGTGTCAGGAAGCCTAGTCCTGATTTAGAATCACTGCGTTGAGAAACACGTGATGGTGCTCCGCGGTGCTGGATGTTGATCTCCCTATGGTCAACCATCCTTACCTATGTAGTCTTCTACTAGGCATTGTGACCACTAGCCAGTTTCCTACTCCACACTGATGAGGAGCAAATACCCCGAAACAGCTGTCTGTGGATGGATACCATGTTTTGGCATAGTTGGTTTCCTTGACTGGAGACTGCCCTTCCCGTGGTTGTTCCTTCCCAGTGAAAGACCTGGCTAGTTACCTGCCAGCGTTGAGAAACATGTGATGGTGTCTCCGCGGCTTCCTTGTTTTGCATATTTTCCAGGGGGCATCGCTGTAGAATCACTGCGTTGAGAAACACATGATGGTGCTCCGCGGTGCTGGATGTTGATCTCCCTAAGGTCAACCATCCTTACCTATGTAGTCCTGATCTGGCACAACCTAGCAAATACACTGACAAGTAAAAGGGTAGCAAAGTGTTGAACGTTTGAATTTCAGGCTCCATATCTCACCATTCATAGCTTTGAGCATGCCATTTTATAGACAATCATCATGGCTATCTCATGCATAAATTTTACTTGCAACTATTTAGCATATGATTAGTTATGTAGATTCTTGTCATGTCACTGCAATGTAGCTGTTTTGCTTCTAAAATCTAAATGTAATTTTTTATTATTTTGCTAGTATTTTGTAAATCCACCATTGGCTTTCAACATGTCTTGAATCCTTCTAGGCCTGATCGTGCAGATTCAAGCATATCTCGTCCAAAATCTGATCCCAGGCCTCTTCTACATGTTCTCAATGTTGGTGCATACTTGTCTACTTGGTTATGTAAATAGCTTTTTCTTCAACTTTACCTATAACTGTTCGAATGAGTTAAGGTGTGGGGACTGTAGGGGCCAATCCAACACTTCAAATTCATTTGTTATTGAACCATTTTTTTGTCACTCTCAACAAATGCTTTGGGTCATTGTTCTGCTGGAACACGATGTCATACTTTTTATACTTAAGGCTGCTTTACACTAAACGATATCGCTAGCAATCTTGTTAGCGATGTGACACGCCCATATTGTTGTTACGATTTCCCGAGATCGCTCATAGGTCGTTTTGTAGCTGTCACACGTATGACTTGCCCACCCCTGGGCTATGGGACACCCGGTGCCGGGCCGGACTAGTCCGGGGGTCGTCAGTGGTAGCGGGGCCCGACTCCGTGGCCCTGGTGGGTGTCAGTTAAATATGGCTGCAGTGTTGGGGGTGAATAAAGTTTGTGTTCGTGACGCCACCTGTGGTATGCGGCTATAAAGCCGCCGCTGCTGTATGAGGCCTCCGGGGTGATGAAGTGGCAGCAATGGTGGTACTACTCCCCACAGGTGGAGCGGTGCCCCGGGGCACAGTTGGTGCTCGTGAGAGTTTATGGTGTAGTGGAAGTCTATGCAGATGGAATAACAGAGGCAACACCAAGGGTGCAGTTTCAAGTTGTTTACTCACACATCCTGGTAGGTGCACACTGGTGCCTCTGGACTGCTGGAACCCACTGTCAGGGACCTCCGCCGTTTCTGGGTAATTTCTGGAATGAAAGCCGGTACCCTTCTCTCTAAAGTGACTATGTCTACAGCTGTCTCCTTAAGCCTAGCTCTTTTAGGATGAACCTGCTCGGCCTCCACTACAGCCTCCAGGCTGGGAGCTCGCCTGTCGGTTACTTGCCCCCTTTCTAGAGGTTCTGCTGTGGGCTGTGGCCCTGGGAGTTTGCAACTTTCCCTGGGCCTCGGTTTTTACTGTTGGAGATGATTTTCGACTCCTTCTGTTTCAAGGGACCGTCCCCTGTTGCAGCTTGATCCCTCCACCGATGTTACTGTGGAACAGGCCACCACAGCTCACCAGCTATCCGTGGCCCTGGAATCCCTTCGTTCCCTGCTTGGTGTCACCTGGACCCTCTGAGTCCCAGGGTCTTCACCAGGAAGCGTCCCTTTCTTTACTTAGCTCCTGTCTGACTAGAGCTTTTCTTCTTCTTCTCCTTCTTGTCTGCCTCCTGCAGACCTCCTCCTCCTTCCTCCCTCTCTCTCTATCTAACTAAACTTGACCTTCCTTTCCCTGTCTTCTCTCTGGTGGCTCCTCCCACCTCCCCAGTTGCTAAGCTGTACCCTATAGGAGCAGGGATGGGTCTTACGGCCCCTCCCAGCATGCAGCATGGGAGGGTACTGCCACTGTCCCTGGTCCCAGTGTGTACCTAACAATGGGTGTAGTGTAAATTTCCCTGGGGACCGGCGTTCACTCCTTTCCTCACCCAGAATGGGGCATCACACCGCTGGATGGTGTGCAATGTCCTGTGGCGACGGAAGCCTCAGGGGCGCCACACTCCCCCACAGCGAATCCCAGCACGTCCTCGGGCTGACAAACAACAGAAAATGTGGAAAGAATTGCAAAATTTTTGTTATGCATAACATAAAACAATAAAACTTTTCTTCCCTTTATTGGAGGCACAGGTACTTAAACGTTGCAAAAACTTTCTTATAAAGAAACTCTAAATGTGCACTTCCAGTCCATTGCACGGTTTGGGCACTTCCCCCATAATTCTGGTAGGGGGCACAACTGGTGCAACTATATACATCTTGGCTACAACAAGTCCAGTAGCCTGGCAGTTTGTTCAACTTTTCAAACTACAAAGGGCAAGGACAAGACCAGCCACTAAGTCCAGTGGCCTGGTTACACAAGACACATTACATTCACATTCACAGTCACCGGGGACCACATTCCAGTTCCGTGGCCCGGTACATATAAACAAGGGGGGGAGACATCTTCAAAAAGTACACGGGGCAGTAAGGCAGGAAAGGGTGTCATCTTCAAAAAGCACATTAGGGCAAAACAAAAGGGACGTCTTCACAAAGGGATGTGGGGCAGACAGGGGCTATATTCAGTTCAGCATCTTCATCTCTTTACTCGCGGGGGTAGATGCGAGGATCCCACTCCGGCATTGCCCCAGGCAACAGGTAGGCTGAGGAGATCATAGTCTGGGTCTCCTGGGTGCTGGTCACTGGCCTACTGCGGGACGCTGCAGCCTGGGTAGGAGTGGGGCTGCTAGCATGCACAGCATGGCTTTCTTGTAAAGGACTGCTTGCTTGCAGGGGGCTGCCGGCTTGCACGGGACTGCTTGCTTGCAGGGGGCTGCCGGCTTGCACGGGACTGCTGGCTGGTGAGGGGTTACCGGCTGTACGGCGCCACTCTGGCTCTTCCAGTGGTGCTTCCTTCCGCACGATATGGGCGCCCAGGGCATACCAGCCACGGCTCCCCATCAGCCTGGTGTACTCCAGCACATCTCCCGGCTTTACATCACGCCCTGGGTGACCTTTGGTGAGGTGCTCCTCTATATCGCGGCGTGCAATAAAGACGTCCTTTCCTAGGCCTGGTTCCCTGATGAACCCCCAGACTTCCTTCAGCTTAAATTCCATCACCCGGCCTCTGCATACTGGGCCCTGGTGCTCTCTGCGGCTTCGCTGGATCCGGGCCTTAGCAGCCAGGTTGGACGACTCCTCTGCGCGGCGTCTCTCCTCCCGGCTCTCCCGCTCTCGTTGGTACTCCTCCAGCATCCTCTGGCAGGCCAGTTCATTAGCCATGGGGGTCTCTTTGGGGCGCAGTGGCTGCTGCAGTCTCCCGCTGTCGATGGGCGCTGCGTCCCAGTTCACTCCCGGTGATGTTGCTCCCAGGAGGTTAACAGGGGGACTCGGAAGGTGGCCCACCAGTGGCTCAGGATTCAGGTGACACCAGGCGCCATCTTCGGGGCCCTCTGGCAGGTCTCCGGCATCCCCTGGGGCTTCAACGGGGCTGGCGAGGAAGTCTAGCAGGGCCGTGGAGGGGCTGGGCCGTGGCACTTGGTAGGGCCGTGGGTCTGGACGGGTCGGGACAATATATTGCTCACCCGCGTGTCACTCTGCGGCCTCCATCCTGTAGCCCACGTCCTCAGGTGCCCTCTGGTTTGCACTCCGCCGGTCCGCCTCCAACTGCAGTGTGCTCAGCCTCCGGGCAAGGTTCTTCATCTCCTCCCGGATCTCGCTCAGCTCAGGGTCCATTCCCCCGGTTCCCGGTGCACTCTTCTGTGGCTTCTCTGCCATGCTACCGGCCAGGGGAACACTCTCTGCTGCACTGCTCGGGTGCTCGACCACGCCACTCGGCTGCACCCTTTCCCTCATTGGAGGCGGGGCCGGAGGCTGCACCAGCATCTGGCGCCAGACTGGCGCCCAGCCCATCACGGCCGGCACCGCTCCGCTTGCGATCAGGTACATTTTCTTTATCTGCTGGTCTGGCATCTAGACTCGGTTTGCCAGCCAGCCAGCTTCTCTAGGCGCCATATCTTCTTCCTCCGCTCTCCATA